>NC_083339.1:137379134-138023989 GCF_019175385.1 Lycium barbarum
CTTTTAATTACTTTTTTCAGACGTTTTTAGTTCTATATGAAAAATAATTTTTAATTTAATAATTAAGCATGCACCGAGATAGAAGAGAATGTCACGACTACTTTTTTATTTGTCTATAATAAATTTCAAACGAAAAAAGATTATTTGAAATAATGTTAATAATCATTTCCACATAAAATAAAGATAATAATTTTTAGATCAATTTGGTGAATAAATAGATATTTGTGGTTGTCACTATCACTTTTCCCACATAATCACTGCTTGTAGTATTTGAAAAATTCATATAGTTATTCAAATTTATCAAAATAAATTAAAACTTATAAGATAATTAAAATTTCAATTAAGGATAAAATGAAAAAAAATATGCGAGGACTATAAAATTTTAGAATCCTCTCTTGTATATAGTAGTACTTAACTGTAATATATTAATTATTTATTATTACTATTATCATCATTATCATTTCCTTTAAGTTATCTCTGGGGACCTCCCCACCTTTACAGAGAACATTAGGTATCGACTTTTGGTCCCTCTCAGAGACGAACAAAATTCCTCCTACACACAAAGCAAAATTGATATATATGCTCCTAATTATGGCTTCTTCCTTTTTCGTTCTCTCCTTTTCATTTTGTTAGTGAAATTTATTCAGTTATATTTCTAACGGAATATTTGTTGAGGACAATATAAGGCCAGATATATAGATCGAGGCACAAAGAATGAAGGGGAAAAGAGATTACGTCATTATCATGTAAGTGAGTCTGGAACTAAAATGACCCAAAAAAAAATCTTTTGACCCAAAATGCCCCACAAAAAAAAAAATGACATAAGTACCTTTAGCGCAGTAATTTACTGGGCTAAAGGACTTAACCGTAACGGCTCAGTTAAGTCCTTTAACGCATTAAAATACTGCATTATAGAACCAATAAAAAAAATCAATAACGCAGTATTTTATTGCGTTATAGAAACAGTAAAAAAAAATTTGGCCAATTTTATTTTTTGCAACACTTAGTATTTTTCTATACTTTGATCAACGACTAGTCGTGTGTCAAGACTCCGAAACTCAATATTTTATATAGAACCTGATATTTTTTTCTGCATACAATAATGTAGGCTCAATACATCAAGGATACGTAAACGTTCGGATCGTCATTTTAGGGGTTGAAAAAGTGTCCGAGTAAGTTTTGTTTGAAAACTTTATGTTTAAGTGTTCTATATACATAGACGTCCATTGTTTGAAGATTCGTTGTCATTAGCTTAAAGTTTTTTTTATCTTTAGGGTTTAGATTTAAGTGGTTATTTTTAAAGCGTAACTTCATTTCGAATATACGCGATTTTTTGCGTTCGGACATTCGATTTACGGGATTTTTTTTTTTGCAACATAATCGAAATAAAGTTATGCATTAAAAAATAACACACTTAAGGAACACTTAGTGTTTTTTTCCATAAAAAGATCGCAACATCTTATTTTAATAAATCTTTTCCTTGCAACACTTAGTGTTTTTTTCCCATACTTTGACCAACAATTAGTCGCGTGTCAAGACTCTAAAACGTCAATATTTTATGTTGAACCTAATATTTTTTTCTGCGTAGTATAATGTAGGCTCAATACATCAAGGATACGTATACGTAAACGTTCGGATCGTCATTTTAGGGATTGAAAAGGTACCCGAAGTAAGTTTTGTTTGGAAACTTTAGGTTTAAGTGTTTTATTTTTTAAGGTTTTAATTTAAGCGTGTTATTTTTTAATCAAGACATAACTTTATTTTGAATATAATCTAATTCTAAAAAATATAGGGAGAAAAACTAGTTGTAAAGTGGTCAAACTTTACATGGTCATAACTTTGCGCTGGGATATCCATTTTACGCGATTTTTTTTTATCTTGTGTATTTTTTCAAGATCTACGTGAACAAATGGCCGCAAGGAGGTTTGGCCGAACCGATTATTAAAAAAACATTTGTTATCCTATTCAATTTTCCCCCAAATTGGCTTGAAGTTTTTAGTTTTCTTTACTTATAATATGATGATACGCAATAGATTTCAACGTAAAAATTCCGGGACAATGTAGCTGTGAATGTCAATTTCACTTTTGTGATTTCAATTTTTCAAAATAAAGCTGACTAATTTTCTCAATATATAAAATTGACTAAAATAACCTTATAAAAATAAAACACTTAAATCTAAAATTTTGAAACAAAATTTACTTCGGGCATCTTTTCAACCCCCAAAATGACGAGCCGAACGTCTACGTATCCTTGATGTATTGAGCCTACATTATTGTACGCAGAAAAAAATATCAGGTTCTATATAAAATATTGACGTTTCAGAGTCTTTAACACACGACTAATCGTTGGTCAAAGTATGAAAAAAAAAACACTAAGTGTTGCAAAAAATAAAGTTGACCCATTTTTTTTTTACTGTTTCTATAACGTAGTAAATTCTGCGTTATAGAAAAAAATAAAAAAATTACAGATTCTATAACGCAGTATTTTATTGCGTTAAAGGACTTAACCGCGCCGTTACGGTTAAGTCCTTTAGCGCAGTAAATTACTGCGCTAAAGATACTTGTGTCACCTTATTTTTTATTGGGGTATTTTGGTTCAAAAGAATTGTTTTTTGGGTCATTTTAATTCCGGACTCCATGTAAGTGGGGGCGAATTTTTTTCTCTTTTATTTTTCTTGTCAGTTGGAAAGACTATTACTGCACAAAAGAAAAATAATAAAAAATAAATGAGTATAGTTGCTCAATTCATTTGCATTCAGAGCGTTGTAAATTAATAATTTGAAATTTATAAAATTTTATTTTTAAAAATTGTTGTATTCTAAATTAATAATTCGGACATAGTAAAAATTTTATGAGATAAATTTAGAATTCCAATCAAAATTACTAAGTTTCGCTGAACACGTATCGTTTACTCTAAACTCATTTCTGCTTGAATTGAACTGATACTAAATTAAAGAGAGGCAGACCCTCGACAGTGGTAATTGGACTTGTTTATAGTTTCTGGAAATGGCTAAGCAAACTTTCATTATCACAAAAATAGTCTTTGAATAGGTGCACGGGTGTTGCATTTTTAAGGACTTTTTGTAAGAAATAGAATGGCTCTGAGTAGTGTTTTAAAAGGTAGGTAGGCACTAACAAAATGTCCCGAGACTCACGTGCGAAGTTTAGTTTCAATGAGGTCTGCGCCTGACTATATGCTCTAAACACGCCTAACGCCTAACATTCGTGGCTCGCCTAACCGTTCTTACACAAATTATATGTTAAATTTCCTAATTAAAAACGTTGACCCTCATAATTCTTTAAGAAATGAATGATAATTAATAGTTCATCTATAGAAATAAGAAGATTGAGTGTAACTCAAATAACAAGTCGAAGTATTGCACAATTACCATTTGAGAAAATTGTGAGGGTGAGTATCACTTAATATTTCTTTTAAAAATATATAGTCGAACTGTACATTTTCACTTGTCATTGGTCTTTTGTCCTATGTATCAAAATTATCATATTTTATTATTTTGCTATTTGAAAGTAATTTTAATTTTATTCATGCAGGAATTACGTTTTAATTATAATATTGATAAAGTTTATTGATATAAAATGAATAGTATGATAATAATATTGTTTTAGGAAATTGTGATTTTTTCATTGTTTGAAAGTTAAGATGTTAGAGTTAGATTTGTATTCCATAATAGCTTTTATTTCATTGCATTGTTTATACTTATAAAATCATGTTATATATAATTACAATTTGTAAGCAGGGGTAGCTCAAGGGTGAGGCTAGTAAAGCTTTTGGTTTAGACCCTCAAACTTTTAAGGCCCAAAATTTTTTACCGATGAATTTTATGGTAATTTTTTCTTAGATAATATTAAAGATTGTAAAAAGAAGTACAAAATATATATAACAAGAGAAAGAAAAAACAGTATCTACGTTTTAAGAGCAATGTTTTGAAACTTTGAACTAAACTACTCAAATCTTCATATTATTAAATAAAGTTTTTACAATAACATCCTAGGTAATGTCTTTAAAACACATGGCTAATATCTTATTGACTTGAATTGATACTCACTAATATAAATACTAATGTTACTATATATCATTTATTTGCAGTTTTCTTTTATTTTTTATGTAATTTTATCTATTTAAAAATATTTATTGTAATTATAATATTTTATGAAATAATAAAAATAAATACCTTTGGGGCTTACGCCTTGCCGAAACAAATATAAAACGCCCTGTCTTTTAAAACACATATTCTAAGAAAGAATAGAATGCTGAACTCGTTTTACAATTGTTGAAATGTAACACTATAGTTGTTGAATGTTTTTCTTGGAGCTAACAAACAAATAGTCACAGGTTGTATGTTATTTAGCTTAAATTGTTCTCTTTCCTTCTTTTTGGATGGTTACATTAATTACTTTTGGTATGTTTCTCTTGACTTGTCCTAAGGGTAAGTCAAGTATATAAGGTTAAAATATCCTAATTGTTTTCTTTCCTTCTTTTTGGATGTTTTATCCATTTAGAGGCATATTATACACTCATTAACATTGTTTTAGCATTATAAATCTAAAATAGTCTGTTTATCTTATCAATTGTTTTCAGTTTGTCTACTCTCTTTTTGGGGGGTCATGTTAATGATTTTAGCAACGGTTCACATGGTTGTGATTTATGATAGGGATAGTAGCAATTTGGTATTTGTATTGGTAAAAAATTCAAGTACTGAAAACAATTTGATCGGACACGTGGCAAGTGAGCACTACATTAAACGCCGGTTAGACCATTCGAGAATTAGTTGTTTGGACTCAGAGGCGGATCTACATAGAAGGATGGGAGTGCACCTGAATAAATGTTACTATACTTGTTGAAATTGTTTCAATCATCGTTGTCTTTTATGATTAATCGTTGTCCACTGACCAGAAAATACAATAATAATCTGTTTATCTTATCAGTTATTTTCATATCTTTATTTCAATTACATTCACATTATCAAAGATAAATAGAATTTGGATTAATTACATTACTTGTGATCACAGTATCAACAAGCTAACTCGTTGAGCTAATAAACAAGGTTTGGACTAAACAATCTTTAGAAAAACCTAAGTTAAAAATGCTCTATTTTCTCATCCTTCTCAGGATTTTATCAAATCCTAAATTTCATAAAAATAATCATGTCAAATAATGTGAATATATATATTATTAAAAAGAGGATAGTTTTAGGACAAAAATTAGTTAGTTAGATAATAGATAGTTAATAGTTAGTTACAAAATGAAAAAAAGGGACTGTTGCGAATTTGATTTACGGACAGTTTTTATTTGAATGTGTATCAAACCACAAAGATACATAGAAGAAGACTTAGAAACCACCTACTCCCACTTCTCCCATTCCCGAGTGAATTTGTTCCTTGAAGATAGAGCTAACAGTTCTGCAAGAACTAGAAAGTCGGAAGAAGTGGGTAAGTGGTCATAAGATTTTCAAATGGGGGGCCTTTTTTTTTTTTTTTTTTTTTTTTTTTTTTTTTGAACTAATACATTTTCTTTCTAAAAGCAAACACAGAGAACCTAAAAAAGTGCACCTTCCTCCAACATGAATCTCACGTTCCAATTTAGCAGCCTAGCTGCTTCGATGTCACCTTTTTTTCCCTCTGCGACTTTTCAGGGCAAAATTATTAACAAAAACTCTACTAGCATAATTCTAACAGTTTCATATGGGGGAAAAGAGACCATCATCTTCATTGATCGCTCATGTTTTCCCTGTTTCTTGGCTTTCAAAATTCAATTAAAAGAAGGATGTCAACAGTGAACACCTAGAATCAGCAAACATAAAGCAGTAGGCTTGGTGTTCGATGAAATTTTATGTGATTTAAACTATCAAGTATATATTTTCTATTTCATTTTCTTTGTTAAGGAGTTCAATATTATCCTCTTAAGTAATGTTGCTGCAGACGGTAAGGCTCTGAAACATGTTCTTTAATTTTTCAATTACTTTTTTGTCAATTAAATTGGCTAATATTATATTGATCTTCTATCACAGTGCAAGTCACAATATCAGAATTTTTGTATGATCCGTTTGATATATATCAGTTATAATTTTTGAAGAGAACTCCTCGGTATATATAATTATTATAGTTTTTTTTTTATTTCGCTTCACACTTCTCTCGGCGGCCAGGTTTAAGCATGGTTCTCTCATTAGTTTATTTATTAATTTTATCATTGATTCATCTGTAATAATTCATGAAATTTGAAATACAAGTTTATGCACATAGTTCCAAACTTCATCTTCATATTTGTTGCATTTTCTTTACCTCCAATATGGATGGGAAGATTTACTTGATATATTGTTTGCATTATTGTGTTTATTGTGATTATGCATAGATAATAAGAAAAGGAGCTTGACTCCTTTCTCTCTGCTTTGCTGATTACCTTTTCTGCTTCTTTTTTGTTTTTCAAATTTGTCGTTTGGATGGTTCCGTGCATCGACAATTCATGCTCCAGGTGTCTCAACAGGTATTAGGTTTGAAATTTTAATTTAGCAATATTAAAAATTTATAACATAATAGGGACAAGTAAATGTCTTATAGATATTATATATCCATTATTAAAAGGAGAAGAAAAGGCATTTACATTAAGCAAAGTGACAATTTAACAAAAACTCACATGTCAATATTAAGACAAAAAGTTAACTATCATTATAAATTTAATTTTTAAATTTTGAATTGAGAGTGGTTAAATTAATTTATTTATCCATTTGAATTAAGATATTTTTTTATGTGACTGCAATTATTATTTGAATTTGTGTGATTGCAAATATCTTTTTAATTAATTTGAATTAAAACTTTCAGGGGTAACCACGTTACCACTTTAATTTAGTAGAACAGTGCGTGACAGATGTTGACGAAATGCCCCAAAGAAATGACGCTTTAATTCTGGCCTTGTAGAAAACAATAAAGGATGCTGATAGCCAATTATATGCTTAAAAGTGACAAGACGAGCATTATAGAGCCTTCGTGCAAGAGAGAGTTGCCGTATTATTTCTCAGTTACAGGGAGAACTGTGCATGTTGCTTTGTTGTTTTAACGGTTGTGGAAATAATGGATGATTAAGGAATAATATTTTCTTTTCCTCCTTAGAATCAAAATGTTAGATCTAAGGTTGGACCATTTCTTTGATGGTGTCATTTTATTTTATTTAATGTAATTTTTTTGTTGAATGTCGTAGAAGGTGTTTGAGAGGGAATTGCACATTATCCATAATTAATTCGGCACCATCTATTATACTGCTTTAATTCATAACCTTTATGTTCTCATCTCCTTTCTCTGTGATATATGAGCAGATAATTGTTGGCGATGTGATATACAGTGAAACAAATAGTGCAGTACTTAAAAGAGAGTGGGGTTTTTTTTTTTTTTTTTTTTAATTCACAAGTTGTGCAACTAATAACATTACTGTTCAAAGAGAGTGGGTAGAAGTGATATTTTTTGCTACAGAATTTGATCTCGAGGAAGAAGAGTATGTTCCACTTCCTAAAGGAGAGGTTCACAAAAAGAAAGAGATAGTCCAGGTTACTCTCATAGGTATGAAATGCACTTCAAGATAGATGCTTTAAAGATTGTTTTTTCTGTGAACTTCAAATTTTGAAGAGTGAAATTCTAGATACCTATTGGAGGAGTCATGTTATAGAACCTTAGATAAGATATAACAACGGGCAAGAATTACTCCTCCCGGATGATAATGAGTAACTGGAAAAATGGTTAGTGTATTTTATAACAAATGACATAGTCAACGGAAAAGGAGGGAATCTCCAAGTATCTCCATTTTTTGCTTTTACAAATAGATCAATACCTAAATGGCCTTTTAGGAAATTCGTTACAAGAGACATGAAGGAATTCGTAAATAATTGCACTTTTGGATTAATTATTAATGATAAAAATCTGTGATAGTTTGCTGGAATCATTACTGTAACCCAAAAAAAAAAAAAGGGGGGGGGGGGGGGGGGGGGGCTACTTCTCCTAAATTTTTCTTTTTTCTGGCATGTATCTATCAAGTAAAATTAATGTTTTATCGGGATAAGCTAAACTAAATTCATAAATGTCAGGATAATATTATTTTTTGTTACTATTTTGAGTAAATTACTTCTTTTGTATTAAATAAATTCCCAATAGGTGCTAAAGTGAAGATCATACACTGTTTAATTTAAATGGTCATCCGGAGATGAACATAAAGTTTGAAATCTCCTTACATATTAACCATCAAAATTTGATCACGTATTAGAAAAAGTGTGGGTTAATATTATATAATTTTGTACTTAAGTTTATGTAATTTTATCTTAGAATGATACTTCGACCTTGATTTATGTTAAATCAATTGATGAAAGGTGCCTAATGTCATTTCCTAAATATGTAACATATGATCTTTAGCCCCATATTTTTTTCTCTTATATCGTAAAGTCAGTATTCGAATTTCTTCTACTTTCAATTTAAATAATATGTAATGTTAAATTTGCTGCCGTCTTTCCTGGAATTGAGGTGAGGAGACACAAATTTTTTTGTTCTTCAGCTAGCTTTGCGGCAGCTTCGTCACTTTCGTCACCCCTGATAATTGAGGTATTTGAAAGCTGTAATAATGATAATTCAAGTAAGTTGGTCGATTTACTTGATCAACTATTATGATATTGACCCTTGGAGTATAAAAGATTGTGTTTTGTTTGAAGAAACGATTAGTAATGAAGCACTAGAAGCTATATGTACCGTAGAAAATATTAGTCTACAATAAGATTGATCCTAAAAAAATTTGTTTCTATTATCTCTCTCCGTTTTTTTTCTTTGAAACGATCTGCGCATCGCGCGAGTACGTATACTAGTGTAATTAATAAGGGAATAGATAAAAACAATTAAACGTTAAAAATACGCCGGCACGGGGAGGGGTACAGTTAGAAAGTTGGGAACGTTACTTATGCGCGCTGCGCGCATGCCTTTGCTGTTCTTCCTCCCAGTAAAGGCCCGCCGCCTTCCAAAACTGATGGGGATATTCCGATTTCCGTGCCTTCGATATCAATGCATTTGTTAATTACTCATAAATACTTGAGTTGTATAGCCTGTTTGACCAAACTTCTAAAATCAGCTTATTTTAAAAAGTATTTTTCAAAAAAAGTACTTTTGAGCAAAAACTATTTTTTTTAGCTTCTGAAAAACTTCTTCTGCTACTCCCCAGAAGCACTTATTTTCTCCCAAAAGCTTGGCCAAACACTTCACTTTTTTTTAAATAAGCACTTATTGAAAAAATAAGTACTTTTGGGGGGAAAATAAGCCTGGCCAAACAAGCTATTAGTCCATGCTTGATAGTATAAGCGTATAATGTTATTAAAAATAATAGGCTCAAATTTATATTTTTGATATATATATATATATATATATATATATTTTATACAGAATAAAAATTGGCGTAAGTTCTAATATCCCTCCATTTCCATCAATATGGTTAATTAGACATGAAGTTTAGACATAAAATTCATTTTATTCTTTTAATACAACAACAATAACATATCCAGTGAAATTCACAAGTGAGATCTGGGGAGGGTAGGATGTACGGAGATTTTACATCTTCTTTTGTGGACTCAAGATATTTAAAACTTGTTTACCAATGAGTTGTTTGATCGGTGATTGAGTTGTTTGAACGGTGACAGTCGTTTGGGGATTAATAATGATGAGATTACAATACTAGATAAAAAATGTCGGGATTATTTAATTGATATATTTTTATTGATAACTATTACTTTTCCGTCCTAATTTATGTAAAAGTGTCTGGTTACAAAATTTAAGAAAAGAAGAAAGATTTTTAAAATTTCTAATCCAAAATAAGTCATAGATTGAAATATAAACCATCTCATTTTTGGAAAAATTCATTCTAACCTATGTGATTTTATTTGTAATCAGTTTTTTTTAAGATAATTTTTGAATTTAGTAGGAGTAACACTTTAATTTTAAAACATTCATTTGACTCTTAATAAGATAATTTATAATTATTCAAATACAATGAGAGTTGTTAAATGGCCACACCAGTTTGACTCAAATTTGGCCACATTTATATAAAAATCACCACAACCTCTATTGTACAATTTTAAATTAACATGAATTTTGAGAAGAAAAGATAGAAATGAAATTAAGTAAGCATAAATTATTTAATTTGATCTAAATAATCATATGAATTTATCCCATTTAGATCATTATGGCCAAAATAGTGTGGCCAAAAGACCTTATTGAAATAGAATAAAGATACTTATTTTGGATTACAAATATCAAGGATCATTATATTTTTTATTTAATTTTATGCCTAGTTAAACACAACATTAAGGTGCCGTTTTCAGCTATTGATATTGAATTCGAAGTTCTCAAACCCGCCTTAAAAGCTGGGTAAGCTATGTGAAGTAAAAGAGAAAAGGGTCGCCGATTGCTCTTTCTGAATGCTGGTCTGAAGCTCAAGTATAGAGCTTGGGGCGAACTCTTTTGCATGGTAAAGCCTGTCAAAGTCTAACTCTTTGGTTGGACAGCCATAAATATAAAAAAAATATTTCACTTTTTTTTAGAATTTTAGAGTTGGAGTTTTGTTTGGCCATAGTTTTTGAAATTGTAATTTTTGGTGAAATGTAGTTATAAAAATATTTTTTTTTGAAAAATAATTTTTTTGAGTTTTTGATATTTTGAAATATAACTTCAAATTGTATTCGAAATTTTTATGGTCAAACACTAATTTCGAAAAAAAGTGGAAAAAAATTCAAAAAAAATGAATAACTTTTATGATCTAACGGCACCTAAGACAGTTGACAGAGTAATTATTTTATTTTTCGCAACGACCACTACCATGGCCCCTTAGAGGCTGATTGATCAAACTCTTGGTTCAAGGTATGATCAGAGAGTCGCCTCCCAGCTTGGCAAATGGCAGTGCAAGATAGTTGTATTGCAATTGTCTTTTGTACCAAAAAGTTAAAAGGAAATCTTTAGTTAAAAGGAAATCTGACTTAGAGAATTGGTCCAAAAGACATCTGCTGCAGTTCGATTTGAGAGGACAGTAAATCTCTGAGACGCCGTTTGCATGATCACCTTTTTAATCAAGTCACCAATTGCTAGCCTTTTACGTCTAGCCCCCTTAGCCTCTTACCTCATCAACAACAATACTACTTCCTTCGCCTCAATTCGTGTAATTTAATTTGATTAGATAGGAAATTTAAGAAAAAAATGAATATTTTTAAAATTATGATTTAAAATAAATTATAAATTTTTATATATCTATAAATCATTTCATTAAAAATAAAAAAAGGTCTCATTTAATTATTTTTAATATAAAAATATATCATTCTTTTAAAACAGATTAAAAAATAAAGCGTATATTTTTTTTGGGTAAAACAATGACAACAGCAGTATTAATGCTACGAGTATTACTAGTCAGTTACAGGCTTTATTCTCTCCCTCTTTTTATTTTTTTATATGTATATATAATTTGCGCTTTGCGCTTACTTCTATTAGTCAAAGAAGAAATGCATAAAAGGGTAGAAGTGGGCAAAAGCCAAAAACACCTTCTACAAAAACGGAGTCCCACAACAAGCAGATTACAGGGTAATACACAGCCCAATGGACAGATTATATATAGTAAAAAAATCAGCTCTCAAAAAATTATTTTTTGTGCTTTGTGTCGAAATGAAGCCATCTGAGCCTCATCAAGAATGTAGGGGCCTTTGGCTTTTCTCGGCAGATCTTTGGGCTCAAAAATAAAAAGCTCCCTGTTATCTAGACTGTATTTTGCCATAGCATCCGCGACTTGATTTGCCTCCCAATAACAGTGTTGGATCACTATATTGGAGTGTTCAATGAGATCTCCGATATCCATCACCGTGTTTTTGCCTATCATCCTAAAAATTAAAATGTCTATTTTTGCCCTTGAATTCAATTTCACCTCTATGTAATTTTCAATTATATATGACATTTTATTGTTTCTTGTTGAGCGTAAATTTAAGTTAAGTCACATCTTATTATACATTTTAATTTATGTTTATTTAAAGGGTGAAAATCATTTTCCCTTTAAAACTCTGCTTTAAATTCAATTTCTTTTTCTAACTTAAAATAATAGACATTTTATCCTCTTCTATTTCAATATAGTACTTAAATTCTTATTTTATCCTTATATTATCATTCTTTGTCTATTTAAATGGTGAAAATCATTTTCCCTTTAAAACTCTGCTTTAAAATCAATTTCTTTTTCTAACTTTAAATAGTTGACGTTTTATCCCCTTCTATCTCAATATAGTTTTTAAGTACTTATTTTAACCTTATACTATAATTCTTTCTCTCTTGTTTCTTTTGAAAAAAAAAACATTATACTTCATGCATTTTCATTTATATGTCTTAATTGTTTTGTAACATTTCACATGACATGTTTAGTCCCACCAGATATTTTGATATACACATATTTGGTTTAAAATCACATTATTCAAACTTTTGTTTTCTAGAATTTGGTGTCCATTAAATTTAATATACATAAAATAAATACTGAAGGAACAATGACTTGTACAACAAGTGAAGTAAGGGCCTGTTTGGAAAGCCACCCAGGTAATTGGAATTTGATGTAATTACACAGTTTGGTCTGTTTGTTTGACCAAGTAATTACACAGTTAGGTGAGAATTGAGTGTAATTAAGAGAGTATATTTACACTCTCTAATTCTCGGGGGGGGGGGGGGGGGGGGGTTGAGAATTGGGTGTAATTACACCCTGTAATTAAATGGTTACTTTTTAGTTTATTTCTTTTTTGTTTGTATTAATTTATTTTTTATTTCTATTATTTTTATTTCTTTTTATTTTTTTTATTTTTACTTTTTAATTATTTTTATTTTTATATTATTTATTTTTCATTTCCTTTCTTCTCATTCCCAACCTTTACTTCTTGTGGTTCCATGTAATTGCTCGTATTTTTTTTATTTTTTTATTTTATTCATTTAGCATAACCGTGTTATTATTCTAATTTTTGAAACTAGACCTCTTAATATTAGAAAGAATGAGTCATTAATAAACTTGGCATATAACAAGTAATATTATTGAAGTAGAATTTCATTATGAATGAGGCTATAGACTTATATTTCCCTTTCTTTTGAATTATTTACTTAAGTTACGTTAGAATTTATTTATGTAAAATGTTGGAATTTGACATAAGAATATTATGTTAAACTTTTTTCCTTTGGATTTTGAATTTAGGTTATATTTTCAATTTTAGGTTATTTGCTTTCACATTGCATGTTGTTTATTTTTCACTTATATTTGATGGATTTTTTGTGTCAAACATTTGAATAATGTTATGGCATTATATTTATAAATATTATTTTTTTGTCAAACATCCAATCCATGACGTTCACACAAAAAAAAGTCTTCTTTTTAAGTTTTATAATTAATTAAGATTAAATATTATTAATTTGAAAAATATATATCAAGTATCTTTTACAATATTAGTTACAAATATATGATTATTAATTAATATATTTTCAAGAAACAATGTATCATTAAGTATTAAATAACTAATTTATTATCATTTTTAATGGCAAAATATTTTTTAAATATTAATTTTAAATTTTTTATAATTAAATTTTATTTTAAAATTAAACTAACTGTGTAATTACACTTGTGTAATCAAACAACATACTTATAATTAAACTGTAATTACATTATGACAAATAAATAAGTAATTATAATTACATTATTGTGTAATTACTACCCTAATAATTACATCAAGCCCTAAATATTTTTTTGTAAAGAGAGTTCTTTAGGTTTTTCGTGTCTAGTCTTTAGTTGAAATGGAATGAGTATGTTTTAAAACGAATGTAATAGTGCTAGGGTTTGGTTGCTGAGTAATGAGAAGGTACGTATTAACTGGTACCTACAAGGATCCTTTAACCGGGCCTATGAAGATTTGGTTTAGCAGTGTTGGCCTCGGTATAATCACCCATTATAGGGGGAGACAAACACTACAGAGCTCTCCTATAACCTCTCTCTGCATACTCCACATAGTCCAATAGTCAACTCATTTATACTCATTTAGTTTGACCCTCCCCTTCATATGCCTCCTACATGCTTTTCTCGATGGAAGGACTATGGTCCCCACCAAGTACACTCTCCTCTAATTAACCAATTCGTCATCCGTTGTTTTATCTTTTTAAAATAAAATTTAAATAATTAAAAATTAGATACACTATTGAGGAGTAGTTGCATTATTCTTTCCTGTCTCAATTTATATAACATTTTTTTAGTCTATTTTAAAAAAATGACATATTTACTTATTTTGTGATAATTTAACTTTAAATTTTATTTTTTACGTTTAATGGGATGATTTATAATCACATAAATATATTTGACATGTTTTAAATCAAAAGATTTAAAAAACTTCCTTTATTTCTCAGATCCATGTCTAATTAAAATGTATAACATAAAATGAAATGGAGGGAGTAATTAGAATTTTGGTTGACCTTATTGACGACCTTTAAGTTTGTTGGTAAATATCATTTTCCTCAACATTTCTAAAAGGATGAGTTGCTCTCGGGGTCGTTTGGTAGGTAGCTAAAATTATCTCATGAATTTCGGGACTAATTTATCTCATCTTTTGAGATTATTTTATCTCATTTTCTAGATGGGATAAAATAATCCAACCTTAGTGGGATAAGGTGAGATATCCCACCCTTGAGATTATGCTTCATTTTGTACCGTGTTTGGTAGGAGGTATAAATTTATCCCACGATAAATTTATACCTCGTACCAAATACGGTACAAAAAATTAGTGTTGGAATATCTCAGCCTATACCATGCACCAAACGACCCTTTAGAGTTAGGGAGCTAGTGGAATAAATGAGTTCAATCCTACTCTCCAACTATGACTTGTTCCAATAAAGCATACAAACAAATGATAAATTTTTTCTATTATATAATTTAAACACATATTTTTGTAAAAAAAATTGTGCGAGCTCACAAGCGTCAAGTACGTAGATAAATTAATCACATAAATCTCAGTTTCATTTTATTAATTATACACGTAAGGATCGATTGGCATTTAAATGAAGTCATAGCGTATTAGAGAAGGGATATATTTCAAGTGATTAATTTATCTACATAAGGTGCTCCATGTAAGTATGTTATAGTTCGAGCGCTTCACTAAGCTATTTTGTTTTTCTTAAATACTCCTTTCTCTCTCTGTTTTTAATATAAAACACATAATTTTATTATTTTATTTCTAAAAGAGGAACATATTTTTATATTTGAAAATAATTTATTTAAAATCTTCACTTTTTTTTAATTACATTCTTCTATCGTTATAATAATGTCATCTTTTGATATGTGAATTTTTTTTTGTCTTGCCAAAAACCATCACATGATAAGAAAATAGCGATACGATATTTTAGTTGTAAATATGCCGTGTATCTTCTGTGTCTCTTTTCTCAGTATCAAATCGTACTATGAATATGAATAGAGAAAAGAAACAAAGTATGTGGCGTAATGTTCAACTATAAAAAGATCATTATTCACTTCTTTTCTTGATCACAGATGCACAGCGCATGAGGTTAGTGGACGAAGGAAATGGCTTTAAACTCTCAATCACAATCTAGGAGCATAATTCCTCTTTTAAGTATTTTTTTTTTTTTGCCAATTATCATTGTCTTTTGTTAATAGCTACTCTGATTAAATTCTATAGTAGATTAATTTATTTTTTAATAACTAACAAAATAAACTTAGATATTCAGAAATCCCACCAAAAATACTATAACTCCATCCTTAAAAAGAAGACCCATGCTATTTGAGATTTTTTTGTTGTTGTTGTTTTTGGTTAACTGCTACTAGCTCCCTCTGTCTCAATTTATGTGACATCATTTTCTTTTTAGTCTATTTTAAAAAGAATGTCACCTTTTTATAATTAGAAATAATTTAATTTAAAAAATTTCTTTTACCCTTAATGAAATAATTTATATCAACACAATTGTCTATGGTGTGTTTTAGATCACATATTTTAATTTTTTTTTTTTTTTTTAAATTTTGTGTCAAGTCAAATGGTGCCAAAAAATAGGGACGGAGGGAGTATTTGAGAGTTGAATCATCTTTTCTATTCTCTTTTCTCACCAGGTATATGATTTGTTTCTTAAAAAACACTTGCACCGACTTTATTATTGTCCATATTCATATCACATAGAACACATTTTAAATAGTGGCACTAGACAAAGTTTATCTAGTATGAAGTTCACATAGCCAAGTCAAAATAATTTAAAAATAGGGGAAGCAACTTACGGACAAAATTAGGACAAACTCAACCATACACAATGTAGTACTATATATCCTAGTACATCTTTTTTTGCACGTGTTTTTATAAGTATATATCTTCTTGTTTGTAGCAGCTTGACATTATCTATGGGCAGTACCAGGATTATTGCTATGTTAATTGATTGTAAACTGTAATATGACCTTCATTTTGATATAGGCATAAGCCTATTAACAATAAATTTGGGCACCAAGTTTTAATATGTATGGTGGATACATTTGTTCATGACATTATCCATGCATCACAAATTTGCAGAACAAGTACTTCTTGCTATAAATAGAAGAGCTTCTCATAGTTGAAGACACAACAAAAAATAATAGAAGAGCTTCTCTTTCTCTGTCTTCTTCTCTTCTTTTAGAGTATTATTGTAAGAGAGTTGTGCGTTGAAAAACACTTGTGTGAACCCTTTATTTGAGTGATCTTGTGAGGTTATTCTCTTGGGGGTTTTGGGATACTAGAGTATTTAATTACTCTAATTTTGTACTCTCTTTTGTTGTTTTGTACTCTCTTTTGTAACCGTGGTATTAGTAAATTTACTTCTCTTTTGGTTGTGGATGTCGGTCAAGTTGGGTCGAACCACGTTAAATCTTTATTTCCTATTATCCTTGTTATTGTCTTCAATTGACTGCTTTGTCTAAATCCGCATTATCCCGGACTCCTGATCCTAACAAATTGGTATCAGAGCCTAGTTAATCCGGGTTTTGTTCTAGTAGTCATTATGACGATAATGAAGATTTATGTTGAGAAATTTGACCGAAGTGCAGACTTCGGTATGTGGCAGCTAAAAATGGAAGCTATCCTGGTTCAGGATGGTTCAAATATGGTGCTGCAAGGAAAGGAGAACAAATCAGAAAAAATGACGGACGAGGAGTTTGCTAGCCTTGATAAAAGGGCGAGATCTAGTATTATACTAAATCTCTCTGATGATGTATTGCGTGAAGTAGCTTTGGAAACCACTGCTAAAGGCATGTGGGAAAAGTTGAAAGGCCTATATAAGAAAAGGATAGTAGAGAACAAACTCTACTTAAAGCAAAAGCTTTTCACATTTCACATGGATGAAAGTACTTCCATACTCTCACATCTTGACGCTTTTGATTCCATTCTTATGGATTTGAGTAATATAGATGTTAAGATTGAGGAAGAGGATCAAGACGTTTTGTTAATATGTTCCCTACACCAATCCTTTAAGCATTTTAGAGATACTATACTTTATGGGAAGGAAATTATCTCTTATAGAAAAATCAAATCTATGCTGAAATCTAAAGATCAAATAGATAGAGACATTACTGGGGAAGGTAGTGGAAATCATGCGGCTGATTTATTTGTTAGGAGTAAATCTGATGCAAAGTCCAGATACAACAAGTTAGTGTGTTATTATTGTCATAAAAATGGCCACATTAAGTTTGAGTATCCTAAGTTGAAAAAAGAAAAAGTAAAGGAAAATGAGCACGAGGATTTTGACATTGCTGAAGCAAGTGTTGCAGCTGATGAGATTGAAGGAGCTATATTCTTAGTTGCTGAAAATAATTTTAGTTCTAACGCTGAGTGGATTTTAGATTCGGGTTGTTCGCATCATATGTGTCCCAACAAGGACTTGTTTCTACATACGATTCTATTGAAAGTGGAGTTGTTTTGATGGGCAATAATGCTACCTGCAAAATTGTTGGAAAAGGTACAGTTCGAATCAAAATGCACAATGGTGTGATGAGCACTCTCACCAATGTTAGATATGTTCCTGAGTTGAAGAAAAATCTCATCTTTTTGGGCATTCTAGAATCTCTTGGGTGCAAATACACAGGTGAAGGTAGAGTTCTTGAAGTCTCCCGAGGTGCTCTTGTGGTTATGAAGGCACGTAAGTCTCGAACGGTGTATATGTTGTTGGGATATGCTATTACATATATTGCTACTGTTTCGACATCAGACGGAGATCCGTCTAATTCTGACATCATGAAATTGTGAAATTTGCCCCTTGGGGTGTTTTGAAGAAAGTGGAGCAAAATTACTATATCACTCAAAATTAGGCCAAGGTGGAGATTTGTAATAAGACCTTCATTTTGATATAGGCATAAGCCTATTAGCAATGAACTTGGGCACCAAGTTTTAATATGTGTGGTGGATACATTTGTTAATGACATTACCCATGGCATCACAAACTTGGAGACCAAGTACTTCTTGCTATAAATAGAAGAGCTTCTATTTCTCGTTGTCTTCTTCTCTTCTTTTAGAGTATTATTGTAAGAGAGTTGTGTGTTGGAAACACTTGGGTGAACCCTTTATTGGAATGATCTTATGAGGTTATTCTCTTGGGGATTTTGGAGTATTAGAGTATTTAATTACTCTAATTTTGTACTCTCTTTTGTAACCGTTGGTATTAGTAAATTTGTTCCTCTTTTGGTTGTGGATGTAGGTCAAGTTGACCGAACCACGTTAAATAATTGTCTCCTATTATTCATGTAATTGTCTATAATTGACTGTTTTGTCTAATTCCGCACTATCCCGGACTCCTGTTCCTAACAAATACTCCTACTAATTCTTTGCGATTGGGATCGTTTGGTTGCTATTTAAGAAATGATTTATTCATGTACTAAAACTAGCATAACTAGTATCACGTTTGGTAGCATTTTATTTATTATGTATAAAATTTGGCACACCAAGTACAGTATTTGATTACTTATTTACAATCCCACATAACTAGTACATGTATAAGTTATGAAGGATCTATGTATTATTTATGCAGGATAGAAGATGAAATAAATATAATACTTGAATAATCCAACCCTACATTACTAATAACAACATAACTACATTTATGAGTTATGACCAACAGCCAAGCAGCCCCTTAAACATCAAAATCGAAGATAAAGTTTATAAAAGGACAAACATTAAAACGAAAAGAATCCTAAGCAACAATATGGCTATTGTTAACGTCGTCCTAGTCTTTTTTAAGAACGTGGCCTTGTTCCTTCTTTCTATTTCATTTGTTCTTAAAGGTTAGGAAGAATTACATGGCATAACTAACTCTAGTACATATTTAAATTCAGTAGCTATAGTTTGTATTAATTACATTTTATAATTAAAAGTAATATGTTAAATACAATTAATAGCTACATATATATATTTAAAGTAGAATACCATCATCACGTTATTCACTGCCAACCAAACCCTCCCATCTCTCTCTCCCCCCTCCTCCCCCCATTGCTACGGCGAGGAGCTCTAGCTCCGATTCACCGGAGCAGCCATGCCCCTTCACCACCACACCGGTCGGTCTCTTCCGTTTCAAAACAGTACAACAATCACTACTAGTAGTAGTAATAGTATTAGAACCTCTAATAAGGTTACTTAACAGAGGTTTCTGTATATGACAGTATCCTTAACGGTGATGATGATGGAGAAGAAGGTGAAGGAGAAGAAGACGGTGACGGAACCCTAGACGGTGAGAATACCGGTGATTTTGAAAGTGCAACAGTGCAAGACATATTGTGATCTGTCGTTTTCTTTAACATTCGAATTACCGGAAAATACACATATCAGATTGATTTATACACAGATCTGATCGGACTTTTCAGATCTGACTGGGAGTGTTTTTTCCAGATCTGTGTATACATACAGTGTATACAATGTTTTTTGCGTATTTCGAAGAAGATCTTTTTGTATACAAATGAATACACTGATTTTGAATACAATGAATTTTATTTATTGTATTCAGTTGTTGAGTGTATTGTTAATTTTTTAAGTGCAAATTCCAGTGTTTGGGGGTGTATTTTGAAGGATTTTTTTTAATACAATCGATTTTAAATATAATAAAGTGAATACAATGTAAAAGTAGCTACAATGAATACAGTTGAGTTAAATACATTTGACTTGAATACAACTTAGTTGAATACATCCGACTTGAATACAGTGAAATCTAACTTGAATACAACAAAAAGAAATTTTAAATACATTTTTACTCACTACATTCATGAATACAGGAAATTTTGATGGGGAAGCTAGAATGTTTGCTACGCCGTGTAATTATGTAAATTGTAGCTACGCTGGGTGTTTTAACCCCAAATGTTCGCTCTTTATGAAATTTTCCCTAAAGGTTATCCTCGTAAGTTCTAATTACTTTCTAAGAAAAAAACTCAACCTATTTACTATCTTGCTAACTTTGTGTTCACTTGTGCATCATTCTTTAGAGCTCTTAAAGGACCAAATGTGTATATTATAGCCACCTCGATCATGTTAATGCTTGTCCATTTTGAATTAATGGAGGTCAATCTGATGGTGACTATTTTCTCATCTCAAACTGGACATTTTGTTTAATGCAAGAACTTTCCCTTCTTGCAAGGTCATGAGGAATTTTAATACAATACGGTCCAAATTGATGAAATCCTATAGTTCAGGGATCTAGCAAGTAATTTATGGGATTGGGTTCACGATGAATTCCTAGTTTTTGACACTGTGAATTCACTTATTATTATTATTATTATTATTATTATTATTATTATTATTATTATATTAATTTGAGGTTGGCTATAGATATTCATAAATTTCAAGCTCTAAACCTGCCTCAACTATTATTCCATCAATAGAAAATCATCATACTATAACCGAAGGGGAATAGAATCCTATATCTGATCAACAAGTTCCAACCACTTGTAATCCAAAAAAATGTGCTCGATCGCTTGGTCTCGTCAATAAAATTTGATGATCAAGCAAATAAAAAAAATATTACTCGTTGCAAAGGTGCAAGTTGTTCATAATAATATCTTCATCAAAAGGCACAAGTTGCAATGTTCCTAGTTACGACAAATTTTGGTGAAGGTTGACTCCTGTCTGGTCCATTCTTGGAAAAGAATAGTGTCCCTCTCAAACTTGAAAGTTGAAACCCAAATTTAGTAATGTTCATTAAGCCTAAAAGTGTTGGCGGAGAAATTATTTCTACAAAAGGTGTTTGCTCAGATGGTATAAGCACGGACCACCTTCAACCTTAAGATTGTGGGTTCGAGTCAATGGAGCAAAAAAGGTGGAGCTCCTAGGAAGGGGTAAAAATAAAGAAAAAAGGAGTAATTATTTCAACGTCAACTTTGAAATATAAAATTTAGATTTGGAAAAATAGGTTTAAAAATATTCTTTTGTAATTTAACTTCAAATATCACTATATATAGTGTTTGATAATGTCTTTTTCTTTTTTAAGACTTACGACATGTTGAATTTTCTCTATATTACTCTTACTATATTAACTCCTACTATATTCCTCGTGTGTAGCCTCATGTAAAGCATATGTAACAGTCCTTCTAAATGCCTAAGTGATTAAGGTAAGACACAGGGAGTTCAAATTGATATTAAGTTTTATGCTGTCAATATTCTAGTCATGACTCATGATGCAATAAGTATAAAGTAAAATCCAGATATTTACTTTTTCTTTTGCTAGTCCCTCTTTATAGGCCGCGTATCAGCATGATATTGAGAATCCAAATCTAACTTTAATTTTGTGGGTATAATTTCTTCGCACAGATCAAATCAATTTCTTGATCCAACCAGCAGTATGGAAACATGCATGAAATGCCAAAAATTGTTCCTAAAACAAAGAATTAAAGGGCTTGTGCTTTATTGTGGCAGCCACACACACCAACTTCCAACGCTTTTTTGACGAAAATATAAGATATGCATCCAAGCAAAATTTTACTATATTATAAGAAAAATAATTCTTTTGTCATTCTCTGTCGACGAATTTATGCAGCAACAAGTGTAATTAGCAGCCTTATAATACAGCTGCTAAGCACTATTAGAGTATCCATCACCTTTGTTTCTGACTTAAATTCCTCCACTTTTATAAACACTAAATGATTAGATTCCGACTTTGATGGAGACAAATTTATAATTTAACATGTTTGATACTCGTGCTTAAGTGAAAAATGTTAATTTACGTTTGGCCTAATGTTACCAAGATAACATGCCAAAGAAGATTTAATTTTGTTCTTCCAATTTTAGATATGGATTTGCTTCCAATTATAATAACTTTTAACCTAGTGGAAGTGATCTTGTCGGCTTCTTATGATTTGTGGGAGAGTTCCTGCATGTGAGTGGGAAAGGAAAAACAATGAATTGTATATTCATAGTTCATATAATTTGAATTTTTTTACAAAGATATTCTTTATATTTTTAAAAGTAAAGAATATTATCTGAAAATTGTACAAATATATTATGAAAAATTTGGAATCGCTGATCAAACTTTAAAATTCGGTACATGTTTTTTTGTCCTGAAAAATTTAGTTGTCTCCTCCTCCTTCTGCTTCCAATGAGAGCCTACAAATTTGTTTCTATTACTAGCCAAAATTACTTATTTTTGTATCAGAAGTTTGACAAAGCACCTTAATCTCTAATAACATAAGTTCTTTAAAAACGAGCAATATTAAATTCTCAAAAATTTGATCGAATAGGCTAATGACATAGGCCAAACTAGGAACTAGGAAGGTAAAGAATCGAAGCAAACGATGTCGAATAATAAACTAGAAGCTGCTACATTGGATATATAATTATAGTTCAAGAAAACTTAATTAGTGGCAAATCTAACATTTTAAACTGTTACAGACTTCGTATACATAAACATTATTTAAGATTTAACATACACAAGTGTGTGCAGTCAAAAAATTAGAATTTTCATTGATGGATTCAAATATAAAGAAATAAAATTCTAAAAAGTCAAAGGGATTAACTAGCAACAACAACATACCTAGTGAAATGGATTAATTTAGGGTTGGGCATAATATGGTTCAAACCGAAAAAACTGACCGAACT
The DNA here is from genome assembly GCF_019175385.1 of Lycium barbarum. NCBI lineage: Eukaryota > Viridiplantae > Streptophyta > Magnoliopsida > Solanales > Solanaceae > Lycium > Lycium barbarum. The sequence goes on from NC_083339.1 coordinate 137,402,249, forward strand.
GAACCAAAGTTAATTTCAGTTTCGGTTTTTCGGTTTATTCGGTCCGGTTCGGTTTAAATTTATAAGATTTCAACATTTCGGTTCGGTTTTCGGTTTATGCAAAATTTAATTCGATTAAACCGAAAAATCGAATTTTAACATGCCATTTTTTTCTTGAAACATATTATATATGTGTGTATATATATATATATATATATATATATATATATATATATATATATATATATATATATATATATATATATATACACACTGTACCTAATTTCTACAATTCCTTGTAGATTTTTAATAAATTTCCTCAACAATGTATATTTAAGAACACCCATTAGCATCTTTTTTTTGTGACAATGAGTGTTATCTTAGTAATATTAACATTGCAAATTGTGAATAAAAAACTCTTCTTGGTTAGTGGTAGAAAGATGTGATACAACAAAGTTTGACAAGTAGGAACTACTTATAATCTCCATTCCCTGTGTCATATCTCTTGGTTTGTAGAGAAGATGTCGGCTGATAAACAAGAAATACTAGTAATAGAGGACTTAAGTGAAATGTGGGGAAAAGTTCTGCTACTGCATTAATTCGTATTTTGGTTGATGAAGTGATTATTATGCTGTCGACAATACACTTTTCTACTCTCTCACACCGAGCTCTATTAGGATTTTCTGGAATGATAAAGTATCGGCTTGTTACTTAACTATGTCATCCATATCTAAACCGAAGAAACCGAACCGAAATTTCAAAAACCGAATTGAACCGAAGTTATTTCAGTTCAGTTTCGGTTCCCATTTTTTACAAACCGAGAACCGAAAAACCGAACCGAACCGACCGAACGCCCGACCCTAGATTAATTAGCATATACTATATATACATCAAAAATAATTTTAACCTTGCATAGTGCAGATAACCTTTGCAGCCCCTAAATTTGTTTAGGGTGTCAAATGAGTAGATTTGACTAAATTTAGAGGGGGAGGGGGTCAATTGGTGGGTTAATAATCCGCCAAGGGCTGCTTGTGCTACGATGAGTACCTTCGGTCAAGAGTTAAACAACGGGTCATAATTCAACCTACTCAACTATTACGAAATTTTAATTTAATTATTTCTTTTTTATATTTTATTTAATTATCAAATAAAATTATTTTCCCTCTATTATTACTTATATCTAACATATAGAACCAGAGGCGGAACTAGAATTTTAAGTTTATGGGTTCTAGATTCTAGAAAAAAGAAAATTATTGAGTTTTTGATAAATTATTTATATATAAGTGAAAGTCTTAACATAAATACATGCGTTGAAGCTAATGGGTAGGGGCAGCGCCAGGTAGGACCAAAGGGGGTCACCCTTCGACACTACATTATACTATATATTCAAGGTTTTTTTTTTTTTTAATATATATCTGGTATATATTGAATCCCTTTATTTTTTTTGTGTGTTACTTCTTCATATTCTGAATCATTTTAGTGAAAATTCTGATTCCGCCACTACTATTAGATTCTACTAAATTGGAATGTTAGCTCCGCCCCTATATAAAACCAAAACAAGTTTACAAATATTTTGACTGATACCATCTGTGTTATTCGGAATTCCAATATCCAAATCACGAGAGTGGAAAAAAATAATTGTCTGGTACAATTTGTGATAATGTTTAGGCAAATGCGGCATGTTGAGATCTCATGCAATATCTATAGTTGAAGTATACTAAAGTTGGTTGTGGTTACGTTTATAAAGTGGTAACTTGGAGAAGGGGAAATTGGCCACTTTGGCCAATACTTATCCTATTTTACCGTTTGATACAAAGATTTCATTTTCGCTAGTGAATTTATCAGCACTTCGCACTGTCTGAAAAATGTAATAAATTACAAAAAGATTAGCAAGCCAACAATAAATTTAGATGTTATTCCCTCTTTACTGTGACAAATAAAAGACTTATAAATAGGCGAATGCCTTACACGTTGGTTAATTCATAAATTTGGTTTATTTATACCAAATACTTATATGTAACGTATAGTATTATATATTACCAATTGAACTTTTTTAAGTTTTATCTAATCAAACAATTAATGCACATCAAATATACATATACAATGCGGAAGTAACAGCAACATTAAATTTGAGATACACCATTAAAAGAATAAAAATTACCATGTATTCACTTTACAAAAAAATAGTTAATATTAGACATAAAGATAAGAATATGAACCAATACCATTCTAATAACAGAACATTCAGAAAAAAAAATAAAAAAAATCACGAGTTCTCATAATAGACTTTAAGGAAGAGAAGGAACCAAAAGTAATTTGATTAAAACCTAACAATTAAAAAGGTAATTACCATCTAATTTACAATTTTTTTTCCTTGTTCCCTCAAGCTAAGTCATCAGACATTTATTTATCGAATATCCTAAATAGATTTGAACTCTGTAATAATCGATATAAGTTTTCAATAATCTGCTAGCAAGTGAAAATCTTAATTATTACTGGGTACCCACTATAACATTTTGTATATTTATATAGTAACTCTTCTCTAAAGCTCTTACTGCCTCACAATCATTTTACCCATATAATAAATTTTATAAAATATTTTAAAATTTTGATCTTTTTCATAAAATGGTTTCCTCGTTTTAAGTGCTTCTTTTCTCCTCTTTAATTGCCTTTGCTTTCTTTTTCTTCTTCTTTTTCTCTTAAAACCAAAATAAAATTTGAATTTATATCAAAAAGTTTTTATATGAATAATAAATTTATAACTGAAGCATAAAACATAACTCAATGTTACAGCAAATAATAAGCATAAATCAATAATCACAAAAAAAATAATACCAAAATCTTAACTGCATATAGAAGAAAATCACTACTCAACTTGAAATATATGGATCTTTACCTTGTCTTTCAACTTCCTCTTCAACATTATTCTAAAAAATGTACCGGTGTGAAACATTCTCGCCACGAAATGCCTCTCCAACCATAGACAACCATGATTTGCAGGGAATTCCTTGTCGAAAGTGTATAAGGAAATACTTGCATTGTTCAAATTATGAACAAATTTATTTAGAATTCTACGCATGGAATGATGGAATACAAAACACATAAAAGATTAAATGCACAAAAGACAGACGATGATCGGTTTGCTTGGGCTACTACAATATGAAGGTAACGTTCTCTAGACTAATGTGATGTGATCATTTTTTTATTATTATATTTGCAACAAAATCTTATAATGCATCTATTAGGACTACAGTATCGAATACCAAATTATGCCATGACCATGACCACGAACATGACTATTAATTATTTAGGGGTTATGATAATAATGTTATAAAATGAAGCTAAAAGAGTAATAATATTAAAGGATAAAAACTATAGAAATAGAGTAACAAAAGAGGAGAGATTTTATTATTCTTCCAAAATGTGTTACAAGTCCATTCCATATGAAAACTTATGCCTCTATTTATAGTGCTACATATGCATTCAATATATGAGATAATGGAAGAACCATTAAGATGGTGGAAGATAATGGAAGAATCATTAAGATGGTGGAATATAATAGAAGAACCATTAAGATGGTGGAAGATAATGGAAGAGGCATTATATTTGTGTATTGGACATCCATACTATATATTTCATAACACTCCCCCTTGGATGTCCATAGATGATGTGTATCGTTAAAAACCTTATTAGGAAAAACCTTGTGGGAAAAAGCCTCAATGAAGGAAAAAGAGTACACATATCTAGTAATACGCTTTGAGAGCTGCCTCATTAAAAACCTTACCAAGAAAACCCAATGGGACAAAACTTGGTTAAGGAAAAAAGAGTACAACGCGTATTTCACTCCCCCTGACGAAGACCAATATTCGGATGTCGGAGTCTTCGCATTCCAATCTTGAATATCATCTTCTCAAGAGTTGAAGTTGGCAAAGATTTGGTGAACAAATCTGCAGGATTGTCACTTGAACGAATTTGTTGCACATCAATATCACCATTCTTCTGGAGATCATGTGTGAAAAATAACTTTGGTGAAATGTGCTTCGTTCTATCTCCTTTTATAAATCCTCCTTTTAATTGAGCTATGCATGCAGCATTATCTTCATATAATACTGTGGGTAATTTTGTATCACACTTCAAGCCACATCTTTCTCTGATGAAATGTATCACTGATCTCAACCACACACATTCTCTACTTGTTTCATGAATAGCTATTATCTCAGCATGATTCGAAGAAGTAGCAACAATGGACTGCTTTGTGGATCGCCATGATATAGCAGTACCTCCGCATGTAAACAGATAGCCTGTTTGAGATCGAGCTTTATGTGGATCAGATAAATAACCTGCATTTGCATAACCAACAAGATCTGTACTACCTTTGTTAGTATAAAACAGACCCATATCGCTAGTTCCCTTCAGATATCGCAATATATGCTTAACTCCGTTCCAATGTCTTCGTGTAGGAGAAGAGCTATATCTTGCTAGCAAATTAACAGAGAACGCTATGTTAGGTCTTGTAGCGTTAGCAAGATACATAAGTACACCAATTGCACTAAGATATGGTACTTCAGGACCAAGAAGCTTTTCATTTTCTTCTTGAGGTCGGAACAGATATTTACTCACTTCAAGTGAGCGAACAACCATTGTAGTACTTAAAGGATGCGCATTGTCCATGTAAAATCGTTTTAAAACCTTTTCGGTATAAGCAGATTAATGGATAAAGATCCCATCTGTTAAATGTTCAATCTACAAACCAAGACAAAGTTTTGTTTTTCCCAGATCTTTCATCTCAAATTCTTTCTTTAAATATTCAAGGCCTTTTGGAGCTCTTCTGGAGTTCCAATTAGGTTTATGTCATCAACATAAACAACGATTATAACGAACTCTGATTTTGATTTCTTAATAGAAACACATGGACAAATGGCATCATTTATATAACCTTCATTTACCAAGTACTCACTGAGGCGATTGTACCACATGCGCCCTGATTGTTTTAGACCATACAACGAAATTGTAATCTGATTGAATACATCTCCCGAGACTTTGAGTTAATTGCTTCAGGCATTTTAAATCCTTCAGGAATTTTCATATAGACTTCATTATCAAGTGAGCCATAAAGGTAAGCTGTAACCACATCCATCAGATGTATTTCAAGGTTTTCATGTACAGCTAAACTGATGAGATATCGAAATGTTATGCCATCCATAACGGGTGAATATGTTTCTTCATAGTCGATACCGGGTCGTTGAGAGAATCCTTGTGAAACAAGGCGTGCCTTGTATCTCACAATTTCATTTCTCTCATTCCTTTTTCGTACAAAAATCCATTTATGGCCAATTGGTTTTATACCATTAGGCGTTTGGACTACAGGTCCAAAAACCTCACGTTTGGCAAGTGAATTCAATTCTGATTGAACCTTCCTCTTGCCATTTTGGCCAATCATATCTTCGTCGACATTCTTCGACAGATTGGGGTTCCTGATCGTCAATGTCTTTCATAATATTTAGTGCAACATTATATGCAAAAACATTATCCACCATAATCTTCGATCGATTCAAATTTATCCCATCACCAGAAGAACTCAATGATAGTTCTTTATTTACTTGAGTCTCGGGTTCCCTAATATCTTCAGGAGTATCAGGATTAGTCAGATCTTGAATATCTTCATGATATTTTTTCATAGTGTCATTTTGATCATTTTTCGTGTTTTTTTTTTCTAGGATTTTTATCCTTAGAACCCAATGGCCTACCACGCTTCAGGCGTGTATGAGATTCAGAGGCTATGACACTAGTAGATTGTCCCTTTGGGACATCAATTCGGATAGGCACATTCTCTACAGGGATATGTGACTTAGTTATCCTTTTCAAATCAGTAAATGCGTCTGGCATTTGATTTGCTATTTTTTGCAAGTGAATGATCTTCTGGATCTCCTGTTCACATATGGGGGCACGTGGATCAAAATGAGATAGTGATGGAACTTTCCACGCAATTTCTCTTTTGATTTCTTTTCTCTCCCCCCCTAATTGTGGAAAATTTGTTTCATCAAATCGACAATCTGCAAATCGGGCAGTGAATAAATCTCCCGTCAATGGCTCAAGATAGCGAATAATAAAGGGTGATTCAAACCCAACATATATACCTAACCTTCTTTGGGGGCCCATCTTAGTACGCTGTGGTGGTGCTACAGGCACATATACAGCACAGCCAAAGATTCGGAGATGAGCAATATTTGGTTCATGACCAAATACTAATTGTGACGGGGAGTATTTATTATAATGAGTCGGTCTGAGACGAATAAGAGATGCTGCATGTAAGATAGCATGTCCCCAGACGGTAGTGGGCAACCATGTTTTCATAAGTAGTGGTCTTGCTATCAATTGTAGTCGTTTAATAAATGACTCAGCAAGGCCATTTTGGGTATGAACATGTGCTACAGGATGTTCAACTTTTATCCCAACTGATAAACAATAATCATCAAAAGATTGAGACGTAAATTCTCCGACATTATCGAGGCGTATAGCCTTAATGGGATAATCCGGACACTGTGCCATTAAGCGTATTATTTGTGCCAATAATTTCGCAAACGCCAGGTTGCGAGACGATAGGAGGCACACATGAGACCATCTTGAAGATGCGTCTATTAGGACCATAAAATATCTGAATGACCCACAAGGTGGATGAATAGGTCCACATATATCCCCATGTATACGTTCTAGAAAAGCAGGGGATTCAATGTCAACTTTCATTGGTGATGGCTTAGCTATCAATTTACCCTGATAACAAGCAGCACATGAAAATTCACCACTTTCAAGAATCTTCAGGTTCTTAAGTGGATGCCCATTTGAATTTTCAATAATTCGTCTCATCATTATTGATCCAGGGTGACCTATTCGGTCATGCCGAAGCAGAAAAGTACTTGAATCATTAAACTTCTGGTTTACGATCGAGTGTGCTTCAATTGTACTAATTTTTGCATAATACAGACCAGAAGACAAAGTTGGCAATTTCTCCAAAACATATTTCTGGCCGGAGACATTCTTTGTAATGACAAGATATTCATCATTTATTTCGTTTAATGTCTCAGCGTGATATCCATTGCGGCTATCTTTGAAACTTAACAAGTTTCTTGGGGATTTAGAAGAGAATAATGCATCTTTTGTAACAAGTTTCGTCCCCTTAGTCAGAAATATAGTAGCTCTTCCGGAGCCTTCAATCAATTTCGAATTGCCAGAAATTGTATTAATATTTTCCCTTTTTCTACGCAAGTGAGAAAAGTATTTCTCATCTTTGAATATGGCATGCGTTGTTCCACTATCAATCACACAAATATCTTCATGATTGGTCATTGATCCAAATAAAATTTGAGGAATTTCCATAGATTCTTCAAAATGAAATAATAGATAAAGTGAACATCGAAGTAGATATTATGATTAGACAAAGCATTACACACATTTTATTACATATATTACTATTAAACAAAGCATTTCTCACACTTCATTACATATATTACTATTAAACAAAGCATTACACACACTTCATTTACATAAATATGGAAACATAACCACATACAAACGACACGTATGAAGTATCTAAGTTTTTACAGATCCATCACCGATCAAATGATCTATTTTCCCTTCAGGGAGTTCAAAGAAATCTGCCACATCTAGATGCATGGGCTCAACATTATCTTCAGAAATAAAATTTGCTTCGGCATCCTTTTCTGCCTTTTTGAGGGAGGCCTGATACAGCTCAACTAGGTGCTTTGGCGTACGACAGGTACGTGACCAGTGCCCCTTTCCTCCACATCGGAAGCATTTATTTTCTGAATTTTGCTTTTGCACAGCTTTATGCTTTTCATCCTTCCTTTTACACTGCTGGCGGTGAAGGGTATTATTTGGTGCAAGACGAGAATCATGATTAAAATTCCTTCCTCGACCACGACCATGACCACGACTGGGGCCACGACCTCTTCCACGCCTAGAATGGCGAAAATTTACCTCATTCACTTCAGGGAATGGGGCAGTACCAGTGGGTTGTCTTTCATGATTTTTCATTAATAATTCATTATGTTGTTCAGCCACTAGAAGATGTGATATTAGATCAGAATATTTCTTGAACTTCATCTCTCGGTATTGCTGCTGCAGGAGCATACTCGAGGCAGGAAAAGTGGAGAATGTTTTCTCCAGCATATCATGATCAGTGATATTTTCACCACATAATTTCAACTGAGCAATAATTTTAAACATGGCAGAATTATATGCCTTAATAGATTTAAAATCTTGTAGCCTTAAATGGAGCCAATCAAAACGTGCTTGTGGAAGTATGACCATCTTCATGTGGTCATATCTATCTTTTAAATTATTCCACAGAGTAAGAGGATCTTTAACAGTGAGATATTCCATTTTCAAGTCCTCATCAAGGTGATGGCGGAGGAATATCATTGCCTTGACACGGTCTTGGTTTGATGCCTCATTTTTATCTTTGATGGTGTCCGCCAGACCCATCGCATTAAGGTGAATTTCAGCATCAAGAATCCAAGACATATAGCTATTGCCGGATATATCTAAAGCTACAAATTCACGTTTAGTAAGATTTGTCATTAGTAAAGGCAAATAGAAAGTCAATACCTTCGAGGCGTTTAAAGTATTTGCTCGGAACGACAGAGTCTCGTGCTGATAACGTGTTATAAAATGAAGCTAAAAGAGTAATAATATTAAAGGATGAAAACCATAGAAATAGAGTAACAAAAGAGGAGAGATTTTAATATTCTTCCAAAATGTGTTACAAGTCCATTTCATATGAAAACTTATGCCTCTATTTATAGTGCTACATATGCATTCAATATATGAGATAATGGAAGAACCATTAAGATGGTGGAAGATAATGGAAGAACCATTAAGATGGTGGAATATAATGGAAGAACCATTAAGATGGTGGACGATAATGGAAGAGGCATTATATTTGTGTATTAGACATCCATACTATATATTTCAGAACAAATAAAAAGTTGTGGGAGTAATAGAAATAAAGACCACTAAGTTTTTACATTAAAGAATATCAATGAATGGATGAGTAGTATATTTATTATTTATTATATAATAAGAAATAGAAAAGTAGGAGAAATTGTCAAAAAAATGAGAAAAAGGATAAATAGGATCCTTGACCAAAGAGAGGTGCCACATCACTCTTCTTTTGCTTAGCTTTATTATATATATAGATTGTAGCCTACAACATTAATTGTACTTTTGTCTCTATAGTGAAATTTCCTCATAAATATTTTATAACAGAAGTTGTATATTCGGAATTTGAAAAATAAAGTGGCATATCAATTTAAGAATTTATCTCGCTTTAACTAATCTCCATTACACGAAGGTGACTAAATTTCATACCTCAAGGAAGCAAACTGATTTAAAACCACATTACTTAAAAGGGTGATTTGCACAAATAGGTTCTTGCAGTGTCATCATCTAAAATTTGACCTCGTTAAGAAATATGGTGCAAAATAACCTTTTCGTCTTTTAGTTGGAATTATGAGGAAAGTGTTTGGGGATTGTTAGGATTTCTTATTTGATATTGCGCAAAACTTGCCTTAACAATAACCTATATTGGTCGTTATGATTATTCCCACAAATGCTGACGAATCGCCAAGATTTCAATCAAAAAACTTGTCTTAACTTACAAATTATGATAATCATTTAAGATTTTGACCTCAAATCATGATGAAACTTGCAATGATTATTGGATGCTCACTATGGGCTTGCAATTTCAGCACACTTGCAATTTCAGCCCAATTTAATTCTGACATACCCATAAGTATTGGATGCTCACTATGGGCTCGTCGCAGGGACCAGCAAGCGGGGGCGGAAAACCGGAGGTCCTTTGGGGCAATTTGCATGATAGTCCTTCTTTGGGGGTGGTCTTTAATTTTTATCTTTCGCCTAAAATACTCCGAGGTTCTGAATTCGACTCCCGGATTAGTCATAAAAACAAAAAAAAAAAATCACAAGGCAAGACTTTGCAAAAAGTCTGCCTTATGCGGCAGAGTTTGCCTCCGGCAGACTTTTAGTTATGCCCTAAGGCAACTTTTGCCGCATAAGGCAGACTTTAGTTATGCCTTAAGGCAAACTCTGCATCATAAGACAGACTTTTTGCAAAGCCTTGCCTTGCGATTTTTTTTTTTAATTGGGGGGTGGGGGTTCGAACCCATAACCTTAGGTATTTTTGGTCACCTTTTTAAATGAAGGACAAAAATTAAAGACCAGCAATTTGAGGGACAAAAATTAAAGACCAGTGCTTCTGAGGACAATGAGCGCAAAAAATTGGGTCCTTTGGGCATACGGTCCAATACTCGCAATGTAAACATACCAATGTATGTAATTCTGTTTAGGATGAGGCCCAATTCCAAATACTAGGGAAAGCAGATTTTCATCTCATGAAGATACCATCCTACTCAGATTTTCATCTAATTGTTTAAGTAAGATCTTGGAATTCATTTATTTCTCTCGGCGGTGGCTTGTTTTAGCTCCGCCTCTAAGCTCCGCTCCTTTGACTGATTTGTTCGCATTGGATCTTAGGAGGGGTGGAGGTAGAGTATCATATGTGGGTTCGGTCGAATTCAATAATTCTTTTATTAGACTTTGTACTTGTATGAGAAAATTCATTAGAGATGTATAAATATTTATTTGTGAACTCAATAACTAAGACAAATTATGAATTAAGTAACAAGTTAAACAAATCCATAAATTTTAAATTCTGACTCCGCCTCTAAAATAGTTTACAACAAACAACCACATAACCAGTGTAATCTACATGTGGACTCTGGACTACTAAAATACTCTCTTCGTCCCATAATAAGCGTCACCTTAGCCAATTTTTTTTATCCCATAATACGTGTCACTTAGGAAACCAATGCATTTATTGTCTAGTTTTTTCCAAATTTGCCCTTGGACAAAAGAAGTAGTAGTACTCTAAATAATGATAGTTGTATTCCCAATGTCAAAAGATGGACTACTTGTGCATGCTCTAACCATCAAGAGGATTTTTTTTTTTTTAATAAGAATAATTTGGTAAACTTCACACTTTATCATTGATTTTTAATATGCGTATTTTTTATTAAGGCGAAACTTATTTATTGTCGGACAGAGGGAGATGCTATTCTATTTGCTAATAATATTGTTTTTAGGTAAAAAGTGGGAAGCCACGTGTGCTACCTGTGGAAAATCTATTTTGTATGAGTATATTTACTTACTTTAAGAACTTGTGCGAATATCCTTTAGAACAAGACTTGAGAGCCAGCGCATGGACTTACTGGGTACTGCATATTGAATTTCCAAGCAACCACTCATTCAAAATTATGGGCCATTTCCATGTCTTTCCGTTTTTCCCGCAAATTTTTATATGTATAATGATTAAGCATATCTCATAGTCTCAATAGAACAGTTTAGTAGTCAATAAGTTGTAAATTTCAGGGGCGGACCTACTTGGTCGGTTGGGAGCACGTGTCCCCTTAACTTCGAGAAAAACTCTCTCTCTCTCTATATATGTATACATCTTGAAAAACTATCATATATTTTAAGAAAATCCCTATTTTTTTTTTTAAGATGAGAGTTACAAAATAATAGGAACAAAACGTGTTGCTGGCAGGTTTTGAACAAGGAACCTAACGTGTATAACTTGACACCAAACCACCAGGGCAGCAAGCGAGTTCTAAACAATTATGTCATTTCATTTATATATTATTTACATCGGTTCTATGGGTGTTTAACAAAATTTTCAAATGATGAGATGTTGCAGAAAATTGTGATTAGAGACGGACTCAGGATTTGAAGTTGATGCTTCGACTAACGTGCATCTTCCTTCGATGGTGCCTCCGTCATCTTAAAATCCTGGGTCCGCCTCTGGTTGTAATTAAACCGATATATCATAAGCTTAATAGTAGCCTTTGTTATCCAATGGGCTACCATATTCTTTCAAGTGATACAACAACAATAACATACCTAATGTAATTTCACAAGTGGGCAAGGGCGGAAAATTTGAAAAATTGCATTCTCTTTACCTTTTTGAATCCCCTAGCCATTGTAAGTGAGGTCTGGGGAAGGTGGTGTATACGCAGCCTTATCCCTACCTTGTGAAGGTAGTTATTTTCGATATTTCAAGTGATACTTGAAATATAACAAACAAAAAAACAAAAAAAAAAAATAGATGCATGTTATGTATTTGTGTAGAATTTTAACATTTAATTACAATTAATAATTTACATTTTCATTATATTAAATTGCTTAACCTTTATGAATTGATTGTTTGGTAAGTATTTAACCGTTTATTTTGTAGAGGGAAAAGATGCTGAAAAGTCAAAGATCAACTAACAAATGCGGGCCTGGTCGGGCCCACATGGTATCACCCAATTTTGACGACTTATATCGTCTTTCAAAGAAATTCCACGAAGCAACTTCATTTCTTGTTAATTATTTTCAGCCATTTATAGTGGCTAATTTTTCTGTGGCTTACAATCAAGAAAGTAGTAAGAACAAAAAAAAGGTCAAAGGTACGTAAAATACAATTTGTGTATGCCTATGATGACATCTATATAAAAAAAAAATACAATTTGTATATCTATGGCTCTCGTAATGGAAATTTTCAGAACACATACACAGTGAAAAAATTATTAGTATATCTCCGTAGCCTTCCTAGTGACATAAGCAATTACCTAAACAAAATCTGTCTTTGTTCACTGCAATACGAACATGGAGTCTTGCGTCTCGGTCTCCAAGAAATTCTAAACTAATACTCCATTCGTACCAATTTATATGACACAGTTAAAACTTTAAAAGTTGATTAAATTTTTATCTGATTGAAATTTTTTTATATGCCTTTTAAATATTTAAATTTATTGATTATTGTGATTTATAATACATTTTTGATATACATTTAATACTAAGCTTCTATGAATTCACGGTCAAAATTTAAAATTGAGATGCGTCACGTAAATTGGACAGAGGGAGTATACCCTATCAAATACTAGACGACGATTTCTTTTGCTATTATATATGTACAACAAATAAACCCACCCATTTCATCATTCAGTTGCCCAAACACTTTGTGTGATTTTGAATTTTCAGTTTAAATTTTGTAGCTGTACCTGTGGCCACCACACTTGACTACTCCATGTATTCAGGAATGCATGGTCATGGCAATGGCTTGGGTAATACCAGAACTCCTTTATTAGACAGACCTCCTGTAAGTTAATTGTCTTTCAATTTCTGTTTTCATCTATAAATTAAATCCCCTTTTTTCTTGTTGGATTAATGCAAATTTGGATTCCTATCCATCATTTTTATGTATTTGAATCATACGTAGCATTTATTTTACGGTGTCAGATAGCATGATTTGGAATTTTCTGCTAATTTAGGCTGTGTTAGGTCATGATGTTCTTATATTGTGACCAAATTAATTAACCCAAGTTTTGTTGTGTTTGCATGGGGTTTTATGGTTCAAGGCTATCTTAGAGTAGATTGAACTGTTTTAATGGAAAGTATAGGCGTATGTTTGGGTGTTTAGCTTGGTTAGAATATTGACATGGCAATTGAAACTTGACTTAATCCATTTCTCTACGGTTAGGCTTAAGGAGAAGTTTATTGCTTAAAAATGTTGTTTGAGATTCCTAATCATAGAGCATGTAAGGTAGGGGTAAGGTCTACGTACATCCTACCCTCACCAGACACACTGGGTATGTTGTTGTTGTAATCATAGAGCATCTAATGTTGAGTTACTATTGTAAACAATACTTTGCTAATGTTGAGGAGCACCACATTAGTAGTTTTAGGATTTGATTGGGCAAGGAGATCTTTTGTCTTTTAGCAGATTATTTTTTTGGTTTTTACTGTTTACATCGTCTTTATAGATAGGGAGAAAGAGAAATGGTGCTGAAGATGGTCAGCTCGGAGACCTTGAGCATGGTGACTCTGTTCTGGTAATTTTAAGTACAGTACTTTTTTTTCCCCACATTTTACTAACCATTGTAGTGTACAAGTAGCTAACTTCATCTTCAGGCACCAAATGTGGGATTTGGCAGAGTGCTTTCACTTGTAAGTGGATGTTGTTTGTGTTTGTAGTTGGCAAACTGTGTGCACACTGGAGTTGTATCGAACTTTTAACATGATCCTATTTTGCAGGCGAAGCCTGAAGCAGGAAGTTTGGTATTTGCGACAATTGCTTTGATGATTGCAGCAACATCAAGCATTTTGATTGTAGGTACCTCTTTCAATTCACTGCTTTTATACTGAAGCAAGATTTTCTTATCTCTGACTTTACAATGCTCAATTTGCAGCCGAAATTTGGAGGAAAAATAATTGATATTGTCTCAGGTGATATCCGAACACCTGAACAGAAATCAGAAGCTTTAGATGCAGTCAAGAACACAATACTTGAAATCTTTCTGATTGTCATCGTTGGGTATTTCCTGCAACTTTTGGCCAGCTTTCTTTTTCTCTCTTTTCATGCTGCTAAAGAAAAATCTTCAATTTAAATTATCGGTAACTTGAATCAATGCTTGGAGGTTGTATTCTACTAGTTTAGGCTTTCAGGGGGAAGGGAGCATAACGAGACACTTGGCCCTCCAGTATGGTTCTTCCCTTCAATTGCATTTTGTTATATCTAACTTTGCAACAATTGTCTCTTTCAGTTCTGTTTGCACCGCGCTTCGAGCATGGCTATTCTCTTCTGCTAGTGAAAGGGTTGTAGCCCGGTTGAGAAAGAACCTGCTAAGTCACCTTATTCACCAGGTAAAGACATACTCCTGGCTAATTTCCTCTAATTAGTTTTTATCTTTCTCACTTTGTTAGAGTTGGTCTTGTTTTATTATTCGATCCTTGAAAGACAAATGCATTTTTCAGGAGATAGCTTTCTTCGATGTTACTCGAACAGGGGAGCTCCTCAGTAGGCTATCTGAAGATACCCAGATCATAAAGAATGCCGCAACTACTAATCTTTCAGAGGCTTTGAGGAATCTTGCTACTGCATTTATTGGACTTGCATTTATGTTTCAAACATCATGGAAATTAACATGTAAGTGGATAAAAACTTTTTAAGAGAAGATTCCTATTACGTTTTAGCTTCTTTTATTATCTTATATTCTTACTGATTTTTCAAAGATAAATCTAGTGTTGTCGCTAGCTGTTGTACCAGTCATATCAGTTGCAGTACGCAAATTTGGTCGCTACATGCGTGAACTTTCCCACAAAACTCAAGCTGCTGCAGCAGTAGCCTCGTCCATTGCTGAGGTTTGTCACTCTGCTCATATAGTTAGTCGTTTATACACAGCGTATGATAACTTTGACTGGTTCTGGTAATATTCCGTCCTGCAAGTTTTATACAGTTGCATTTTAATTGAAGTTCTTGGAAAGTAGGCTTCCCAAATTTGCATTGACAGAGTGAGTGTTGTTTGGACCCCAAGCAATGAAACCATTTTACTTCAAAGGAAGCTTGTGGAAACTAAATCTTACATCCTCTGAAAATGAATGTTTGCATGGAGTTTTTCATTGTAGTTCATAAATACGCCATCACTTGATTGCCATCCAAGAGAGGTCGTGTTATTTATACTCCCTTCAAACAGTGTGATAACTATCAACAAAGAAATGATACTACAAAGTCTTGTTACTTAATTCTGTTGAGTTCAAGTAGCTGCTGGGGTCTTTGCTGTCTTTCCAGTGTTTTATGAATATTCTCGTTGCTGGGAACTACATGTTTTCTGGTAGTTACTACTTACTATGTATCCTTTATTTTATTTTTTTCAAAAAATATTATCCTTTAACAAGTCAGTTTTTTCTTATGTTTCTCAATATTCTAAGCAACATAGTATCCTAGAGTTTTATCAATGGCGAGAATTCATTTTCATGTAATCAGGGCGAATTTTGTGTTTAGGAAACTTTTGGTGCCGTACGCACAGTGAGATCATTTGCGCAGGAAGATTATGAGATTTCACGCTATTCAGAGAAAGTTGAAGAGACCTTAAAGCTTGGGCTTGGACAAGCTGTGAGTTGCTTAATTCTTCCACCTCTGACAAGAAAAGAAGGGAGAGATAGAGAGTGAGAGAGATGTTGAGAGGATGAGAAGGAAAACCTGATATCTCGTGTTTTCTTCTGCAGAAAGTGGTTGGCCTTTTCTCTGGAAGCTTAAATGCCGCATCTACTCTATCAGTTATTGTAGTAGTAATATATGGAGCCACTCTGACTATCCAAGGCGCTATGACACCTGGAGCTCTTACATCTTTCATACTCTATAGCTTAACAGGTAATTCCCTTCATTTTTCCGAAGTGAGATGTACCCCTGATGCCCCATAACTTATGTAATATTTTAGCATTTATCAATATCCATCTTAGATCCTTTGTTGACGTAAACAACTGTACATTCTTACAGTTGGATCATCCGTATCTGGACTTTCTGGATTATATACTGTAGCAATGAAAGCTGCTGGAGCCAGCAGACGGGTTTTTCAGCTCTTGGATCGCACATCGTCCATGCCAAAATCAGGAAACCAGTCTCCATTGGGGTATGTTCCTTTATTCTCCTAATCCAATAGTTCGTTATTCAATACCCCTCTTCACTGCTAAAAGATTCCAGCTACGTGAGTAATTGTGGCATAAACAGTAATTATTTTCATGGGAAGACAATCGATGAACAGATGCTTGATAACTCATCTGGTAATATGCAACCGGTGACCAATGTGAAAATGCCTTCTAACTTTTCTGGGTGTTAAAAGTTCTGTTTATAATAGAATATCCAGCTGTCTTGGAAATAAAAACATGCATTTTGATGGTGTTCTATTTGTTGGTTCTCGCATTGTAATAGCAAATTCATTTCCTTTGATGTTTGCCAAAATTTCGATAAAGCTGGCCTGTCCTGCTCCATCAAGCTGTTCTGGTATCCTCAATTCTGACATGCATCGATGCACTTCCTCATTACAATATATTTTGTTCCATCATATCAGAACTTTCAGCATGAAGCACTTAACCCCTCTGATTCTCATGATCAGAGGCAAAATTGTGACTATTGTATTCAACATGTGCTCCTATAGCCAGTTGTGGCCCACAAGATTAAATGAAATGTCGGTTGCTTTTGTTACAGTGATCAAGCTGCAGAGGTAGAATTGGATGATGTCTGGTTCGCCTACCCGTCCCGTCCTAGCCACATGGTCCTCAAGGTGAGGAGCATATCCTCTTGTATTGTACCTACATGAACAAAAATGGTTGTTGACAGAAATAGGGAAAACCTTCTGTGGATTCAGGGTGTAACATTGAAACTACAGTCTGGTTCAAAGGTTGCACTGGTTGGTCCAAGTGGTGGTGGAAAGGTAAGACCCTGTGTCATTAAAGTTCTATTGAAGTTTCTATTGTTCCTCAAAAAGAGTGGAGAACTCATGAATTCTTTGTTGCAGACTACAATAGCAAATTTGATAGAAAGATTCTATGATCCCGTTAAAGGGAAGATCTTGCTCAATGGGGTTCCTCTGGTTGAAATTTCTCATAAGCACCTACACCATAAGGTAATACAATACAAAGTTCTTGAAGCTAATATTCCCATTGCAAGAAAAGCAGTAGATATTTCACCATACCATTCTTCAGTATGTCCATACCCTAACACCCCCCCCCCCCCCCCCACAACACACACAAGATAAAAGTGAGTTTTTTTTTCCAGCTTTTACAAGTTATAGATTCCTAAGTACATATTTCTTCCGAAAAATTTCAGGTTAGTATAGTGAGCCAGGAACCTGTTCTTTTTAACTGTTCCATCGAAGAAAATATTGCTTATGGATTGGGTGGCAAAGCAAGCACTGAGGATATAGAAAAAGCAGCTGTAAGTTTCAATCTCATCAATGACTGATTGCAGTCTTCTGCAAATATTCTAACTAATTATCACATCCCTGTTTTGAACAGAAAATGGCTAATGCTCATGAATTTATATCGAAATTTCCCGAGCAATATCAAACCCATGTCGGAGAACGAGGATTGAGACTTTCTGGTGGTCAGAAACAGAGAATTGCAATAGCTAGAGCGCTGCTGATGAACCCAACGATTTTATTGTTGGATGAGGCCACGAGTGCCCTGGATGCTGAAAGTGAATATCTCGTTCAGGTCTGCTTTTATTTTGATATCTGCCTGCCTTAATCTCCTTTGACTGTCAACTAAATGACCTGAATCTCTTGTCTTAATCTGTTTATATGCTATGCAGGATGCCATGGATTCCCTGATGAAAGGTAGAACCGTTCTTGTGATAGCTCATAGGCTTTCGACAGTCAAGAGCGCAAACACTGTAGCTGTTGTTTCCGATGGTCAAATAGTCGAAAGTGGCACACATGATGACCTTCTAAACAAGAATGGGATCTACACAAATCTGGTGAGGAGGCAGTTGCAGGGACACAAATCTGATAGCTAGTTTTCATCTTTGTTCAAAACACGTGATAAACTGAGTTAGCAAGCACAAATGTTCAATGAACTTGCATTCACATATAGAAAGTGTAAGGAGCAAACATCATTCCATAAATGACAATCTGTCACTATAGTTTGATATCGTGTGCACAAATCATGCATGCACCACTGCTGATTTTAACCATTTCACTGGTCGATACATGCTAAAGAGTTTTTGAGTGATTTATGTGTATCCCTATGTCATTATGCCTTGGAATTGCACTTAGCGAGAGTTTAGAAATATACATTGATAGTTTAAATTTGAATTTATTTGCACCCATAGTGTAAAGATTCTTTTCTTTACGCTATCAGTGAATTTAAGTATGTGAAAACAATTTAATTCCATACTACTTCGTCAGATTACTAATTAGTACTAATAATATTTATCAATAAATTTATTTTTAATTACCTAATAATGATCTGATTGCGTATACTTGGGCAGGGTGAGCATGGTACAGTAGATACCCATTACCATACCCATAACAAAATATTTTATACCATGGTTTCGGTATTATGATATTTGGTATGCATTTTTTTTTTTGGTATTCGGTACTTATAAAGAAAATACCGAATACCATACTGAAGTATATAAACATATAAAATTCATATGTATTAGTATATGTTATAATACTAACAAATATATAAACTAGTATCAGTACAAAACTAATTGTTTAGACGTTGAAACTGTGACTACTCTTTCTTGATTGAAATGTTTTTGTTGTGTAATGAATTTATGAAGAGGATCTCTTGTACTTTCTTTTGAATTTTACATGTGCGACGTTTCTTGAATAGCGAAATCGTAATTCTTTACGATATGATCATATGTTAGTTGAAGGTGAACAAACTATGGTTAGCGGAGTCGTAATTCTTTACGATATGACTATATGTGTTAGTCGAAGTCGAACAAACTATGATTATTGATTTACCATACTGCAAAATTTCGAAATCAAACTTAGAAATGATATAGTATTTTTAAAAATCGAAATTACCGTATCATATCCGCCCCTATACTAAGGGGGAATTCTATAAGCTGGGTATAGAAATTAGACTTACATCTTAAATGAGATCGTCCTAATGGACAATCCATTATGACCAGTAAGACTTTTTGTCAGTTGGTCATTTGTCAGCACAGTAGAGCAGAGACAAATTTTGTTTTATATGCAAACAACAGAGGTGTATCCTTTAATTGAAAAAGAGCTCTTTTCATTAATTGCTATTTGCCACCTCCACTTTTGGTACTCCTTAACCAGAAATAGTCGTCTTAACTTCTTCTCACAACCCATTATGATCGGTAAGACTTCATTTATTGACAATCTCTTCCAAACATTTCCGGGGTTATTTTTGTTTGCAAGTAAGTTATTCCTATTAGATTATAATAAAGAGGTCAAACAATGACAAGATTATATAGTAGATATATTTTTAATGATAAATATATGATTCAATTGACTAAAAACAAGATAATAAAAAATACGGAAAAGGGCCAAAATTACCCCTGAACTTTGAGAAATGATTTATTCATACCCTTCGTTATACTATTGGGCCAATTATGCCCTTACCGTTATACTATGGTCCAAATTTACCCCTAATCTAACCAGACTGCTACGTGTCCTAATCCTAGACGCCCAACCCATTTCCCCTTATAATTTCATCCGGATCAAATTATTCTGTGAATCCGACCAGTCAAATTAATTCACCCAACTCGTTTTTGCTTATTTCAATGTCCAAAAACACACGACACTTCAAATATCTCAGCAACTTCACAAAAATCAAGGCTTAACACGTTAGGCATTAATTAAAATATCATTAAGCAATCATCTTTCAAGCCATTTCAGTTAAGATCTTCTTCATACTTGTATCCCATCTGAACCCATTTGCCCCCACTTAAATACTTTCTTGCCCAAACGAAAACAAAACGACTTGTTGGTCAAAACAAATGATTAGCCTCACGCAATATAAATACAAAAAAAAAAAAAGATGCAAAATTTCAAAAACTAGTTCATTGTATTCTTGTTGAGTTTATTGTCCGAGTTCACTTCTGAATTTTCGAAAGTTCAATTGATGTGGTGCTTGAAATTCAATTGGGCTTGAATTTTTGAGCTAAAATTAGAATGCACATTGGGTGGAGAAGTTGGAAACGAATCTGTTGGGTCTTTGACATTCGAAGTTGTGGTCGATAAACTTTTAAAGTTCGTATTGGAAGTTGCTGTAAAGCAATTGAGTATTGAAAATTATTTGAGCTCAGATTAAAAAAAATAAAAATCAAAGTTCATCAACAATTCTTCACTGTTGACTCATCAAATTCTGAGTTGCTGAGATTTCTGAAATGTCGTGTCATCTTGGACGTTGAGAATCATTAACTTATTGTTTTTGAAACTGTCAAAACTGAATTGACGAAAGAACTTCGACATTGCTCCATTGTTGATATTTGAAGCTTCATTTGGGTCGGGTCATGGATAATTTTGGTTGTTAGATGGGGCAAAAATGACCTGGGTCTTTTAAATTAATCTCAACCCTCCATGTGTCAATTTTAAAGTTGGGACCCAGACATTTAACAGATAAGGGCATATTTGAACCCAAATTATAACGGTAGGGGTATTTATGCTCCAATAATATAACGAAAGGTATATATGAACCTTATTTGAAAGTAGAAGGGTATATATAACCCTTTTTCGTAAAAAATATGTATTTGATTTAAATTAAATAAATTTGAATAAACTTTAGAGAAAAGCTTTTGTTATTTTTTTTAAATTTTAGCTCTGACTTTCTTAAAAACGTTTTTAGAAAAAAAAACTTTAAATAATGTTCTTTGTTATTTTATTAGAATTGCTTATATCAAAATTCAAAAATTACTAAACGTAAAATAAAATAATTTCATATTTTATTTTGAAATTATAATCCCTTATCTTCTTAACAAGTTGACCCCTCAATATTTCCAAGTTTATCAAAGGAAATATTTTCCTTATTAAATTTAAATCAAAAGAAAAAGGATGAAACACAAGGCAAAAAGTTTAGATTTGTTATAAACAACTTGTAGATATTGTCCGCTTTGGCGCACCTCACGGCTTTAAAACGCGTCTCCAAGTAAAGGCTTCAGGCCCTGCTTATAAGCACGCACACAATCCCGTGTGCGAGCGATGTGGGAACTTCTAGTTCACAACACACCCTCCCATCGCGAGCATCGTGCTGATAACGTGTTATAAAATAATAACTATAAAGTAAATATACTGAAGAAATATGTAGAGAGAATATGTAGAGAGATATCAGTTTATATTACTTCTGCTCTTTCAACATTGAATCTGTGCATCCTATTTATAGAGAAACAGGACATGAGATATTTTGAGATATTTTGGGATATTTTGGATATCCACTATTTGGGATATTTTTGACACTCCCCCTTGGATATCCATTAATAGATGATGTGTCTCGTTAAAACCTTATTAGGAAAAACCCTGTGGGAAAAAGTCCTAATGAAGGAAAAAGAGTGCGCATATCTAATAATACGCTTTGAGAGTTGCCTCATTAAAAACCTTACCAAGAAAACCCAATGGGACAAAACTTGGTTAAGGGAAAAAGAGTACAACACGTATTTCACTCCCCCTGACGAAGACCAAGATTCAGATGTCGGAGTCTTCGCATTCCAATCTTGAATATCATCTTCTCAAGAGTTGAAGTTGGCAAAGATTTAGTGAACAAATCTGCAGGATTGTCACTTGAACGGATTTGTTGCACATCAATATCACCATTCTTCTGGAGATCATGTGTGAAAAATAACTTTGGTGAAATGTGCTTTGTTCTATCTCCTTTTATGAAACCTCCTTTTAATTGAGCTATGCATGCAGCATTATCTTCATATAATACTGTTGGTATTTTTGTATCACACTTCAAGCCACATCTTTCTCTGATGAAATGTATCACTGATCTCAACCACACACATTCTCTACTTGCTTCATGAATAGCGATTATCTCAGCATGATTTGAAGAAGTAGCAACAATGGACTGCTTGGTCGATCGCCATGATATAGCAGTACCTCCGCATGTAAACAGATAGCCCGTTTGAGATCGAGCTTTATGTGGATCAGATAAATAACCTGCATCTGCATAACCAACAAGATCTGTACTACCTTTGTTAGTATAAAACAGACCCATATCGCTAGTTCCCTTCAGATATCGCAATATATGCTTAATCCCGTTCCAATGTCTCCGTGTAGGAGAAGAGCTATATCTTGCTAGCAAATTAACAGAAAATGCTATGTCAGGTCTTGTAGCATTAGCAAGATACATAAGTGCACCTATTGCACTAAGATATGGTACTTCAGGACCAAGTAGCTCTTCGTTTTCTTCCTGAGGTCGGAACGGATCTTTGCTCACTTCAAGTGAGCGAACAACCATAGGAGTACTTAAAGGATGCGCATTGTCTATGTAAAACCGATTTAAAACTTTCTCAGTATAGGCAGATTGATGTATAAAGATCCCTTTTGCGAAATGTTCAATTTGCAGACCAAGACAGAGTTTTGTCTTTCCGAGATCTTTCATCTCAAATTCTTTCTTCAAATATTCAATCGCCTTTTGGAGCTCTTCTGGAGTTCCAATGAGGTTTATGTCATCAACATAAACAGCAAGTATAATGAACCCTGATTTTGTTTTCTTAATAAAAACACATGGACAAATGGCATCATTTATATATCCTTCATTTATCAAGTACTCACTTAGGCGATTATACCACATACGCCCTGATTGTTTTAAACCATATAATGATCTTTGTAATCTGATTGAATACATTTCCCGAGACTTTAAACCAAATGCTTCAGGCATTTTATATCCTTCAGGAATTTTCATATAAATTTCATTATCAAGTGAACCATAAAGATAAGCTGTAACCACATCCATAAGATGTATTTCAAGGGTTTCATAGACAGCTAAACCCATGAGGTATCGAAATGTTATAGCATCCATAACTGGTGAATATGTTTCTTCATAGTCGACGCCGGGTCTTTGAGAGAATCCTTGTGCAACAAGGCGTGCTTTGTATCGCACAATTTCATTTCTCTCATTTCTTTTCCGTACAAAGACCCATTTGTGACCAACTGGTTTTACACCATTAGGCGTTTGGACTACAGGTCCAAAAACCTCACGTTTAGCAAGTGAATTCAATTCTGATTGAATTGCTTCTTGCCATTTTGGCCAATCATATCTTCGTCGACATTCTCCGACAGATTGAGGTTCCTGATCCTCACTGCCCTTTATAATATTTAGTGCAACATTATATGCAAAAACACTATTCACCACAATTTTCGAACGATATAGTTCTTCACTCACTGAAGTCTCGGGTTTGCTGATTTCTTCAGGAATATCAGAATTAATCAGATCTTGAATCTCTTCATGAGATCCTTTCATAGTGTCATTCTGATCATTGTTTGTATTTCTTTTTCTTGGATTTTTATCCTTGGAGCCCAATGGCCTACCACGCTTCAGGCGTGGATGAGATTCAGAGGCTATGACACTAGTAGATTGTCCCTTTGGAACATCAATTCGAATAGGCACATTCTCTGCAGGGATATGCGACTTAGTTATTCTTTTCAAATCAGTAAATCCGTCTGGCATTTGATTTGCTATTTTCTGTAAGTGGATGATCTTCTGGATCTCCTGCTCACACATAGGGGTACGTGGATCAAAATGAGATAGTGATGGAACTCTCCACGCAATTTCTCTTTTGATTTCTTTTCTCTCTCCCCCTAATTGTGGAAAATTTGTTTCATCAAATCGACAATCTGCAAATCGGGCAGTGAATAAATCTCCCGTCAATGGCTCAAGATAGCGAATAATGGAGGGTGATTCAAACCCAACATATATTCCTAACCTTCTTTGGGGGCCCATCTTAGTGCGTTGTGGTGGTGCTACAGGTACATATACAGCACAGCCAAAGATTCGGAGATGAGCAATATTTGGTTCATGACCAAATACTAATTGTGACGGGGAGTATTTATTATAATGAGTCGGTCTAAGACGAACAAGAGATGCTGCATGTAAAATAGCATGACCCCAGACGGTTGTAGGCAACCGTGTTTTCATAAGTAATGGTCTTGCTATCAATTGCACACGCTTAATAAATGACTCAGCAAGGCCATTTTGGGTATGAACATGTGCTACAGGATGTTCAACCTTTATCCCAACTGATAAACAATAATCATCAAAAGCTTGGGATGTAAATTCTCCAGCATTATCAAGACGTATAGCCTTTATAGGATAATCTGGGAAGTGTGCCCTTAAGCGTATTATTTGTGCCAATAATTTCGCAAACGCCAGGTTGCGAGACGATATGAGGCACACATGAGACCATCTCGAAGACGCATCTATTAGAACCATAAAATATCTGAATGACCCACAAGATGGGTGAATAGGTCCACATATATCCCCATGTATACGATCTAGAAAAGCAGGGGATTCAATGTCAACTTTCATTGGTGATGACCTGGTTATCAATTTGCCCTGATGACAAGCGACACATGAAAACTCACTACTTTCAAGAATCTTCAGGTTCTTAAGTGGATGCCCTTTTGAATTTTCAATAATTCGTCTCATCATTATTGATCCAGGATGACCCATTCGGTCATGCCAAAGCACAAAAGTTCCTGAATCGTTAAACTTCTGGTTTACGATTGAGTGTGCTTCCATTGTACTAATTTCTGCATAGTACAGGCCAGAAGACAAAGTTGGTAATTTCTCCAAAACACATTTCTGGCCGGAGACATTCTTTGTAATGATAAGATATTCATCATTTGTTTCATTTAATGTCTCAACGTGATACCCATTACGGCGGATATCTTTGAAACTCAACAAGTTTCTTGGGGATCTAGAAGAGAATAGTGCATCTTCTATAACAAGTTTCGTCCCCTTAGGTAGAAATATAGTAGCTCTTCCGGAGCCTTCAATTAATTTCGAATTGCCAGAAATTGTATTAATATTTCCCCTTTTTCTACGCAATTGAGAAAAGTATTTCTCATCTTTGAATATAGCATGCATTGTTCCACTATCAATCACACAAATATCTTCATGATTTGTCATTGATCCAAATAATATTTGAGGATTTTCCATATATTCTTCAAAACGAAAGAATAGGCAAAGTAAACATCGAAGTAGATATTTTGATTAGACAAAGTATTTCACACACTTTATTATATATATATGGAAACATAACCACATTAGATAATACAAATGACATGTATGAAATATCTAAGTTAATACAGATCCATCACCGATCAGATGATCTATTTTCCCTTCAGGGAGTTCAAAGAAATCTGCCACATCTAGATGCATAGGCTCAACATTATCTTCAGAAATAAAATTTGCTTCAACATCCTTTTCTGCCCTTTTGAGGGAGGCTTGATATAGCTCAACAAGGTGCTTTGGCGTACGACAGGTACGTGACCAGTGCCCTCTTCCTCCACATCGGAAGCAATTATTTTCTGAATTTTTCTTTTGCACAACTTCATGCTTTTCATCCTTCCTTTTACACTGCTGGTGCTGAAGGGTATTATATGGTGCAAAACGAGAATCATGATTAAAATTCCTTCCTCGACCACGACCATGACCACGACTGGGGCCACGACCTCTTCCACGCCTAGAATGGCGAAAATTTGCCTCATTCACTTCAGGGAATGGGGCAGTACCAGTGGGTCGGCTTTCATGATTTTTCATCAGTAATTCATTATGTTGTTCAGCCACTAGAAGATGTGAGATTAGATCAGAATATTTTTTGAACTTCATCTCTCGGTATTGCTGCTGCAGGAGCATACTCGAGGCAGGAAAAGTGGAGAATGTTTTCTCCAACATATCAAGATCAGTAATATTTTCACCACATAATTTCAATTGAGAAATAATTTTAAACATAGTAGAATTGTATGCCTTAACAGATTTAAAATCTTGGAACCTTAAATGGAGCCAATCAAAACGTGCTTGTGGAAGTATGACCATCTTCAGGTGATCATATCTATCTTTCAGATCATTCCACAGCGTAAGAGGATCTTTAACCGTGAGATATTCCATTTTTAAATTCTCATCAAGATGATGGCGGAGGAATATCATTGCCTTAGCACGGTTTTGATTTGATGCCTCGTTTTTATCTTTGATGGTGTCTTCCAGACCCATCGCATTAAGGTGAATCTCGGCATCAAGAATCCAAGACATATAGCTATTGCCGGATATATCTAAGGCTACAAATTCACGTCTAGAAAGATTTGCCATTAGTAATGGAAAACAAAGAAATCAATACCTTCGAGGCTTGTAAAGTATTTGCTCGAGATGACAGAGTCTCGTGCTGATAACGTGTTATAAACTGCTTGTACATATTGTCCGCTTTGGCGCACAAACATATTGTCCGCTTTGGCGCACCTCACGGCTTTAAAACGCGTATACAAGTAAAGGCTTCAGGCCCTGCTTATAAGCACGCACACAATCCCGTGTGCGAGCGATGTGGGAACTTCTAGTTCACAACAAGATTCTCACTTTTCCCTTTTTCATTTTCCCAATCTAGCATAAATTTTAAAAAGAACTGCTATAATCGAAGTAGCTAAGTAGATTAATTAGACTATTTAGTAACTACAATTTTTTTTTTAATCATTAATCGAATACTTTTTAACCAATATCAAAGATTGAGTAGCTTACTTCACGTTATTGAAATGTAGAGATTCTAAATACGGATTGTGTGAGAAATATTTTCTCCTAAACGTTTATCTCTAAATCTGTAATTTAGGATAACAATTGAAATTGTTTATGTGGTTTAACAACAAGCAGATTAAATATTACCAAAACAATAATATTTTGATGTTAAATTGGTATGTAAACGCAATCAAAGTAATAATCATGAGTAACGAATGATGGAATAATCAAATATAGCAAAGCAAGAGATTCTTATTGATGTGTCTCCGAGGCAGTTGCCTGGCAACGTCACCGGAATACAAGAACTTAAGAGCTTGAGAACGATTATGAAGTGAAAGTAAAAACTATTATGTAATACAAGTGAATGGAAAAGATGTTTTTATAACCTAACCATAGGCAACGTTCTCGGAGTTGTATACTTCTCCCTGTGATCCTTATCTGCATGTTACTATATCTTCGTGCATACTGGGGGAACCATCAAAGTGGATC
The DNA here is from genome assembly GCF_019175385.1 of Lycium barbarum. Classification (NCBI taxonomy): domain Eukaryota; kingdom Viridiplantae; phylum Streptophyta; class Magnoliopsida; order Solanales; family Solanaceae; genus Lycium; species Lycium barbarum. The sequence goes on from NC_083339.1 coordinate 137,429,831, forward strand.
CCAAAGTTCCCCAGTTTTGTGGAGGTGGTTGCGATCTAGACCCATCTTGACCGGCTACTATCTTGTTCCTAGTCTTAAGTAGAGGGGTTGGTGTCGTACTTCTGGATTCCCAATGGATAAGGTCAACCACACCGGACGCATTCGGGTGTCGGACCGGTGCAACCCTTTTTGAGTCACGTCTGATCTATCTCCATTTTTCACATTTCGTCTTCTGATTCGACCAATTGTTGAATCCTGGGTTTACCCCATCAGTAAACATGACTTGTAACACCCCAAAAGTTTTTTTAGCGATTACTTGAATTTTCGATTTATCATATCTTGATAGTAAGGGTATATTTTACTTTGCACTTCCCGAATGTGTTACACCTTGGAAATTTCCCCGTTAGCGTACGGCGAATAGACCCACTAAGGGTATGATGTATACGACATGTTGACGAGTAAGAAGTAATATTTAATGATTCTAAATGAGATTTCAAAGACATTTGAGGTAGGAGACGAAAGTTGTTAAGGAAAGCAAGGTATATGTTGTGTGTCGGGCAAGAATTACGAGTATCGAATTAATGATAGCTTAATGACATTTTGGAGGAGAGTTATAATGTCCCTTATGTATTCATGCCTCACGTTTCACGTTCAAGTTCATGTATTCGCTATTCATGTCTCATGTTTGGGCACTGATATTTTCATGAAACTATGTCATGTTAGTTTCCATGCCCCATGTCATGTTATGTCTCATGTTCCACGCTCATGTCAGCTATCCAGTGCCCATGTTCATGTCTCAGTATTCACGTTTCCATGTAACCATGCCATGTTAGTTCAGTCTCCATGTTTCATGTCATGTTTCCTTCACGTTCATGTAGTCAAGCCATGTCTAGCCATATCCTTAACCAAGACCCATCATTCGAGGACGAATGATCCCAAGGGGGAGATATTGTAACACCTCGTGTATTCGGGCTAAGATTTGTCTCATAAGATGGGGGTATAATGAACCCAATTTGAGTAGTGTATAAATGGTGTTTGAAACCCAATCAAGACATGAGAAGAGTCTTTGGGCAAAGCAAAGTTGAAAACCACTCTACGGGGTATGTTTGCAAGTGAGTTTATAGAAGGTCTTACTTCCAACGACCATAACCCCTTTATTAATTTGGAATTTGGGAAAACTTCCTTGATAAAAGTTGTATAGATTTCCAACGGTATATTATGGGTCTTGAACAGAGCTGTGTACAAGAAGTTATGCCTATTTTACCGAACGCTGTTCAAAACCGACACCCGTCGCTTGTGCAGGCGCGTGCAATGGCCCTGCGACGCACTCCGATCGCACAAAAACCCCTATTCTGAATAATGATCTGAGTATGGTCGTGCGCTGCATGTGCGTCGCGCGACCATCGCATAACAGGGTCAGTTTCGGGTCAAAAGTCGGGTTTACGCGTTTTAAGCTATATTTAGGACTTGGGGTTTATTTCCCCAGCCTCCCCATTCACGAAAAATCTCTCTAAACCCATAGAGAACAAGTACCCAACCTCAAGAACCTTCCAAGGTAAGTTTTTATCATGATTCTAGGTTGAATCCAAGTCCCCAAAACCCTTCAAATCCATAGAGTTATGTTTGGAACATATTTGTTGGATGTGGAAACCCTAGAACCCCAATTCAAGAGGATTGGACTTCAAAAAGGTAATGTTTCTACTCTCTAATCGTTTATAGTTGTGAATTGATGAGTTCTTGGAAGAATAGTAAATGGGTTTGATAAAGAGGATTATATGAACTATGCTAGAGTTTTGGATTGTTGACTTGGGATTGTTGTATTCATGTGGGTGATGAAGAATGATGTTAATTACACCTAATTGAGATTGTAGAATCAACTAGAAGTAATAGAGTGAGGATTGGGTGAAGAAAACACCATTAATGAAGGTTGTGGAGCTTCATGCCCACCAAGTGTTTGATAAAATGCTTAGATGAACAAAGCATGGATATTGTTGCTAATATAGAGTCCCTATGACCTGTATTGCTATAGATTAAAGTTGAAGGGATTGAAGGACATTGAGATACGCTCAAAAGCAGGAAGTTAAGGTATGTAGAACTTCCATCCACATGTGGGAATCTCTACGTTCTTCCCCATGCTCCGTTTCTTGATATTCATGAAGTTCAAATCCTAGGGCATTAAACCCAACATATTGGTAGCCCGTATTTATGTACAGGAATTTTGTATCTATATTCGTTGTTGTATTCCTAATCTTCCATTACGGTTATTAGGAATCCCAGCTAAATCCAAGAATCATGAATTCTTCCTCATGTGTTCTCATTATGTTATATGAAACTTTATGATTCTATCTAGCAAGTTACAAGCATGTTTTCAAGTCAATTATATATATGATTACGAACTATTGTGATTACTCATGAATCAAGAATATGTTTGCAAGACTATGACAAGTTATCTTATGAAACTATATTTCAAGTTATTTCATGAAACCATGTTTACAAGTTATTTCATGAAACCATGTTTACAAGTTATTTTCGTGAAGTCATGATTACAAGACAAGTACAAGTTAATTCACGAAAATCATGGGCTTCTTAGCCAACTATATCATGTTCATGTTTTTGGGAGTTGCACGAATTACCGAGAAGGCTCAGATAGCCTGAAACTATGTAGCCACCATAGGACAAGGATCGCTCCGCCCAGTTAGGACGATACCTTAATTTTACACTGAATGGATCCATCAGGCACGTTACCACCTTATACCCTGGCAAAGTATAGGGGCTCTGCTGGTCCGGCGAGGTACCAGACTCCACGTATCCACGTGGTGATATCATGTTGTCGGTTTATGAAATGCTCTCCCTACTTATCATGTTTTTACTTATGTTATATATATACATATGTACTCATGCTCATGTTCATGTCCAGGTTTTCAGTTTCAGTTCTTATCATGTTATTCCATGTCCTATGTTATTTCTTTCGGTTACTTTACATACCAGTACATTCAATGTGCTGACGTCCCCTTTTACTGCCCGGAGGCCTGCATTTCACGATGCAGGTACTGATATACAGGACGACACATCTGCTCAGTAGGACAGCATTCGTATCAGCTTATTGGTGAGCCCCATCTCATTCGGGGTTTAGTTAACTTTTGTTTATGATTAGTTATGCATCTAAGGTATGCTGGGGGCCTTGTCCCAGTAAGTATGTTTCTAGTCAGACTCGTGATAGAGGTTTCATAGACTAGACAAGTCAGTTATGCCATGTCAGACATTTGGAGTCGTATAGCCATTTTGGCTCACTCATGTTTAAACAAGTATTTTATTAAGTATTATGACTTACCATGTTTTATAAAGGCTCATCATGCATTCACGTTATATTCCGCTTATGTTATGTATCATGATGATTCAGCAAGTCATGTGGTTCGCTCGGTCACATGCAGTCAGGCACCGAGTGCCGTGTTACGTCCAGGCCATGGTTCGGGGCGTGACAGAATGTGAACTTGACGATATTTGAAACTTGTTTGAAGTGTTATGGTGTAGTTATATAAACTACTCCTACTATGATTATCTTAGTAAATTTATTAAATGGATTAGATATTTATAAAAATGGGCAGCCCCTTTTTATTTTATTTTATTATTTTTCATCCTTATCTTACTAAGTAAAATATATACCCTTTTGGCTCTTACCCCTCCAATTTCGTTTTCTCCAAGGAAACACGACACCAAAACCCCTCTCCTTTCATAATATTCATCCTCCAAATCAATCATCAAGACTTACTTTGGTTGAGCCCCAAACAACTCCACACGATTGAGGTAAGTTACAAACCCATTTTTGGATTGGACTGCTATTAGTGTTTTCAGCATAATTCCTTGTATAAAGATTAGTTTTAAGTGATTCAAGATGTTCTAGAAAGCTATTTCATAGCCCTACAACTTTCATTCAGGCTCCAAAATCCAGTTTTGCTTGTATTTACTCGAAAGGGGGTGATGAAGTACAGGGCAGGTGATGCCCAGATTTCTGTTTTGCAAACCCTACATGTATTGCTGTTAGTATTTTGAGTATGTATTTTTGTACAAAATTGCTATGGGAGTGATTCATATTTCTCTGAAACCCCAAGACATATATCTACAACTTTCATTAGGGCCACAAAGTCTATTTTTGCTGTTTACCCCTTTGAAACTGAGCGACAGTACAAGACAGTAGTACTGTCCAGAATTCCTGTTTTGATAGTTTAGGATGATTTTCACTGATTTCATTTTTAGTTTCGACGTGCTGAAACTATTGAACTTAAGTAGATAGTTGATTGTGTCTTTAAGGTATTTATGCTCTTGTACAAGCTAAGAGGAATTGTTTGACAAAGTGGACTTTGGTTGGTCTATGGCGTAGGCGATTTGAACTCCTCAAGTTGTGGTAGAACTTGTTGTGTGGTAAAACGCCAAGGTTTGTGTATAAACTTAAACTTGAAATATCTTTATTTTCTGGAATTTTTGAAGTATCTTGATGAGTTGTTTCCTTACTCTTCATCTTATATCACTGTATGGTTATTATCTCAAGTATTGCAAAACTTTCGCTAAATCGCCCACTTGTACGAATTGCTTGATCATTTTGCATTCTTGTTGGGACTTTGTCCTTCTTGTTGCGGTGACTTTAATTTGTCATCGATATCGGCATGCCTCTCGATTCGAATCTTGCCCATCTTTACTTTGGATTTACATTTCGTCTTGATGATGGATTTTCGTCCATTTTCGAGTACGAGTGGAAAGCCACTTTCAACATGGCTCTTGATTCTCTTGACTATTGGGTGACGACCCTTCTTGATTTGGGGCTTCGGTCCATCTTGATATTGATTGTGCTTGGTGTGATGGCATGACGTACATATTGGACAAAATTGGTTAATTGACAAACTCTCTTGAATTGAAGTATAAGCTTTCTTGATACTTGAACCTTTGAATATTGATTTCGGCATTTGGAAACTCTTCAAGGTTTTGATAGTTGATACTTTGATATACTTGTTTACTTGAATTATTTTTATGTCATTGAGCTACCTACGATGGATAAGGGAATTGGAGAATCTAATGGCTCCAAGCCCAAAGTTTATACACCACTAAGTTTTATGCTTAGCGATAGTTGTTTTCTATCGTAGGTAATATACGGGAAGAGGTTTGAAGATGGCCATTTGGAGTAGACTTTTTGGGAGCCTTAGTGAAGATCACATTTGCATATGCATCTAGGTCTTGTAAAATTTTGGGGGCTTGTACATGATCCATATATAACACTTATGTATGAAATTTTGGAGGCTTGTTAGACACAAGACCATATGCTTGTAACTTGACCTTGGTGACTTGCTTTGCTATTTTAGGGTGTGCTTCCAACCCAAGTCATGCCATGTACTGGGTTTACATTTTGCCTTGTAATTATGTACAAAGGAAGATACTAGTTTCTGTGATAATCGCAAGTTTGAGTTTCATGTATCCTATGGACCCGCAGTGGTGTTGATTTGAAAATATAAATTTCAAAACGAAGTTTCTTAAATGTGTTGACTATTTGAGAAATGCATTACCATTTTAAATTGATACTCTGATATTGTATTTCATCTAAGAAATTTTTTCGGAGGGTACAATGAAAAAAAAAATGTCGCACTTTCAACCCTTTTTCGCATGGCCCTATTTCCGCTATTAAATATTTTTTGTGAATATCTTTTGGCATAAATTTCTTCTAAACTTTGTAAGTATTAAATTAGCTTCTGTTTCGTAAGTGGTATCCTCCCAAAGGGGATGCTACATGACTTGATGGATTCGTTATGACAGTTGCTTAACCATATCTTGAACTAAGAAAATATTGATTAGCTTACATCACGACGTCTAAATGTAGAGATTATAAACAAAATATTTATTGTGTGAGAAGTAGTTTATCCTAAACCTATAAAAGTTCGTTATTATTGTTGCTTAACCGTATTTTGAACTAAAGAAGATATTAATTAGCATACGTCACGACATTTAATGTAGAGATCACGAACAAAAAATTTATTGCGTGAGAAGTAATTTGTCTTGAGCTTGATGTCAAAAGTTTGTTATGACAGTTGCTTAACCGTATTTTGAACGAAACAAAATATTGATTAGCGTACGTCACGATATTTAAATGTAGAGATTATGAACAAAAATTTACTGCGAAAAGTAATTTATCCTAAACTTGACTTTAAAAGTTTGTTATGATCGTTGTTTAACCATAATTTGAACTAAACAAAATATTGGTTACCTTACGTCACAATATTTAAATGTAGAAATTATGAACAAAAAATTATTTGTGAGAAGTAATTTATTCTAAACTTGACTTTAAAAGTTCGTTATGACCGTTGCTTAACCATATCATAAACTAAATAAAATATTGATTAGCTTACGTCACGACATTTAAATGTAGAGATTATAAACACAATATTTATGGTGGGAGAAGCAACATATCCTAAACTTGACTTTAAGAGTTCGTTATGACATTTGCTTAAACAAATCTTGAACTAAACAAAATATAAATGACGATTTATTGTTACTTTGTTTAATCCCGTCTAGTGATTTATTTTTGTTGACAGGGGAATCCGCAACCGCTACCCTTCGGATGCGCATAAGGTAAACTGTCTTCTGCAGAGAGTGTTGAACCTGATATACCCCGTTTAGGTGATCGTCTGCTCAACCAACTCAGCCATATCGTCTGCTCAACCAACTCAACCACTCTTGCGGATCTAGAGTTTTTTTTAACACCCCTAAATAAAATAAAAGAATACATTATGGTTCTCATCCAAGTACTGTTTGATCCAGGCTCTCATAGATATCTTTATTACACAATAGTCCCCAATGTATGCGAAATCAGTACAATTTCCACTTCATGTGCAGCGTCCGGATACAGTGAGACTTGTTATTCGTAATAATGAACCGTGAATTACTATAATCTCAATTCTTAGCCATGGGGCATTATAAAAACGCCATAAACCCAATGAACCTTAATCAAAATCTTAGCATAGCATAGCAAACACTCTCCTTCTCCTGCCCACATTTTATTTTCTTGCCCCTGTTAAGAATCCTGGGTTTTGATTAGATTAGATTAGTGCTGTTTGTTTGTTTGGTTTTTTCAGTGGAGTTGCGTAAGCATGATGAGATGGGAAAAGGTGGCTGGACATGGAGGTGGTGGGCCTGGAAAAAGGTGGGGCCACACCTGTAACGCTGTACAAGGTGGTAGGCTTCTCTATGTTTTTGGTGGTTATGGCATAGACAACAGACATACCAACAAAGTTCATGTTTTTGACACTGGTGAGTTGATTTTGTTTCTTTTTATTTTTCTTTTATTTATCAAGTGAAATTTACTTGTTTCTGTGTTTCCTTGAAATGGTTTGTGTCAATTCTTGTTTTCTTGTGGCAACTTTCAGTTTGCTTGTTTAAGGCTTGCTTCTTTATGATTTTTTTTCTCTGAAGATTTTGTGGCATTTTTCAGTTGGTTCTTGTTTTTCTTACAAATTCAGTGTTACTTCTTGAATGGGTTTCAGGATTTTCACCTTCTCGTTGCTGTCACTAATCAATGTGTGTTTTGAGTTCATTTTGTTCCATCTACTGATCAGGATTGCTGCATCAGGAATAGGAGGGAGGTTTTATAAATCTATACTTACATTTTTATTTGTTTGTTATTTTTCAGTTAATAGAATATGGAGCGAGCCAGTGATGATGGGAACATTGCCCTCGCCAAGGGACAGCCACAGTTGTACAACACTTGGAAAATATCTGATTGTGTTTGGGGGCACAAATGGGAGAGAGCCTCTTAACGATTTGCATATCTTGGACACTTGTTAGTGCTTTTGATCTTACAAACCATTTCTTTTATTGCTTAATCTTTAATAGTTCCCTATGTTGTCTGTGTAATGCTACATTAAAATTAATCTATAGTCTTCTAGTTTGAGGACAAACCCTTAAGTCATTACACGTTTTGCTGCTTTATCTGCATTTCTCTGTTGCTGTGTAGTACAAAAAATGTGGACAAAAACAATTGTGTTAGAAAGAAAATCCATGAAGTGCAGTAATTCTGGTTATCTAGGAAGTTATGTTGCATTGTGTTCTACGAGAGTGAAAAATCACCATCAATACTCCGGCTAACCGGTTCAGCTCTGAGATAGTTCTTTATTGCATAGATCTGGCGCTATGAACAAGATTTAGGGTGGTCTTTCATATCAGAAACCATGAAAGAGCTTCAAGATAACTTGTTATTTTCAAATGTGCAATGTTTTTCCGAAAGTTGATACCATGTTATGAAAAATGTTCTGTTCTTCCCTTTGTTTGAATTTTAAAAGTTAGCAGACATTTGGTATTCGATCAGTTGTTCCAAATGATTTACACACTACCTAACAATTTGCTGAATCTACATTCTTTTAGCTTTGAATGCATGGATATCACCCAGTCTAAGAGGTGGCCCTACTCCAAGGGAAGGCCACAGTGCCACACTTATTGGTGAACGGCTTTTCATATTTGGTGGATGTGGCAAATTCAATGACACTGAAATATACTATGATGATGTTTACGTATTGAATACAGGTCTATCTCTCTCTCTCTGTTTGTTATTAAGGTGGGTAATGGCAGACTGCACTTAGCTAGTATAGTATCTGCAAGTATGGAGATCTTTTATTATGACTTCTGCATAACAATGTGATGGTGCGAACAACTTTAAAAACCATGGAACTACTGATAGAAATATGTGGGCATTGGGGAGGGTAGGAATACAAATATACAAATTCTAAGTTCTTACTTGTGATAGCAATGGAAGAGGGAGTGAAGAAAAACAGGAGTTCTCTTACGAATCGAACACTAGCTATTTTAACTAATTGTAAAAGAAACTTCCGCCGCTTAATAGCTTATATTCTAAGAGGACTCGATGGTTGAGAAGATGATTTCTTCTAAGGTGAACTCAACTTGTTCTTATCCTATTGTGTTCATATGTATTTTCTATTCTACTGCCACCTTAAACACTAAAGTCTTGCACAATAGTTAGAAATCCAGTTTCAAGATCTCATACAGCTGTTGCTTTTCTTTTCTATAAAGTTTATGGTCTTGAACATATCCGTGGTGGTGGCTATTTCTTAAACACGTTTTTTTAAAACTTCTTCGCATTTTTCAGACACATTGGTCTGGAAACACCTTGCGCCATCAGGCACTCCGCCAAGTAAGCGTGAGACCCATGCTTGTTCCTCTTGGAACAATAAGATGATAATCATAGGCGGTGAAGACACAAACCACAATTATCTGTCTGATGTTCATGTACTCGACACAGGTATTTATGGAACTCGGTCTTGAAGTTAAATATAGAAAAGGTTACACTTGTATCATAGTTATTTTCTAGTACCAGGTGTGCATTTTATGACTATTTTTGCATCCTGTTTCCATAGATACCCTTGCTTGGTGCAAGTTGAACACTACGGGCCAGATTTTCCCACCGCGAGCTGGGCATACAACCATTTCATTGGGCAAGAACTTGTTTATCTTTGGGGGTTTTGCTAATGATCAGAGCCTATGTGATGACGTTTACGTGCTTGATGTTGGTATGTAATTTGTTGGATCATATAGCTTGTTAACTCTTTTCTTGTCAAAGAAAAACCAAACGAATGAAACTAATATCCTGTGATGACTTCTGAATGTAGTATTGGACTAAAGTTACAATATTTGAGATGGATATGGGCAAGCGATAATGGCGGAGATGGAGCAAGGGGTTATGCTTGTTTGTGTATATGCTTCTGATTTTCTTTCTGGTGTTGCAGGGCGGGGGGGTTGAGGGGGGACGGGCCCAACTTTCTTTTTGTCTAATGAGAATAGATGTGGTTGAAAATGATAGGAATATTAGTCATGCTTTATTATTTTTGGTCGGAACATAATGTGTGTCCAAAATTTCAGTGCACAATTGCTCAAACAATTGGGAGAAGTAGATCCAGTCTAGCAAACGACCAGAGAAATTGATTAAGTTTGCTATCTTTCATACATTAAACTGTACGAATTTTGGTTTAGCTCATCAAATTTGTATTGTCCCTCAATATCAATGGGGTACTTGTTAAAAAAATTAATTGTTCAAAGACACAGCGCTTCTACATTGTTTTGAAATATTTAGCAAATGACGCTTGGTGGATTTTGGTTAGCATTCATCATCGGTAATCACAACAGCTACGTAAAAACATATGCTGCTGTTAACCTCTAAACTGAGAGTTTCTCCGACTCTCTGTGCTATTTGTCATGATTGTTGTGTATTAAAGGTATTCATGATATTCAATTGACTGTATCTTCGGAATGTCCATGCAGCTGCTGGTACATGGAGTAAGGTCATGCCCACTGGTGAGGGCCCATCCGCCAGATCCTCAGTAGCTGGGGATTGTTTAGATCCACACCTGGGAGGTGCTCTTGTATTCGTAGGGGGTTGTGATAAGAACCTTGAACCATTGGAAGACATGTATTATTTATACACAGGTCAGGTCTATCATCGAATCCTCCGAACAACCCCACATTACTTTCCGTTGAATTTTACTTATTCCTGCTACGACATTCATTTAGAACTTTCTACATATCCAAAAATTCAGTCTCCATCCTCTTGAAATTACATGAGGAATTGGTGATGACCATTAGACTGTATAGTAAGAACTCTATATACAAAGCTCATGAGTTGGCAACAAATGTGGATTATTTCCAGTTTGGTTAATGATATAGGCTTTTATGACCAAGCTTTGATGTATTCTCTTCTTGGTAATTTGAGACATCAATCCACATGTATTTGTCCTCTTCAATCACATGCTTAATTTTGCTTCTGGCCTGCAATTACAACTACTCCTCAGTCCCAAACAAATTGGAGTCATGTCATCATCACACCAAATAAAAGTAAAAGTGAAAAATAAGTTGCGTGCAAGTAAAAAATACTTCCTCCATTTCCAAAATAAATGAATTTTTGTGACTTTTTTTCCTTGATCCAAAATAAGTGAATTTTTCAAGGTTCAAGGGATTATTAATTAAAAAATTTCAAAGTTTGCCTTTCTTTTAAATAGGGCATAATACATAAGTAGGCCCTCTAACTTGGCTCGAGCTTGCAAGTATGACCTCAAACTTTGATAGTGCACAAGTAGGCTTCAACAGCCCACTCAACAACCATCACAATCAAGGCCAATGAGTCAGCCAAGCACTCAACATTCCTCTTCTTTATGCCCAGAAACTTCAAGAGTTTTACCTTTTTCTTGAGTTTTAAGATTCTTTGAGTGCAATTTAGTAACCTAAACTAAGAGCCCGTTTGGCCATAAGAATTATTCACTTTATTCCACAAATTTTTTTCATTTTTTTTTCTGAATCAGCGTTTGGCCATGAAAATTCCAAATACAACTTGAAGTTGTATTCCGGAATTCCAAAAACAAGAAAGACTTGTTTTTAAAAAAAAATCACTTTTTTCACAACCAAAACAACTACATTTCAACAAAAAATACAATTTCAAATGCTATGGTCAAACACAACTCCAACTCCAACTCCAAAATTCCAAAAAAAGTGATTTTTTTTTATTTCTATGGCCATACGCCTACTAACTTAAGTTGGTGATTTTCAGGATTTGGAGCTCAAGGAAAGCAATCGATGAAGAATTTGATCAATCATAGAGGGCTTCATTCTGGCTGCTTGTAGCATTTTTGGCTAAATAGTCTGCTACTCTGTTAGCCTCTGTAAAACAGTGCTCCACTTTGATATTTGCTTGTATCTTCATTTGTTTTATATCTTCCATGATCAGATTTAGCTTGTAGTATAGGCTCTTGTTGTCATTGATCATTTGAACCAAAGAAATTGAGTCTACTTCTAGTATGAAACTAGAGTAGTTCTTCTGTATACAAAGTTTAATCCCTTTCCTAGCAGCCATAGCCTCAGCTTCAACATTACTTGCAAAATGGATAAGTGATGAAAAACCAAGAACAAGGTCACTCTTATCATTCCTCAGTATTCCTCCTATCCCTGCATTAGCATTAGCTGATTTGAAACTGCTATCAGTATTTTGTAGCTTGCACAATGTTCAGTGATCTTGCATTCACATTTAGAAAGTGTAGGGAACAAGCATCATTCCATAAATGACGATTTGTTACTATAGTTCGATATCGTATGCACAAATCAAGCATGCAACACTGCTGATTTCAACCATTTCACTGGTTGATACCTGTGTTTTAAAAGGCGTTTTCGGCGCCAGCCCCGGGGAGAGGCGTACCAAAACGCCTCGAGGCATACCAAAAACGCCTCGAGGCATACCAATGGGTCGTAAGTATCGTGAGGCATAAGCCCCAACCTTCCGGGCATTCGCCCAGGCCTAAGCCCCAACATCCTAGGCATTTATTTAGGGCGTAAGCAGTGACGGAGCCAGGATTTTTCACCAGGGGGTTCAAAAATATAAAAGAGTAAGAAACGAGGAAGCCAAGGGGGTTCAACATCTACTATTTATACATAAAAAATAATTTTAATCTTGTGTATACATGGTAATTTTTCGCCGAAGGGGGTTCGAGTGAACACCCTGGCCACCACTTGGCTCTGCCACTGGGCGTAAGTCTCGAGAACTTTTTCAAATTGAGTCAAAATTTACTTAATAAATCTTTAAAAAAAATGTTGAATATTCAAAAGTTAACTCATAGTAAATTCTCAAACCGAAAATCTCAAAAAGTGATAAGACTTTTCTAACGGTTTATCCTAATTTCATAATATTTTCTCTTTGTTGTTTACGGAGTAACATATATACTTTAGACCTTTGTATGCAAAGTATAAACTACAAAGCAAAGAGTTTTATCCTCCCATTCTTATTATGCTTGCATTTTCCTTCCTTATGCTTTTTTTTCTTCAAATTCTATGTTATCTGTGTCGCTTGCGTTACTTCATTTCCATATCGCTTTGAATCTCTTAGTCGTATCTGACTTTTTTTTATGTTTTTATTGAGTCGAGGGTCTCTCGGAAACAGCCATCCTACCTTGGTAGGAGTAAGGTCTGCGTACACTCTACCCTCCCCAGACCCCACGTTGTGGGATTTCACTGGGTTGTTGTTGTTGTTGTTGTTGTATGCTTTATTTTCTTCAAGATTTTTTTAGCATTCTTCAATTTATCTTCTTTAAGATAGTTTTTAGTTTTAGAATTTCTTTTGGTATCTAGTTTACGTAATATTTTTGAAGACTCTATTATGGATATTTGTATTATGATGAGTATTAATTTGTTATCTAGTTTTAGGTTTTAAAACAATAACTTTATATTATTGTTATTTTTATCTTCGAATTATTAGGATAGAGTTTTATTTTTACAACTCTAATTATGTTTTATCATAGTCGTGTTATTGGTGTAATTCATCTTTATGTCATTCACTTTTTCAAGATTCCTTCAATGGTTCGTGCACATGTTAATAATAGATAATACTGATTTTTTTTATTTCTTGTTTTTTTTATAATTTTAATCTATTTTTTGTTTATATATTTATTTATTAATTTATAAAATACTAAAAATTAAATACCGATGGAGCTTACGGCTCGCCGAGGCATATGGAGAACGCCTTGCCTTACATCCACGCCTTTTAAAACACTGATCGATAGATGCTAAAGAGTTTTTGAGTGAGTTATGGGAATCCTTGTATCGTTATGCCTTGGAATTGCACTTAGCGAGTTTAGAAATATACATTGGTAGTTTAAGAATTTAAGTTATATGCACGGACAATTTAAAGATTCTTTTACACTATCAGTGATAATATGTGATAACAAGTTAATTCCATACTACTTTCTCAGATTACTAAATAGTACTACTAATATTTATCAATAGATGTATTTTTAATTACTTAGGAACCGTTTGGACATGATTTGAAATCATGATAAGAAATTGATTTGAAATCATGATATGAAATCAATAATTTGATATCATGATGATTTGAAGTTGAAGTTTTGTTTGAACATGCAATTTGGATTTCTTAAGTTGTATTTTTTCTCATTGCCCAACAAGTTGTGAAAACCATCAAAAGTTTTCCAATTGTTATACAATCTTACCAAATGAGCAAATCATAGTACATAAAAAAATTATTACGCTACTAGAACGTCTTTCTAAAAAATACAACATCAATTGATCGAGCTTTAGTTCAATAAAAAAGAAAATTGAACATGAGTTGTAGTATAACTACTCTTTAATGTAATCCTCCCACATGGTATGAACAATCTCTTAATATTCTATCTACTTGCAAATCCTTTAATATTTTATATAAATGGTTGATAAATATATCTACCAACTTATGGATCTCTTTTTACAAAATATAAACTTTTGAATCAAGTTTTACATTAAAAAGTTTAAAATCATGATTTGGAATCCCAAACTTTTTGGAGAATTTGGGATTTGAAACCATGATATGAAGTTGAAGTTGAAGTTGAAGTTGAAGTTGAAGTTGAAATTTTGTGCAAATTGCATAAACAAACAGTGATTTGAAATCAAAATATGAAATCATGATTTCACATCGCATGGCCAAACGCCTACTTAATAAATGATTTGATAGCATACTTTTTTAGAACATGTCCTAGTCAACTAGCAATGGTTCGAAGCACTTCTTTTACACTATTTCGTATACCGGGGGGGGGGGGGGGGGGGTGGATTCTATTAACCGTGTTGCAGAATTTAGACATATCTCAAATGAGTTCGTCCTAATGGACAACCCATTATGACCAGTAGGACTTTTGTCAGTTGGTCATTTGTTAGCACAATAGAGCAGATCGAATTCTGTCTTGTATGCAAACAACAGAGGCGTCATCTTTTAATTAACTTTCTGAAAAAAGAGCTCTTTCCATTAATTGCTATTTGCCTCCTTCACTTTTGTTACTCCTTAACCAGAAACAATTGTCTTTACTTCATCACACAACCCATTATGACAAGTAAGGCTTTATTTATTGACAACCTCTTTCAAACCTTTCCGGGGTTGTTTTTATTTGCAAGTAAGTTATTCCGGATTAGATTATAATAAAGAGGTTAAACAATGACAAGATTATTTAGTAGATATATTTTTAATGATAAATATTTTTTGACTAAAAACAAGATAACATAAAATATGTATCTGATTTAAATTAAATAAATTTGAATAAACTTTAGGAGAAAAGCTTTTGTTATATTTTCTTTAAATTTTATCTTTGACTTTCTTAAAATGATTTTAGAAAAAAGCTTTAAATAATGTTCTTTTGTTATTCTATCTTAAAAATGATTTTAGAAAAAAGCTTTAACTAATGTTCTTTTGTTATTCTATCAGAATTGCTTATATCAAAATAAAAAATTACTAATCGTAAAATAAAATAATTTCATATTTTATTTTGAAATTATAATCCCTTATCTTCGTAACAAGTTGGCCCCTCAATACTTCCCTTTTCTCTTTCCCCTTTCCCCCATGTAGCATAAAATTTTAAAAAGAACTAGTATAATTGATGTTTTTATAACCTAACCATAGGTAACGTTCTCGGAGTTGTATACTTCTCCCTGTGATCCTTATCTGCACGTTACTATATCTTCGTGCATATTGGGGGAACCATCGAAGTGGATCCCAAAGTTCCCCAGTTCTGCGGAGGTGGCTGCAAACTAGACCTATCTTGACCGACTATTGTCTTGTTCCTGGTCTTATGTAGAGGGGCTGGTGTCGTACTTCTGGGTTCTCAATGGATAAGATCAACCACACCGGACGCGTTCGGGTGTCAAAACCGGTGCAGCCCTTGTTGAATCACGTCTGATCGTCTCCATTTTCCACATTTCGTCTTCTGATTCGACCAATTGTTGAATCCGGGGTTTACCCCATACAGTAAACATGACTTGACGGATTCGTTATGACAGTTGCTTAACCATATCTTGAACTAAGAAAATATTGATTAGCTTACGTCACGACATCTAAATGTAGAGATTATAAATAAAATATTTATTGTGTTAGAAGTAATTTATCCTAAACCTATAAAAGTTCGTTACTACCATTGCTTAACTTTAATTTGAACTAAAGAAGATATTGATTTGTAGAGATTATGAAAAAAAAATTAGCGCGAAAAGTAATTTATCCTAAACCTGACTATAAAAGTTTGTTATGACAATTGTTTAACCATATTTGGAACTAAACAAAATATTGGTTGCCTTACGTCACGACATTTAAATGTAGAAATTATGAACAAAAAATTATTTGTGAGAAGTAATTTATTCTAAACTTGACTTTAAAAGTTCGTTATGACCATTGCTTAACCATATCTTAAACTAAATAAAATATTGATTAGCTTACGTCACGACATTTAAATGTAGAGATTATAAACACAATATTTATGGCGCGAGAAGCAACATATCCTAAACTTGACCTTAAGAGTTCGTTATGACAGTTGCTTAATCAAATCTTGAACTAAGCAAAATATAAACGACGATTTATTGTTACTTTGTTTATTTATTATTTGTTTAATCCCGTCTAGAGTGTTATTTTTGTTGACAAAGGAATCCGCAGTCGCCACTCTTCGAATGCGTACAAGGTAAACTGTCTTCTGTAGAGAGTGTCGAACCTGAGATACCCCGTTTAGGTAATCGTCTGCTCAACCAACTGAGCCACCCTTGCGGGTCTAGAGTGCTTTTTAACACCCCTAAATAAAATAAAAGAATACATTATGGTTCTCATCCAAGTACTATTTGATCCAGGCTCTCATAGATATCTTTATTACACAATAGCCCCAAATGTCTGTGAAATCAGTACAATTTCCACTTCGTGTGCAGCATCCGGATACAGTGACAATTTTTATTTGTAATGAACCGTTTCTCTTTCTTACCTGTCACTGCCTGTACAAATTACAATAATCTCAATTCTTAGCCGTGAGGCATTATAAAAACGCCATAAACCCAAAGAACCTTAATCAAAATCTTAGCATAGCATAACAAACACTCTACTTCTCCTCTCCCCCCACCCCCCACCCCCGAAAACACCCCCGCAACATTTTATTTTCTTGCCCCAGTTAAGAATCTTGGTTTTTGATTAGATTAGATTAGTGCTGTTTGAAGAGTTGTTGTTAAGCATGATGAGATGGGAAAAGGTGGCTGTACATGGAAGTGGTGGGCCTGGAAAAAGGTGGGGCCACACCTGTAACGCTGTACAAGGTGGTAGGCTTCTCTATGTTTCTGGTGGTTATGGCATAGACAACAGACATACCAACAAAGTTCATGTCTTTGACACTGGTGAGTTGATTTTGTTTCTTTTTATTTTTCTTTTATCAACTGAAATTTACTTGTTTCTGTGTTTCCTTGAAATGGTTTGTGTCAATTCCTTTTTTCTTGTGGCAACTTTCAGTTTGCTTGTTTTAAGGCTAGCTTCTTTATGATTTCTTTTTCTCTGAAGATTTTGGGCTTTTTGTTCTTGTTTTTCTTACAAATTCAGTGTTACTTCTTGAATGGGTTTCAGGATTTTCACCTTCTCGTTGCTGTCACTAATCAATGTGTGTTTTGAGTTCATATTGTTCTTGCTACTGACCAGGATTGTTGCATCAGGAATAGGAGGGAGGTAATTTTATAAATCTATACTTACATTGTTTTTTGTTATTTTTCAGTTAATAGAATGTGAAGCGAGCCAGTGATGAAGGGAACATTGCCCACCAAGGGACAGCTACAGTTGTATAGTTATCCACCAAGCCAGTACAGCATGTACCTTCAGTAAAGGATTCACGAGTCATTTGTTGCAAAAGCATTCTCCTTAGAGACCTTAGCACCACAATCTACTGCATCACTCACCCTACCGCTTTCCAAATTCACAGCATGTATTCTAGATGACTTTGAGACGTCATGAACCTGCTATAGAGGTACTTAATCAGAAATCATCTCAAAGTGAAAGTTCAGAAATAACTAACTTCACTAAAGGATTGTGGTGTTACTTTCAGATTGGTTATTTGTGAACTTTCACTTTGAGGTGATTTCTTATTAAGTGCCTCTATAGCAGGTTCATGAAGTCTCAAAGTCATCTAGAATACATGCTGTGAATTTGGAAAGCGGTAGGGTGAGTGATGCAGTAGATTGTGGTGCTAAGGTCTCTAAGGAGAATGCTTTTGCAATAAATGACTCGTGATCCTTTACTGAAGGTACATGTTGTACTGGCCTGGGGGATTTCTCGGTTCTAAAAGAAGTGTTATACAATTTTTTGAAGTCAGAAAAATACCATCCTAGTCCTGCGCTGTTACTTTCAGACTTCATATATAGTAAAAGGCAAAACATTACTGATTTTACTTGTATCTTGTTTTGACCAATTGTGATTTGCATATGAAATTATTCTTTCAGACGCTTAGTTTACTGAAGGAACTGTTGATGATTAGTTCGAAGTCTTTGACCTGTATAAAATCCAGAGCAATGTTCTTTTTATTTGAACTTGCCTTTTCATTAAGATGGCTTCGCTCATTTTCTTCAAGTGTTTATGGCCGCTGCTTTTAAATCCATCTAAGTAGGTGTAAAATTTCCTCCATGTACTAGTTCATGTAGTCAGTGTGACTCCTTTATGGTGGGCTCTCTGGGAAACTTTTTTACCGATGTAATTTGCTGTGAAGTACCCCTTAGCATATTCAGTCTATTCTGTTAAGGAAAAGGGTCAAATTTACCCTCCAACTATGGTTTATAGTTTAAATTTGCCCTCCGTTAAAGTTTAGGATTAAATTTGCCCTCTCCGTCAAAGTTTGGGATCAAATTTGCCCTCCAAGTATGACTTATAGTTTAAATTTGCCCTCCGTCAAAGTTTGGGATCAAATTTGCCCTCCAAGTATGGCTTATAGTTTAAATTTGCGTCAAATTTTGGGATCAAATTTGCCCTCTCAGTCGAAATTTGGGATCAAATTTGCCCTTATATGGATGGAAGTCTGATTTGGACTCCACAACATAAAAAAAAATCGACTGAGAAGTTGATCCCAAACTTTGACGCAAATTTAAACTATAAGCCATACTTGGAGGGCAAATTTGATCTCAAACTTTGACGGAGGACAAATTTAAACTATAAACATACTTGGAGGGTAAATTTGACCCTTTTCCCTTCTATTAATGGTGGTCCCAGCAAGTTTCCATGTTGTTTGTCAATATTACATTTAGTAATATTCATGTTGGCTAACCAATTTTCCTTCAACAAAAACAAAAGGAGATAAATTCAAAGTTGGTGTTTAGAGGGAGAGACTTGACAAAAGTTATATTGCCTGTTTACTGTCACTATAGAAAAGGACATAAATGATCCCTTAACTAGGAGAGTAGGTTCAAAATAGTCCCTTAAATATGCACTTAATAGTTTTGGTCCTTTAAATTTGTCATAAGTTAACAAAAATAGTCCCTTAACTGTGAGGGTTGGTTAAAGATAGTCTCCTTTAAGTTCGCCAAAAGTTAATACTTTTAGTCTCCGACAAAATATTCATCGAACCTGGTTTGTTAGATTTGACTAGAACTATGGAAAAAAAAGGTTAGCGAGAACTCATATTTAGATGTACAAATTATTAAAGAAAAGGCCAAATAACTCGGACAAAACAGACGAACGTTAGTCCGTTATAGGAAAAAAAACCAACAAACTTGATAATGTCAAAAAATATTGTCTCAGAACAAAAACACCGACGGACTCTATCGATTAAAACTCAGGGAGTCCATCGGCTAAGTAAAATACACCAGACTTTAGAAATAAATTAGAAACAACAGAAACTACAAAAATTGTCACTACTAAAAACAAACGAAAAAATGATGGACGAAAACCAATGGATAAAATCGAGGGACACTATTTTTTAAATTTTAATTGTTTTTACGAAAACCGACGACTTCCGTCTCTTATTTTCGAGGAAAAGTGAGCGGAAACTATTTTTAAAAAAGGATCACTACAATGGAAAGATTTATTTTTATACCGGGTTTTCAGTAAAAACGAGTCTACTGTATTTTATTTAGCCGATGGACTCCCTCGGTTTTAATTGACAGAGTCTGTCGGTCTTTGTATTCAGAGACACTATTTTTTGACTTTATCAAGTCTGTGGGTTTTTCCTAGGTTTTGTCCCGAGGTATTTGACACTTTCTTTAATAATGTGTACCTCTAAATGTGAGTTCTCACTAACTTTTTTTTTCTCATAGTTCTAGTCAAATCTAACAAACAGAGTTTGATGAATATTTTGTCGGAGACTAAATGTGTTAACTTTTGGCGAACTTAAGGACCAAAATTGTTAAGTGCATACTTAACGGACTATTTTTAACCAACCTCATAGTTAAGGGACCATTTTTATTAACTTGTGGCAAACTTAAAGGACCAAAACCGTTAAGTGCATAGTTAAGGGATTACTTCGAACCTACTCTCATAGTTAAGGGACTACTTCGAACCTACTCTCATAGTTAAGGGACCATTTTTGTTCTTTTCTCGTCAACACTATATGCGTTAAGCAACCCTTTCCTTTCATGGCTTCATCTAATTAGTATGCTTATTGTGGCGTGAAGTTGAAGCTGACTTCCTTCTTTAAGAACACATCCGATTCTTCAACGTAAAACGCTCATGCATACGTGAACAGTATTGTCTCTGGTTCAGCTTAAATTCCTCAAGCCCATGGATAGTCTAAATAAACGTTAATCAATAGACAAAGATGTTGGACAAACTGGCCAAGGCAGAACTAGACACTGTTAACTCCATGAACCACACAACTGGGGACGTCTTAGCATTATCCACCTTAGAGAAAAAAGAAAAACTTGATAAGTTAATATATTCTCACTCATAAATATGGCCAAATTGGCCATATACAAGAAGTTTTTTTTTTTTTTGGGTAATTAACAATTTTATTTACCAAGGGAAACTGTACAATGTTGAACAAAACCCATACAAGTAAAGAAAAACCTATTGAAGAAAAGGATGTTGATTCTGCATCAACAACATCTGCCATGGCTATGTCGATTAAAGCAAGGAAGAAAGAGAAGAAAGAGGCAATAAAAATAAAGAAGCAGATGACCAAGAAAAAGGCAAAGTAAAAGTGACCAAGAAAGAGGCAAAGTAAAAGTGTTTAGTTCAGACAAATTTACTTTGACTGAAAATGACAACAATCAACACAGACACGTGGAAGCATCTTGACCCTCCAACTCAATATTGATGGATGAAATATCAAACATTGGATTAATGCTACAGCTGTTTATTTTGGACAGTTCTGGACAGCTTTACACAAATGATGAGCATAAATGGAATATTAGTTGGTTACACATTTTGATATGTTGGATAAATAGAAATAGGACAAGTGTACATAGTACATACATTTTTCCATCTGTTTCTTTATTTTATTTGGATGTACAGTTTTGTATAAAATAAGAGCAATGCCTAATGAATAATACACAGAAAATTTCATCAATCTTTTCAAGTTCTTTCATGGTATCAGAGCAGTGAAAGCTCGATCCAATCTTGCATATTCACATCATTTTCTGGCCTCAGCTAAGATGGCTGAAACAGGCATCACCCCTGCAGCATCCAAAGAAGGAGAAAATGCTGTCACCATTGACATGAATCACCCATATCATCTTCATCCTTCAGATTCACCTGGGATGAACCTTATCAATGCAGTATTTGATGGCAGAGGTTTCCCAGGCTGGAGAAGATCAGTTCTAATAGTTTTATCTGCAAAGAGAAAATTGGGTTTCATCAATGGGTGATGTAAAGAGCCAGATCTGGAATCAAATGAATATTTACAGTGGTCATGTTGCAATGACATGGTCACTGCCTGGCTACTAAACTCCCTATCAAAAGAAATCAAGGACAATGTGATCTATTCCAAAACTGCAAAGGAATTGTGGGATAGTTTACAAAGTAGATTTGGTAAATCAAATGGGGCTAAACTTTACCATCTACAAAAGGAACTAAGCAGTTTGGTACAAGGAAATGCAGACATCTCAAGCTACTTTACTAATCTCAAAAGATTGTGGGATGAATTAGACTCTCTAAATTCTAATATAGTGTGCACCTGTAACTGCACATGTGAAGGAAAAGGAAAACTAACCAAATCTATGGAGGGCCAGAGGCTGATTCAATTTTTAATGGGGTTGAATGATGTTTATGCACATGCTAGAGGGAATATTTTAATGATAAACCCTTTACCTAGCATGGATCATGCTTATTCCTTACTACTCCAGGATGAAAACCAAAGGGAGATCTATGCTAATACCCATGTGTTCTCAGATTCCACTTCTTTCATGGTCACAAATCAGGGAAAGAACAATTACAAACCTGGAAATACATACAGATCAGGTAACTCATCCTACAAAGGAGGAAATAATTTTCAAAGATTTGGGAATACTGGAAATTATCCTCAAAGGTTTGGAAACAGTCAGTCTAGACCTAAAGTGAGGAAGAGCAAATTCAATCCTAATGTGAGTTGTACTCATTGCTTAAGGATAGGGCATGTGATTGATTATTGCCATAAACTACATGGGTACCCTGAGGATTTTGAGTTCACCAAAGGAAAAAATTATCAAACTCCCATTAAGGGAAATGCAGCACTTGGGTGTGATGACTTACAGGAACAAAAGGGAACACATCAGACCACAGATGCAAATCTATCTTTCCAACATCTAAGCAAGGAACGGAGATCAAAAATTGCTCACATGTTTCAACAGATGCAAATGCAAATGGGACAATCAAACTCACAAATAGGGCAATCAAGTTCTACTGCCCCTGATCCTCATGCTATAGCTGGTACAATCCTTATGTCACACCCTAATATCCCTAGGGTGTGATGGGCACCCGACCCCATATCCGGAGCCGAGCGAACCCACAGACTCTTATTACACACATAATTTCTTCGGACTCTGAAATCAAGTAAAAGTGAAATACATAGAAAGCTTTCAAAATCTTCCTTTTTATCGATGTTTTCAAATCAGACAAAATCTGTAATCATATAGAGTTTATCACATAATACAGAACGACATATCGGCTGATGGAGCCGCTTACAAAACTGACATACTATACCCACGACTCTGTCTGCAAAGTCTCTAACTTCGAACAAACATCATAGCACATATACTCTGACTAGGCAGCACTTCAGGAACAGGTGGAGCCTGCCGACTTCGCTGAATCATCTTCTATACTAGCTTCAACTCATCTGGGTGTACCTGCGCGGCATGAAACGCAGCCCCCGAAGAAAGGGGGTCAGTACGGAATATGTATTGAGTATGTAAAGCATGAAACACAGAAAACAGAACCATATCCGAAGCAAGCAGTACAAGAGTGAGTACATTATCCAGATTACCAAAGCGCTTATTTTCCAATCATAAATCGTGTATGCAGAGGTCATATGTCAGAAATGGTGCAGATCCAGAATATCAGAATGTTTGATTGCCAGACACAGATCATGTATGCCGATATCTTATGCCAGAAGAAGTACAGAAGGTACCGAATGCCAAAATGCATACTTTCCAAACACAAATCATGCATAACAGAGTCATATATCATATCTGTATATAACGTGCCCCGGCCCTCCCGTGAGGGACGCGATAAATCATATATCATGTAAGCATATAACGTGCCCCGGCCCTCCCGTGAAGGACGCAGTGAATCATGTATCATGTAGGTCAATGTCATGTATCATATATGCATATAACGTGCCCCAGCCCTCCCGTGAGGGGCGCGGTAGATCATATATCACATGAACATATAACGTGCCCCGGCCCTCGGTGAGGGACACGGTGAATCATATATCATGTATACATATAACGTGCCCCAGCCCTCGGTGAGGGACGCGGTAAGTAGAATCATATATGTCCACATCATGTACCATGTATGCATGTAACGTGCCCCGGCCCTCTTTTGCGGGACGCGGTGAATAAATCATGTGCCATCCTGGCCACCACCCCGTCATCACATCATAATGTCATCATATCATATACATAACATGCCCCGGCCCGCAAGTGAGAGGGACGCGGTGAACAATGCAGAGAAATACGCACGAGAACATACCCTGGCCCGGGACGCAGTGGAGGACATACTGAGACTTGCACGAACAGAGCAGTGCGAAACCATATGCACATAAATCAAAACTTGATATATATGTACGCATACCAACCTTTGAAGGATCATAAACATGTTTCAAGTCAATCGGAGTTAGTATGTGAAAGTTACGGACATTTTTACCACAGAACTTTTACGAACGTTTCAAGCAAATCCAATATCTTTTACGAAAGTTAGGGACATTAAAACTTACAGAACTCTTTCAGAAACAAAACTTTTTATACTCATCTCATCATTCAATCATATAGTAAACTCAATCATATTAGACATACTTATATCAGAAGTGAATCAGAATCATAAGCAACCTCGGAAGCACATCAAACAGAGCTTCGGAGTCATGGCTACATATCAAAACCATATGAAGTAGCTTATTCATTTATTAATCATACAATAGACTCTACCATACGAAACATGCTCATGACATAAGAAAATAAGCATCATAACCAAGCTTGGAATCAAAGAGTAGAGTTACCCCAAGGTGCGTGTCATGTCATACCTTACTTAGCTCTAGGACATGCCAAAGGAAAGAAAGGGTAAGCCTTACATACCTGTCCCACGACCAACTAGCTATGCTTGTTTGTCCAAACTTGCTAGTCTACATACAAAAGAATTTACATAATCATTAGATTCATTGACATTCACTTGCCTTAGTCTTCCAAATGAATTCACTTATATTCTACCGAAATTTCGGCAGCATTTCCCCTGTAAATACAACATCCCCGAGAATCTAACTCGGCCAATTTAACAACAACAAACCCGAGAATGCAACTCGGCCAAATTATCAATAACAATACCAACAATCATATCTTCCAACTTCAACAATTTATTCAAAATACATTCCAACATTAGTAGCTCCTTTACATAATTCAATAACATTTCCTTTATATTCAATTCATAATTGTTCACATATTCAAATACTAATCTGAAACCATTCAACAATATTCAAGAACACTCCAACAACCCGCACAACATTTCAAACGGCCCAACCAACACATACACTACCCGAATTCTTCCAAATTCAACAAGAACAATTACAACACATTTCCTTTCTTCCAAATTCATAGACTACATCAACAATCTATACTTTAGCAATATCATTCATTCTTGTAATCACAAGAAACCATACTAATATCACATTAACTTCTTCCATAATCCACAAACGATTACAACTTCATTTTAAGCCATCAAACTTTCATTTTTATTATGGAATTCACAACAACAACAATCAAACTACTAAGTAAAATCAATTCGTATTTTCTACTCAACACAATCCCATTCGGCCATACCCCAACACACATATTTTCATGAATTTCATCCCTTTCTACACACTACAACATACAAAACCATCCATAACATATAAATGAAGATTAAATCTTACCTTTTCCTTCAACTCCTCACTTAGCTAGGGTTGTGAAATTGCAAGAATAGATGTTTCTCTTGCTCCAACAAGTACTTCACTTTGCTAGGGACCTTCTAATTAGTAGGAAAATAATTTTTTGAAATTTTTTTCTCAAGGTTCTTCTTTTTCCAAGTATGGCCGAATGGCCTTTGGTGTTTTTCTCCTTCTCTTTTGTTCTTCATGTTTCTTGAAATTTCTAGGAGTGAAATGAATAAGATGACTAATAAGTCATCTTTTTGGACTTATTTATTTTGTCCCCATATGGGCTTTGGCCCATTTATTATGGACGGCCCAAGTGGCCCCCTTTAATTTCCAAGCCCATTTTTTTTTTGTCTTGCAATTCATGAAAAAAAAATTCCAAATTCCAAATTTGCCCTTAGCCTTCCTCCGTATTTCTATGAGTCGTCTTGCGAATTTCCCTTTTTACCCTTTGCCTTTCTCAATATTTCCATGCCAATAATATTTATAAATAATATTCATAAACAACTTGCATATTAACAAGATCGAAATATAGCCTCACCCTTAACTTCGCACCATTATCATGAATTATCCGAACGTACAAAATGCGGGATATAACACCTTAAGTATTCAGGAGTTTGTCTATCAGTTTTTAATTCCAACACTTGGATCATTGATTCAGGTGCATCAGAGCACATGTGCTTTGATTCCACCTATTTTTCTAGTTTAACTCCTCTACCTGTCCCTCTAAGTATTAGTCTACCAAATTCTTTTAAGTTGATTGTTACTCATGTAGGAAGTGTTCCAATCTTGCCTATTCTCATTTTAAAAAATGTTCTTCATGTTCCTTCTTTTAAGTATAATCTGCTTTCTGTCAATAGATTATGTCAACAAATCAATTGCAACCTTTTATTCACTCCTAGTGCATGTATTTTGCAGGACCTTTTTCTGAGGAGAATAGAAGCTTTGGTGATGTCAAAGAAGGATTGTACTTACTGCATCCTTCAATTTCTAAGTTAAATATTTGCTCTAAAGAAAATGTAGTTTCAGTTTCAAAAGGAAGTGATTCTCAGTTTGTTTCCAATTCAGTTTCCTTTCCTGTTCTTGCTAATGTTATTTCAGATGTAAGCCTTTGGCACATCAGACTTGGGCATTTGCCACTATCAACAATGAAATATTTGAGTTTTATTAAGTCTTCCTCTTTCACTGATTGTGTATGTGATGTATGTCCTAAAGCTAGACAAACTAGGACACCTTTTCCTATTAGTACAATCAAAACTAAAGGATTATTTGATCTCATTCACATTGACACTTGGGGACCTTACAAACAAGCTACTTATAATGGATATAAGTATTTCCTCACTATTATAGATTACTTTAGTAGGTGCACTTGGACATTCTTACTTAGCACTAAGTGCAATGCTTTTCCAGTTTTGAAAAGTTATCTTGCCATGATAGAAAGGCAGTTCAACAGGAAAGTGAAATGCATTAGATCAGACAATGCACTAGAGTTGGGATCAGGTTCACAAGAGGCATCATACCTAACTGAACAGGGTATCCTACACCAAATAAGTTGTGTTGCTACCCCACAACAAAATGGGGTTGTGGAAAGGAAGCATAGATACCTTTTGGAAATTGCTAGGGCATTATTTTTTCAATCAAAAGTCCTTATATCCTATTGGGGAGAGTGTATACTTACAGCTACACACCTAATCAATATGCTGCCTTCAAGAGTTTTGAAAGGAAAAACCCCACATGAAATGTTGTTTAACAGAAAGCCTTCTTATCAATCTCTAAGAATTTTTGGTTGCTTGTGTTATGCTTCCACACTATCTCAAGGAAGAGGAAAGTTTGAACCTAGAGCAATAGAGTGTGTATTTTTGGGCTATCCTCAAAATCAAAAGGGGTACAAGGTTTTGGACTTAAAAACTAAGAGAGTTTTTGTTTCTAGGGATGTTCATTTTCATGTGGATATATTTACCTTTGCTTCTTCTACTTCTCATTCTTCCACCACTAATCTGTTTTCTTCATTTTCTCCACATTTAGAAGATTATTTCAACACTCCACACAACACTGTTTCCTCAAATCTTCCACCATCCAAATCATCTCCTTTACCTACACCTAATTCACCCTCACCTCCTAGTTCACCCTCACCATTTCCTACACCTAATTCACCAAGTTTGAGTATTCCTGATATTCCCAGTTCATCTATTTTACACCCATCTAACCATCCCAATCCCAGTTCTACCATAAAATCAGGAAGAATTGTACATAGGCCTAGCTATTTGGATGATTTTGTTTGCAACAATGTGTTTTTCACTAATCTTACCACTTCTTGTTTTGCTTTTCCTCCTCTTCTTCCTAGTCACTCACTCTCCACCTTAACTGTCTCTAACCAACAGTTTCTAAACTCCTTATCTTCATTATCTGAGCCTAAAAATTATTTAGAAGCTGCTGCTCATCCTGGATGGAAAGCAGCCATGGACAAGAAAATTGAAGCTCTTCAACTAAACCACACTTGGGATGTAGTTGATTTGCCATCAGGAAAGAAGGCATTACCATGCAAATGGGTTTACAAAGTGAAGCAAAATTCAGATGGTTCTGTTGAAAGGCTTAAAGCACGATTAGTGGTCAGGGGGGACATTCAAAAACATGGTGTTGATTACAACGAAACGTTTTCACCAGTGGTGAAAATGACCACAATCCGATGTTTGTTGGCAGTTGCTATTAAAAAAGGATGGCATGTTTCACAATTGGATGTGAACAATGCCTTTTTACATGGGAACTTAGAAGAAGAGGTCTTTATGAAGTTTCCATCAGGTCTCATTCCACCCACACCTAACCATGTTTGCCTTCTAAGAAGGTCATTGTATGGTTTAAAGCAAGCTTCCCGGCAATGGTATGCTCGGCTTGCTGGGGCTTTGAGTTACAAAGGATATTCTGCCTCTTTAAACGACTACTCTTTATTTTTTAAGAAGAATGGTGCTCAAATCTCAATATTAGCAGTCTATGTCGACGACATTCTACTCACAGGTGATAACATTCAAGAAATTGCTGCTATTACAAGTTTTCTTCATTCAAAATCAAAAATCTTGGTGGCATACGTTACTTCCTAGGTATGGAAATTATCAGAGAAAACAAAGGTTTTATCATGAGTCAAAGGAAATTCACCTTAGACTTGCTGACCGAATTTGATTGCACCCATCTCCCAAAGGTGTCGTCTCCTCTTGATCCTAGCATCAAATTACAAGCAGATGGTGATTTCCCCATGGAAATCCTACGATTTATCGACATCTCATTGGAAAATTAAATTGCCTCACTCATACACGTCCAGATCTAGCCTTTCCAGTGCTCAAACTTAGCCAATTTTTGCAAAGGCCTTGCATTTCTC
This sequence comes from Lycium barbarum, assembly GCF_019175385.1. Taxonomy (NCBI): domain Eukaryota; kingdom Viridiplantae; phylum Streptophyta; class Magnoliopsida; order Solanales; family Solanaceae; genus Lycium; species Lycium barbarum. The sequence goes on from NC_083339.1 coordinate 137,458,550, forward strand.
ATTTTTCTGCTGCCCTTCGAGTTCTCCGGTACCTTCAACTTGACCCCGGGCAAGGTATCTTGCTCTCTTCTAACCTCTCTCTATCTCTACTCGCCTTTTGTGATGCCGATTGGGCGTCTTTCCCGGATTCTCGGCGATCCGTAACTGGTTTTTACATCACCCTTGGTGAATATCCTATCTCTTGGAAATCGAAGAAGCAAGCTTCGATTTCGCTTTCCTCTGCTGAGGTGGAATATCGCTCCATGCGCAAGGTCACCGCAGAACTTACTTGGCTTGTGCGACTGCTCACAGATCTCTCCATTTCGCCATTTTTACCGGTACCAATTTACTCCGACAGTCAAGCCGCGATTCATATCGCACACAACCCCGTCTTTCATGAAAGAACGAAGCACGTGGAGCTTGACTGCCACTTTGTAAGGCAACAATACCTTTCTGGTTTAATTTCTTTGTCATTTGTTCCATCGGACAAACAAATCGCAGATCTCTTTACAAAACCCCTAACTGGGATTTCTCATCGGAATATTTTATCCAAGTTGGGGGTTCTTTCTCTCCCCTCCAACTTGAGGGGGGATATTGAAGAAAAGGATGTTGATTCTGCATCAACAACATCTGCCATGGCTATGTCGATTAAAGCAAGGAAGAAAGAGAAGAAAGAGGCAATAAAAATAAAGAAGAAGATGACCAAGAAAAAGGCAAAGTAAAAGTGACCAAGAAAGAGGCAAAGTAAAAGTGTTTAGTTCAGACAAATTTACTTTGACTGAAAATGACAACAATCAACACAGACACGTGGAAGCATCTTGACCCTCCAACTCAATATTGATGGATGAAATATCAAACATTGGATTAATGCTACAGCTGTTTATTTTGGACAGTTCTGGACAGCTTTACACAAATGATGAGCATAAATGGAATATTAGTTGGTTACACATTTTGATATGTTGGATAAATAGAAATAGGACAAGTGTACATAGTACATACATTTTTCCATCTGTTTCTTTATTTTATTTGGATGTACAGTTTTGTATAAAATAGGAGCAATGCCTAATGAATAATACACAGAAAATTTCATCAATCTTTTCAAGTTCTTTCAAAACCAACAAATCTCCCCTCCTCATTCTATTGCTACCAACAACTACACATGCCTAAGGGTAGTAATCTAAGTTCTGCAAAACACCAGCAACTCTAGCATGGCCATATCCTCTGCATTCGACCTTCTGGAAGATGTTTCTGCTCAGTTGCTCCACAGTTCTCCTCTTTTCTAAAACACACGAAGGTTCCTGTCCTGCCAATCTTGGTAGACACATCCTACAAGCACCATTATGTAAGTGTTCGCCTTTGCTTTTCTAATTGCCCAGTACAGTTCTTGATTGCATCCCATAACGTGTCTTTGTATATGTTGCCCTGTAAGAAGTTTTTTCCACAGTTGAGATGAGAAGTTACATAGGAAAAATAAGTGTTCAATAGTCTCGTCTGCTGCATCACAAAGTGGGCATGAAGTGTCATTTGTCATTCCCCATTTGGCTAGTCGATCTCTTGTATATAGGCTGCGATGAGCTACTAAAGTCAAGTGAAAAGTCCATTTAGGACTTCCTAAGTTGTTGCACACCATCCTCCTCCACTGTACTTTGGGAAAATCAACTCTGAGAGCTGCATACATCTTTTTAATCGAGAAAGAGGTCATTGACACCAGATCATCAAATCTGTACCCTGCAGCTGCGACAGTATCTTTAGCCTTAAATATTTTCCTTGTCATCCCAGCCTGTTTAGGGAATACATCTTCTATACTCATTCCTTTGATTTAATAGGTGTAGACCCAGAGAATCCAAAGCCTATCTTTCTTCCTACAAAGATTCCAATAGTGCTTACAAATAGCAGTTTTATTCCATTTCATCACATCAGTCACATTGAAACCACCAGCTGATTTTGGATAAAAAAATTCTTTCCCAAGCTAGCATAGCCTTTTTTTATCTCACACCCACCAATCCAGAGAAAGGATCTGCACACTGCCTCAAGCATCTTAAGGATCTTCTTAGGCAAAATAAATACTTGAGACCAGAAAGTCTGGATTGAGAACAAGATGCTTTTGATAAGCTGAAGTCTGCCTGCATAGGATAAGAGCCTTGCAGTCCAAGATGTGATTTTACCAACCATCTTTTCCATCAAGGGGTAGCATTGAATGACAAATAGTCTTTTTGTACTCAAAGGGACCCTAGGTACCTAATAGGCAACTCACCTAGGGAATTCCAGTAAGTTCAAGATCTCACTCTGAATTTCAACAGGGACCCCACCAAAGAATATTGAGCTCTTTCTACAGTTCACCTTGAGTCCATGTGCCCGAGAAAACCTGTTAAAACATTCATACAATAGAGCCACAGACGAAGTACCACCCCTGCAGAATAAGAACAGGTCATCTGCAAATCCCAATTGAACTTGGTGTAGTTTTTCACATCTAGGGTGGTAATTAAAATCAGGGATAGACCTCAGAGTTTTCAAGCTTCTACTAAGGTATTCGATGAAGAGAACAAATAAGAATAGGGACAAAGGGTCCCCCTGTTGAAGCCCTTTTTTAGCCTTGAATGGAGTTGTCGGATCACCATTTATCAAGATAGAATAAGTAACTGATTTGACACAAGTGATAATCCATATGACATATTTATGAGGGAAAGCAAGTCCAATCAACACCTGTTCCTCAAAGCTTCACTCTAAGAAGTCATAAGCTTTTTGCATATCTAGTTTCAACATATACCTAGGAGATACATTTTTCCTTCCATATCCTTTCAATAGTTCATGACTGAGAATTATATTATCTGTGATTATCCTTCCTGGCACAACGGCTGACTGACAGTTATCTACAGGCATATAGGGGTGGGCATAAACATCGAAAACCGAAAAATCGGACCGAACCTAATGGATTCGTTTTTTCGGTTTTCGGTGTTTCGGTTCGGTTTCGGTTTTTTTAAATAACAAATTCGGTGTTCGGTTTCGGTTTTTCACTTTTTCGGTTAAACCGAAATTTTACAACATGATTTTTACAACTGAAATTGTTTTCATGTTTTGCTGCTGCTGCTACTGCTTGTTTATGGCAGCATCCATAAGCTACTGAGTTTGTAAAGTTTAAGGGTGCTGCTAATGCTATTGCTACTGCTTGTTTAAGTTTGGCTTTAAAATTTTCATCCAACATGCCACCAAAATTACTGAGGCATTAGATTGAGTCATCTTAATTTAAATTCACTTGTTTTGTGATGCCTTGCTTAAGGCTAATTTAGTCCTAAAAGAAGCACATTATTTGGTGGTATATCTCCTCCTCTACAAGGGTATTGAAGGTGATTAGCATCAAACTTGAATATACCTGCTTAATATGGTCTAATCTTGGCTTAAATAATTAAAGAAAAGATACAATGCGTGTTAAATTGGAAGTAAGAAGCATTTATTTCAAACTGTTTTTATCTTGGACTTCTAACTATTTTTACAAGCAGAAACCAAACCGAACTTCAAAAAACCGAACCGAACCGAACTAATTCGGTGCGGTGTTCGGTGTCCACTTTCAAAAAATCGAAACCGAAAAATCGAACCGAAGTTTGAAAAAACCGAACCGAAAAATCGAACGCCCACCCCTACAGGCATATCTATAATAGGTTGTAGTCTTTTAGTCAGAACTTTGGAAATGATTTTGTAGACTATAGTGCAACATGAAATCGCTCTGTATTCTTTAATGGATACAAGATGTTTAACCTTTGGGATGAGGGTTACCTGAGTACAATTTACTGGTTGAAACATTTTCCCTGATTCAAAAATTTGCAAGATAGTTGTAGTAAGCTCCTCTCCTATGACTGGCCATGCTCTTTTAAAGAAAAATGCATTCAAACCATCACATCCGGGGGCTTTATTATCATCAATATCTTGCAAGGCCTGATAAATTTCATCTCTGGTCACTCCTTTTACTATCTCCACTTGATGCTCATGCTGAAGAACTAGACCATCCTTCATAATTCCAGGATGTATGGCTCTAATATTGTCAGTTGCAGTCCCCAGCAAACCTTTGTAGAATCCAATGATCTCACTTTGGATTTGATCATCAGATTGCAAAAGGACTCCTTGAGCATTGGTGAGACAACTTATATGAGTCATCTGTTCTTCATACTAGCAAAAAAGTACGCTGAGTTTGAGTCACCTGTCTTCATCTATTGTACTCTTGATTTCTAATGAAATACACTTTCCTCAATCTTATCCCATTCTTCCAGTTTTGCTCTGAATGCTTTTTCTTCCTCTATCAATGATTGTTGGTGAACAGGTTGGGACATTTGCTTCTGCACAGACTGAAGTTGCTGCCTTAGTAACTTGATTTTGTCCCCTGTGCCTTTGAACTGAGTTGAGTTTAGTGTTTTTAAGCTTTGCTTCACTTTTTTCAATTTCCTCCATACCTCAATCATGGATGTATGCTCTATAGTTTCTCCCCAAGCTGCACTAATCAGTGGTATAAAGTCCTGATAATCAGCTAAGCAGTTGAAGAACTTAAATTGTTTAGCAATATTTTTAGTAGGCATCTGGACACAAATCTTCAAAGGTGAATGATCAGAGAATTGGGGTTCCATGCTGTGTGTTTTCAAATTTGCATATGTAGTCATCCAGCTAGCATTACCAATGGCCCTGTCAATTCGGCTATAACTATGATTGTTAGTCCAAGCATATTCTCTCCTATAAGTTTGTATATCATTCATCCCAGTGTCCAACATGAACTCTCTAAAATCCTTTGTTTCACTATCCTGGATTGGTGAGCCAATAGGTCTATCATCAGGGGTGAGGACTGCATTAAAATCCCCCATCATCAGGCAAGGATCAGGATTATTATGTAGCAACTCCTTTAGTTTCTCCCACAAATTCCTTCTGTCCGGCATTGTATGCAACCTATAAACAGCTGTAAAGCCAATAGTAAGATTCAGCCTTAGCATCCTCAACTTTCCACATATCAGCGGATCAGTCATGTCCAGAGCATCAAATTGCACCACTGTGGGATCCCACATGACCCATATCCTCTCTTAGCACTAGTATTTGTATTAGAATTCCACTGCCATTTAGAAGCTATTTTTTATGATTTTCTTTTCCCTTGAACCTTCAACTCGATGTTCCAAAACTACTAAAATACTCATATGCTTTTCCCTAATAGCCATATTAAGCTCTTTTTGCTTATAGGCTTTATTTATATCCCTAACATTCCAAGTTACTATATTCACTTATGAGGTAGAGAGTTAACAGGATCACCCACGTCGCCACTTGAACTACACTGTCCCACCACTACCACACCTCCCGTTGCAAGAGAAATAGGTACCAATTGCCTTGATTCAACCAGTGGAGTAAACCCATTAGTAGTAGTTACACTCCCCTGTACCTGTGCTGGTATTTTGGATCCTTTGGCAACTGATTTGCCACTCACAGTCTTCCAATCATCAACTTGTGGTCTTGCTGGTATGGTATTTGCCCGGATTTCCTCTGGATTAACCACTATGTTACGTGTTTTTACTGCTTGCCCTTTATGAGGAATAACAGACCCTAGCCTCCTGTTCTTCCATTCTTGTTTTGTCTTTTGATTCCTGAATCTTCTTCTCGGTTGTTGAGCAAGTGGTTGTTATTTCACCTCATTTGAGCATAAATGCCCAATTTGCAGACAAGTAGAACCATATTGTGGCTCCCAATACTTCTTAAGTAAATATCTTCCCTTTCGGGTCCTTAACCTTGATACTCTTTGGTAGAGGTCTAGACACATCCATTTCAATCAAGATCCTTGCAAAAGAAATCCTAGCGAGATTAGTGGTGCAATCATCCGCAAACAAAGGGGTTCCCAGGGTGCTACCAGTGCTACTAAGGACTTTTGCACTCCAGCAATTGAGTGACATGTTTGGAAGTTCCACCCATAATGGAACAGTGCTTAAGACCTCTTCATGGAAACTGAAATCTGGAGCCCATGGTTTCATAATGACTGGACGACTATTAATAGATTATGGCCCTGAAAACAATAGCCCATCATTTTCCTCCGTACAATTGAATCGAATGAGAAAGTAGTCTTCAGTATGATAGATACAATTGTGGTTTGAAGTTCCATTGTGAAATTAGGAATCTCTCAACAGCACCTATCGAGGGCGAATCTCCAATCACATACAGAATTAAAGCGTTAGACCACTTCTCACAGGACACTGTGTGTTCATTCAGCCAAAGACTAATTTGTTTCAAAAATTATTATGACTTACTTTTATATAGTTTCTAAATATATAAATTATGTTTCAAAAAACTTAAAAGATTGTATGTCTACATTCACGATTAAAATAAAAAAATTTAACTCTCGAAATCCGATTTGTGTCACGTAAATTGAGACAAATGGGATACAAAAATTTAATTAAAAAAAAAACTTTTTAATAATTAAAAAATAATAATTAATGACTTCGCATCTAACATGCCAATTGGAACATGTTAAATGTCTTCGTACGTTATCTTTTTAATTAAATACTTGAAGCTTCATAATGAATAAACAAGTACTTGTGAGTCCTTTAATACGTGATTCCCCCCTTTTCTGCTGGAAATAAAATCTTTGTTTTTCAATCAATAGATATGTATGAAATTCCTGGTACCTCTTCTTATAGAGTTGTTAATTGGGAAAAGGACACAAATGACCGTTGGGCCATAAATAATCCCATGTGTTGGCCCATCTATTTCCAAACATTTTTTTGCGCGGATTGCCCTTCTTTTGGGGTGGTCTTTAAATTTTGCCCCTCATATTTGTGGTCTTTAAATTATGCCCCTCATATTGCTGGTCTTTAATTTTTGCCCTTCGCATTGCAACACTGAGCGTTCACGCAGAAATCATGAGGTTCTGAGTTCGAACCCCCGCTCAAGCATAAATTAAAAAAGAAAACTGCAAGGCGAGGTTTGGGTCGCGTGTATGCCGGACCCGGCATAAACTTATGAAGGAATTACCAAAGTTATGCCAGACCCGGCATACTCATGCCTTATGGGCAAACTTAGTATAAGTATGCCGGGTCCGGCATAACTTTGGTAATTCCTTCATAAGTTTATGCCGGGTCCGGCATAACTTTGAGATCTCATGTCAACTTTGAGATCTCATGTCAACTTTTTACAGATTTTTAGTGACATCAAAATGCTCTATTAAAATTCAAGTGGTTTTTGTGTCAATGTGGCCTAAAGACTTTCTTTGCTACATTTCCTGTATTGGATATATTATAACTGCTCTTGTTAATATATTATGGGGTAGTGTTAGAAAAGAGTAGTTGTCGTGATTTTGTTCCATTATATCTAAGCCTAGTTTTTCATGAGTATTAACACTATGATAATTGTTGACAGCATTTGCATGACGATGAGTGGAAGAGGCCACGCACAAAGTTTTTACCATGAAGCCTTATAGTTCTGTAATAATATTGGAAAGAGGATAATGAAATTCTTCCTAGGTACCCTCATCCGGTGGGGGCATACTTTTAATGGGCAAAATTTTATGCCGGACCAGGCATAAACTTGTGAAGGAATTACCAAAGTTATGCCGGACCCGGCATACTTAAGCCAAGTCTGCCCATAAGGCATAAGTATGCCGGGACCGGCATAAGTTTGGTAATTCCTTAACAAGTTTATGCCGTTGGGGGCATACTTTTAATGGGCAAACTTTTATGCCGGATCCGGCATAAACTTGTGAAGGAATTACCAAAGTTATGTCGGACCCGGCATACTTATGCCAAGTCTGCCCATAAGGCATAAGTATGCCGGGTCCAGCATAACGTTGGTAATTCCTTCACAAGTGTATGCCAGTAAGGGCATAGCGAATTTAAACTCTGCCTTGCGAATTTTTTTAAAATTTTGACTGTGTGGGGGTTCGAACCTGGAACCCATGGGATTTAGCCGAAGGGTAAAACTTAAAGATTTCAAATATGAGGGGTAAAATTTAAAGACCACCCCAAAAGAAGGGCAATTCTGCGAATTGCCCATTCCCAAACTCAAAAATTAGCCCATAAACTATTCTCATCTGGTAGCCAAATGTGTAGCAAGCCTTTTGTGGCGACTTTTAGTCCCCAGCCACAAAAAATTTAAAAAGTCGCCACTAAAGGCTAGGTGGTCCAACAGCCCCATCGCTTTTTAAAAAAAAAAAAAAAACTCAGACTTTTAGGGCTGCTACAGAAAAATCAGGCTTTTTAGTGGCAATTAAAAAAGTCGCCACTAAAGGTTAAATATCCCAAAACATGTATAATATGTGTATATTTAATAAGAAATATCCCAAAAAACTCTAAGGCGATTTTTGTATATAATATGTATCATATGTGTATAAAAATACGTATCATTACCTATCTATAATGTATAGAAACTGTATAAAATATGAATCACTAAGGTATGTATCAATTTGTATATAATATGTATCATTTGTGTATATAATGTGTATTATAGAATAGAAAATTGTATCATTTTTGTATATAACATGTATCATTGTTTTATAGAAAGTGTATATATAATTCCAGCATGTGTATATAAACTTTATTAGTCTTGTATAGAAAGTGCCTCACACGTATAAAAGATCTATCATAGAAACCGTATCATTGTGGTATATAATATGTATCACTATTGTATATGTTAAAAATAAATATCATATCATTATTGTATAATATGTGTATAATAAATGTATAATTAACGTATAATTTATGTATAATAAATATAAGATTAATTCCAACATATGTATATAAAATGTGTAATTCTTGTATATAAAGTGTATATATAATTCCAACATATGTATATATGTTGTAGCAGCCCTTTAGTGGCGACGTTTTGGTGGCGACTAAAAAGTCTTTTTTTTTTTAGCGCTGGGATGTTGGGCCGGCCAGCCTTGGCATTATTTTGGGCCGACCGGCCATTTTTTGGCATTAATTTGGGTCGACCGGACACCTAGTGAGATTAAGCCCAAACAGTGATTAAATGTGGGATTAGTTTGGCTGAGTGGACACACAGTGTCCTTTTCCCTTGTTAAATTAGCTTTTTGTGGTTGATTGTGCTATCTTTAATCTTGAAAAGAATGATTATTTGGGGGTAAATTTCATAGATGATCACATAAGTATCACTTTCTTTCACCAAAGTCACTTAACTATAATTTCTAACACAAAAGTTACATAACTATCACTTTTTTCAACCGAAGTCACTTAACTATGTTTTCTAACACCAAAGTCACAAAACTTTGAGCTTACTACCACAAAAATCATACCTACCAGAAAATTCGACTTCCGATGGGTAATTTTTTTTCCTTTTTTTATTTTTAATCTACTAATAAATACAAACTCAATTAAAAATAATCGACCCGATCAAAAACCCATACGCAAAAATTAAATTATTAAAGAAACAGAACCAATCCTTCCACCAAATATACGATCCTTCTCTGTAGGGACTCTCAAGCCAAAAATATGTGGAAATAAAATGTTCATTCTAGGATTAACTTTTGCAGTTTGGTTATATCCTTTTTTTTTTTTACCTTCATAATTTTAATCCAAGTCAAAATCTTTTTCTATATGATTCATTTTCGTGAGCAGAAATAAAATGTTGTGGCTTGTGATGCTAATTGTTGGATGGTGGAATTCTCATGATTATGGTACGCAATAAAATGTATCGGAGGAGGACATGACCGTAGATAAGCTTGTACTTGATTATTTAATTATATGTTCAACGACAATTGAGAGTTGTTCTTGGAAAAAACTTACCTTCGTAAATATTATATTGCTTAATGTAAGTATTAATTAACTTTGGTTAATTTACTCGAAACAACTTTTTTTCAATCTTAGGGCATATTGGCCCTTTTTACCAATGTATATTGGAAAGGGTTACATTTTGTTGGATGGTAGGGTATTGAATTTTAGGGAGTAATAGTTATTACTATTTGCAACGGAAGTAGTAATTTTGTGATAATTATTTTTCAAAGTTATTCATCCTTTTAGTATTTTAATAGATGCATATGAAATCAAATGGTTTCATAAATAACCACTAAAACAGTAAAAGAAAAAAAGACCAAAATCCTTAAACATAAAACCCTAAAACCTAACCAAATTGAGTGCTTAAACCCTTCATTTTTCCATTGCTTTTTCAATGGAGCAACATCAACAGCAGAACAAACGTAAACAGCAGGATGACGTGGTAACAACGACGACAACCCAGAAGAAAAAAAGAAAAAAAGTAGCTGTGTTTGGTAACTACAGAAACTACTATGGCTATAGAATAGGTCAGGATTCGGAGGAAGATCCAAGGTTAAAAGCAATGAAGAAGGAATGGTTTGAAGGCAAGGATTGTCTTGACATTGGCTGCAACAGTGGAGTAATAACAATCGCCATTGCGCAAAAGTTTAGTTGCCGAAGCATCCTTGGAATTGATATTGATGATGCAAGAATTCAGGATGCCTATTGGACTCTCAGGAAAACAGTGAAGAGTACTAAAGGAGTGCCTGCAGGGATTGCCAAATTGGAAGAATCTAAGAATTTAAATGGTATTAAAAACCATGTGGCAGAATCGCCTAAGAAAAGGGCAAGGACCGATTGTACAGAATGTCATCATTTACAAGAGGCAGACTTGTTTGACATAGTCTCTTTCAAGAAGGGGAATTTTGTTCAGAATTGGCATCCAGGGGAAAATACATCTTATGATACAATTACTTGTTTAATCGTGTCAAAGTGGGTGCATTTAAACTGGGGTGATGAGGGACTAATAACTTTATTTTCGAAAGTCTGGAGGCTTCTTTCACCGGGTGGTGTCTTTATTTTGGAGCCTCAGCCTTGGAGTTCATACTACAATAATCGTCTTGTATCTGAGACATCAAAAGTTAATTATCAAGAGATTAAGATCCGTCCAGAAGATTTTCAAGATATACTTTTGGACAAGATTGGATTTAGAATGGTAAAGGACATAACATCTAGTGTGTGTGGTCGCAAAGCTGGTTTTAACAGACCAATTTTTGCATTCTGGAAGTGATGCATTAAGGTTATGAAATTGCTTTTTGTCTGAAGTGTTGTATATATACTGAGGCTGATGATTTATTTCACCTCACTGATAATTGAATGTATATTTTGCCTAATATATATGAATGAGTTATGGGTCAGGTCGGTTCTTTTTTATTAGGTTTGTATCTATTAGATAAAAATAAAAATAAAAGAATAAAAAAATATTACCCATCAGAAGTTGAATTTTCCGATAGGTGTGATTTTTGTGTTAATAAGCTCAAAATTTTGTGACTTTTGTGTTAGAAAACATAGTTAAGTGACTTTGGTGGAAAAAAAAGTAAATAGTTATGTGACTTTTGTATAAGAAAACATAGTGAAGTGACTAAATTTCATACTCGCCTTCCTTAATCTACTTTGATTGTTCAACTAAATGACCTGAATTCTCTTGTCTAGATGTAGTTATATGCTATGCAGGATGCCATGGATTCCCTGATGAAAGGTAGAACCGTTCTTGTCATAGCTCATAGGCTTTCGATAGTCAAGAGCGCGAATACTGTAGCTGTGTTGTTTCGGATGGTCAAATAGTCGAACGTGGCACACATGATGACCTTCTAAACAAGAATGGGATCTACACAAATCTGGCGAGGAGTCAGTTTCAGGGACGCAAATCTGATAGCTAGTTTTCATCTTTGTTCAAAGCCACGTGATAAACTGAGATAGCAAGCACAAATGTTCAATGAACTTGCATTCACATATAGAAAGTGTAAGGAACAAGCATCATTCCATAAATGACAACCTGTCACTATAGTTCGATATCGTGTGCACAAATCAAGCATGCAACACTACTGATTTTAACCATTTCACTGGTCGATATATGCTAAAGAGTTTTTGTGCGAGTTATGGGAATCCCTGTGTCATCATGCCTTGGAATTGCACTTAATATACATGATAGTTTAAAGAATTTTATATGCACCGACGGTGTAAAGATTCTTTTACACTAATAGTGAATTTTGTATACGGTAAAAACCGGATATGGGTTGAACCGGTGAGACCCAGAACCGAGGGAAGAAGGGGACAAGAACGTGCATAAAGATTTTCGTTCTGAACCGGAGGAACGCCCGAACCGGGGCCAAGGTCGGGGCATCATTTGGTCCAGTTTCCTTCATGGCCGAGTTGGTCGTTGTCGTTAGTCCGTTTGTTCGTGGCCGTTAGTCCGGGAGATCCGTTGGGCGATTGCCACGCGTCGATAATGTCCTGCCACGCTCAACTGCCAATCGTACGGGTGTCAGACCGTACGGCCAACCTAACCCAACCTAATCCAACTCAGAGCTTTTTCATTATTATTTTATTGTTCATGTTGTATGAAGCCCAGGGGGCACTACTATAAATAAAGGGCATTGTCCTCCTCTTAAAGGGTTGGCTCCTTGATATCAAGAACTCTTGTAATAGCAAAATATATATAAATCTCCCTTTCAAATATCAGATTCGATCCATATTTGCTGTGCTTATTTCTTACGTTCCTCAAGTCAAATAACGCTTATGTATTAGTAGATACTCGAGTCTATAGCAAACCATTGATCATCAGTTGCTCCTTTATAGCATATTCATATATTTCTTCTCTCTATCAAATAAGTTCAAGATATAACCACATATCCTATATCTCACCTACAATTTTAATTGATTATCCAAATCCGGGGTAAACAGTTTGGCGCCCACCGTGGGGCTAGGATAATAGTGGTCTTTTATCTTGATCTCTACCTTACCTATCTAAATCAAAAAACACCTTCTGTTCGTCTCTGAAAAAACGGACTAAATGGCTGACAGTGGGCAATCTGGTCACGTCAACAACAATGAGATCGTGGCCGAAAACGAAGGCAACGGGCCACGAGGATTGCCAAACCCTGCTGACCCTAACCCCGTTAATTCGAGGGAGGGCCTCAACCGTCAAAACACCGTGGACCAGGAGAATGCCACCTTACCGGCCACTGATCCTCTAAATACCCACAATTCTGTTACTTTGTCCCGAGCACAGGGCCGGAAAGAACCGGGTACACCTAATGACAATATTGACTTACGTTTAATATTTGAAATGTTGCAAGAACAGAGAGCAGCGATTGCCGAACAAGGGATCGCAATTGCCCAGTTGCAAACCCGAGGGGATACAACGACCCTGGAGAAGACGAGCGGTGTTGCTGAACCCAGAAGGGATGAGGCACGGGTTATTGAAAGCAATGGATCCGGAGCTGGGTCTTCCACCAAGGTTCTAAAAATGCTCGAAACTTTGGCAAAGCGGGTAGACTCGACCAAAAAGAGGGTCGAAACATACAACTCTCGGGTGGATCAAATTCCGGGGGCTCCGCCTTTACTGAAAGGGTCGGATTAGAAGAGGTATGTCCAAAGGCCATTTCCTCCGAGTGCGGCTCCAAAACTAATCCCGAAGAGATTCAAGATGCCAGATATCCAGAAATATGACGGCACAACGGACCCACACGAACACGTGACCTCATACACATGCGCCATAAAAGGCAACGATATGGAGGAGGATGAAATTGAATCGGTATTGCTGAAAAAGTTCGAGGAAACTTTGTCAAAAGGTGTATTGACATGGTACGACCATCTACCTGAGCCTTCGATCACCTCTTTCGAAATGCTCACTGATGCCTTCATCAAAGCTCACGCCGGTGCCAAAAAGGTGCAGGCCCGTAAGGCCGAAATTTTCCGTATAACCCAAAGAGACGACGAGTTACTGTGTGAATTCGTCAATCGATTCCAAAGGGAACGGATGGAACTCCCCCCGATTCCAGAAGAATGGGTTGCACAAGCTTTCACAAAGGGGCTCAATGTTCAGAGTTCAACGGCTTCGTTCAAATTAAAGGAAAGCTTGTTGGAGTACGAGGCTGTGACATGGGCTGATGTCCATAACCGATACGAGTCGAAGATTCGGGTGGAGGATGATCAATTTGAACTTCCCCACGGGCCAATAAATGTGAATAAAAGTTTTGAGAGACCAAGGAAGGGTTACGGAACGAAGGCTGAATCGTCGAGGGAAAGGTATCGGCCATACTCCCATTCGGAGAAGCAAAGCTTTAGGCCGGAGAAATCGAGGGTTAGCCCAAGCCGTTTTTCCGGTCGGGGTAATAAACGGGTGGAGCGCCCGTCGAACTGTCGGGATCTCTCATTCAGGAGCGATGCCGGAAGCTCTGCCGGCAACAAAGACTTACCAAAGATATCAGAGTACAACTTCAACGTCAGTACCTCGAGCCTCGTCTCGGCTATTGGTCGTGTCCCGGATGTAAGATGGCCAAGACCTATAAGGTCGGATCTGGGCCAACGGGACCCGACCATGGTGTGTGAGTAACATGGAACCCATGGTCACAGAATCGAGGATTGTCGCCAGCTAAGAGAGGAGGTAGCCCGGTTACTGACGAATGGTCACCTCCGAGAATTGCTGAGTGAACGAGCCAAAAGTCACTACAAGGAAATGGAGGCTCACCGAAGGGCCGAGCCAGTAGAACCTCAGTATATAATCAACATGATAGTTGGAGGTACCAATGCCCTTCGAGGGCCGGTGATGAAACGGGCCAAGGTTTCTGTTGTTCGCGAAAAGCGCAACCGGAATTATTTATCCAAGGGCTCTATCTATTTCAACAACGAGGATGCAGAGGGCATCATTCAACCGCACAATGATGCATTGGTAATTTCTGTACTTATCTTTAAAACTCAGGTTAAACGTATTTTGATTGACCCAGGTAGCTCGGCCAACATCATCCGGTGGAGAGTGATCGAACAGCTAGGGCTACTCGATCAGATCGTGCCGGTAGCCCGGGTACTCAGAGGGTTCAACATGGCGAGCGAAACCACAAAGGGGGAGATCTCGTTGCCTGTGAACATCGATGGCACTATCCAGCAAATGGTGTTCTATGTAATTGCAGGGGACATGAAGTATACTGCATTGCTGGGTAGACCTTGGATACATAGCATGAGGGTCGTGCCCTCAACATTGCATCAGCTGCTGAAATTCCCAACCCCGGAAGGGATAAAAACCATCCGAGGTGAACAACCCGCTGCAAGGGAGATGTTCGCGGTCGAGGAAGCGACGCCTCGGCTTAAAGAATCGGTTCACAAGGAAGAAGATCTAACCAGAAAAGCGGACACCAATAGAAATCAAAGTACACCGAGTCGGATCCGAGGTATGAAGTGGGTGATTTCGATGTACCCAGATCATTTGTCGTGCCGGATGACTCAGATGCAACCAAGTCGACTGTCGAGGAGATAGAGCAGATAATCTTGTTCGAGTACCTACCAGACAGAAAGGTATACCTAGGCACGGGGTTAACCCCGGAGCTTAGGAACAAGTTAATCGAATTTCTTCGAGCTAACGCAGATTGCTTCGCATGGTCCCATATAGATATGACAGGTATATCACCAGAAGTAGCAGCTCACAAGCTTAGCTTGGACGGGAAGTTTCCCCCGATGAAGCAGAAGAGAAGGCTCATGGCGGAAGCAAAACACGCCTTCGTAAAAGACGAGGTAACAAAGCTTTTAAAAATAGGTTCTATTCGGGAGGTAAAGTACCCGGATTGGCTAGCTAACGTGGTAGTGGTGCCCAAGAAAGATAATAAATTTTGAATGTGTGTTGATTACAAGAATTTAAATAAAGCATGCCCGAAGGATTCATTTCCGTTGCCTCACATCGATAGAATGATCGATGCGACGGCCGGGCATGAGATGTTAAGTTTTCTCGATGCTTACTCCGGGTATAACCAAATTCGGATGCACCCGGAGGATCAAGAGAAAACATCCTTCATTACCCGGTATGGGACTTACTGTTATAATGTCATGCCTTTTGGATTAAAAAATGTCGGTGCAACTTATCAACGCCTAGTTAATGAGATGTTCGAAGAACAAATAGGAAAACCAATAGAAGTTTATATTAACGACATGGTAGTCAAGTCCCTGGAAACAGAGGACCATTTAAAACATTTGCAGGAAACCTTCGATGTGCTCCGCAAGTATAACATGAAGCTCAACCCGAAAAAATGCGCCTTCGGGGTAAGGTCCAGCAAATTTTTGGGTTTCATGGTGTCAAACCGGGGATCGAAATCAACCCGGACAAGATCAAGGCCATCGAGGATATCGAGGTGGTGAATAACGTCAAAGGGTTGCAGAGGCTCACCGGAAGGATAGCGGCGTTGAGTCGCTTCATATCGAGGTCCTCAGACAAGAGTCATCGTTTCTTCTCCTTACTAAGGAAGAAGAACGACTTCGTTTGGACACCGGAGTGCCAAAGAGCTTTGCAAGAGTTGAAGAGATACTTGTCCAGCCCACCGTTGTTACACACACCAAAAACGGACGAGCAGCTTTTTCTCTACCTCGTTGTCTCCGAGGTAACGGTAAGTGGCGTTTTGGTCTGAGAAGAATCAGGTACGCAATTCCCTATCTATTATGTAAGTAGAACATTGGGGGATGCGGAGACCCGTTATCCCCACTTAGAAAAATTGGCATTGGCACTGGTAAGTGCTTCTAGAAAGCTTAAGTCCTATTTTCAATGCCATCCAATATGTGCAGTAACTACATACCCCCTGAAAAACATCATGCATAAACCAGAATTATCGGGTAGACTAACTAAGTGGGCCGTCGAGATTAGCGGGTATGATATCGAGTACAAACCTCGTACGGCCATCAAGTCCCAGATTTTGGCCGACTTCGTGGCAGATTTCACCCCGGATATGGTCCCCAAGATCGAGAAAGAACTTCTGCTGACCTCGGGGAACGCCTCGGGTATTTGGTCGCTACATACGGACGGGGCCTCGAACCTCAAAGGTTTTGAGCTAGGAATCGTCCTTAGAACCCCGGCCGGGGACGCCGTTCGACAGTCTATTAGAACTGCTAGATTGACTAACAATGAAGCCGAGTATGAGGCTATGATTGCAGGTTTGGAATTGGCCCGAAGTATGGGGGCCGAAATAATCGAGGCAAAGTGCGACTCGCTCTTGGTCGTAAACCAGGTGAACGACGTCTTTGAGGTCAAGGACGAACGGATGCAGAGGTATCTTGAAAAAATCCAAGTGATACTACATCGATTTAAAGAGTGGACCATGCAGCACATACCGAGGGAGCAGAACAGCGAAGCTGATGCATTGGCAAATTTGGGATCCTCGGTCGAAGGGGAAGAAATCAACCCCGGGACTACGGTGCACTTGTTGAACACGACGATAGAAAACGGACATGCCGAAATAAACACCATGGGTTTATCTTGGGATTGGCGCAACAAGTACATCGACTACTTGCGTGATGGGAAGCTCCCGAATGATCCAAAAGAATCACGATCTTTAAGGACCAAAGTTGTGCGTTTCTGCTTGGTAGATGGACAATTGTATCGACGCTCTTTCTTCGGTCCCCTGTCTAAGTGTTTGGGTCCCGGAGAGACAGAATATGTGATGAGAGAGGTGCACGAAGGAACCTACGGCAATCACTCCGGTGCTGATGCTCTGGTCCGAAAGATTATCAGGGCCGGTTATTATTGGAACCGGATGGAGGAAGACTCAAGGAATTTTGTCCGAAAATGCGACGGGTATCAGAGACATGCTCCGATGATTCATCAGCCTGGGGAGTTGTTGCATTCGATGGTGTCACCCTGGCCTTTCATGAAATGGGGAATGGACATTGTCGGTCTGCTACCATGGGCACCAGGTAAAGCCCGTTTTATTTTGTTTATGACTGATTATTTCTCCAAATGGGTTGAAGCGCAGACCTTTGAAAAAAATCAGAGAGAAGGAAGTCATCGACTTCATATGGGACCACATCATCTGTCGTTTCGGCATCCCTGTTGAGATAACTTGTGATAACGGACCCCAGTTCGTGGGTGGCAAAGTCAACAATTTCCTCGAAGGGCTGAAGATCAAGAAAATTGTATCAACTCCGTATCACCCGTGTGCGAACGGACAGGCAGAATCCACGAACAAGACGATAATCCAAAATCTGAGGAAAAGACTTGAAGCATCGAAGCATCATTGGAGAGAAATATTACCGGAGATGTTATGGGCTTACAGAACCACATTGAAATCAACCACGGGGGAAACTCCTTTCTCGTTGGTCTACGGGGCTGAAGCCCTTATTCCCGTAGAAGTTGGTGAACCGACCCTCCGGTTCCGATATACGACCGAGGAATCAAACGAGGAGGTCATGGCCGTAAAGCTCGACCTCACGGATGAACTTCGCGAAAACGCGTTAGTCCGTATTGCGGCCCAGAAACAGAGGGTGGAAAGGTACTACAATCGGAGAGCGCCCTTATTCCCGTGGAAGTTGGTGAACCGAACCTCCGGTTTCGATATACGACCAAGGAATCAAACGAGTAGGCCATGGCCGTAAAGCTCGACCTCACGGACGAACTTCGCGAAAATGCGTTAGTCCGTATTGCGGCCCAAAAACAGAGGGTAGAAAGGTACTACAATCGGAGAGACAATTTTTGACATTTCCAAGTTGGGGACTTGGTGCTTCGAAAAGTTACCTTGAACACCAAGAATTCCAACGAAGGAAAACTGGGTCCGAACTGGGAAGGACCGTACAAGGTAATCGAGGTAACGGGTAAAGGATCATACCAGCTAGAGTCCATGGACGGGCAACGGTTGCTCATCATCATAACAATCATAATCGCCACAACATGAATCGGAATCCATGGAAAAGTACCTGCAAAGAACACTTAGCAAACACGTTAGTAGTAAAGAAACCTCACCACTCTCATGTTTACACTCTTTTGTGCTTGGCTAGCACCACTCAAATGAACTCACACACTCTTTCCTTTTACCACTATATTGGATGGACCGATGTTGATTCTCGATTGGATTCGGTTGCTTGCAAGGTGCACAATTTCTACTTGAGGTCGGAATGGATTCTTGTTAGACTCGAAGAAAGAGGATGACTCAATTAAAACAAACGCACTTGAGCCAAGAAATTAACAACGAGGTAAAAATGAAGAAAAGCTTGAAAGAATTGGTACGAATGAAAATAGGACTCAAGAACTATTCGGCCATCGCGGCCAGCTCACCCTTTAACTGTCGGTTTTCGGCCTTTGTCGCATCGAGCTCGGCTCGGAGGTTGGAAAGAGCAACTGCTTGGTTCAACTCCTCCTCCTTTTCCCGAAGAAGGTGCAAATATTTCTCCGTTTCCCGGCCCTGGGCATCCAGTTGGCCCTTGAGATCATCTACCTCTTGCTGGGCACGGACGAGGCTTCGTTAACTAACACCACACTCTGCAAATGAAGCAAGTTAAAAACTTGAACAAGGCTAAAATTCTCAGTGGAATTATGCAAAGATGGCTAGTAAACTTACCCGGTTGCCCGCATGCATACCCTCGTTAATGAGGCATTGCCAAGAGACCCCGTTCATCTTTCGCTTGTCCTAATCTGAGACAAGAGGCCTCAGATAGTTGGCCACGCCCACCGGGCGAGAAAGAAAGTTGCAATCCTCGAGGACGGTGACCGTAGCCGATCTTGTCCTCCTCGGCTCCACACTTGGGGCAGGAAAGATACACACCAAGCTGTCCCTGGCACCGGATTCGGATGACCGGCTAGCTGTACTCGTGGCCCGAGGGATCTGGAGATGCCTAAAACCCGTGGCTTCGCCGGTTGCAGGAGGAGTGCTCGAGAACATGTCCTCAAACTCATCCGGCCTCGGAGCCGGAGTTGGAGAACTTGGAGCGATCTCAGCAGCTTCAGCAAAAGCAGGGATCTCCGAAGACGCAGCCGGCTCGGGCTCGGACACCGGATGAACGACAAGGGGGACTTCGGTCTCCACGACCGATTCGGTCCTTTGATCGACTTCGGCAGCAGTCGCCTCCCTGGATCTTCTTGTCCTTTGTAGGGGGGTCTCCTCGGAAGAAGCGTCGCCTGAAATATCGATGAATTCAATCGACCTTAGAGGAGTTGGGAAATGAATTTCTTCCTTACCTTTGTACAATATGGGAGCCAAGGCTCCCTCCCCGACTGAAGGTAGGGGTGAAACAGTGACCACCGCTTCCGGAATAGGGGCCACGGAAGGGGCCTCACTGGTCCTCCGAACGAGGAGCTCGGGCTCTGCTTCGTCCCTTAAGGTCCTAACGACGCTCCTCGCCCTTTTCTTTGGTTTCTGCCCTTTGTACGAGGGCCTTTTTCTTTTGGCAGCAGCAACAGCAAGGATACGAGATGCACCTGCTGAATCGAACTCGGGTGCCGATGTCTTGGGTTGGGCTGCCGTCTCCGGTCTGGGATCCACCGAGCCCTTGGGCAAGCCTGAAAATCGAAGACGCAATGAATACGGGTAGCAGAAGGTGCAGTGAACACGGGCAGAAGCAAAGTATTACCGTGGTTCTGGGCGACCCATCGGCTGCGTGACAAGTGGCCCCACGTCCGGTCGTCGTGGACATACTGACTAAGGAGTGCAGTGACCCATTCGTTCAGATTCCGGATGACCGGAGGAATATATCCATTGGCTAAATATAAACAAGAAAAGCGGTGAGAAAGTGGGATCAACGTTTGACAAAACATACAAAGGCAATTACTTAGAGTTGAGGCTTACGCTTGTTGTTCCATGCTTCCGGAAAAGGCATTTGACTATCCGGAATGATATCCGAGGTCCTCACCCGGACATATCGCTCCAACCAGCCCCTGTCTCTATCCTCGTCCATTTTCGAGAAAAATGAATTCCGGCTGCGCTTGGCGAGTTTTATTACGCCACCCCGGAACACCCTCGGGGAATATAAGCGTATCAAGTGGGCTAGCGTGAACTCCTTCTCGGCATTGTTGGCCAGCAGACGGAGGCATGCCACGACCCTCCAAATGATCGGACCAATCTGTGCCAAGGTCACGTCGTAGGTCCGGCACATGTCCAGGATGACCAGATCGATCGGAGGGTCGAGCTTAAGAGTGAAAGGGTAAGTGTACACGTATAAGAAACCTTTCCGGTGGTCGGTCACTGATTCACTTGGCCCGAGGGCAAAAACTTGGACCGAACGGGTGTCCCACTCGCAATCAGCCCGGACTAAGTCGAGTTTTTCCTCAGTAATGGAAGAGGGATATCGCCTCACATCGAACCCCTTATCGGATACCGAAAAAGGTTTTTCGACACGTGGTACAAGCGATGAATCAGCAGCAAACTTGCTATGGAGGATAATTATATATGGTGAAGATGAAGAAGTGCAATAAAGAGTGAAAATGAAGAGGAATGGATTGTAAAAATATTAGAGTGAAGAGGTGAAGAGCCTTATATAGGCATGGGAATGGAACGGTTACCGATGCCGGCCAATCAGGGGAAGCCACGTGTCCCATAATTAATGAGGAGTGACCTGAAGCGACGTGCGTTACGGCGGTTGTCAGAGTTGACCATCCGATATAAGACACGTGGCCGAAGAAAATGGGACGTGACGCAACCGTTCCCGCCAAAAGTGAAAAGATAGCAACGGCCAAACGGGGTCACCGGTTTATTGATTCATCCACTTCCCGTTACTCCGATAAATCTACAGTCTGGGAAGTGTGGGGACTATCTGTATACGGTAAAAACCGGATATGGGTTGAAACGGTGAGACCCGGAACCTGGGGAAGAAGGGGACAAGAACGTGCATAAAGATTTTCGTTCTGAACTGGAGGAACGCCCGAACCGGGGTCAAGGTCGGGGCATCATTTAGTCCGGTTTCCTTCATGGCCGAGTTGGTCGTTGCCATTAGTCCGTTTGTTCATGGCCGTTAGTCCGGGAGATCCGTTGGGCGATTGCCACGCGTCGATAACGTCCTGCCACACTCAACTGCCAATCGTACGGGTGTCAGACCGTACGACCAACCTAACCCAACTTAATCCAACTCAGAGCTTTTTCATTATTATTTTATTGTTCATGTTGTATGAAGCCCAGGGGGCACTACTATAAATAAGGGGCATTATCCTCCTCTTAAAGGATTGGCTCCTTGATATCAAGAACTCTTGTAATAGCAAAATATATATAAATCTCCCTCTCAAATATCAGATTCGATCCATATTTGCTGTGCTTATTTCTTACGTTCCTCAAGTCAAATAATGCTTATGTATTAGTAGATACACGAGTCTATAGCAAACCATTGATCATCAGTTGCTCCTTCATAGCATATTCATATATTTCTTCTCTCTATCAAATAAGTTCAAGATATAACCACATATCCTATACCTCACCTACAATTTTAATTGATTATCCAAATCCGGGGTAAACAAATTTACTATGTGATAACAAGTAATTACATACTACTTTGTCAAAGTACTAATTGCTACTTACTAATTAGTATAAGTCTAATTGACGGTGTAGATATACCAAGTGGCATTCTTATATCAGTAAATGAGATCGGTGCATAAGTCTTAACTGATAGAGTAGATATACTAAGGGGCATTCTTATATCTTTTAATTAGTATAGTCTTAGATCAAGAGATTTATTTTTAATCTATATATAATATAAAGCTAGGCATAGATAAGGTGATGTGGCACCTCTCTATGGCCTAGAAACCCATTTATCTTTTTTCTCCTTTTTTTTAGCCTTTTTCTATTTTTTTTAATCATTTTATAATGCTGAAAAGTTTCTTTCATATTAATTGGATTTTAAAGCTCTTAAATAATTATCTATAATTTAGCATGCCACTAATCGTGAGTTAAGACCCTCAATGCATGACCATAATTTCTATCATAAGTGTATGGCAAGAGGAAGAGACTTTGGTAACAGAATACAAATTAATTACACATAAAGTATGAGTTTTAAAACGTGTTTAAATTGTAATTTGTGATTTATATTTTCTTTCTAATCAGCTACTCGACCAATCAGTTCAAATTTAAAATTGTATACAAAGGTCCAATCTTCTACCCGAGATATCAAACGGTCTCTCCTTTTTGAGTTCTAGATTTGTTTGCTTCAACAATTTCAATTCAAGTTTTATGTGTTCTCTCAAGGTTGGTTAGTCATTTTGTTGTCATGATTTTGTTAGTGTATGATATCACAACTGTATATTGGTGTCAACTTTATGCTCAGTTTACTTGAATGATACTACTTTTTCGATAAACAGATGATGTTATCCGGTAAAACTGATGTCAGCAGTAATATCATGGTAAGGAAAGCAAGAAAAAATGCTTATGTCAAATTGTTTGTGTGTGTGATGTGGGACTAAGATGATGATAATGTCAGGAGCTAGGATTCTTATTTATCTTTTTGCTCAATTTTTTTTTTATTTTTTCTCCTATTTTTAATTTATGGCATATGTTAAAAAAAATCAGAATTAAATTCATCTCATTAAGAAAAATGTAACTGCCTCTTTTTAGTGCAATTATGGTGCGACTGTAACAGTTGCATGCCCCTTTGTAGCCTTCATTTTGTTTTCTGATGCCTTTATTTTCGTATTCCATGTTTGAGAGTGTTTCTAAATAAATTTGGGCATTATTTATCTACAAAAGTATTTTTTTTTATACACTTTTCCAGACGGAATTCCTCCACGGGTTCAATTGCAGGAGAAAGTTTTCACTGAAAGGAAGAACCGATGAAATAATTGCAGGACTAAAGGGGGAACATGACTAAGCATAGTCCAAGAGGCTGATTCCAAATTCCATTTTATACATCATTCATCTGGATGAAGTAGGCTTTTGCTTCTCTATTATTTATTATGTGCTTTACAACAAATTAAAATTCAACTTATGGCCCTTGCAATTCTTTGTGTGTGTATGCGTGGTTGTGTATTTTTGTTGTATTCCGTAGCATTTTGTTAATAGTGATTAGTGATGATTAGTGAGGGTGCACTAAACTTATAACACATCTAATATGTGAAGAAGTGCAGGTCAAGAACTTCAAACTTTGCCATCCTTTGCAAATTCTCGATGAGGCAAAAGATTCAAGTAAAGTATCGTATTATACAACTCTAATGGTCTTTGATTTTATCATCTCTGGATTTATGCTCCATAAGTTGAAGTAACATTGAGTAATGATTTCTTCTAATAGTATCGAATTACTGAAAAAATTATATATTTATGCTTATAATTTTCAGTTACATTGAGTAGTGATTTTTTCCTATTGTTATCAAATTAAGACATATCACTGTATGACTTCTCAATTATATGAGTTTTTTCCTTCTCTTGGCCTCCATTTACTCTCTTCAATCTGTTTCTTTTAAAAAGTTTCTGCGTCTTAATTGGTTTCTTCCAAATGTCCTTACCCTCATAACTCTTTAAATTTCCTTCAAATGGGTGAAGTAAATTCGTACCACGTAACATTCTAATTTTCCCCCAACATTCTCAATTTTATCCATTTTCATTCATAATACTTGAAGATTTGTTTCTTTTAATTTTCGTGGTAAAAGAAAAAAACCAAAAGCAATAAAAAGGAAGAGAAGAACGACTGGGGCATCATAAGAATTTAGTAGTTATTTCGCTGGAAAAAAAAGAATGAAAGCTCTACCGTTGTTTCTTACATGTTAATCCAAAAAATAACATGTTTATAATAGCTTACTAAGTGTATAATTTAAATTTAGCAAAGAAGAATAATACACCACTGAATTCAATATTTTGATTTAGAATGAGGAAACCACTTATTCATTGAAAAACGTTTGATATCCTTTTTTGAAAGAAAAAAAAAAAACTTGTGAATATTTTCATTGAATTCAAAGGAAAATTTCTATAATTGTACGGATAAGATGAGTGTTTGATAATAAAGGCTCAATATTTTTGAATGTTATTGCTGAAATAACTGATAGTGTACAAAATAAAGTAGTTGAGATTTTTGTTTGTGCTACAGATGATTGAAAATGGCTATTTTAGAGGGTTCATATCCATTTTGGATTTTGGATTACATATATACATCTTAGTATGAGGGGAAAGAAAATTCTAAATTAAATGGTACTCCTTTTATTTTGAGTGTATTTTGAAAGTGGTTCATGTTATTATTATGAGTGTATTTTGAAAGAGGTTCATGCTTTCTATGCCTTGAGGAAGAGGTGTTCCTACTAATGACTTGTGTTGTTAATAAAAGAAAATGTGTTTCATTTATAACAAATTCCATCTTCTCAACTAAAACTAATTTTGATGTTTTTATTTTGTGTAATTGGTAGCTTTCGGATGAAATTTACTTAAATCTAATTTAAATTTATTTTTTTGTTTTTAATGCTCCTTTAACCTTTGACTATGTAACACTTAAATAAGTTATATTGAAAATATATAATACTATACATTACTTACAAATATTATGAATAAACCAAAATTACGAATTAACCCAAGTGTAAGTTATTTGTCAGTGCTTCCTTAATTCTCACATTAAAGATGGAATGATATCTAAATTTGTTATATTAACTTGCTAATATTTTTTTAAATTTATTAATATTTTTCACACCGCGCGAAGGGCGGAAAAATTCACCAGTTATTTAATAAATGATTTGATTGTGTGGATATACTAAGGGATATTCTTATATCTTAAATGAGATCGTCCTGATGGACAACCCATTATGACCAGTAAGCCTTTTTGTCAGCACAGTAGAGCAGAGACGAATTTTGTGTTGTATTCTAACAATAGAGACGTCATAGAGCCTGTTTGGATGGGCTTATGCCTATAAGCTGTTTTCAGCTTATAAGCTGCTTTAGATAAGTTAAGTTAAATGAACTCAATTATTTTTTTGAGCTTATTTTAAGTACAAAATGATTTTAAACTGGCCAGTCAAACACTCAAAAAAGCTGAAAATAGCTTATAAGCA
Source organism: Lycium barbarum (assembly GCF_019175385.1). Classification (NCBI taxonomy): domain Eukaryota; kingdom Viridiplantae; phylum Streptophyta; class Magnoliopsida; order Solanales; family Solanaceae; genus Lycium; species Lycium barbarum. The sequence continues at coordinate 137,484,221 of NC_083339.1, forward strand.
ACTTATAAGTCAATCCAAACGGGCTCATACTTTATTTAACTTTCTGAAAGAGAAAAGAAACCTCTTTCCATTAATTACTATTTGCCTCCTTCACTTTTGGTACTCTTTAACCGGACACGCTTGTCTTTACTACTTCCCGACAACTTTGGCGTTACAATTTCATTTATTGACAATCTCTTCCAAACCTTTCAGGGGTTGTTTTTATTTGCAAACAAATTATTCCGGAATGATAATACGAAGATTATAATAAAAAGGTTAAATAATGATAGGATTATTTTATAGAGTATATCTTTTATGGTAGATATCTCCAGGCCCCACCTGATGAGGTTATACTGGTATGCTGTTGTTGTATCTTTTATGATAGATATTGATTTATTTGACTAAAAATGAGATAATATAAAATATGTGCTTGATTTAAAACAAAGGGAAAGGGTCAAAATTTGCCCCTAAACTACACGAAATGGATCAAATATGCCCTCGAGTTAACAGCTGGGATCAAATATGCCCTCGAGTTACTAGTTGGGGTTAAATTTGCCCCTGAACTAAACCAAATGGAACAATAATTCCTCAGTTTTAAACGGTGGAAGCTTATTACCCGGTGATGCCAAGTGTCACGCGATTAAGGATTAATTTTTTAAACAGAGGGTAAATTTGAACATTTCGCACAGTTCAGGGTCAAATTTGACATTTTCCCATAGTTCAAGGACAAGTTTGACCCTTCCCCCTAATTTTGAGTTTTTTCCCTTCCTTTCTCTCTTCTCAACACTACCTCTATCACCAATCACTCTTTCTTCCTCTTGTCTATCTCCGCACCATTGTCGTCATCACCTCACCACCATCTTCTCTTCTCCTTTTTTCTTTCTTTTTTTCTCTCCCTGTCACATCACCACCACCTATACCACTAGGAGGGAATGCGCTAAACAACTTGAATATGCAATATAATACTATTTTAATACTGCATAGGGGTCAAAGGAGCAAGAAAGAGTGATTGACATTAAAGGTAGAGGCACGAAAAGAGAAAAGAGGAATAAAAAAATTGCACAACAACATAGGGGTCAAATTTTATTCCTCGCTTTCCCTTTCCCTTTCCCTTTCCATAATTTTCTATAAAGAACTACTATAATTGAAGTACGTAAGTGGATTAATTAGACTATTTAGTAACTTAACCATTTTTATCATTAATCGAATACCTTTTTTTACCAATATCAAAGATTAATTATCTTACTTCGCGGTATTGAAATATAGAAACTATGAAAAATATAAGTGTGTGTTAAATGTAATTTGTCCTAAATTTGACTTAAAGGGTTCCTTATGACCAGTGTTTAACCATATTTTGAACTAAACAACATATTGATCAGCTTACATCACTACATTAAAATATAGAGATTAGAAACAAAAATGTATTGCGTGAGAAGTAGTTTATCCTAAAATTGACCTTCAGAGTTCGTTATGACCGTTGCTTAACCATATTTAGAACTAAACAAAATATTGATTAGCTTATGTCACGACATTTAATTGTAGAGATTTAGAACAAAAATATATTGTGTAAGAAGTAGTTTATCCTAAACTTGACTTTAAAAGTTCGTTAGGACCATTGCTTAATTATATTTTGAACTAAAAAAATGGATTGGCTTACGTCACAATACTTAAATGCAGAAGTTATGAACAGAAATTATTGCGCGAGAAGTGGTTTATCCTAAACCTGACTTTAGAAGTTCGTTATGACCGTTGCTTAGTCATATTTTGAACTAAAGAAAATATTGATTAGCTTACGTCACGATACTTAAATGCAGAGATTATAAACAAAAATTTATTGCGTGAGAAGTAGTTTATCCTAAACTTGACTTCAAAAGTTTGGTAGGGTCGTTTCTTAACCATAGTTTGAACTAAAAACATGGATTAGCTTACGTAATGATATTTAAATGTAGAGATTATTAACAAAAAATTATTGCGGTGAGAAGTAATTTATCCTAAACTTGACTTTAAAAGTTCATTATGATCGTTGCCTAATCATATTTGAACTAAATAAAATATTTATTAGCTTACATCATGTCATTTAAATGTCGAGATTATGAACAAACATTTATTGCGTGAGAAGTAATTTTTTCTAAACTTAAAGTTGAACTAAACAATATATTGATTAGCTTACATCACGACATTTAAAGATCATGAACAAAACTTTATTGCATGAGAAGTAGTTTCTTAAACTCGACTCTAAAGGTTCGTTATTATAGTTGCTAGCTTAACCATATTTCGAACTAAACAAAATATTAATTAGTTGTCATGCCCCAAACCTGGGGAGGCATGGCCGGCACCTGGTGCCTTACTTGACCCCGAGCGTACGATCTGTAACTCATAAACCCTGAAACATACAAGCAATCTAGGCCGATAAGGCAAATCTGTAAAATGACATATACCATCTTAGGCCGACAGGGCCATGCTCAAAATAATATGTAAATGACAATTGTCTCAATTGAAATAAGATCAACCCCAAAAGATATGCATACATCTATACGGGCTTACAAGGCCACCATGAGTGTCTACAAACAACAAACCAAAAGAAACATATACAAGGGCCGACAAGGCCACCATGCTGATATACTGAATATACGGCACATATCTACAAGCCTCTAAAGAGAACACAACTGTACTGTGGTTGGGACAAGGCCGCGACCTACCTATCAGGTATATATATATATAACTCCGAACGAAATGGAGCTCACCAATCAAGTTAATACTCGGCTACGTCTACTGGGAAGGCCTATCTACCTGTCTGTCAAAACCAACAGGCATGAAATGCAGCTCCTCCGTCAAAAGGGACGTCTTAACGAAATAATATATTGAGTATGTAAGGCAACTAAATAATTGAAATTGAACTGAACTGATGCACTGGATGTAATCTGAGAAGTCAATGATAATCTGGAAGCATACTTACATGTCTCTGACTCATATCGTATAATTAATGTAGAAATAAACTATCCGGCCTCGTATAGGGCTCGGTGTTGTCACGACCCAGCTAGGGGCCGTGACGGGTACCCGGGGCTAACCACCGAGCACCGCTCGTGCCATCACTTATTAAGCTTATTTAACAATCATTTATCCGATTCATGCTTAATTTATAATAAAATCCATTTTTATTTAGAAATGAAATGCTTTTATACATACGAGCCCTTAGGCTAGCAAAATAATATACACATATATATATATATATATATATATATATATATATATATATATATATATATATATATATATATATACACAATGACCATGCCATGAAACCACACGACCCACGTCGAGTATCTACGAGCCTCTAAGAGATGACACCTACAACTGTACACAAAAGAATCATCATAGGCACCTCCGGGACAATGGAGGGTTTCCAATTAGCTAGCAGCCTCTAAGAATCCGGAGCAAGGTCTCCTCCCTGTCTACCTGTGGGCGGCATGAACACAGCGTCCATAGAAAAAGGACGTCAGTACGAGTATTGTACTGAGTATGTAAGGCAGGAATGAAATAAACAAACATAATAGAAAGATCATGAGTCATGGGACAAAGATATAACCTGCACACATGTCATAGGCAATCGTATTACTATCATATTTCACATTTTACACAATCATAGTACACATGCTATCACATCCCATACATCATCCCGTACGTCATCATATACATCATCACATCATAATCTGTATCGTTACCCGCGCCCGGGTAACCCTCATATGCCGCCCACTAGTGGTGATCATGCCCGGCCCTCTCGGCTCGGTGTAAACATCGCAGCCCGCATTAGCGGTGACATGCCCGGCCATATAGGCGCGGTGGAATCATACGCAGCCCGCATTAGCGGTGACATGCCCGGCCATATAGGCACGGTGAAATCTTATCATCACAACATCAATCATAACACGTCATTATTATACATCTCAAGCCATAGCATCATGTTATCATTTCTTAGTGCTCCATGTATCCCATAGTGTTACAAGTTAGCATTTCTTATCATCTTATTGTCATAATATTCACTAGCCTTAGGAGCATTCATTAGGCTTTAAGACAACCATACTATGTCGGGGTGACGTAAGGTCGTGAACCCCCGATTGTATTATGGACATTTATGAGTATCATGCCTCACCTTGAAGGGAAGAAAACGTAAGGCGAGTGTTAACAATAATAGCATCATTAGCATTGTAGGAACATCATGCCACAATTTCTTGAGTCTCTAGACTCTAGCTCATTGTCATCACTATCATGCTCATAGGGAATTTAATATATGGAAGGACTCTTAAGCTTCATCTTATAGAAGGATTTGTGGAAAGCTTGAAGGATGCATGGCTTTTGAAAGAAGAGTTAAGCCTCACATACCTTTGTCGTTTAAGCAATTTAGCGTCTGCTTATTCTCCTTCAATGTCACGTCTCTACCTTCAAAAAGAGGATTCGTACGATCGTTAGTTAACCAACTATAAGAACGCACTATTATTTCTAGAGAAAATTGGGCAGCACTTCCTTTGTTTATACTACTTTTCCCGTATTCCATATCAACTCCCAATCACCCACAATAACAATCACAATATAGCAAATCACAATTATCATTCATATACAATGGCCATGATCCACCATTTCTCTTTATTTTTCCCCACAGTTATGGTTTTGGGTTCGCTATTGGATTTTCCCGTGTATCACACTTATCTCATGGTCTTCATGTCATTTGTAACATATTCATACTCACAACACACTAACATTCATGATTCAATTCAACTACCACTCACTCTTGACACTATTCACTCTTGAATGACCCATTTGCTATGTTCTTCTAAAATTCGGGTATCTTAACCTTCCAATACCTTAAACAACATAAAATGGTCATGAAACTTACCTTGGATGATGGTTGAACAAGTCTTGAGTGGAGTTTCTCCTTTAGCAACAAAACCCTATCTCACCTCTTTTGGTTTTCTTTGAGGAGGATGAACTTTACTTGGGTTTCACACTCTTGTTTTCATGAACTTGGTGTGGTTGATCTTGATTTTCACTTGGATTCTTGTATTGGAAGAGTTTTGGAAGGCTCTAGAGAGATGTTGGGTCGTGGAGAGAGAAGATAAAATAAAATAAAATGAACTTGGGTCCTTATTTAAAAATTGAAATCTATCCCGACATCATTATACGGTCCGTATAATCGACCGTAAAACTGCTCCAATGACTACCCTTTTTCTGTGTCAACTTGACGGTACATTATACGGGCCGTATAACTTTATACGGTCCGTATAATTGACCGTAAAATCATCCCTTCAGCAACCTCATTCTGCCTCATTCTGTGACTCTTTTACGGTCCATTATACGGCCGTATAATGTTATACGGTCCGTATAATTGACCGTATAACCCATCAGTTCACTGAGTCTTATTCTCGCCATTTCGTTTGATCTCCGATCCTTATGAAACCTTCTTAACAATTATTTAGCACCTCAATACCAGTCTAAAGGGCGTTGTCCCTCGTCAAAACACCATATACGTCATACCCTTCATTGGCCTAATCATTGTATGCTAGCGGGGGAAATTTCCAAGGTGTGTATGTGAATAGCCCCGTAGGAAAGTGTATAGCCCCAAAAGCAAAGTGCATATAGCCCCAAAGGCAAAGTGTATAGCCCAGAAGGCAAATGTATATAGCCCCGTAGGAAAATATAATACTATAAATGATATATGTATACTTTCTACTTCTCAATTAGACATGGAGCATGCTAAACTGAATATAAACTCCCGACAAGGGATAACTACAATATGAGAAAGATGGAACAATATAGACATGAGAGCTCTATGAATAACTCTTCTCTTAGACGCTCGTTCGGATCTTACTTATTATGTGTTCATGCCATCAAAGGAGGGAAATAGCCTTTGCATACCTTTTTGTCGATCAATCCGACAATAACAACGTACTCAAGTCGTATAGCACCTCAATCTACACACATGACCATAGAGCTATCGTCAAACCAAAGGAAAACTAATATACGATATACCGAGTGACAAGCTCGTCTCATAACACATTCAATAATTTTCTACAACTCTTCATTCTCCCATAACACACATAGCTACAATAACAACAACATACTCAAGCTATTCCATCAATTTCCAGCCATGTGATACCTCAAGAACAATCTCACAACAGTTTAATATACAACAACGTCTCAACTACGATTGCTGCCCTTTACTTCATGGATTTTCAATCAAACAAGCTAGTTATGACTTATACAAGCTCAATACATATTGGAGAGGGTAAATATTACCTCAAAACACAAGAACAACTCATAACTTGAGCTTGCTTCACTTTGAAGAATTCCTCAAATCAACCACAATTAAAAAAAAAAAAAGGAACAATCTAACAAGCACCACGGGATTTCCGCTGTTTGATTCACGTTGTTTGCCTTAGTTTTAGCTCTTGGATGATATGTGAACCCTTGGATAGTATTTTGGTAGCATTTAGGATCAGTATGGGTGAAATATGAAATGAGAAGTGAAGCCACCAAATTAATACGTCTAGAAAATATCCCACCGCCTCATATATACGGTGGAATATACGGACTGTAAAAATGATATACGGTCGGTACATTGCATCGTATTTCTATCAAAATCCAAGCCAACTCTCTGAATCTATCTACGGTCACTCAGACACAATATACGGTCAGTAAATCAATTATATGGTCCGTACTTTGGGCCGTAAATATGTCAACATGTCGAGCTTCAACGAAACGTATTCTATTCGATTCGTTTAACCTCTAAACCTCCCAATACCTACTGAACATGATCATAAACCTTTGTAACCTTTAGGATTAACATGTTTAACCACCTATAACCTAAAAAATAGTCTCGCTCTCCGAGATCACGTCGATTAACTTATGACGAAACCTGTCGTATGAAAATACGGGAAGTAACATTAGCTTATATCATGACATTTAAATATAGAGATTATGAACAAAACTTTATTGCATGAGAAGTAAATTATCCTAAATTATTTTACAGAGTGATGGTTAGACCAACTCTGTTGTATGAAGCAGAATGTTGGCCAGTCAAGAACACTCGTGTCCAGAAGATGAGTGTAGCGGAGATGAGGATGCTCGGGTGAATGTGTGGTTATACTAGGATTGATATGGTTAGGAATGAAGTTATACGGGGCAAGGTGGAAGTGGCTCCTGTGGCGGACAAGATGAGGAAAGCGAGATTGAGATGGCTCAGCCATGTGAAGAGGAGGTGGGTGGATGCGCTAGTAAGCATGTGTGAGAGGTTGGCTATAATAGGAGTTAGGAGAGGTAGAGGTAGACCAAAGAAGAATTGGGGAGAGGTGATTAGGCAAGACATGACACAACGCCAGCTTACTGAGGACATGGCCCTAGCTAGGAAAGTGTGGAGGTCGAGGATTAGGATAGGAGGTTAATGGTAACCGAGTATTCTCCTTATCGAAAACAGCCTCCCTACCCCACAAAAATAGGTGTAAAGTTTGTGTACATCCTACCCTCCCCAGAATCTCACTTGTGGGAATACACTGGGTATGTTATTGTTAACTTTAAATGTTTGTTATGTCAGTTGCTTAATCAAATCTCGAACTAAACAAATTATAAACGACTTGTTAGCTTTGTTTCTTTACTAATTTGTTTAACCCCATCTAGAGTGTTTTTTTTTAGAGGGAAATTCACAGCCGCTAGCCTTCGGATGTGCACAAGGTAAATCTTGTTCCAGTGTAACAACCCACAAACCATATAAGAAAGGTAAGATCACCTGCTCAACCAACTCGACCGCTCTTGCGGGTCTAGTGTGCTTTTTAACACCCCTAAAATAAAATTAAAAAAAAATACAGTATGGTTCTCATCAGAGTACTGTTTGATTCAGGTTCTCATAGATATCTTTATTACAAAATAGTCCCCAAAGTTTGTGAAATGAGTACAATTTCCACTTCCTGTGCAGCGTCCGGAGACAGTGACACTTGTTAGTATAATGAACCGTTTCTCTTTCTCGCCTGTTATTCTGCATGTACAAATTACAATAACCTCAATTCTCATTCATGGGGCAATATAAAAACGCCATAAACCCAATTAACCTTTAATCAATCTCAGCATAGCAAACACTCTCCTTCTCCCACCCACATTTTATTTTCTTGCCCCAATTAAGAATCTTGGGTTTTGATTAGATTAGTACTGTTTTGTTTGTTTGTTTTTTTGAGTGGAGTTGTTGTTAAGCATGATGAGATGGGAAAAGGTGGTTGTACATGGAGGTGGTGGGCCTGGAAAAAGGTGGGGCCACACCTGTAACGCTGTACAAGGTGGTAGGCTTCTCTATGTTTTTGGTGGTTATGGCAAAGACAACACACATACCAATAAAGTTCATGTCTTTGACACTGGTGAGTTGATTTTGCCTTTTTTTTTTCAAGTGAAATTTATTTACTTGCATTCTTGTTTATAGGTTTTCCTTGAAATTGTTTGTGTCTCAATTCTTGTTTTCTTGGGGCATTTTTCAGTTTGCTTCTTGATTTTTTTTTCTTTGAAGATTTTGGGCTTTTTGTTCTTGATGGTTTACAAATTCAGTGTTAGTTCTTGAATGGGTTTCAGGAGTTTCAGCTTCCCATTGCTGTTACTGACCAATGTGTGTTTTGAGTTTATTTACTTCTGTCACTGACCTATGTGTGTTTAGGGTTTTTCTTATATGAACCTTTTTCCTGAAGATTTTGGGCTTTATATTCTTGATAGTTTACAATTTTGGTGTTAGTTCTTGAATGGGTTTCAAGAATTTCATTTTCCCGTTGCTTTCACTGATCAATGTGTGTTTTGAGTTCATTTAGTGCTGTCACTGACCAATCTGTCTTTAGGGTTTCCTTATATGAATTTTTTCCCTGAAGATTTTGGGCTTTATGTTCTTGATGGTTTACAATTTTAGTGTTAGTTCTTGAATGAGTTTCAGGAATTTTACTTTCCCATTACTGTCACTGATCAATGTGTGTTTTGAGTTCTCACTTAGTTCTTGCTACTGTTGCATCAGGAATAGGAGAGAGGTTTTATGAATCTATACTTGCATTGTTTTGTTATTTTTCAGTTAATAGAATATGGAGCGAGCCAGTGATGAAGGGAACATTGCCCTCACCCAGGGACAGCCACAGTTGTACAACCATTGGGGACAATCTGTTTGTGTTTGGGGGCACAAATGGGAGAGAGCCTCTTAACGATTTGCATATCTTGGACACTTGTAAGTGCTTTTGATCTTAAAGACCATTTCTTTTGTTGCTTAATCTTTTATTAGTTGCCTCTGTTGTCTGTTTGATGCTAAATTAAATTTGATATATAGTCTTATGGTGTGAGGACAAACCCTTAAGTCAGTACATTTTGTGTTGCTTTTTCTGCATTTCTCTGTTGCTGTGTAGTACAAAAAATGTGGACAAAAACAATTGTTTTAACAATAAAATCCATGAAGTGCAGTACTTCTGGTTATCTAGGAAGTTATGTGCATTTTGTTCTACGAGAGTGGACAATCACCATCAATACTCCGGCTAACCGGTTCAGATCGGAGATATTTCTTTATTGCATAGATCTAGGGCTATGAACAAGATTTAGGGTGGTCTTTCATATTAGAAAGCATGAAAGAGCTTCAAGATAACTTGTTATTTTCAAATGTGCAATGTTTTTCCGAAAGATGATACCATGTGATGAAAAATGTTTTGTTCTTCTCTTTGTTTGAATGTAGAAAGTTAGCAGATATTAGGAATTCTATCAGTTGTCCCCAATGATTTACAGACTACCTAATAATTCGCTGAATCTGCATTCTTTTAGCTTCGAATACATGGATATCACCCAGTCTAAGAGGTGATCGCCCTAATCCAAGGGAAGGCCACAGTGCAGCACTTATTGGTAAACGGCTTTTCATATTTGGTGGATGTGGCAAATTCGATGACACCGAAATATACTATGATGATGTTTACGTATTGAATACAGGTCTCTCTCTCTCTCTCTCTCTCTCTCTCTCTCTCTCTATCTATCTATCTCTCTCTCTCTCTGTGTTATTAAGTTGGCCATAGTAGACTGCACTTAACTAGTATGGCATGTGCAAGTTTGAAGATTTTTTCATTATGACTTTCGCGTAACAATGTGATGGTGTGAACAACTTTAAAATCCATGGAACTAGTGATAGAAATATGAGGGCATTGGGGAGGGTAGGAATACAAATTCTAACTTGTGGTAGCAATGGAAGAGGAAGTGAAGAAAAACAGGAGTTCTCTTAGGAATTGAACACTAGCCATTGTAACTACTTGTAAAACAAACTTCCGCCGCCTCATAGCTTATATCCTGAGAGGAACTCAGTGGTTGAGAAGATGATCTCTTCTAAGGTGAACTCAACTTGTTCTTAACTTCTTATCCTATTGTGTTCATATGCATTTTCTATTCTACTGCTACATAAAACGCTAAAGTCTGGGCCTAGTTAGAAATCCAGTTTCAAGATCTCATACAGCTCTTGCTTTTCTTTTCTATAAAGTTTATGGTCTTGAACATATCCTTGGTGGTGCTATTTCATAAACAAGTTTTTTTTAATTCTTCGTCCTTTTTCAGAGACATTTGTCTGGAAACACATTGCGCCATCAGGCACTCCGCCAAGTAAGCGTGAGAGCCATTCCTGTTCATCTTGGAACAGTAAAATCATAATCATAGGCGGTGAAGACACAAACAATTTTTATCTGTCAGACGTTCATGTACTTGACACGGGTATTTATGACATTCGCTCTTGAAGTTAAATATAGAAAAGGTTACACTTGTATCATAGTTATTTTTCTATTACGTGTGCATTTTATGACTATTTTGGCATCCTGTTTCCATAGATACCCTTGCTTGGTGCAAGTTGAACACTACAGGCCAGATTTTGCCACCGCGAGCTGGGCATACAACTGTTTCATTGGGCAAGAACTTGTTTGTCTTTGGGGGTTTCGCTAATGATCAGAGCCTATTTGATGACGTTTACATGCTTGATGTTGGTATGTTTATTTGTTACATCATATAGCTTGTTAACTCTTTTCCTATCAAAACAAAACCAAACAAATGAAACTATTATACTGTGATGACTTCAGCTGTTCCATCAAGCCTCTAGTCCCTCATACTGTAAAAGGGGGAGAAGCATAAAAAAATCAATCAACAGAAAAACAAAAGGATTTTTCTTGATCAAGCAGAAAAACACAAGGATATAGTGAAGAAGGCAGGAGGAAGAAGCAATGTGACGCGGGTAAAGCATGGAAGACTGATAAGTCCACAACTCCTTCTGAAAGTAGGATTGGACTACAGTTACAATAGTTGAAATGGATCTGAGCTGGTGATAATGGCAGAGATGGAGCCAGGGGTGATACTATAATGGCAGAGATGGAGCCAGGGGTTATACTTGTTTTGTGTAGATATTTCTGTTTTTCTTTCTGGCGTTGGGGGGTGGGGTCGAGGGGAGACGGGCCCAACTTTCATGTTGTCTAATGAGAATAGATGTGGTTGAAAATGATGGGAGTATTGGTCATGCTTTATTATTTTTTGTTTGGTCGGAATGCTTTCTCTTTTTTCTATTTGTTGCTCTTCCTCAATCAGCATTTATCATTACTCACGCTAAAGTCTCACAACATGAGTTCGTGTTTGTGGTTCTTCGAGTGCATTTATCTTCTTTTTTATGAAGGGACTCTTATTAATCTGGAATGTGTCCCATTTTTCCCCCCTTTCAATTGCATTAGTTACCATGGACCCCTCTTTTTGTTTATGGTAATACTTGATGAGGGATAGAGCATTTGAGTAGGAAAAAATGCAATTACTTTCTTCTAGACCAAATATCTGAGCATATTTTGGTCTAAATTTCTCTCTTGTGTCTTTCCTTGTTTGGAGAGGTCTCTTTATGTATGGAGTAGCATACGTGTCTCTAAAATTTCAGTGCAAATTGCTCAAACAATTGGGAGAAGTAGATACAGTCTGGCAACCGGCTAGAGAAATTTCATACATTCAACTGTATGAATTTTGGTGTAGCTCATCAAATTTGTATAGTCTTTCTACATTATCATTGATATTTTGCAAATGTCGCTTGGTGGATCTTAGGTATCATTGAGAATCACAAAAGCTATGTAAGAACTATCTTCAGGAAATATATGCTGCTCTGTTAACCTCTAAACAGAGAGTTTCTGCGACTCTCTGTTCTGTTTGTCAGGATTGTTGTGTATTAAAGAGATACATGATATTCAACTGACTGTATACTGTTGTGTCTTCTGAATATCCATGCAGCTGCTGGTGCATGGAGTGAGGTCATGCCGACTGGTGAGGGACCATCCGCCAGATTCTCGGTAGCTGGGGATTGTTTAGATCCACACCTGGGAGGTGCTCTTATATTCATAGGTGGTTGTGATAAGAACCTTCAACCCTTGGAGGACATGTATTATCTATATACAGGTCTGTTACAACATTTATTTAGAACTTTCTAGACATCCATTTGAGAAATATCTGAATCTTGTTTTGTATTCATATCACTAGGCCTTGATAGAGAGGCTGAACGAGACGAAAGAAGGTTAGAGAAATTGTCTCTAAGGAAGCAGTTGAAGCTAAAATGCCAAGAGCAACAAGCTTTAGCTTCTCCCTATAATAATGCTCTAGTTGGATCTGATAATAACGCTAATGTTCATCACCAACTGCCGAGTGAGGAACTTTTTCAAATCTTGTTAATTTTACTTTGTAATTTCCCACCTTTTACTTCCTTAGAACTCTCTTACTGAAGCCGCTCCTTGTTAATGCATTAATGAGTTATTTTTATCTTTTTCAATGTGATTGCTTTCATTGTTTTTAGCCAGCCATTCTTTAATCATCTTTTTTTGACAATGTTTGGTAAGAGGAGACCTTAAAGATAGGAATAACTTGAGAGAGGAATGATCGGATGATAATCCTTCTTAGCAAGCCTCCATGAGGATCTATATATATGTGTGTGTGTGTGTGTAGTAGGTTACATTGTCTCCATTTATTATTTTCCTTAGATACCCTTATCTTTTTTTTTTGGGTAACTAACTAATTTCATTACCAAAGTGAGAATTGTTAGATACCCTTAATTTCAATCATGACTTCATTGATGAGATTGGGTTTTTTGTCTTTAGCCATAAAAAGAAAACCTAAATTTGTTTCTCTTCTGTCTGGACTCCCCCTTCTCTCTCGGTTAGGGCTCGTCTCTCTTCTCTCTCGATTTGCTCTCTCTTCTTTTCCTGTTCTGCCTTTTGTTCTGCCTCTGCTGGTAAGATTTAATATGCGATTTTTGATTTGGCGTATCTTCTCTCTTTTGAAAGATTCAATTTGTGGTCTTTGAATCTGAGTACTGTTTTGTCTTCTATCAATCTGTGTCTGAAAGTAAATCTTCTAATTCAGACCATTCGTTTTATAACTAAATTTTAATGGTTATGAATACATTTAGATGTCAGTTCAATGGGTTAATATGAACAATTAAAAAGGTATTCTTCCACGTTTTCATTTCTCTCTTGGAATTGAAATCAGATAGTGGGATTAATTAACTAAACAAGAAAATCACATGAATGTGTGGGGTGGGGGGGGGGGGGGGGGGAGGTTGAGGGTCTGAATTATATGGAATCGAAGAGAGCGTGGGAGAAAGACACGGTGAAGAAACAAGATTTTAATTAAAAAGACCTAAAAGCCTTCTATAATATATGTGTTTGCATTAAAAATTAAGGGTATTTATGGAAAACAATAATGGGGGAGGTGATTAGACAGGACATAGCACAACTTCAGCTGACAAGAGGGGGTTGCTCAAATGGTAAGCGCCCTCCACTTTCAACCCGAAGGTTGCGAGTTCGAGTCACCAAGGGAGCAAAGGAGCACAACTTCAGCTGACTGAGGACATAACCTTAGATAATAAGGTATGAAGGTCGAGGATCAGGGTAGAAGAAGGTTAGTAGGTAGTTGTGTGTTGTCGCACTTTGTGTGGGAGAGGTAGGGGCTAGCCTCCTCTTCTCCTTTTTAGTGGTTTTATTTAGTTATCGCGTAGTTTCTTATTCCTCAATGTGTATTACTATCTGTTGCTTCATTTGTTTTGTATCTTGCTATTTTGCTGTCTATTTTCTCATAATCCAGTGTCGAATACATTTCTTTTGAGCCGAGGGTCTATCGGAAATAGCCCCTACACCCCACAAAGGTAGGGGTAAGGTCTGCGTACACCCTACCCTCCCCAAACCCCACTTATGGGATTTATACTGGGTATGTTGTTGTGGTAATAAATGGGGACAATGCTAACCTACTACCTTAATGTAGTAGGTTAGCAAAACCATATATATATATATATATATATATATATATATATTGTACAAAAAAGAAGATCTCTTGGTGTTTCTGTTATGGGCAAATTTTATGTGGTTGTGCGTGTGGATACCGAGCATGTTCACTTCTCTATGAGTCTTTTTTCCAGGAAAAATAAAATGTGCTTGCATATCATATGTTGTCTGATAAATAGTACTCCCTCTGTTTCAATTTGTTGTCTTACTTTCCTTTTTAGTCTGTTTAAAAAAGAATGTCACTTTCTATATTTAGTAACTCCTTACACCCAGTGGCGGAGCCAGGATTTTCAGTAAGGGGGTTCAAAAATATAAAGAGGTAAATATACAAGAAGCTAAGGGGGTTCAACACGTTACATATATACATAAAAAAATAATTTTAACCTTCAATATACACTGTAATTTTCTGCCGAGGGACGAACCCCCTCAACTACACTTGGCTCCGCCCCTGCTTACACCCAACATACTACATGGCATATTTAAGACCACAAGATTCAGAGGGCATTTTGGTACATTACATACATCTTTAGTTTAAGACCACAAGATTCAAAAGTCTTCTTCTTTTTCTTAATCTCCGTACCGAGTCAAACTAAGACGAACAAATTCAAACGGAGGGAGTATGTTCTTTGTGTAGACTCTGTACAAGTTATACAATTTTTAGTGCATTTATTGCTTGAAGAAGGGAAACAGTGGTGTCACGGGTGTTGAACTGACTTCTGAAGGTGCACTGATATTGTGGTAGGTCAGCAGAACATTTATTTGACCGAATTCCAGACTCCTATGGAGAGGAAGATTTTTCAAGCCAAGGTCACAAAGAATTCTCCACATGGCTATACCATTGAAACTATTATAGATGGACAACCGCTTCGTGGAATAATATTTTCCACCAAACCAAGACCTGAACAGACTCCACTTAATGATTCTACCAGGTGCATGATTATCTGATTTCTACTTTTGATAGATAAGATTAGTAGTATTTCTCAAAATTTTGGTTCAGTTATTGCCTTTTGGATGATATTATCATATTTTCAAATTAGGAATACGGGAACTGGTGAAACGGATAGAGAAAAGCAGAATGGCGACCATAACTCTGCTAGAGGAGTTAAAAGACCTTCAGAAACAAATATGGACGACCTCCGGCAAGCAGCAGATGTCTCTGGTGGGAATTCTATCAGAAATGAGGCCCCAGTTGGAGACGCTACAGCTGAAATGAAGACTCCACCCCCCTCTTATGCTTCACCAGCCCATGAGGTATTCCTTCTTTGTGTGGAATAAATAGTTTAATCACGCTATACCATCTTAGAGAAGAATTTGTACTAGTACCGGCCTGACTGCACAAGAACTGAATCTCCTTTCTTGTTAGCTTGTACAGATCATTTTTCTTATTGCACCTTGCAGCATTTCCTATATTAGCATTTGATGTGCAACCATGGGTGATTGCAGCTAATATGCAACAAATTTAGGGCTTGCTGCTTCTATTTCAAAAATTCAATCTTCATCCTTTCCTTCAGTTTTAATGCCAGTCATGAGATGTTTTGAAGGCAAAAACAACCCAATCCAAAAGATAAAACTTAGTTGTATTTTGCTATTTCATTTTAGTGCAAACAAGAATGCATAGAAGACACTGAGGTTCTTCTTCAAGTCCTGGAGTCTTTATAGTTTTCATTTTTTCCAGTAGATTTCTTCCTAGAATAGCAATTTTTCTTACATCTACTCCTTCAATTACTGGCTTCACAGCCTTTTTGGATTTTAATACAAGCTGTAGTAACTATGATAATGTTAGAATTCTCTAACAAGACTAAAACCTATTGCAACTAGTGGATATCATATCACCTATATGGATTTTTTCTTTCTTCCATTATGCCCTATCTTTAGCTATATCTGCATAGTTCCAAGAATTTGTAGGTCTTTTGAGACGACTTCCTTCCATGTGATTTTAGGTCTACGCCGTCCCTTTTTAACACCTTCATACACCATAGTTTCACTCCTATTGGCCGGTGCATCTTGCATCTGTATTTCGACACATACGTACATGATATGACCAAACCATCTCAAGCGACTTTCTCTCAGGTTATGCTTGCTACTTAAAACCTTTGGCGTGGTCATTTTTAATCTTATCTTATCGTGTATGTCCACACATCCATCTTAGCCTCCGCATCTCTGGAACACTCTCTTATGGATATGTTGAACTTTAGCGGCCCAATATTCACTACCATATAACGTTGTCGGTCTTATAGTTGTTCTGTAGAACTTACCTTTCTCTTTGATAGGCATCCTTCTATCACATAACACCCTGATGGGATTTCTCCATTTTCACCATCCAATTGTATTATAGTAGTAACAACTTCATATATCATTCGATTCTCTAGAAACTATGAGCCTAGATATCTAAATTGTTTGCACTTATGTAGTCTCACCTCAGCTTTACTCTTCTCATGCTACTGAACTTGATGTACACATATTCAATTTTAGTTCTACTTATCTTAATACTCTTAGAAGGGGAGCCTTGGCGTAATTGGTAAAGTTGTTGCCATGTGACCAGGAGATCACTGGTTTGAGCCGTGGAAACAGCCTCTTATGCAAGGTAAGGCTGCGTACAATAGACCCTTGTGGTCCGGCCCTTCCCCGGACCCCGCGCATAGCGGGAGCTTAGTGCACCGGGCTGCCCTTTTATCTTAATACTTTACTCTCTAATGTGCTTCTCGATTGTTCAAGCTTTTGGTTGAAACCTCGCTGATTTCATCAATTAACATAATACTATCATAAGCAAATAGCATACACCATGGTTCAAGCTTTTGGTTCTCTCTCCCTTCAAAGAAGTCGTTTGCCACTCTTTTTCTCTTCTCTTCACTCTGCACTCTGCAGCAATGTGAAACAAAAAAGAAAGCATTTCCTTCAAGTTAAGAATTTCAAAGTTCTGATTTTTTTTTTTTCTAACCTCCATGTTTCTTTTCCTTTTTATAACTGACCTTTATAAGTACCTGCTCTACACACGGGTTGGTTGGTTTCTGAGTGAATCACCCAAAGAATTATAATTACCATTAGAGTTACATAGCTTCCATTACTGTTGGTTTCTTGTCTTGCATGATACACTATATATACCTCTTTCTTTAGTGAAGCTGGTTATTTCTGAACTTTTACTTGACATGATCTCTTATCAAGTGCCTCTATAGCAGGTGCATGACTTCTCAAAATCATCAACAATTGACTCGTGAATCCTTTACTGAAGGTACATGTACTGGCCTGGGGGATTTCTCGGTTATAAAAGAAGAAAAAATACCATCCTAGTCCTGTGCTGTTACTTTCAGACTTCATATATAGTAAAAGCCAAAATGTTACTGATTTTACTTCTATCTTGTTTTGACCAATCGTGATTTGCATATGAATTTATTCCTCTAGATGCTCAGTTTACTGAAGGAACTGTTGATAGTTTATTCGAAATATTTGACTTGTTATAGAATCCAGAGTGATGTTCTTTTTTTACTTGAACTTGCCTTTTCATTAAGATGGCTTCTCTCATTTTCTTCAAGTGTGCATGGCCTCTGCTTTTAAATCTATATTTAAGGAGGTGTAACATTTCCTCCTTCTGGGTAGATGCATTATACTAGTTCATGGAGTCAATTCCTCAAATGGTAACTCAACTTAAACAAATTACCTAGTAAAGTAATTTTTCTTTTTTCTTTTTTCTTTTGGTTTCTCATATGGTCATTCAAGTTTATACATTTGCGTTACAAAGTAACAATGGCTAGAAGTCACTTTTTAAATAAAATAAAAAGGGCTAAATTAGTCCCTTAAGTTTGAATTTTCAAATTCTTTAACATAAAACACTAGCAACCTTTTAATTATACAAAATAGTACAATTATAGTTCAACTCTTACTGTGGTATTAAAAGAAATGGAACACACAAAAGATTGTGTCTGGTAATTTTAGAAATGAGAAAAAAAAAAAACTTTTTCATTTTATCAATGCTAAAAAAGAATATGAAATAGCCTATATGTATTCCATTTGTTTGGAAACTTAAAGAATTCAACAATAAAATAACGTGCTCTATTTATTCATTTTATGAGTAATCTTTATTTTGATAAAATAGTTTAAATTAGTTGTTAGTTTCTTCTACGCTAGAAATTATTGCTAAAAAATTCATAATTAATATGGAAGACGATTAATTCCTTAAAACAATAAAAACTAGGTCCTAATAGGAAAAAAATCATATGTAAAGATTTCAAGGGGTTTCGTAAAGAGAAAAACATAGATGCATATTGAAGGACATCATGATAATAATATAAATCATTCGACATCGCATAAAATGAGGAGATTCTATATCATCATTGTGTACTAAATTTTTTAAAGTTTTTAAATATTATTTTTGTCAGTCTTGTAATATAATTTGGGTGAAAATTATTTTTCCCTTGAACCCTGCTTAAAAAATTAAATCTCTCTCCCAATTGCGAACAATAGTTGTTCCTCCCCTTGGTAAGGTCTGATTGTTATCCGCCTAGAACAGACTTAACGAGACAAGAGCCTTCTTCAGTAATCAACCGAGCGAAAAGCCAGCCCCTTTAAGCGATTAGCGATAAGCTTTAGTTTTTCAAAAAACAAGTACCATACTGCTTTGATCTCAGTCTCCCTCTTTGACTAGTGCTGCCTCCGGTGAAAGGAATGAAGATCTTGCATATGTTGACATAGCTCCATGTATATGTTCTTTGGAGCTAGAACCAATCAATAGAATGAAATGAATAATGGTAAGCCTAGGGCGACGAACATGGCTCAAGAGTGTCCATACAAAGCCCCTCTCTTCTTCACTCAAAGAAGCAATGCACCCGTTATCTCATTTAAAAATTTTAGTACCTATTTTACCCTCTATGTTAACACTCTTCATTTCTTATTATTACTAAATATTATGGTTTGTTTCCTTTTTTTTTTTTTTTTTTTTTTATCTATATTATGGACTTACCTATAGGACCAGAACAATCTAATTTACGAAGTAAAAAAATGAAAAATAATTGGAGGACTATTATTGTTCTATCATCTATATTAAAACATAAGGATGTTTTGACTTAAAGTCCAAACTTAAGGGACTATTTTGGCCTTTTTTTCATTTTTAAAGTGAATAACCATATGAGGAACAAAAAAAGAATAAATGACTTTACTAGGTAATTTACTTAAGTTGAGTGACCATATGTGGCATCGACTCCTAGTTCATATAGTCAGTGTGACTCCTTTATGGCGGGCTCTCTAGGAAATTTTCTTACAGATGTAATTTGCTGTGAAGTACCCCTTAGCATATTATTAAGCCTATTCTGTTAATGGTGATTACAGCAAGTTTCCATGTTGTTTGTCAATATTACATTCAGTAATATTCATCTTGGCTAACCAATTTTCTTTCAACAAAAACAAAAAGAGAGAAATTCAAAGTTGGTGTTAAGAGGGAGAGACTTGACAAAAGTTATATTCCCTGATTGCTGTCACTATATTAAGTAACCCTTTCCTTTCGTGGCCCCAGCTAATTATTATGCTTATTGTGGCATGAAGTTGAAGTTTACTTTCTTCTTTAAGAACACATATTCAGGAAGATCTACTGTACTCTGATATCCTTTTCTTCAGCGTAAAACTCTCATGCATATGTGAACAGTATTGTGTCGGATTCAGCTTAAATTCCTAGCCCATGGATAGACTAAATCATTAATCAGTAGACAAAGGTGTTGGACAAATTGGACACGGCAGAACTAGACGCTGCTAATTCCATGAACCACACAACTGGGGACGTCTTAGAGTTATCCACCTTAGAGACAATTAATACTTCTTTTTATCAGGTAAATATATTTTCATTCATAAACATGGACAAATTGGCCGTATACAAGGGGCATATTAAAAGGTAAAGCAAAAAAGATGTGATTCTCTACAAACTCCACCAATCATTTATACAAGAAGGAACTTTCTGGGTGCACCCAAAGAAAATAAGGGAACGGAGACTACTCAACAAAGATAACTACGATAAAATGTGTCATAGACTCGTAGCATAGCTGACAACTATTATTATGACAGGATTTGATTGCATTCTTTAGAATCTAAGCTAGCTACCTTCACAGGGGGATAATATTGGCTGTCATAATAATAGTTGTCAGCTATGCTACGAGTCTATGACACATTTTATCGTAGTTATCTTTGTTGAGTAGTCTCCTGCGTTTCCACATCTTTATGATGTGTTCTTAATATAGAACCCTCTTCAAATCCTAGTGACCTTTGCATGTTTCTAGCATTTAGATCATATCACAGATCTTATGACAGTGGAATTTAAGTGGATTAGTGTCCCTTATACAGTAGTAGGTTATTTCCATTTAAAATTGCTTAAGCTTCCTCTTCTTTTCATCTGATGCAAAAGCATTGTCTCGTTTTGCTCATTTAAAATCTTCTTACTTGGGTACCAATCTCATGAGACTTCTATAGTCAATATCACATAATGTTGCTATTTTCACGTTGTGATTAAAAAACTTCCCAGTTCTGACTGCAAAGGGAAAAGGTAGAAAAGAACCTTCTGCTTGCTTGAGACTGAGTTGTTTGACTGTTAGACCCCTAAAGTTAGTTGATCTTATCTTCCCTTGTCTGTGTCTGCTGGCTATACAGTCGGGCAATAAGGCAAAACAGGATTCCACATTTAAGTTGTGCTGCTCTTGCCCTGTGTCTTTGTAAATTGTAGAAGTTCTTTCGAAAGTCGATGGCCAAATGCAAATGTGATTAAATGAAATATTAAGTTAATTCCAGTTCAGTGTCATATCTGTGCTTTTGTTTGCCTGTTTGATCTGCAAACATTTACTAAGTTTCATATTTGTGCTTTGTTTGATCTGCAAACATTTATTACTACCATTTTGTTTTTGTTCCAAAACCATGTAAAAAAAAACAGGGAAAAAAAATGAGTTTCTCACATCCTGATTTTGTGTTGCCAATTGAAGCATGTTGAATACCTTCATACGTTTATCTTTTTAATTAAATACTCGAAGCCAATTCATTAAATGAATAAATAAGTACATGGGAGTCCTTTGATACGTGGTTTTCCCCTTTTCTGCTAGAAATAAAATCTTTGTTTTTCAATCAATAGATATGTATGAAATTCCTGTCATCTCTTCTTATAGAGCTGTTAAATTAGCTTTTTCTGGTTGATTGTGCAATCTTTAATATCTTGAAAAGTAGTCATATTTGTATTGTTGCCCTTTATGTGCTAGAAAATGTCCCTAAGTTCCAATTACGTGCTGTCTCTTGGAATATCTTACCTAGTTTGCTGAGGCGTATATGTCTTAGAGAAACAGAAGAAGATTGCTATTTTTTTACTAAAATAACTACAAATAACATATGATAAAGGAGCTTGATGTTCATGGGAGTAAGATTACGTGGTTTCTACCAGTCACCATCTTTTTTTAAATTGGTAACATTGGTATTGATGTGCTAGGGCAGTGCTGAAGGCATATTTATAGATCTACCAGTCACCATCTCTGTCTCTGTTGGTTTCTCTTGGGATATGAACTTGGTTATTTGCTTCAGTTATGATCCTCACATCTCACTTTAGGTTAATTTACTACTAAAAATTTAATTTAGAAATGTATTATTTCTAGAGATAGACACTATTGAGTATTGATTGCCAATGTTAGACTTAAAGATGCTTGTTCCGAGACCTCTTATCTTAGTGTATCAGTTATGCTCCTACAACAACTGCATTACTCATAAAAAACTTGGTGTATAGTTTGTTAAGTTCACAATAAATAGATAGCAACAAACTTTCTGCTCCTCAACTGATTGGTACATATTGTGCTTATTATGTTAGATTGTTACTTTAACTTTTTCTTATTCCTTTTTGCAGATAAGAATCAATGGAACACTGATTAGCTTTGTGCAATTTTGTCCTCAAGATGGTGGTTATTTCCTAGAATTTCCCTTTCTCTACGGCCCGAGACGGTCACACGCTCCCAAAAGTAAAGAACTGACATCATTTTAACACGATTTTCTTTATTCACTTTATGAAACACTCATGTTTCCTCTCCTTTTCCCTTTGTTTGTGACTCTTTTCAAGGGAGTGGACAAGGGTTAAGAAGAGAAATTTTGGAGTTATATCATATATTTAGAAACTGGGGTAAAAATGATTTTAGATCCAGTGACTTTTTTGTTATTAGCTCGATTGCGAGCTGTTTGTATATGGTAGAATATTGACTAGAATTTTTTTTAGTTGCCAATATGAGAAGCATTTGTGAAGATGGCCGAGGGAATTGAAACACTTTATCTCTACAACCTGCTTGTGGATTTCACATTTTTATTTTCCTCAGGTTTACGTATGTGGATATTTTTGGGTAAAGATTCACACCCTATTGTGGCCCTTTCCCGGACCCTACTAATGCGGGATGTTTTGTGCACCCGGCTTGCCCTTTATTAGTCCTAATGGATCATATGATTTTATAAGCAAAAAAGTATGAATACCATCTGATACCACTCATATTCACTGTGGTGTGATCACCAGCTAAGCTAATAGTAGAAGCTTTACTTTCACTAAAGCTGGAAGGAGACAATTTACCAATTTCCAGTCTAACAGACAAGCTGTCTTTATAAACTATGAATTGTTACCCGCCTCCCTGTTTCATAATGTTCTTCTCCTAAAAAGAGCACTTACTATAGATATTGCACCGACTCGCACATGACTTTAAGACATCTAATCACAAGAATATAAATAAGTCGGCTGGTCGTGAGTATACAGATTTTTGGACAGAGAAATGTGGATCAACTTAAAATGCTTTCAATCGTAGTTAATTGAGAAAGGGACCAAAGATGTCCCTTATCTTTGGCTTTAGACTCAAATGTACTCCTTAGTGTTTTACATGGAGCACTAAGAATCCTTATTCTTTACCAAATCGGTGCACTTTTAGTCCACCCCAAACGTCCATCTCCTGATTTAACGTGAAGGTTGGACTCGATCTACTCTCCTGTTTCTTCCATCCAAAGGACCATCTGAATCCCAAAAATTAGAAAGCATTTATGTTGAAGAATGAAGGAGGGTTCGTGCGGTGAATTTCATTAACGGAATGCCTTAACTTTCATCTACCATTGAGAATGTTAGGAAGTTAAAGGCATCAGAAGAAGGTGATTTTATTAGAAAAAGAAGTTTAGAAGAAGCCGTAATGCTACTCGAAGAGAGAAAAGCGGAGCTTCTCTAATGAAGTTGGATTCTTTTACTAAGCATATGACAAGTCTTGATTTTCACCATAATTTTTCAAGGCCAATGACTCTTATCTCTTTCTTATTGGTTTTTCTCTTTTCAAGTATTTTGGTCCTCCTCATTTTTTCTTATATGACAAGTCTTGTTTTTCACCATAATTTTTCAAGGCCAATGACTCTACCCCTTTCTTATTGGTTTTTCTCTTTTAAAGTATTTTGGTCCTCCTCATTTTTCTTAAACCTATCACTTGTCTCTTTATTGTCTTAGAGTAGTTTATACTACTTAAATTTCTTGATCCTAGAATACTCAATATCTGAATATTGCTCCATATGAAAGAATAGGGATTACTTTTGAGTCTGAAGCCAAAGATAAGGGACATTTTGATCCTTTTCTCTAATTACAATGGCATTCAACGAATTGCTACTCCGAATACTTTCAATTGTCGATATCATAATGTTACTAATACATCTAAAAAAAGAATAAGAACTGATTTAGCATAATGCATGTTACCACTTCGGGAGATTACGTTCAGTTTTCTTAGAATCATTGCATCCTAAAACAACAGTAGCACAAACTAAAAATTTGATTTCCTTAAGCAGGCATTGATGATTGTACACAGTTGAAGCTTTAGGTATATCCCAACAGTGGATAGAAAAGGAACGTCATATTACAATTGGATCATCTGAATGCCGATACTGTTTTCCCAGACACAAAATAAACCAACATACAGTAACAGCAGTCTCGTCATTTTTCATGACTACACATCGCCAAACAGGTAACCCAGAGAAGATCCACCACCTGGAGCAGAATGCACTTTGGTAGATGGGCGATCCTGAAAAGAGACAAGATTCAAACATTTAATTGACAAGATAATACCACCCTGTGAGCTACTGAGCTAGATGAAGAATGGAAAAAAGTAAGTTCAGAACGGGATGGTTTAGTCCTCATATTCCCCTCCTGAAAGTTGGTAAAATGTTATGATGGCAACAATCCGAGATGATTGGAAAACGGACGTGCTACGATTTGGGCAGCAGCAATTGACAGAAGTATGATGTGACAGATGCAAGAAGCATGAAATACTGAACTAGATAACGAACGAAAAAGAACTTCCTTCAGAAAGAAAAAAGATGCTAGATGTTTTTATCCTCGATTACACTCCTGAAAATGGTAAAAGATAATTAGAGAACCTATCCCGTTAATGGTTTTGATTGACCTACTTGGAAAGCGGAAGTGCTACTACTGAAGCAGCAAGAAATGAAAGAGGTGATAGAATCAAGAATGTAGGCATGTAGTACTGAACTAAATAGAGAATGGAAAAGAAATTTCTTCATAAAAATTCTGCTTCCATGTCAAACTCACCTTCTGAAAACAGTCATTTCAAAAACTAATTCATTTGATCAAGCCATGAGAATCATAAAGAAAGAACCATTAATAGGAGGGGACAAGTAATCTGCAAGGATGTTCTAAAACCGACTTTGAAATAAAGATGATATGCATCTTACCGTGAGGAAATTGCCAGTGTTTTGTCCATCTGCACGGAAATAGTTATTGGCATTGCGCCCCTGCTGAATGCCAGCTGGAACCTGCTTATTAACATTTGGAGCTGGTTCAGTTGCAGTAGGCTTCTGTGGATCGCTTGTAGTAGGTGGAGCTGCTACCTTGTTGGTAGTAGGTTTAGGAGCCTCACCATCTCCAAAGAGGTAACCCAGGGAACTCTGTCCTCCACCACTGCTGACTCCACGACCCATGATCTTTCAAATTTTAAATGATTGATTCTGTTCAAAGCAGCAGCAGTACACATTTCTCAGAAAAGATTATAAGACGTCGTACATAAAACGTATGAAGTACAATAAGCTCTATGACCCATACCTCATAAAGATGATCTATAATATGTGTGTGACATGTAAAATAAATAAACAGAATCACATATGGGGATTTAGTCGAAATAGATTCCTCCAGATTCATAACAAGCTGAAAGTTGAGATAAAACTTATAGGGGGATTAAAAGAACATTATACGTTTCGAACTCCAAAACTTCATTATATAACTTCTCCTTCCCACTTCAGTATATAACTTCTCTTTCCCATGAACCACCCCATAAGAAACTAAGCAATTTTATTGAGAAATCACAAAGATAATTCAGAAATTTTCTATTATCAGTACAAAGACAATTCTGAACTTGGTAAGATATGACTACAGTGTAGGATAACATTAAGACTGGCATAAATATTGTGAATAGACACACATACATATAAGTTTGTCCTATTAAGATCTACATTGATACATAATAATGAAGTAGCTGCAGAAGTTTATCTCATATCTATCTGAATCTACGATATCAGAATTCGTAGCTCTGTGTCAGTTTAGACCAATTACACCCCTGTTACACCATTTATCTTTTTTTTTTTTCACTGAGCCAGATTTAATATTATTATCATTGACTCATCCATATACCGAAACCAGATAACATGCCTCAATTAGCAAAGAAACCTTGCAACCAAGGAAATCGACTAGTACACTGGAAATTTAGACAAAAACACAATCTCCAGCACAATACAGCATTTAAGATAGCAAAATCAAAATTAGAGTACAGGAAATGCACGTCTAGTAATTGTTAAATCATCCAGAACAATAACACAAGTAACAACTGTCAGGTCAAATATTTGATTTGTTCAATCAAATTTATCAGTTTCTTCTGATTCACCGTTATGTACACTGCACAAACATATATAGATGCATGATACTTAATCAACAACAAATAAAACAGTTTATCACGAGCGATTCATAATAAATCGCTAAAACTTTTCAACATCGTCATATCAGTAAGCAGCATTCTAAACTCAGATCCAAAACCACCATCATTTTGAAAAAACAAACGAAAACGATCCAGATGAAGACGAACTAAAGCAAACATGAGATTCAAAAGCAAAAAAAAAAAAAAAAAAAAGACCAGGTGAGGTACCTTCAGATCTGTGGAGAGAAGATGTGGAGAAATTGATTGAAGAGAAGTAGGGCTTTATTTATAGGTACAACTAACGGCGAAAGATATTACTACTATTCGTGAGTGGGGTGCCTGCTTGCATGGCTGGACTATTGTGCAAATAATAACAGGATAGTGGGAGGTCGGTTTCGTAAATTCCTTAATTTTTCTTTTTGACCCCTGCTTGCGTTGCCTGTCTTTTTAGCTTTGTCCAGCTCACGTGAATACTGTTTCGGGATTAAATTAGTCGTAAAAGCAGTTATTAAAGTGATTGCTAAATTAAATAAATCATAAAGTGATTGTTGAAATCGAGATTAAGGGCTATTCACTTTAGTAGCTCATTACTTTTTACAATTAAGGTAGAAGATTCAAATTAAAAAGTAATTACCAAAATTGCATAGTCTAGTGGTATGCGCAAAAATACTTACACAAAGTGTAGTCAGTGGTGAGTAAGTCTGAAGGGAGTTTATTCGAAGGGAAAAAGGGTCAAAAATACCCCTCTATTTTGAAAAAAGAATTAAAAATATTTTTCATTATAAATTTGGGTCAAAAATACCTCTTTCATCATCAAAGTTTTCGAATATATCCCTATTTTAACGGAAATCCCTAAAATAATCCGATTTCATTTTTAAACCTGTTTCATTTAAACTCGATTCAACTAAATAAAAAACCTATATGGGTTGCCCGCTCCTGTGCCTAGTGGCTTCAAATGTAGAACTCGAGAACAAGTTGGTCGCATATGGGATTTTTATGTAGTTGTGTCAGGTTTAAAAATGAAATCAGGTTATTTTAGGGATTTCCGTTAAGATAGGGGTATATTTGAAAACTTTAATAACGGGAGGAATATTTTTTATTCAAATTTATAAAGGAGGATATTTTAGCCCTTTTTTCAAATTTGAGGAACATTTTTGACCCTTTTCCCTTAATCCCTATTATCGAAAAATTATATTATGCCAAAAGCATAAAAATAAATATTATATTAGAGTTCTCTTATTATAAGTAAAATTTTAGTATACTGACAAAGGGTATTAGAAAGTTGCTTTAAGGTTACAACTTCAAATCCAACTATCACCCTGGAGTGTTCCTTTTTCCGATCCTTTTGTACATATTTCTGACTCAGCCTAAATATATACTCCTTCCGTTTTAATTTATGTAAACTCATTTGACTGGACATGTAATTTAAAAAAATAGAGAAGTCTTTTAAACTTGTGATTTCAAATGAGTCATATATATTTTATGTGGCTATAAATCATTGCATAAATGTAAATTGTTACCAAATTTAAAAAAGAAATCATTCTTTTTTACACGGACTAATAAAAAAATGAGTTCACATAAATTGAAACGGAGGGAGTAGGTTTAATGCTTATTTCCGTTCCTTTTCATATTAAGCCAGTAAGTGTGTATATCTTAGGACCGTTTGGCCATAAGAATTTTTTATTTTTTTCTGAAAATAATTTCACTTTTTTTTTAAAACTAGTGTTGGCCATGAAAATTTCAAATACAACTTCTGAAGTTGTATTTGGAAAACAATCAAGACCTTGTTTTCACTATTTTCACTTTCTATTTTTGACCCATGCTTTTGTTTTTTCTTTTTCAAATTTTACACTAATTTTTATTTTTGTAAACTTAATCCCGTTTATTCTAGTATTTGGTGGTGTTTACAACAACAAGAAGAAGAAGTCCAGTAGAATTCCACCATGTGGGGGTTTGGTGGTGTTTACAACTATTTAATTCTTGTTGGGTTTTACAAGTGCAAGGTGGGGATAATCCGCATAACAATGTCACTCTTTCTAGCTTCACATATGCAACAAATATGCTCAAATGTTATGAAAAGCCATATATTAGTGGTAATTTATTGCATCAGTTGATTAAAGAATTTGTTTTCTTCCCTCTTTCTCAAAGGGCTTTGGTTCCTTCTCTTTTTTTTAGGGGTGGGGGGTTGATGGGTCATGGGAGGGATTGTGGTATGTGGATTTGAAGTTTTATTCTGCTGAAAGTTGTTTTCACTAATGTATCAATTGTTTTGATGTAATTGTATAATTGTTATGGTTATTGTTTTTGTATGAACTTTAAAAAGAATTAGAGGTGTTGAGCATATTCGAAGATTGTTGAACTTTTGAGATTCAAGTGCTAAACTCATTCCAGATCATTAGTTATTGATGAGATTCGAAAACGAAGAAAGAATTTCGAATCCACCGTTGTTGAACCTTGAAAAATCTTGAAGGAAAAAAAATGGGTTTGTCGAAATTCTTGATTGTTGGCCAAATTGATTGCTCAGGTTTGGTGATGATATTGTTGTGAAGTTGTAGTTGAAATTTGAGCTTAACTGGTGCGCAGTTTAGCTGAGTTTTGAAACAAAAAATTAGATTTGGAGCTCTTGAAAATGGGTGATAAAATGGGGATGAAGAGCTCTTGAAAATCAGCTTTGGAATTGACACGTGGCCATTTCGAATAGGTTAGAGCCCTTTTTTCTTTTTAAGTTCTCACACGCTTGAAGGAGGTGGTCTCACGCCCTCTTCCGCGTCAGCACATAAGGTGCAAAAAATACAGAAAAAAAAGTTTAGGGCGGTAATAGGACCCTAGTAAACATAAGGTGTCGCAGTAACTTTGGCCAAAGTTCAGGGGAATACTAGTGCCTTATCCCGATAATTTTGCTAGTTTTTAGAAATTGGAGGTATAAATCATATTTTATATTTTTTTTCTAGAAAAAGTACATTCAAACAACCAAATATTATTTGTAAAGCCTATAAACAAACACAACTTTAACTCCAACTCTAACTTCAAAAATTTCAAATAAAGTGATTTTTTTTTTAGTTTCGAAACGCCTACTTAGTCTAAGTTCTTAACAAATAAATGCAAGACACGTCCTTGATCTGATCCTTTTTACTAAATCATCGACCAGTCATTTACTTTAATGTTTAACTTTTAAAATTAAAATTGTAAAAATTAATATAAACGTTGAATGCGAATAGGCAATTTTTTATTTGTAACTTCTACGAGTTAAAATTCAAACTGAACAAACCATTCTAATGGTAACATTTTTTCTCGCTAAATTGTCTCCTTCAAACACACAATCATTACCTTTTTTGAAAACTTTTTTCCCCCTAAATTGTCTCCTTCAAAGCACTTAGCAGACTTGTAGGGGTGTTGATTAAAAACCGAAAATCAAAACCAAACGGATTGAATAAACTGATATTTACTTGGGTTAGGTGTGATTTGGTTTTGAATTTTTAAAAACCGATAATACTTGGTTTGGTTTTGATTTTACTAAAAGCAAACCGAAGAAAAAACCGAACCAAACCGATAAATTTTATACATAATTTTTATAATTATATATATACAATATATTAATTTTTATAAATACTTTTAAATAATTTATAGAATTTTTAAGCAAAAGTTTATTTTATCTCTAACATGCTAATGAACTTTATACCTTAAGCCGATTTTAAAAAAGAAATTCATGAATTCAAACTCATTTATTCAAAGAAACAACTATATGAGATTTACCTAGATTTGTTTTTGTATTTCTTATAAATTTTATTCACTTAATTTAAATCATAAATCCTAAGACATTTTCTCCATAATGCAAGAAACTATAGCTACCACAATAAAAGGGTAATAATGGATTATAAGTTGGAAAATGATAGAAAATTCTGTCCTAATTGTGAGGAAAAAACATGAAAGAGAAAAATACCGTTAATTTTCTTAAAAATCGAAGACCTTCCCAAACCGAACCAAACCAACTACAACCAAAGCGATGGATATGTATTATAGTTGGTTTGATTTGGTTTTAATAATTTTAAAACCGACTAGATTGGTTTGATTTTGGTTTTAACCCAAAACCGACCCATAAACACCTCTTTTGGAACTCTCAAGTAGAAGTTCTTCAATTTCCTTCTTTTCTTTCTTATTTCTTCGTTATCAATAACCAACTCTTTAACTTTCGGATATACTTATGTTTCATGTTTAGCTTTGCTAAGTTGTTGCGTTTTGTGAAATCATTTCATTGTGAAGTTCTAGACAAAGCAAAAGTTGGAGATTGATAATATATTCCAAATTTTTCATTTTAAAATACAACTTTTTGTTTAATTTCCACTTTTAAGAAATAAATTATAAGGTGAATTTAATAAATCTCCCTTGCGACTTCGACTTGGAGCGCATGCGTGTCATATGGTATCAAAATAATAGTATATGAATAGAGCCGTCATGAACTTGCCCTCATGAGACCAATCCACTCAATGGGTGAGGCTGGGCTGAAAAGTTTCAGCCCCTTTTTAACCTGAGGCTACTGAGCTCAGCCCCAGTCAGTCCTCCGTCCACATTAGGGTTGGAACTTGGGGACAAAAAATATCTAAATAATTATTTAAATTAAATTAAAAGTAAAAATAAAAATAAATGACGTGAATGTAACAAGTTGAGAGGTTCTTGTGGAATCAGATTTTCTTTCTTTTATGACTTTAAACGATTAATTAGTCCCGCACTCTGACTTTGGGACTTTTGTTTGACTCCGCTCGCGCTGTTTATTTTGAACCCTGGAAGCACACGACTAACACAATTTTGTGTATACGTTGCTTGTACAAACTAGTACTACGGTGACATGAAAATCCTATTCATTAGATAATATTATGATGAGTCAAAGAAAGTTGGTTTCTTACTAATCTTACCTCAAGCTCCCTTTGCTAAATGTGGTAACTGGTAAGCGTGTAATAATAACACCAAAAGTACTAAAGTCGATGGATCATCAGTTTTCAATATTGCAGTATAACTTGTTGGGAAAAAACAAGCAACAACTAAATTGCACGATAAAGTAACAGCGGAAGAAATATCCAAGTTAAAATTTCTCACACTATTTGAACCAAGAAAAGACAATAAACATTAGCACAAATAAAAATCCGGACAACAACTATACCAATAACAAAATAGCAAAGCAAACAAAAGTAAATCAATACAAGAGACACCAAATTTACGTAGTAAAACCTCTTCAAGGTGAAGAGAAAACATCCACGGGACATCCGACCTACAAAAGCTCCACTAAAATCAACAAGAGTTACAACAATGTTCTCCAAATGGCTACAATATCAACGCCAATGACGGAGCAACAATACATAAAAGATAGCA
Organism: Lycium barbarum; assembly: GCF_019175385.1. Lineage (NCBI taxonomy): Eukaryota > Viridiplantae > Streptophyta > Magnoliopsida > Solanales > Solanaceae > Lycium > Lycium barbarum. The sequence goes on from NC_083339.1 coordinate 137,515,812, forward strand.
CCAAAACTAGTAAAGAAATGAGAGAAATCACCCCAAAAAATGAGCTACTGTTCGTACTCAAAATCTGGAGACAGATCACAAAATTTGATCTCCACCGTTGAAATTGAATAACCAGATGTTGAGAACCCCCAGTTCAAATTTGAGAACGAGCAATTTAAAGCGAACTGCTGTAGCAGAAAATTTCAGGACGAAAATCTGTTTTCTCTCTCACGTTTTTCTCTCTATATGGCTGGTATGAATTCACTATTGTGTTGTTGAAATAAAACCTAAGTTGATCCTATATATAGAGGATTTTAGGATAAAAGTGGTCTGGTCCAAATTGGATTGGGTTTTATTAATCCAATTCCACATAGGAAGGGAAAACCCAAAAACCCAATAATTCTCCCCCTCTCGACTATGTGGAGGAGAGCGCCATCCCAGCGATCATGCAACACTTTAAAATTAGACTTGCAGTCAAGCCCAGAACAACCCGAATGGATGACATCTTCACAATTGGAGAAAAGATTTCATCAAAATCAACTCCATTCTTCTGATTAAAACCCTTGACAGCCAATCTAGCCTTGTACGGTGGAACTGGGTTACCATCTTCATGTTTCACCATGAAAACCCACATGTTTTTCAAAGCTTTTCTGTCTCTAGGAAGCTTAACCAGATCAAATGTATGGTTATCATGCAAGGATTTAATCTCATCTTGCATAGCATCAAACCACCTTTCTTTTTCTTCACTATCCATGGCCTCATCAAATTTTTCAGGTTCTCTCCCGTCAGTCAAGAGTACAAACTCATTGGGAGAATAACGAGATGAAGGTACTTTCTCTCTAGTAGATCTTCTGAGAGAACTATCTGGAGCATCAATAGTAGCTGGTTGCTGGCCAACTACATCATCTTCCACTGGAGCATCAACAACATCATGATGGTCATTCTGAATATGATCATTATCTTCATTATCAATTTGAGCTTCATCATTTTGAAGATTTTCCTCAGGTGCAATAGTTACAGGAACTGAATCAACATCAACTAAGCTCTCTCTGCTATGAGAATCAACCTTCTCAGTTTTGTCAAAATCTTCAATTGTCTGATCTTCAAAGAACACAACATCACGGCTTGTAACAAGTTTCTTCTCAACTGGATCATAGAAACGATAGCCAAATTCGTCTTGACCATAACCAATGAAGATACACTGCCTAGTTTTAACTTCCAGCTTTGACCTCTCATCTTTAGGAACATGCACAAAGGCCTTACACCCGAAGACTCTCACAAATGAGTATAAGAGACATCCTTACCAAACCAAACTTTGTCAGGGACACCACCATCCAAAGCAATAGTAGGAGATAAATTGATAACATAAACAGCAGTATTGAGTGCTTCTGCCCAAAATGAATCTGGAAACTTAGCATCTGAAAGCAAACATCTAACCCTCTCAACTAGAGTTCTGTTCATCCTTTTTGCTAAACCATTTAACTGAGGAGTCTTTGGAGGAGTTTTCTGAGGCCGAATACCCCGTTGTCAAAAATAATTATCAAAAGGACCAATGTATTCACCACTATTGTTTGAGCGGATGCATTTTAGTTTCTTCCCTGTCTGTCTCTCAACCAAGGCCTGAAAAGTCTTGAACACATCAAGTACTTGATCCTTGGACTTCAAAGAAAATACCCAGAGTTTGTGAGAATGATCATCAATAAAAGTCACAAAGTAAAGTGCACCATCATGAGAACTTACTTTAAAAGGACAACATAAATCAGAATGTACTAACTCCAGCAAATCAAGCTTTCTTGAAGGCGAGTGACTCTGAAAAGAAACTTATTCTGTTTTCTGGCTAAGCAATGAACACATCTCTTTAACTTTGTTTGTTTCACTCCAGAAAGCAAATTCTTCTTAGCCAAATTATCAATCCCCTTCTCGCTCATATGACTCAGCCTTCCATGCCATAACTCTGATGAAGTATCATTCTCCACCAAATTTACTGAGTCACCACAAATGGAGCCCTGAAATAAGTACAAGTCAGATATCTTGTTACCTCGAGCCACAATCATTGAACCTCTAAAAAGCTTCCACTGGCCACCACAAAAAGTTTGATCATAACCTTCATCATCAAGCTTCCCACGAAAATTAAATTCAAACGAACATCTGGAGCATGCTTGACATTGTTAAGAACCAACCTCGAACCATTCTTACTTTTCAAGCAAACTGTGCCAATGCCAAATACCTCAACCTCACTATCATTGCCCATTCGTAACATTCCAAAATTACCTGGAGTATAAGAAGAAAATAATTCCTTCTTTGGCGTGATATGAGAAGTGGCACCTGAATCCACAAATCAGGTAGACTCATCACAAACAAGATTGATATCATTTTTACCACAATCAACAAGAAGATCATTTTCAGCAACAATAACAATACGATTTTCATTATCGCATTCTTTCTTTTGCTTTTTCTGGTCTCTCTTAAACTTGTAGCAATATTTCTTGATATGCCCTTTCACGTGACAATAGTCACATGTGAGATTTTTGTACCTGGAGGATCTTGACTTGCTTCTACTTTTGCCTCTGTCATTTTGACCTCTAAAATTACTTCTCCCCATCTCTTCAGTAACCAAAACATTGGAGTGTGAAGTTGAAGAAGACGAAGCTTGAGATCTTCATCTTATCTCTTCATTTAAAACACCACTCTTAGCATATTCCATAGTTACACCATCACTGGGAGCAGAATTAGTCAAAGAAACTCAAAGAGTTTCCCAAGAGTCTGACATAGTGTTAAGAAGCCAAAGTTCCTGTATTTCTTCATCAAACTTGACACCCATTCCAGACAGCTGATCAAGGACACCCTAAAAATCATTGATATGATAAAAAATAGGAGTGCCTTTTTGTATCTAATATTCATAAATTGTTTCAGCAGGAACAACTTGTTATTGCCAGTCTTCGAAGCATAAAGTGTCTCGAGCTTTTCCCACAAGCTTTTAGCATTTGTCTCATTCAAAATGTGATTTCGTACATTATCTTCAATCCATTGCCTAATATAGCCACAAACCTGTAAGTGCTCAAATTTTCAATCCTCATCTTTAATATATTTGGGTTTCTTAGAAGTAAACACATGTAAATGCAATTTCTTGACAAATAGCAGATCTTTCATCTTGCCTTTTCAAATATGGTAATTACTGCCATTTAAACAAATCATCTTGCTCATATTTGCCTCCATCATTCAAATAGACAATCAACACAACCAAATACAATCACAAGCTGTGATACCACTTTATTGGGAAGAAACAAGCAGCAACTAAATTGCACGATGAGGTAATAGCGGAGGAAATACTTAGGTCAAAACTTCCCACACTATTTGAACTAAGAGAAGACAATGAACACTAGCACAAATGAAAATTCGGACAACAGTTTTTTTTTTTTTTTTGAAGGGGGTTGTGGGATGTTGGGGCGGAGGGAAAAGGTGGGTGGTATAAAAAACAACTTGGTGTGGGGGTGGGGGGGGGGGGTGGGGGATGGGGGTGGGTTTAGAAAAACCAAAAATAAATAAATTAAAAACTTCTTTTAAAAAAAATATTCAGAGAGGAGGGAGGGGTTGGGGGTGGTAATGAGTGGGGTTGTGAGAGTGATTGGGGGTGCGTTGGTGAAAGACCCCTTGTGGATTTATTTTTTCTATTTTGATTAGGAAAGTCATTTTTTTTATTTTAAAAAATTTATTTTTTTAAAAAAATATTTTTTAAAATTTTTGATCAAACGAACATGCGAATTATACCGAACACACCCTAAGTGCGTGTGTGTGATTTTTTAAATATAAATTATGGGACCAAACTCTTTAAATATTTTTTTCAACGAATTTTAGGGCCTTCAATTTGTGGGGAAAAAAAAAAACTTAATCTGTATCAATTGTGTACGGCATAAAGTAAAAGTTTTCGCAGGACATAATGTCACGAACTTAAATTTTCTAATTTATTACTCACTCAATTATGTGATGTGATTTGATTGGACATATAATTTTTAAAAAAATACTTTTAAAGTTTATGGTCTAAATAAGTTAAAAATATTTATATGATTATAAATTAAAATTAAATTATTATTAAATAAATAAACATTTTATTCTTTTTCATACTAACTTAAAAAAAATGTGTCATATAAATGGAGATTGGAGACGCAGGAAATATAGGTATGGCTGAATTAGTTGAGCTATTTTCCTTTTAAAAGCTTTGTGTTAGTCAAGAATAATCAAGTGTCAGTCCAAGATAAAGATTAACAAAATAAATAAATAAATTCTGAGACAAGATGGGTCTGAAATTAGTACTGTACTGTGAACTGTGAAGCCATCAATCAGAAGTTTGTAACAAGCAAGCCCCAGTTTTGGCGGTGCCTGATTGTACTCCGAATATCTTGCGTGTGAATATAATGTAAGGGGTCGTTTGGTTTAAGGACTCGTTAGTCCCGGGATTACAATTTCGGACTAATTTATCTCATTTATTGGGATTATTTTATACCATCTAAAAGATGATATAAAATAATCTCAATATAAGTGAGTTAAAAAGGTATAAGCTGGGTTACACTAATTTTTATACCATATTTGATACAAGGTATAAATTTATCCAATCGACCCCGAGTAGACAATAGGTGACTGGTCCGATTTGGCGGATGTACCCGAATCCCCATACGGATATTCTCATTTTGGCCCCTTCTGAAATAGCAATATTAATTCTGTGATCCTCGAGTTTCTCGGAATACCAAAACTGAACAAATTTTCTCAGATCCTTCATCTTCTTACTCCCCAACTCAACTGTCTCACGTTACCTCTCACTCTCTGTTTCAGGTACTCTCATCTGCAACAATTGCAGTTTTTGTTTGGGTAACTTTTTTTTTTTTTTTTTTCCTGGTATGATTGAAGTGCTCGATTTGTATATTTGGAGTTTTCAACTTTACTTCATTCTGGAAGTAGTTCAATAATCTCAGCGTGCTTGTTCATGTATATGTAGTGCTTCAAATATGGTAATGCTAGAAACTGAATCTGGATTATGCTCTAAATCTAAAAGTAACTCTTTTTAACGCATCTTACTTGATTTTGCGTGTGCTTAATAGACTCTGACTGTTAGTATTTTCCCTTTTTGGATTGTGACGTGGTATCAAACTTTAAGGTTACTAATTCTGGGAAGTATGTGTCTTTATGAAGTATTGATTGGGGAATGTTTTGTTTGCATTAAAGCTCATGTTAGCTTGATTTGGAGAGAGAGAAAAAACTAACCTAGTTTATCCTTTTCATTTGTTATATTATTGTTAGTAAACATGGCTTGACATATGGTTAGATGTGATATTCATTTGTTAGGGATAGATAAGTAACAATGGGATTTTGGAATTCTTGTTGTTGGTGCTGTTTCACTTGGTATTGAGGTGACTAGTCTGTGAAAAAGATGCATGGCAGTAAACTAGTATACAGGATTTGGCTGCTCTTTGCCCCCCAGATTATGTAGATGCTAAAAGAGAATTTGTAAGGATGTGGTGAACTGAGAAATAAAGTAAACAGCAGTGTTGCTTTCGTAGAAGGGCAGCATAGCAAGTGTGTCGCTGCCTTGCAGTGGAGGATGTAGGTGGTATTCTCTCTCTTTTTTTTTTTTTTTTTTTGGGGGGGGGGGGGGGTTGAAAATTGTCTTTTCAATCACTATTTGCAACCTCTTTGCTGCACCATTTTTTTAAAAACTAACGGTAAACTAACAAGCTATGGGTTCAACTGAACCCTGTAATTCTAATATGGAGCTTAGCTATATTAGTAAAAAATTCACCAAATTTCAATACACACATTTTGAACCCATAATTTCAAAAGTGCAATGGGTTCGGCGGTAAAATTATAAAGATTAAACCCATCAAGTTAAAATCTTGGATCCTCCATTGATTACACGGAGGGCTAAAAAAGGAAAAAAGGCAAAATAGGAGGGTAATTTTTTGTGATTTTGTATAATTGATGTTGACCATGCTTTAGAAGCTCCATGGGAATACCAATTCTGGAAATGTACTCGCATCACTGGTCTTCTTACTAAATGAAACCAGTTCACAAGCGAGAAGTTGTTTTGTGGATATGAGTCCACAAAAAGGTAAAAGAAAATGAGAAACAAGCTGAAGAGACGAATCTGTCCCTTGAAAATAATGTATTAGTCTCCAATCGGAAAAAAGAATTGTTAGTTGTAAACGTGCACCTTTTGCTCCAGTAGCAGGGAAGAGGCCTTTCATATAAAGGTGTAAGTTCAGCGTTGCAGGTTGACAGATGCTGTGAAGGAGATATGGTGATAAGAAACAGTATCACCAGTGTATATCTCCATATTGTGATAAGCAATAGTAACAATGTTTATCTGCTTAAGAACATCACATGAGCAGGAAGTAGAAACTAGAAGGTAATCCCTATGACTCTAATGATACTAGTCAAGATGTCAAACCTGGTGGTGGTCGCTACATTGGCATGTCTAAGGATTGCTTGTCTGTTAGTTTGGATTTGATGTTAGACAAGTTGCATTGTGATGAAAGTTTGCCATATATAGGCATCAAATTTCCTGCTGAGAGCAGTTAAATTATTTTTCTTTTTTTGAGAAAGAGAGCTGCTTCATCATGGCTTAGTCGCTTTCGTTATTTTCATTTCCATATCGCTTTGAATTTCTTGGCCTTATCTGACCTCTTTTTATGCTTTCTATTGAGCCGAGGGTCTTTCGGAAACAGCCGTCCGACCTTGGTAGGAGTAAGGTCTGCGTACACTCTACCCTCCCCAGACCCCACATTGTGGGATTTCACTGGGTGGTTGTTGTTGTTTTGAGAAAGAGAGCATTTAATTTATTGATGTCAAAGGTTTTGCAGTTGAGACAAGGTCCACAAATATATCGAGACTAAGAGTGCTAATTATATACTGCAGGAAGCACAGAAGGAATTCTCTTGCCAATCATGGACTATGCCGGTATATGAGGGAGCAAAACAAAAGCCACTAATGTTGACATCGCTTTTGCTAGCTGAAAGCCTCGAGTTTATCGAGGTTAATGTTTTTGAAATTGAGATGGGTAGTCCACAAATATGTACAAGATCCAAATACCTGATAACCTAGTGCAGGAAACGGAGACGGAATTCGATTGCTCTTGCCAGCAGATACCAGCAATTGTGGATGATACTGTGATTCGAGAGAGCAAATAAGATCCACTAACAGACATTATTTTGCCTGCTGAAAGCAGTGAGTTTAACGAGGTTAATTTTGCAATTGAGACGAGGAGTCAACATATATATTCTAGACCAAGAGTGCTAATAACCTATTGCAGAAAGCAGAAAAGAAATTCTATATGCTCCTGCAAACATTACACAAGCAATTTTGGAGGATATTGTGATTCAGGAGAGAAAAACAAAGTCCACTAACATAGACATCACTTTGCTTGCTGAAAGCACTGAGTTCATTGGGTTAATGATTTTGCAATTGAGACAAGGAGTCCAAGATGTATCCAAGACCAAGAGTGCTAATAACATATTGCAGGAAGAGGAGAAGGAATTCTATTGCTCTTGCAAGCAGTATACCAGCAATTGAGGAAGACGATGTGATTCGAGAGAGCAAAACAAAATCTATGAACATAGACATCACTTTGCCTGCTGAAAGCACTGAGTGTATGCAGTTTAATGATTTTGCAATTGAGACGAGGAGTCGACAGATGTATCCAAGGCCAAGAGTGCTAATAACATATTGCAGGAAGAGGAGAAGGAATTCTGTTGCTCTTGCAAGTAGTAAACCGGCAATCGTGGAGGATGCCGTGATTCAAGAGAGCAAAACAAAATCCGCTAACATGGACGTCACTTTGCCTGCTGAAAGCAGTGAGTTTAATGAGGTTAATGATGTTGCCATTGTTACAAGGAGTCAACAGGTACATCCAAGACCGAGGGTACTAATAACCTATTGCAGAAAGAGGAGAAAGAATTCCAGCATTCTTGGAAACAGTTTACCAGCATTCGTGGAGAATGTTGGCTACTTTGTTGTGATTGAAGAGAGCAAAACACAAGTCTCTAACTCAGGCCCATTGTCTTTATCATGCTGCTCTGAAATCTTGCATGAAGAAGTCATAACCAGAGATGGTACCACGATGATGGGAGTGCAGCAGATTTTCGTGAATACAGCCGGTGAAAGTTCATCTGCTGAGCATCAGAATGAAAAGAAAATACTTGCAATGGATAATTCAACAGAAAACAGTAATAGTTCTGTATGCGATACCATCAAGAATGTGGCAACTCATGCGGAATTCGCTAAAGATGGTCATGCAAGGGCTTGCACTTTTGGGTCTACAACCAATGAACATTTGGATGGGGAAAGACAATCTATAGCTGAAAGTTATTCTTCTCCCTCAAGAATGTGTACTTTCATAGATGAGAAGACTGAAATCACAAATGTCGAGACCGTCCCTCCATTGAGTAGAGCACTTAATGGACGTTCAAATAAAAAGCTTCTAGTACTTGATCTGAATGGACTCCTTGCTGATATTGTTCCGCTTCAACATGTGCTGTATGGTTTCAAAGTGGACACCATTGTTTCTGGGAAAGCAGGTAGGAGTTGGGCAAATAATTTCATTCTGAAGTCTACTTTGTCTCTTGAAAAATCTTCTAACTGAGTTTTCATCTGTTCTACCAGTTTTCAAAAGGCCTTTCCATGACGATTTTCTGCAGTTTTGCTTCGAGAAATTTAATGTAGGTGTTTGGTCATCGAGAATCAGGTAGTTTCTGAATTTTGTTTACTTAAATATATAAGAAGTTTATACGTGGAATCGTATTTATGTGCATTTTACAAAATTTGCAGGAAGAATGTGGATTTGGTTCTTGATTTTCTATTGGGGAATGCCAAGGAAAAATTGCTCTTCTGCTGGGTAAAAATTTGTTTTTCCTCAATATCAATGTTTAATCTGAAAGCACCACAAATAAAAGAGAATCTTGTGAGCTTGGATTTTAATATACAGTTGCAATGGCCATGCAGTGTGAGGGGCATGGTCAACCTGACATGGTCAAAGTTATATTTTCTTTTTTTAGCAGTCATCACTAAATGCCTGGTTGTTTAAATCTAGAGATCATCCAGCCGTAGGAAATTATACCTACTTAGAACCAGAATCAGGTCTGAGTGAAAAAGCACAAGTGATTTCATTAGATTCTACTTAATGTTGGTCTTCTTGTATGAGCACCCAAGATTATATTATGCTTTCTTCTTCCATTTTACTATTTTCCTTGTGTCTTTCTATATCATTTATGAAGCTGTGTATGATCATCCCATTGATGGGTCGTAAACTAATAAATTTGAGCTCCGGCTATTACATGCATTTTAGCTTTCTTGTTTCATTAAAGGAGAATGTTTCTAAACTTTGATAATGCATTGGACAAAAACAGCCTGTGTGGGTGCATTTTGGGTCAGGTAGGAAATAGTTCTAGAATAATTATACACGGGGACAACACAGTGGGGGAATCTACACAGTCAAGGAAGGATACCATCAAATGTGCTCTAGAAATCCATTCATAGACAATTGGCCCTGGAAACTCATTTGGAGAACAAAACTACCTCTTAAAGTCATATGTTTCACTTGGACAGCTCTATATGAGGCTTGTCTTACTCAAGACAACCCGATGAAAAGGAACACTCAGCTTCCAAGCAGATGCCATATGTGCAGAAAGGAGGTTGAAACTACCAGGCATCTTTTCCTCCACTGTGAAGTGGCCTCAGAAATCTGGAATCTGTTTTTTTGCCTCTTTGGTCTTAATTGGACCATTCCTCTCTCAATAAAGGAAGCTTATGAGAGCTGGAATCTATGGAAAGTTGACAAAGCCATCAAGAAAATCTGGAACATGGTACCAGCTTGTATATTTTGGTGTATCTGGTTAGAAAGGAATAGGAGATGTTTTCAGGGGGTGTGAGATGTTTTCAGGGGGTGTCAACACCTTTAGGTCTTTTGAAAGCAAGGTGTATTGCCAATTTGTTTAGTTGGACCAAATTGGTCCCTGTAGGTAATGCAGATCAACTTTTGGATTTTACTAGCTCATTAGTTCTGGCTTAGATATTTGTTGTACAGCCAGCCAGTCTTCTTTTTGTAAGCTCAAATGCTATATCTTGTAATTATTGCATCTTCTTGATGCCTTTGATGAATACCACTTACTTCATCCAAAAAAAAATTATACATGGATATATCAGTATCTTTTGTGTGCGTGTGTGTGTTTTTGGATTGGGTGGCATACTTTTTTTTCTTTTTTCTTTTCAATGAATATTTATGTCTTTATTGATATTTGGGATTCTTCTGTAATTTAGGTGGTCGCCATTCTTTTTGTCATCGTGATTTTTGAAGGACTGTATTGCTTTAGAGTATGATATTTTGAATTCTATCGTTGTGAGTTGTAGAACTGTCTTTTGTTGTCTAATATCTGGAGTTCGATCCATAGTCTTTTTACCTTTTTAAAATAAAACAAACTACTCCATATGTACATGGGGTGTGTGGGGTGAACACCCTGCCGAGCAGCGTGTGAGATATAGTCCTTTGAACATATTCTGAGAATACTCAAAGGATCTCCTCCTAAGCGGAGCAACCACCACCTATTAGGCTACATCAACCAAGTGAACGCTACCCCAAATCTCTCCCAATTCAAAGCTGAATGCTCCAGTATACTTCTTTGCAGGGGATAATCTTTTTGGCATTGTCTTTTGAAATTTGTAGCTTCACAATATATTTACTGTAGGTGTGGAGCTTCTTTCTCTCTTTCTCCATTGGTCTTCTTCAACTCATATCTTCTCTCTCTCTTTCGATTTTCCCTTTTGCTTGATGACTGAAAAATATCTTAAAATCCCTGAGGGCTCTGTGGGCTGGTTTAGTAGGCCTCATGGAGGATATCCCGGGGTAAAAGATTGTAAGGAGAGGATCTAATGTTTTAGTAAATTGGGCTGACAAAATATTCCATGAATTATCTATTCCTACATTTGATTTGAAACCGACTCTTCAGTACCAAAAAACCCTTGAAGTGCTTTGTTCTAGTTTCTCATGCTACATTGCTTATTTTAATCAATCAAAATTTTATTTCCCTCAAAATGTTTTTTTTTTAATATATTGGCATGTTTTCCTACAAAGTCGAGGAAATAAAAGACGAGAAAAACTACTTGTTTCATAAATTTTGATAATGAATGGGAACTAACTAAATTGACAGCCTACCCTTTTCCTGTTATAGTTTCTTCATTACAATAACTTGGAATGTTATGCAGGATCAATCCCACTGCACTGATACTGGTTTCCCTGTTGTTGGTAAGAAGAGAAACAAGCCTATTATTTTGAAGAAGCTTACAAAATTATGGGAGAAGTTTGAACCAGATCTTCCATGGGAGAGGGGTGAATATGATGAGTCAAACACCCTTTTGTTGGACGATTCTCCTCACAAGGCCTTGTGTAATCCAGTGAGTATTAATCCTTTCCTTGTTGCTGGGAATCTTCCTTCATGACCATAATGTATATGATTTTGTGTGTTGTTTTTTTATTTTCAGCCAAACACAGCAGTATTTCCAAATACATACATCTACACAGATAAGAAAGATGACTCATTAGGTGCGTCTCTCTCTCTCAAGACATGTACATGATGGGTTCATTAGACTAATAAGTTTGAACTTCGGCAATTGGACTTCACTTCATCCATCTCCTGGTTGGGAGAATGATGGGAGTTTAACATCACATTTTCGTCTTCATCGTGCAAATTGATGTTCAACTCTCTGTCCTTGGATTTTCATCTTTTCTAACTGGGTCTCAAGTTGTACTTGATAGTTTCCCACATTGCAGCTTCTTCTCAAATCCGTACCTTCAATAATATAACTAAATGCTTTATGTTAATGTGAGTAAATTTGGTTCAAGTACTTGATAGTTTCCCACATTGCAGCTTCTTCTCAAATCCATACGTTCATTATATAACTAAGTGCCTTAACAACATTACCAGTTTCAAAAACTAAGTGCTTTATGTTAATGTGAATAAATTTGGTTCAAGTAATTGCTCTAATTTTGGGGTGGGAATGATAGTTGTATCCCCTGTGAGTGCATGAATATATGACTTGAATAATATTGTATCCAATCTATTTTTAGTGATGTAGTAATTTTATATCCAACTAGTGCTGTCAAAGGATTAAATAAGCTTCATCTCATTAATCGACTGCAGGGCCAGAGGGTGATCTGCGCGTTTATCTTGAAGGACTGTCCATGGCCAATAATGTTCAGGAGTATGTAGAGAGTAATCCATTTGGTCAACGACCAATCACTCAAAAGAATGTATCTTGGCGTTACTATTGCAAGGTTATTGAAGCCGCTACATGCAATTCAGAGCATAGTGCTAACAGATTCTCAGCTTACCAATACTGATGCAACACTTATTTTGCAAACTATTTTTTGTCTTACTAATAGTTGTCCCAATCTTTTGGATAGCTGTAGCTGGGATGCCAGTTTGGTTGGGATTTGATATTTTTGCTTTTGGCTGCAAGCATTACACCCAGGGGGCACATCAACTGAAAAGCTTTTTTGGTACGGTTAGTGGATATAATAGTAGCTTCATCCCTGACCCAAAACTGTAAACCCAGCTAAATATATTCTACTAGCAAGTAGTAACCAAGGCAAGTTAATGTTGTATTACTGTCTAAGAACGAAGAATTATGGTTAGTCTCGGGGCTCACAAGTGCACAATTGTTTTGTTGTATTTTTTGGACAGAGTTACTTCATTGCCTCTTTTTCCCAGATGAATGAATATTACATTTCTTTTGAGTGCCTCTTAGGTTTTTCATTTGATTGCTCTCCTGTTGTCTTAGGTCGTGACAAGAAATGTTTAATTAATCTTAGTGGTTTGTTAATTATCTAGCTTTCTTCCGTATTAGTTGCCCCATAGTATCCATGAGGGTTTTCAGCAACAATCTCAATTGCTGAGAAATGAACTAGACGATATCATATGTAACGCCAAAAAGCGAAGTTTACTTCCTTAACACAAAACACATTACCCCATTGATTGGTCAAATTTATCAGTTTTCCAGTCCTATTGAATGCAGTTTGTACCTTACATTCCAGACTGGTGCCCTGTGACCAGCAAAGCAAATTAGCTGCAATTGTAGCTGACGAATGTAGCCAATGGTTTGCCCCATTTTATTCAAGATTTCGTTCCTCATCTTCCTCGTCACTGTCAACATCACAATCTCTCTCTCTATTCTCTAATGAGCTAGGGTAGATAGAATTTATTAGTCCTATCACTATCTAATTAATAACTTAACCCCTTACATTAATATGCCTATTCAACTCAACTGTAGTATTTTATATATTTCAAGAAAATCCAACTCATGCTATTATATTTCATTATTAAGAAGCTATAAATATATAGCCTAACATAATTATATATACCAACCATATGCTTCCATGTGCATTAACCAACCTCACCCAAAAAATAAACAAAAGAAGGAAATAGAACTTTGAACTTAATACTTCTCATTTCTGGAAGCACAGAACAAAATTGAGCCCACAATTATAATAATCAACCAAATAATGGTCGTCGTGGTCCATTGTTGGGTCCTTTTGACAGCTATGAAGAGCCCAAATATGTTTGAGGATAGTGTAAATGAAATGTTTGTGGTTAGGATGGGATAATAAATTTTAGGTGCCTTGTCCTTCATCCAAACCAACTCAACTAATGAAGTTATTAGGTAACTAATTACAATCAACTTGTCCATGTGCTTTAGATTTGGGAATTTATTTTATGGTCTGGCAAAAGCTTAATTGCATTCATTTGTATGTTCCGTCCAAAAAAATCTTTGCCTCATCTACTTTTGTCTTTTTCTTTTTTTTCATAATCCTTATTTCCTCGACTCCATGGTCCCTAATGTCACGGGCAAAATAACTTTGGGTTGTCAATTTTAAGCAACTAGTTGCTTTCACAATGAAAACAAAATGTGACACATGAATTACTGTTTAATGAAAGTGCCACAAATAGATAAAACTCTCTTGCTTACCGAATTACATTTATTACGTCTACATGGCCCCTTTTTGATGACCTAAAAGGTCAACAAAATCTAGAGCTTTAGAAAAAGTGCATCTTGATGATAGATAGACTATCCTCCAACAGTTAGGTTTAGAAGTTTGGCATTTCGAAGCAGAAAGCAAAAGGTAGGTTTACTTTTACTTTAGAAATAAAAGCCAAAAGTTTAATTGAGTAAACTTTTGCTTTCAAGAAATATCATTACTTGAGAAGAATTAATGAGTAGCAGCCTTAATTTATCCTTTTCTTCTTTTCTTGGAAGAAAATCGACAAAAAGTTTTGCAAGGATGCCTTACATACACAATTGATATACTTAACACATTGCACTATTATAGGTTGTGGTGGGACGGTTAGGATTCTCGTTCCTTAAATATCAAAGGTCTTCGAAACTTGGGGATGGGAAAAATTTCAATAGAGAGTGTTTCCTTCTTTAATGGAATTTACATGACGAAAATCAGAATTAATCGAAGCCCAAGCAGATACCGCCTCTAGGTAAAAGCTAGTGGGCCCTCTCTCGCTCCTCACAAGTTCACGATTGCACGTTAATGATTGGATTGAATAGACTATGGATGGTTTGAGCCCTAACTTTTGGTGAAAAAATAATCTTACGCAACTCTATGCATCATATGTCACTTCATACTAAGATTTATACTATATATCATATGTAAAAGTAGGGGATTGGGAGAAAAAGTTGGGCATGATGTTGCAATCAAAGAATAGTAGGATTGAAAGAAATGTGGGTTAGATTAGAACATGGGCTAAGATGATTGAGTTGTTATTGGCTAATAGAGTTAAAGGCACTTCACATGTGGAGTGGTTTCTTATTCACTTTATGCATGTGCCTAGCCTATCATCTATTTCCCTTTTCTCAAATCACTCTGTCCCATTGTCTAGATCTATATATCAACATCATCTTTTTTTAATTTTTTTTGCCTTGATAAAATAGTTTCATCATGATGCAAAGTGCACAGGTCCTACTACTATATATTTATTTATCCACAAAACTTGCTACGTATTGGTTATTATTTCTCAAACTCTATTATTAATTTCCAGTTCTTGTTAATTAAAAGTTATGGTGTCCCAAGACAAGTTCTGATTTTTACAAAATTAAGAAGTAATCGATCCTTTTTTTCCTTCAAATTTACCCTTGCTCTAATATATGATTATGCAATATTTTACTTAACAGTTAATCATGAATTATAACATGTTGATAAAGAGTACAGTTGTCTCAAAATAAGTGTTATTGTCCCATTTCAAAGGTTTCTTTGACTATTCTTCGAAACTAAATTAGGCTAGTTCAACTCAATATTTTAAAATTAAAATTTGAATATTAAAAAACCATGCTATAAGTTGCAATACTTCTCATGTCAATATAATGAAATAATATATTTCAAAATCTTGGCCAAGGTTCACAATCTGAATCTCGAAAAGCAAAAGAACGACATACTATAATTTAGGACAGAAGGGAGTAGTTTAGTCAATCAAACCCTTATGATTAATGTTATTAAATAATTTCCTTAATAGGTATGCCTGCAAAAAATTAAGGGCTATATAAATGAACAGAAGGGAGTATTAATGTTCTTGAATGGTCATCATCAAACTTTGTTTTTTTTTTCTTATTAAATAATACGTCAGGGTTCGAAAACATAATTTTCTAATTCATAATTCATCCAAACGACAAAAAATGAAATAAGCGTGAAATTTCCAAACTTTAGAGCCATGGCACTTGTTGAAACATGCTATTTCAAAATTAAGTTTAGAAAACACGCGCCAACACACTCAAAAAAAAAAAGAAGAAATTGTTTGCTAATTATGAAAGGTCAGTCAACGTGTTAGGATCTGAAAGACAAATAGAAGAAGCTAATACAAATTTATTATTTTTGGGGGTGAATTTTTAAGAATGTCAATTGACATATATAAACTAGTAGAAGAAAAAGGATTTGACCGTAATTTTGCACATGTGGCATAACCATAATATGGTAGAAGAACTTAATATAATTGGCCTGTGTCTTTATATTCTATGCTCAACAGTCAACACTCCAGCTGGTACCTATTAATTTCTTGTTTAAATAGGGTAAAGTGTAGGTAAGATCTATTTAAGAATTTCCTATCTTTAATTTATGCATTTTTTGGAACAAAGTACAAACAGGTTTTGTTGGTAAAGGTTGGGTGACAATGGACCACAAGTTTGTTCCTTCCTCGTTGTATTTTATGTTCTATATGTTTTTCCTAACAATATCTTAAAAACTGGAGAAATTAAAGGTTGTCACAAAGGCAAGATGAAACAAGAAAGGGCTAATTTTCACTAGATAGAAATCTGCAAATGAATTTTCACAAGTGCGTAATGCAAATTTTAATTGGAAAAATTTATCAATGTCCTTTTTTAACAATATATATATTAGGCGGAATTGTCTGGGAGGTCCCTGTACTTGTCCATTTTTGTCATCCCGATGTTCATACTTACGGATTTACCAACTAAACCCTTCTACCCTTTAAAACTGAGCATTGTAAACTCCTCTGACGCATACATCAGATCCACCTGGATAAATCAATGCCATATCATCGTTATTTTTATAAAAAATAGCTTTGTGATAAAAAAACAAATTTATTCCTTTTTCTTTAAATAAATAAATAAAAAAAACCCAGACCTTTCTATCTCTCCACGCTCCCATCTCCCTCTTCCACCCACCACCACCACCAAAATCACGTTACCATCACTTCATTACGTCAAAGCTCAACATTTTGAGAGAGCAGTTGAATGCAATTTTAAGCTCAACATTTTCTCTTGTTCTCGGATTCGAGGAAAAGATCTCCAAAAACTTTGAAAATTAATCAATCTATTAAAAAGTAGATAAAAACGCTAAATATAGAGGAAACCCAGAAATTTATGAAGCTTAAACAACAATGAAATGTAGCAGAAAGTAAAGAATGAAAAGAAAAAAAAAATCCCACCTGAAAATTATTGATTTGTTTCTCTATATTTTTGGGTTTGTGTATAAAGAAAACATGAGGAAGACAAAGGGAGATGAAAATTATTTTTCTCAAATATTGATTGAAGTTGTGAAGGTGGTGAAAATGGGAGGGGGCAAAAAGGGAAAAAGAAATGGGGAAGGGGAAGAACGAAGGGTGGGTTGGGGGGAAGAAGAGAGAGATTGAGATTTTTATTTTTTATAATTTTTTTTCTCATTCTAATCATTTTTTTTTCTAAATTTTCATGTTTACGCTCTTTATATGCGTTAAATTCACGCATTGTTGAAACTCAACCATCGAGTTGCCACATAGGATCGGTCAATGTCAGAGGGGTTTACAATGCTCAGTTTTAAAGGGTAGAAGAGTTTAGTTAGCAAACCCGCAAGTACGAACACCGGGATGACAAAAATGTATAAGTACAGGGGCTTCCTAGACTATTCCGCCTATATATTATACTACTAAAAGCACATTATAGTCATTTTTTTCAAGATCGTGTATATATGGGAAGTACAATTTTTCTTACTCCAAATCTTGTATTCTCTCTATTTTATAAAAGGGAAAAGGGTAAAAAATACACTCTACTTTGGGAAAAGGGCTAAAAATATCCTTTGTTATGAATTTGGGTAAAAAATACCCTTCCGTCATTAAAGTTTTCAACTATACCCTCGTCTTAACGGAAATCCCCAAATCCCTAAGATAAACAGATTTCATTTTTTAAACCCGCTCCATCATTTAAACCCGACCCAACTAAATAAAAAATCTACATCCCCTTCGGGAAAGAAAAAAGAGGGGAAAAAAACTTAGAAAAAAGATTCTCGTGACAAAGCTAAGCATCAATAGTACCTAAATCATTATGAAAGCATAGTAAGTAGGAGTAAATGATTTGCATGCAACGTAAGTAAGAATTCATTTACATAAGCGTAAAAGGTAACTTAAAGATTATAATATAAGGCGTGCATGCAACGGAAAATCACCGTCACATCTTTTGTTACGTAGTCACCTACCTTGTACTCTCATATTTATTTTAGGTGCAAAAACAAATGAAAAGAAGAGAGAACCATTCAATTTCAAGGCAGAAAAATGCTAGTAGTAGCTTATTTCTATGCTGCCTAATCTTTTTAGTGGATTTTGCACTTACAAATCGTTAACAAATATACAAAAAGAAGAATAATTTCAATGCTTCAAATAGTTTTTTCTTTGTGACTCTTTTTTCCTTTGTGTTTTCTTCTTTTAAAATGGTGCTTGATGCTTCTTCTTTACGGTAGTTGGTCTTTGTGACACTTTTCCCCCTAGAATTCTAAAGTTTATTGGATGTAATTTTATTTTTTCAGGGTACTGCTTGTGTAATTGTATTATGAAAAAATTATTTTAACTAGTCAAAACTTTTGTGTACTTTTCAATTTTTCATATCATGCTCACATATTTCTTAGCTAACAAGTATAAATTTTGTACTCATACTTATTTTTGAAAAATAACAGATGCTAATCAAAATAATTTGTAAGTGATATGAACATAATTTTGTAAGAGCTTGAAAATCACCAGAGAATTTTATAGTTCAATTGAGTTTTGAAAATATTCAGGGGCTCGCTAACCACTTCGCTTGATGAATAGGGTCAGAACAGCCAATAATTAGCCTTAACTTCATCATAAAATTGTGACTACTTGTATTAAATTTCTTTCATGCAAAACCACACCCCTCCATTAAGGAGTAATAAAGACTCGATACTTAAGGACAGAGAAAAAGCAAATTAAAGGGCACTTACTTGCCAACGTGACATGCATCCTGCCTTTGCTATTGCTGATAAAATATCAGTACTTCCTTCAATTTCGTTTTGATGAAGTATATTTATTTAAAAATATTTGATATATTAAATAAAATAAGAAGTTGTGTTTAGTTTTTTTTTTTTTTTTGGGAAATTTTATCTTTGTTGTTCCAATTAGTGAAATTTGAGTGTTAATTAAGTAAATATTTAAGAGGGAATAACAATCTAGACAAAAAAAATTATGACTTATATATGTATATTTCAAAGAACTGGCAAAATCTGGAAAAAAAAATTATATGGAACGATAGGAGTACAATCTTTGGATTTGTACACAAGGGTTCATACATATGAGTAGCTAGCTAAAACAACCAGGGCAGATTTAGAGCGGTCTATTACGGATTCATATGAATCGAGTAGCTTTTATCCGGATCAAGTATATTTATTAAGAAATTCATTAAATATTTATAAACATTTGTCTAGAACTCAATTTTTAATAATATTAACTTGAGATTTCTACAAATAAAAAAACGCCATAATTTTAAATCCTGGATCATTTAGAAAAGAATCCTTAAGTACCAACAAGATAACGAGTGGTTTCATTAGTACCGGCCGTCCATTTAATTTTGTGCCAGTTTGTGTAAACGCGTGCATTGCATTCTTAGGCTGTCCAAAACCATGATTGAGGCTTTGATATAAAAAAGATAAATCACGATTTTAGGAAGAAAACTGGCCAATATTTAATCTGGATTCTGACCATTCGTCCTTTGTTTATTTGTATTAAGTTCCTATGGAAATAAATAAAATACAAGCTAGTCTGTTCATTGCTATTTATTTGTGTAAGTTGACATCATTTAATCTCAGTAGCCAAAAATTGAAGATAGGTCTTAATTACTCTTAGAACTTTATTTTCTCAACTGGCATGTCTCACCAAACTACTACTTTAATTTACTTCCTATTCGTTGTAACAGCCACTTGATTTTGGTCTTTTTACAAATTGTTTTATTGAGCAGTTGTGAGTGAACTCTTTTGCTTTGTTATCCAACGAACTGATAATGAGTAGATGAGCAAGCTAATGGGACTTTTATTTTTATCCAACTTAACTTGCAAATTACAATCTAAAAATCTTATCCTTTATGAACAGAGACTGAAAATCTTCTTCCTGATTGATTATCTTATATGTTATGCTTAATGTGTTTACAGCTTATAAATTTTTGAACACCACACCCCCCCCTCCCCACAAACCACCCACAAAAAAAAAAAAAAAAAGGGATAAGGAATAAAGATAAGAAGCCAAAGTACAGTCTCAAGGGCAAAGGGGCAAAAAAAAAAAAAAAAACTGCAGATGATTAATCTATCTAAGCATTTGATAATATTGAGGGTTTAACTCAACCTCCGCGCTATATGAATTGTCCAAGATCATATACGAAAATTAAATAACTCAGTTATAACTGCCGTGAGACTCTAACACATGATTGGACATCGGAAGCATGAACAATGTAACATTAAGATGTCTGATATCAGTAGAGGAAAGTGAAGCCTAGCCTAATTTAAAATTCAAACTCCAAAACTAGCTCATAAAGTGATTAATCAAACAACCCATCTAATACTGTGGGATTCTGAAAGCATTAGTGGTTAGAGTTATTCTGGCAGAGGACCTGATGCGCACAAACTGACGTTAACCTGAGCATCGTAAAACAAAACAAAAAACATAAATTCTAGCCACATAGGAGAGTGACATAAATTAGATTCATGGCAGCTCAAATAGTGTTTTTAGAACTAACTTGCGAATTAGCAAAATAAAGAAAATAAGGATGATTAGATCTTTGCATGAATAACCTGACAAACGTCACATGAAAATGCAGACAGATTTAGACCCACCCCATCCTCCATGTAATCAAACCCCGCACATGGAAGAGGTAAGGGCTAAGGCCTGCAAGACATCTGCAACAACCCCTTCTCTCTCTCCATTTTCCCTCCACATTAAAATGCATAATAATAATATAGTATTATTAATTCTTTAATATTTCTTGCCAACTCTTCCCTCACTATCAACTCATTGGCACCCACATGTATCTCTCTCTCTCTCTCTCTCTCATATACTCTACATTGCTTGTTTCAATCTCTGGGTTGTTCTTGTTCCTCTTTTTCTTCTCCAAGCAAAAAACAACATTGAAACATTTACCTATGGATCTACAATGATAACCCGTTTACAGTTCTTGCACTGATATTCACTTTCTTGGGAACTGAAAAGGTACTTGATTGCATTGCTTTTTGCGCAATTCTTTAAGTTTGTTTGGTGCTTTCAAGCAAATCAAGCGCAATTTGGTCTCATATGCAGAAAAGAACTTATTTTGTGCTTGTGGGTGTGTCAGCTCTTTCTTGTTTTCACTAGTAAGAATTGAAAACAAGTCCATTAGCTTGGTTTTCTTTAGTAAAAATTAAATCTTGGTTTAGGGGGTGTTGCTAGATGATGAAAACTGAGACTTTTTGACATATAATAAGGTAAGTACCCCTGCTAAATTAGGTGAAAGTTAGTGAAACTTTATCAGTAAGAGCTGTGAAAGATAATATTGTCTGATTTATGCTGCTGGAGTTGATTGATATTGTTTCATCAGTCTGAAGGCTTCCAATTATAGCATTAGAGGCTATTGAAAGCATAGAAATGGTGCCTAGGAGAGGTTTCCCAGATTCTTCTTTGCTTTGTTTTGTGTGGTGAAAAAGTGACTCCAGCTGTGTTGTGTAGAGTTTTGACTTTGACTAGCTGGATATGGACTTATGATGCACTGATTGGCCTGTGAAAAAGTAGAAATTTTGATTTCACAATTTGTGTTGTTGAAGAGGAGAGGGGACTACAACCATGGCTGCCAAGCTTTTACATTCATTGAGTGAAGACAACCAAGATCTGCAAAAGCAAATTGGATGTATGACAGGGATCTTGCAACTATTTGATCGCCAAAGTATGCTTAACAGTAGGCGCCTTATCGGCAACAGCCCCAAAAGACTCACTTCTGGTAATTTTCCACTGTGCCCAATTCTAATTTATAATACAGGTTGATTGTAGAATGTGTTTATTCTCTCTTATTGGTGTTTGCTTGGTTGTTGAAAATGTAAATCAATAACTTGTACTTGTGTTATCCTTTGAAGGGAAAGAGTTCTCTGTTTGTCAACTCTTGGAACTTACCTTTTCGTTCTCAAAATGTGACAATTCCTGTCACACAATTTCCTAATAGCAAAGGAAATTTTTCTTGGATTCTTCAAATGATAATTTTGAGATATTGCAGTTATATTTAACAACAAGATGATATAACAAGGGTGGTTCAATATTTCTAGGATTCTTCAATTGATTTTTGTTTGCAGAATCATTTTTGTAACATCACGTAAATCTGATTTTTTACAGGCAGCTCTCACATTGGCAGTGGCACTTCTGAAAAAGAGTATACTAACACATACCAAAGATCACCAGCTATGGTAAGAGTTACTATTAATGCTAAGTTGTTATCTCTCCTATATCTCTCCTTTCAAATTTGATTTTTCTGTTTTACATTTAAACCCTTGTTTGATATTTATATTGTCATTAACATCAAACAGCTCATCTTGAATGTGATTGGCAAGGATGTTGAAACTATTTAATTATTTGTTTGCGTAGCCAAGACTTCTGACTGATGTCTTATAACAACTGCTTTATGTCTTATAACAACTACTTTTTCTTCTTTCTATTATAAATTGTAATTCAGATAATTTCTACCAAATTGTTGTAAATTTATTTTCCTTTTTTAAACTTGAAGTGTAAGATTAAAGTCTACTTATTTCTTTCTGTCTCACGAAATCTGTGAGTGTTTAATCACTCTTGTATCTTTAAATAGCTGAATTTCTTCAATATCATATCTTGAAAGCTTGATGGCACTGCTTTTCATTTCAGGAAAGCCACACAAACAAGACCGTACAAGATAAACAAAGATTGTCTACAGAATCGTCAAGACCATCATTCTCATCTTCTTCCCGTTCATCTTCTTTTTCTTCTCTTGATTGTAATAAAACAAGTCAACAAGAGCCCTTAGCTTTTGATCGATTAAGTTTGCCTGAAACTCCTTCAAGAGAACCAGCTGCAGGCCAACCAAATGCATCACCACAATTTGGTCGGCAATCTCTTGACATTCGAGATGTGGTTAAGGACTCTATGAATAGAGAAGCTCAGAGGTTCTCGATGAAAGAAGAGGTGATAGAACCAATGTCGAAGCCAGGGGACTCCCCAAGGCCAGCTGATCTTAAGGAATCTCTCAGAGTTCTTGCGAAACTTCGGGAAGCACCTTGGTACTCAAGCGAACATAGGGAACTTACGAGATCATTATCATATCATTCAAAGGATACTTCTTCATTGTCAGTCTCAAAAGATGCTCCGCGGTTCTCATATGATGGGAGGGAAACAAATCATGTACCCTTTGAATCGCGAGACATTTCCAATTCCAAATCCACTCTAAAGCTTAAAGAGCTACCAAGACTTTCCTTGGACAGTAGAGTTAGTCCAGTACGAAGCTTGAACTCAGAACCAAAATCTATCTTCTCCTCAAAATCTATGCAGAAGGATAGTGGTAATAACAATGCAAAGTCACCAACTCTGCTGCAAACATCCGGATCTCAGGCTCGTCCTCCTAGTGTTGTGGCAAAGCTAATGGGTCTTGAAACACTATCTGATGGCATGTCATCAACTGATAGCAAGACGGTTGAAGAACCTGTTTCATTTCCAAGGTCCTCAGAAGTATCTGATCCGTGCAAACCTATCCGAACTTCAAATTCCTCTAAGAACCTCTGGAAAGAACCTACTTCTCCTCGGTGGAGAAACCCTGATATGGCTATGAAACCTATCTCCAGGGTTTCCATTGAACCAGCACCGTGGAAGCAGCCTGATAGGACTCGAGTGTATGAGAAACCTATATCCAGGACAACAAAAGCTCCAGTAAAGCCTGCCCACCCCTTTCCTTCTGTTTACAGTGAGATAGAAAAGAGATGGAAGGATCTAGAATTCACCCATTCAGGCAAGGATCTAAGAGCTCTTAAACAGATATTGGAAGCAATGCAGGCAAAGGGCTTCCTAGAGACAGAAAAAGAGGAGCAGGGTTCAAATTTTACTGGTCAGAAAGAGAAGTTTGGAAGTCCTGCACAGAGTGCAAAACTGGCAAACCAGAAAATGAGGCAGAGTGATCAAGTAACAAAGAGGGGGCTAAATTCTTCAAAGAATTTTGAATCCCCAATAGTGATTATGAAGCCAGCAAAATTAGTGGAAAAATCTAATATTCCTTCTTCTTCGATGATTCCACTTGATGGCTTACCCACTTTCCCCAAACTTCATGGTGGTGACTCTGTCGGTAGAAAGGGTAATGCTACGAGCAGAGCTGCTAAAGAACATCAGCCTAGAACTAGTTATGGAAGCAGTCCAGTGAATCCCAATGAAGCAAGAAGAACTTCAAAACCTCCGCAAATATCAACAAGGTCCCAACAACAGCTTCCTAGAGAGAGCACCTCAGGCTCAATAAAGAGCTCAGGATCCATCAGCCCAAGATTGCAACAGAATAAACTGGAGCTAGAGAAAAGATCTCGGCCACCCACACCTCCATCTGATTCCAACAGATCGAGGAGGCAGTCAAACAAGCAACATACAGAGGCAAGTTCCCCAGGTGGAAGACGAAGGCCAAGAATTTCAAACATCCAGCATCATGATAACCCCGTGAGTCAAATTTCTGGTCAATCCAATGGGAATGTGGTAGCAGAATCAAAAGTAGATTCTGAAGTCACTAGTTTCGAGCGCTCTCTTGAGGTGACAAGCAGTCAAAGTTCATCTATTGATACATCCAATTACCTGAGATGTGACTTGGTAGAGAAGGTAAGAAACTTCCATTTATTTGTGCCTTATATAGAGTACTTGAAGCATAGTAACATGCTTAATGCTGTGACTTCCATTTCAGAAATCAACTCTGCTGCTGTCTGAGGATGAACCTGCCCCAGAGTATCCAAGTCCGGTGTCGGTTCTTGATAATGCTGTATATACAGATGAATCACCCTCTCCTGTGAAGCATACTCCAAAAGTCATGAAAGGTGCTGCTTTTCCCTAGTACTTTTGTGAAAATATTAAAAGCACGTCCACATAAGGAAATACGAGTCGAAATTAAAAATGGAACTAGCACCTTATGTGGATGGCATGTTGGGGATATATTTGTAGATTTAGTGAGCTGAAAAATAAACGACTGATGCAGATTCTTTACTAGGCAACCATGTGCTGGAATGTTCACTCGATAGTGATCCATCCATTGCTCTACAATTAAGTGAATGCCAGCAGGATTTTAAATAATATAACAGGAAAATAATCACTTTGAGAGAACAAAGTGAAACATGAATAGTTACATGTTACACTTACATCTATGTGTATATCTATATGTTCTTTATGTGCATTAAATTTGTCAGTTCTGGCTTTTATGCTTTCATGTTCTGGTCACTTATGTCAGCTAGAATAACGGGAAATGGTAGTAAACTTTAAATAATGCTTTTCCAGTTATTTCTCCAGTTGCACATCATAATTTTGGCACTGACCTATGTACTGAAAAGAGCTTGCTTGCTCAAGATCATGGCATCCACATTGGATCTCCATTTTTTTTTTCCCCAAAACTAAACAGATTAAAGCTCTAATTCTAGTAAGAAAATAAAGATCAATTGCAAATATTCTAAAGCTGCTCAAATGAATATTATAGTCAACATTCAGCAAGAAATATCAGATATGAGTCTCCATTATGCTGTCAGAGTCCCTTGTCCTTCTAGAGATTAAAACAGTCCTGACTATTCAGGATATATGCACTGCTTAAGAAGTTGGATACTATTTGTTTGTCTCATTTCTGTTATTTTGTGACAGATGAAAGCTGCAAAATTGCTGATAAATTTTCCAGTCCGCCACAGTGTGATGCCACCAATTCTGGTCTCTCATCAGAAATTAATAGAAAGAAGTTCCAAAACATTGAGAATTTAGTTGAGAAGCTGAGGAGATTGAACTCCAACCATGATGAGGCTCGCACGGATTATATTGCGTCTCTCTGTGAGAACACAAACCCTGACCATAGATACATTTCAGAGATCTTATTGGCTTCCGGACTCCTTCTCAGGGATCTCGGCTCAAGCCTAACAAGTTTTCAGTTCCATCCATCAGGTCATCCAATTAACCCTGAGCTGTTCCTAGTATTGGAACAAACCAAGGCAAGCACTTTACTTAAGGAGGAATTCTGCAATGATAAGATGAGGCAGTCGAAGCCGAAGGAAAAGATACGTAGGAAACTCATCTTTGATGTTGTTAACGAGAGTCTTGCTGGAAAATTGGTGTTAGTGGGACCTTCTTACGAGCCATGGTTGAGTTCGCAGAAGCTAGCTAAGAGCAACCTGAATGCTCAAAGGCTTTTGAGGGATTTGTGCTCAGAGATAGAACAGCTTCAAGCTAAACCATTAAAATGCAGCTGGGAGGATGAGGAAGATGAGTGGAAAAACATACTGCTGGATGACGTGATGCATCGTTCTGAGAGTTGGACGGTTTTCACAGGGGAGATATCGAGTGTAGTCCTGGACGTGGAGCGGATGGTCTTTAAAGATTTAGTTGATGAGATAGTGAGAGGTGATGGTTCTGGTTTGAGAGTAAAACCAACTAGGCGTAGACAGCTCTTTGCAAAGTAGTTTTTATTCTTGACTTCTCTTTGTTTTCCTTTTCACCTAATTATATTGAGTAGTAAAATAATTCAGGAATACTCATTTGTGTCTTTGATCTGTTGTAAAGGAACAATTTCCACTTAATTGTATTACCAACATACCTAGTGAAGACTACTAGTCCAGAAAATGTACCATTATGTATTATGGCACATCCCCTTGTGCAAACTTCAAAATTCTTTTACCAGAAAAATGAAAAATTTCCAGTTCTAATATGATAAATGTGCAGACACATTTTCTCCCTTCTAAAATCATACGTGATAGTAAATGGTATTGGAGAATTTTCATTTCATTATTGGGATGGAAATTTGTCTCTTTATTTGGCATTAGGCAATCTTCACGTCATTAGCTAACTTTTTAGGTTGATTTAAATCCAAAGTTCATTTTCTTATCAATGAATAGAGAATGAACACGTTTTGAAACACATATCTTCCAAAAAATATACATACGAAACGACCAAATATTATTTTAGAAGCTATATCAATTGAAAGCGCTATTTTTGGTTTTTCTTATGAAATAATATAGATATATAAGAATTTCTCGTTTGCTGTGTTAGTTTGCCTTCTTATTATTTCGCTTTAGATATTTTAAATTAACTTCATCAGATAAACGTTCTTTTTGTATTTGATTTAAGAGTTTAAGTATTTAATTTTTATTTTTATTTTCAAAAAAGAATACACATACAATTGATTTATATTACAACTATCTAACTAAACTAAATCAGCCAATACCGGGTAGTGCAAAGGATTTGTCAACTACACCTTATATTAATTTTATTTGCAAGGACTTGATGTCAACGGGCCTCCGTAGCATAGTGGTAGTGCGTTCGCTTCGTAAGCGAAAGGTCGCGAGTTCGATCCTCGCCGGGGGCTTATAATTGTGTTTTCATCCCCTGTCATTTTTTTTCTCTCTTATTTTGCAAATTTCTGTTTTGCAGGTACATTATTTCTTTCAGAAATCTCCAATCCATATTTTGTCAATCTTGAATTAAACAAGCAAAAACCCCTTATCTTAAAATGGCACTACTACCTTTAGTTCAAAAACCAAACCAACCATTAATCCCATTTCCTTCTTCAAATCCTAACAACACCTTTACCTTAAACAAAGCCAAAAACAGAACTCAAATGTACCTCAATTCTCACCACTTCACTAGAAGAACAAGTCTAATTCTAGGCCCAACTTTATTCATTCTTCTAACTGAAAAAACTGCCAATGCCTTTGATTTCAGAATCACAGCTCCAGACCAGACTCTTGAAGAAGCACAGGATGGGATTCAAAGCCATGCATTAAGTTTATTACAAGTCAAAGAATTATTAGAGGAAGAGTCATGGAAAGAAGCTCAAAAAGCTTTGAGAAAAAGCTCAGCTTTATTAAAACAAGATATCTATACTATAATCCAAGCTAAACCTGGTCGAGAGAGGACTGAATTGAGGAAGATGTATTCCATTTTGTTCAATACTGTTTCAAGAATGGATTTTGCAGCTAGGGATAAGGATGTGCCACGTGTATGGGAGTGTTATGATAATATTGTCCTAGAGCTTAACAATATTTTGTCAAGACTGTAGTAGTATACATAGTATTGCAACTAGTTTTTAATTGTGAGGTCTTTTTGTTTATTTATCAAGTTTTGTTTACTAGATGTATGATATTGAGCTACTTTTGATCAGAATCATATACGTAATTTCTAGTTAGGGTCTTGAGGAGTCTAACTTATATATACCAATGTTGTAAGGAAATTTTAATATCTATAGGTAATTATCCTCCATAAGAAGTGGATTTGTAATTTGAAAATAAGATCAATTTTTTATTATAAGAGATAATTAAAGTGACTTGATAGTGTAAAAAGTCTTTCCTCATTAGTGCATATAAGTTATCTTCAAGAGAAGATGTTCAATCAGACTCAATTCCCTCCATCCACTCTAGAATTGAAAGTAATTTTTTTGATTAATTGAAGAATGTTAGGTTTCGGTAGAAATAGCGTTCCTAACCAGTTTCCAGCTATATCTTTAAAAAATAATCATTGTTATGGAATTTTAAATTCAACAAATGAAATTACGTTACCATGTCTTGGAGTTTTATATATGGAATTTAAAACTCTATAACAATGACTATTTTTCACTTACATGAGATGAAAAAATTGAATATGTGTGAATTTTACCCGAGATTTCCCGTATCATCCATTTAGAGACAAAATTGATTCTTCTTCGTGTGGAATTCACCTCATCTAAGACCTCTTGATAATTAAGTTGTGGACCTTGTAGTTGCGTCTTGTGTTTATGTTATTTGGGCCGAATTCACTATTTTTAAGGACTCGCTAGTGATCATAGCTTGAAAAAATTGTTCTGAAGAGTTACACAAATGTAACTAGAGGTTCTTCCATCTCTTTTGGCAAAATTGCTTTGGACATAATATCCAGAACAAATACTACCATATAGTTGTATTAGGCTCTTCAATTTTCCAGTAGAAAACTTAGGATTTCGGTGAGGGAAATGAAATTAGTGGCAACATACTTCAAGTGAGGGAAAAGTAGTTTGTTACATGATAGTTGTTCCCAGTCCCCATGTACCAAAGGCAACAGAAGCAGCTTTAATTTAGGCTTTACACGGAGGACAACAACAAACAATTCAACGTATGAATAGTTCTTTCTATCTTTGAAGTTTTTGGAAACAAAGTTAGAATAGAGACTTTGACTGATATATGACAGATGCTTGGCGGGATTGTTGAACCAAAAAGTTTTGGAATTTGTGGTACCTCACCTTTTCTTGGTTCAGACTTGGGCTTTGAAACTCAAGATTTAATGAAACTAATTCATAAAATAATGGAGCTTGTACATATTTTAGTGCTATCTTTAAGTCAGTTTTAGGATTGGGGGATAAGGTACATCTATATAGATCAATTTAGATTTGCTTCCATGCCAAAGCACAATTTATGGAATTTCTCCCTAGAGTAATTTACTCCTTTTTTTTTTTTTTGAAATAAGGGTCAAAAACACATCCTAACTATTACTCTTTTTTGAGTTTCATACCTAAACTATCATAAATTTAAGAAAACTACCTAAACTATCACTATCTAGTTTGCAAAAAACACCAGAACTAAATGTGTGAATTTACTCTCCAAAAGATAAATGAAGTTGAAATTTTCTCAAAAAAATTATTCACATGGCATAAGGAATGCTGTGGTGGCACTACATGGAAATTAAAAAATAATATTTTTTTATAAAAAAATTGTATATTTTTTTTTAAACAAACTGTATATTTTTTTTAAAAAAAACTGCATTATCTTTTTTAAAAAAATCAGCATTTAAAAAAAATGAAAAAAAAAATTTTTTGTAAAAAAATATCAAAAAATTTAGAAAATCAGAAAAAAAAAAATGATTTAAAAAATGCAAAAGTTGATTTTAAAAAAAATGTGAAAACTAAATAATCAGTTTTCTTATTTTTTTATTTTTTAAAATAACTTTTCCATTTTATAAACAATTTTTTTCCTATAATTTTTGATATTTTTTTACAAAAATTATTATTTTTCAGTTTGTTTTTTTAAAACAAATAGTTTTTTTTTTTTTTAATTTGCATGTAGGTGCCATTGTGACATTATTTATCCACGTGGACAACACTTGGCAACATTTTTATATAAAATGGAGAGTTTAGATCACATGCCATTCAAGAATAATTTGAGGTGTGTTTTGCAAACTAAATAGTGATAGTTTAGGTAGTTTTCTCAACCTTCTGATAGTTTAGGTATGAAACTAAAAAAAAGTGATAGTTGGGGTGTGTTTTTGACCCTTTTCTCCTTTTTTTTAGATGGACATATTTATAGGTAGACACCGTTAGATAAGAAATTTAACCTAGTTGGAAAGCAACTTTGTAATTAGATTTGGGTATAATTTGATGTAATTATATAATTTTAATTATTTGTTTAATTAAGTAATTATTATACTAACATAGAATTGGGCGTAATAAAGCAGGAGCAATTAGATGATAACTAATATCATAAGAAAAATTCTCAAGTCTGTGAGAATTGTTGGTGATTACACAATGTAATTACAAGGTGACTTTTCAAAGTTTCTTTTCTTTTTATTTTTCAAATTTCTTTTTCTTTATACCAGTTTCTCTTATGTTACTAGTTATCAATTTACGAATATATTAAATATCTACATTTAAAAATATGTATTTTTATTACCTAGTGATAGATAATATTTAATATTTCGTATATGCACATATATTTGTTTCACGTTAAATTTTATTCGCTTGTTCATTTTAATAGAAACTTATTTAATTTTTAGTGTTAATATTTTTTTTTTAAAAATAAAAAATATCTAACCATATAATTACACTCATATAATCAAACATGACACTGCGGATTACGCTATGCCAAAACAAAGAAGTTTTTGTGACTTAATTAAGTTGTGTTATTACTAAATTGTAACAAACCTAAACTGTAATTATACTATGATTTCCGAGCACACCCCTCAATTTAGAGAATGAATCAGTATCGGACAACAGCCTCTTATAACATTTATATCATCTTAGCCTTCTGCCCTTCTCACGTGAAAATAGCATTTTCCTTCGTTGTTCAGAGGAAAAAGAGCCATTAAATATCTTAACTACTCTTACTAGATTTTCTATTTTTCTTCTTTCACTTTATCCACCGGAAAGAAAAGATCCAAAATGATCAAGAGTAAACAAATACACCACCAGGGCATATGTTAGATAGGATTTAACCTATATACGCGATGGATGAAAATTAATTGAACGATTAGTATAGAATTGTAGCAAGGAACTCGTCTTATTTCTTAAGTTATTCATTTCAATTTTATGGACATTACTTTATAATTATTCTTTAGGTGGTCTAATAACATATAAAATCTTTCACACATTAGAATATTATAATAATGATTATATAGTGGAAAGATATATACTTCATGTCAGGCGGGGGACGAATATTTCATTATTCACGAGCTACTCCAAAATAAATTGTCTCCTTAATTATGACATACATGTCTTATAATAAAAGCAATAAATTTTATCTTCTAATGAGGACCACATGATCACCTTTTTTCCACTTTAGAGAAGGGACACCTTACCCCAAGTTGGAGTTTGCTGCTGCTATGGCCATTCTTTTTAAAAAAGAATTCTTGGATCTAGTGTCAATGTTGATAATAGAGTGCTGATGCAATCCAATCTTTGTTCATTACTTATCTCCTTTCCTTTTCACCCAGTACTGTCATGCATAGAAGAATTATAGATTCCGAATACCTTTCCTTTTCTTGCTTCCATGCTTGTACTCATTTCATTTACCCTTCCTGCTTTTCCTCTATAGGCTTCTTTATTTAGGGTTTCTTTTTAACTTGTCTCTAGTACAGTTATATACTTGAACAAGTTGGCCAACAATTTTTTTTATTATAAACAGGAGAAATGATCAAATTTGCCCTTGTGTTACTCAAAAAACTGAACATTGTCCTCAAATTTTTGGTATATATAATATTACTCCCACACGTTAGCAAAAAGTTTAATTTTGGCCCTCAATGATCCTAACGGGGCTCCAACCTGAAGACAGTTTTATACCATAGATAAAAGTTGAAGGGTAAATTTTGACCTTTTTCCTCGAAGGATTTGCTACCGACAGTGAATATGAAAGGACTAATTAAAAGTGTAACGAATTGAAAAATGAGCAATTTTGAAAAATACGGGGCAAAATTTGGACCTTTTCCCCCTTATAAATAACCCTTTTTATATAGTATTGTTCATTGTACCGCAGTGATACTAGTGTATACGATAAAAATTGGACTTACGCTAGACCGGTGAGACCGTTAATCGAGGGAAGAAAAAAACAAGCACGAGCATAAAGACTTTCTTTCGGACCGGAGGTATCGCACTAGGAGTGGCTGATCCGAAGAAAGCGAAGGAAATCGTTTGGTCCGATTTTTCCATAGCTGGGTAGATCGTGGCCGTTGGTCCGGTAGATCGTGGCCGTTGGTCCGATTATCGTGGTCGTTGGTCCGGGTAATCCGTTACATAAATGCCACGCGTCAAGACCGTTCTGCCATATTGTACTGTCAATCGTACGGGTGTCAGACCGTACGACTCAACCTTATCCTTTTAGGATTTACTTTATTCAAAAGGGCTTTTATGTTATATAGAAGGCCCATAAGGCAAACCTATAAATAGGGGGCATTACCCTACTTTCAAGGGTTGGCTTCTTCAGATCTAGAACATTGTAATAACAAAATATATAAAATCTCTCCCTCTCATTCCCTGATTTTGGTCCGGATTTAGTGTGTTCTTCTTTAGCTTTATTTAATCAAACAATATTCATACATTATTTAATATATACATTTAGTGTAAATCACCGATTATTATTCACTTGCTCACAGTAGATCCTAATCCATTTTCTTCCAATCAAATAGATTAAAGCTCATTCACATATCCTATACCTCACTTACAAATTCAATTGATTACCTAAATTCGGGGTAAACAACTAGCGCATGCAGATTGATTTTCCTGACTAAATTTCTTGTTTTGGAATATGAGAATACAGTAATTAAAACGATTGATCCAAAAGGAGGATAAAAACAAAATAAGAGATACAAGGCCAACTAAGTTTAGGTGAAGCAATTTTTTTTAATAGCCGTAGACCATAGTGTTCCGATCAGTTTGCGCGCACTTTGCTCAAGCATTTTTTGTTTAATTTTCTGACAACTACGATGTCGGACTAGTTTACGTGCACCTTAACTAATTTTGTGAGTGTACATGCCATGCACCTTCTCAAGCAGTTTTTGTTTTATTGACAACTGAGTTGGACTAGTTTACGTACAACTCGACTAATTTCATGAGATACATGCTACGTACCTTCCACCGGCACAAGTGCTCAAGCTGTGTTGCATCTCTAGTTTAATCACAAACTTATTTTGATTAGACATTAGTGAAGTAGTTGATGAGCGTAGGGGGTGGACTTTATCATGCAATGCATGCGTAGAAACGTATATACCTTCCTAAATGGCTCTACTATACTAATACTATCAAAAGTTGGTTAATTAGTTGGGACTTGAGAGGTTAGGTCGGCAAATAGAGTGTATAGGAATAATAATAGTAACAAATTAAGAATAAGTTCTTTAATATGCAGGCACTTTCACAGATGGGCAGGTCATAAATTTAACTCCGTTAGTACATTCTGTTCATAATGAAATATATTTTCAAACTCCAGGAATCAACTTTTACATGCTTATTACTGGTCCTTACTTCGTTGTGGTCTCACAAACAATTAATTAAATCCTCCGGCCATCTAATTAACTCAGACTCCTAGGTTCATAGTTCGATTAAATTACAGTAACTAGCAATTAGGATTAGTGAAATAAACTGATGGCAAATTTTAGAGAAATTAACAGCTATATGGATAACAGTAAAATAGTAAGAAAAGCAAGTCATGACATATTTTATATTACTCTTCCAATTCTTGCTATGAGATGTGCCCTCAACATCTCTGCTGGATGAAAACATTCCTTACATCTATAGAATTTAGATGACAGGTAAATATTCTATGAATAGCTTGCATCAAACATAAAAGAAGGAAATATGTGGCAATTGCCCGTTCTCCTGCAATTTAAGGGAAACAAGTGAGATATATAACATAATTTGATAAAGAGAACTCATAAACATTTAACTTCGTTAGGACATCATATTCAAAGGAAATACTCGTGTGTTTCTTCGATATATCTCACTTGTTTCCCTTAAATTGTGACGTAGCATCTTCAGAAGTAATAACGAAATAAATTTCCAAAAATATGTGGTAAAACAACGGTTCAACTTCATTTTAGACCTTGTGGTATTAGTCTACCGTGTACAATTTGGAAAAGGGATATAAATTCATGTACAAGATGTAACAACTTTCGCGCAATCCAGGAACCATTAATAATAAAATTCATACTTACAAGAGCAAAACTTTGAGACATCTTAGAAGTATTTCTAATTGTTTGCTGAAAGAACAACATACTGGAAATTTACAATAAACTTCGTCTAAACCTAATTGGATATGAGAGAAATTGGATATGTGAGAAGTTTTTCGCTCTCTACTAGTTACAATAAAGAAGATGAAAAATAAGATCTATAATTAGTGCGCAGCTAAATACGCAGTGGCGGAGCAAGAAATTTATATAAAGTATTAAGAAAAATTGTAGGATGTTAAAGCTGTGATTTGAAACCTATGAACTTATGAAGCAACTTTTGTACCTCCTTTGCAACTACACTAGAATCTTTTTTCATGCCAAGGGGATTCAACAATTTACCTATACCTTTACTCTATAGCCCTTCCACACTCTATTTGCCCTTCCCCTATTTAGTTACGCCACTGTAAATACGATATGTTCCGTATCTTTTGTATCAATTTTACTTAAACAAAATTGAGCTTGAATATTTTGATTATCTTTTAAAATTCTTTTATTGGCTAAACAAATGGCGGTGGCACTTAGAAAGGGCTTGATCAGTATGACAACTGCTTATTTTAAGCAAAATGAAAACACTGATGCTAAAGACACGTTCAATTTGTATAAATGGTTAATCCAATTCTAATGATAAAAGAAGCCAAAACCCAGAATGTAGAATTTATACCACTTCGAACCACAAGAAAAACTACAAATAGAAACTTACTGTCTTTGATTATTAATATTGTGTATTTCAGTAAAGAGGTAGAACTTTATAAACGTATATAGTACTAGAAATAGGATCTCTTACTGTATTTAATTTGTTGTACCTGTGAAGAATGTAGCATGATTGTGTTTGATCATGTCAATCCAGGACAAGGCTAATTCAAAATATCTGAAGTAAAGAAGAATCATTTCCTTCACTTGTCTTCAAGAGAATTCGAGTGATTTGGGAGTGCTCCTCCTCCACGGATTTGCCAACATCTTTGACTTGGCCTCAACGCACCTCACTAGATACTACAATTTCTTCTGATCGATCTAATAATTCAAGAACTAATTATCGCCGCCTTCATGCATGTGGTTGATTATCATCATCATCATCATCATCTCTTGAAGTAGTCCACCCGGGAGCATCATTAAGACTGAACGGTTTCAAGTTAAGAGTTGGCATCACAAGTGGATTTGGAAGGACCTGTTGTGAATTTGAGCTGAAGAAATTGAAATGGTTCAGCTGCACCCTCGAATCACTCTCAACCGGATAATTAGTCATATAAGGAGAAACAATAGGTTGGAATGTTGAAGCTGTTGGATTGAAATATAACTGAGAACCTGAAGGAAAAGGCGAGGTCGATGCCAACGATAGAGGAAAACCATTTTGAGATTCTTCTATTAGGGATGAAAACGAATTGTGTCCAAAATTAGCTAAAGACAAATTCGAGTTAGGCTCCCAATGACAGAACGGATTATAGGGCATGCCTGGTAAATTAGAAGATCGATTGCCTAATGGAAAGAAGCTTTGCCCTCCGATATTTGGTTCCTCATTTGAAGCAATTGACTTGTTTTTCCCAGATGTGCCTGATTCTGTATCAATTGCCATGGTTTTCTCTCTCAAACTAGCTTCACCAAAATGACGATCATCACCTATTTTATCTTTCAAATAGTGTGAATTCGCGTTGAACAAGTGAGAACGAAGTTGTTGGAGATCATGAACCGATTCCTGAGGCGGTTGTTGGAACCGAGTGAAGTATTCTGGAGGTACTGGAAGTGGTGGAAGCTTATCAATGTCATGTTTAGTTGCTTCGAGTAACCAATCTACAACTTTGCTAGGTTGGCTGAGCCCAAGCCTATCTTGGAGCTCATACAATTGAATTGCAGTTGGCACTGAAAGTCTAATTCTCCTGTCTCTAAGCCCCCTTATTGTGCACACCTTACTGTGCCTATCTTTCCCTCCCAAAGTACGCGATACACGTACTATTCTTGGGTTTTTAAAGCCTCCCCACTGCCTTGAACTTGATGGAGTAGTCCTTGAGCTCAATTTATTGGTTTCACCGGATTCTTGCTTCGTCTGAAAATTGTTTCCACTTGAATTCATGATATTATCTGTCATTTTTCATCATCGATCTGCAAGAAATCAACAACACAACGAAAAGTATCAAGCATGCATCTATTAGATCGACAAAAATATTACTTCAGAAATGAAGTTAAATTGCAAATTATGCTGCAACAAAAGAGGAATGAATATAAGGAGATCAATACCCTGTCAAGAGAAGACTATGCGAAAATTTTCTTGTGTAGATCCTAGCTTCTATGCAATTTGGATAAATTTGGAGTTGTGGAGGAAATTAGGGTTGATCTTAGGAACTTGTAAGTGCCATCAACAAATTGAACCTCCAAAATAATTTTACTAAAAAGCAAGATTTTGTAAGAATGACTAAGATCTAAAAATCTTCCTATGAATGGAAGATGGTTTAAGATTTTGTATAAACAATAAAAAAGTTATAAAAGGTCACAATTAAGTTGAACTCACATTAGGTTTTGTAGAAGATAAAGTACAACTTGTCTCTTTGATTTTAATTTGAGCAGCTAGCACAACCTCGACATGGAAGAATTCTTTGATAACTGATAGCATTTATGTTCTCTTATAATTTCTCCGAGGCTTGCATCAAAATGAGTTGTTGGAGCAAATTTGACCAAGAAAACAGCTTATGCAGAGAATACTTACAGGATAAGTTATGGTTTGGGGAAAAAGAAGAAATGTTAAGATTCTCACTGTGTCATATTTCAAAAAGGAAAGTAGAAGTATGGCAAATCCTTCTCCATATGTCGCTTACACGTGCTGACACGTAAATTTGATCAATAGGGTTAATAAGAATAAGTTTAAGTTCTTACATTGATGACATAGGAGTACTAAATCTTAACACTATCAATTAAATTGACCTACTACATCATGTAACTCAATATGCTAGTTAAATAATGTATATGATTCAAATGCATTAGAAGTTCAATTTCTCGCATTTAGACTACTCCATGTTGAATAAAATGTTTTGGCAATGAATTACTGTCAATAAACTAGTCGATTCTAGCAGTTTCACGTTTACATTTTCAGTTGTCATACTAATTAATGATGCTACAAAAGAAAGGTACGCTGTTAACCTCACAAGGACCACCCTAGAATTAGAAAAAGAAAGGGCTTACTGCTTTCCTGCTAACCGCTACTAGTAGAGCAGTAGTACAATATAAATGGCGAATCATCTGAGCCACTCATCTGTCCCAATTTATATTGCTCTTTCCTTTTTGTCTGTCTCTACTCGCAAGTAAATGCATTCATTTTCATATTTAAAATAATTTAAATTTAAGTTCTTCTAACCTTTAACGAAATATAATTTATAGTCGTACAAATATGTATGATATATTTTAAACCACAAATTCAAAATAGTTCTTTCTTTATTAAACTCCGTACAACATTACATAAAATGGGATGAAATAACTGCTCCATGCTTGCCTAGAAATATAAGAAATCTTTGACAAAAGTAATTGGTAGTACGGTACCATGTATCTTATTTTCCTTTAGAAGAAAACTATATTTGTTTCTGAAACTTTTAAAAAGATGCTGAAACAGCTAATTTACATGATCATAAAGAAGAAAGATTAATGCCAGACACTAAATGAGAATGGTCAGTAATTATTTAAATCTATCAAATTGAAAAATTAATTAATAATTAGATAAACTTGCGGACAGTGGTATATATATATATCCCAAAGTTGTGGTTCATGCTGTAGGAGTTTTTCATTAGCTGGAGAAATTTTATTGTATTGAAAGAAGAAGCTATGCTCATGTAGAGGAGGGACCAACCAATAATATAGAAGCTCTTAAAAGACTTGCCACTTAGTACACAGAAAAAGGACCACTTCTATTTTGCAGTGAGATTTTTGTATGCAGGAGCAACTAGGACTTTACTAACTTAAACCAGCTACGTAACTAATTAATTATCACCCATTTGTTTTTCTTCACGTCTTGTATGGTACTAAAAAGGAACTATACAAGTCTTTAACATTTGAATGCACTTTGTATAAGTCCTAAAGGCACCGGTCTTCTGCAAAATCATGAATTCCCAATAATTACTGTAGAAAGACAAGGACAATTAAAGAAAAATCAAATTCCAATCAACTGTTCCATTGGGTAACTGTCGAATTAAAGAATAATCAAATTCCAATCAACTGTTCCATTGGGTAACTGTCGAAGGAAAGGTACCATTGCATCAGCAGAACTATGTATACATATGCAAGAAAAATTAAAATATAACTACACATAAAGTAAGATTACACTCATCCTGAATTCGCTGACTCTAACATAGGTGGAGCCAGGATTTGAAATTATGAGTTCTGAACTTGCATGCTATCATACTCATAGCTCTTTTTTTTTATAATATTGGAGAGATGAAGGAAAAACGGGGAGGTGATCACAGAGTGGAGAATCAAACCTTCACCAACTAGACTACTAAGATTCTCTTATAGCTCATTTTAGTCCATAAGTTTGCAATTAAATACTTATTCATACTTAATATAAATACAAGATATAAGCAAAAGCTACTGGATTTGTTCCGTAAGGACTACCCGAAACAGTATAACACAGTTGATTGACACAGGAAAAAAGGTCGGGGAGAGGTACTGTGGTCTGGAGAGAACTAAATTGATGTGTGGAGTAAACCCTAATGAAAACAGTTAAAAGGATGCTTTTACAGGCTGTAGCTCATTATAAGGACTAGACTTGGCTACAATCATAGCAGGCCAAAAGCTAATATCATTACTGAATTTATAGTCATAATTGAGCATGAAAAAGCACCTAATATTTAGAACCCTAGCTACAAATTAAGATTGCAAGTTGCTAGTAAAAGTTTCAACAAGTAAATCCCAACTAATTAACTCCTAGGTTAAGCTGCCAAATTTTCCAATTTCTCCTTCTACCTTCTCCAGGAGAAACATATTCATCTAATTTGTGCTTGAATTAAGTGAAATCAAATATATATATAGGGCAAAGCAAGAAAAAGAGAATAAGAAGAAAAAAACAAATATAAGCAAGTAATCATAAATGGATGATTAACTAACTGCCTCACAATGTAAGAAATAAGAAATAATAAAGGGAGGATCCCCATATATAACTATCTGTTATTTTATGCAGACTAAGTTGGCGTTTGGCCAACCCATGGTTTGAAACCATGGTTTCAAACCACCGTTTGGACATACGTTTGGAATCATGGTTTCAAAAACAACTCATACGTTTATATTTTGTAAAAAAAGACCCATAAGTTGGTAGATATTTTTAACAATTACCCCATCAATCATTTACCAATCTCATTAACTTCCACCAACCTTTATTTATGTCTACCAACCTTTAATTTATGTGGGAAGATTATATTAAAGAGTAGTTACATTTCTATTCATGTTAAATTTTCGTTTTTATTGAACTAAAGTTTGATTAATTGATGTTGCATTTTTTAGAAAGGCCTTCTAGTAGTGTACTAATTTTGTTATAAATTATGATTTGCTCATTTGGTAAGATTATATAAGAATTGATAATATTTTGATAGTTTTCACAATTTGTGGGATTTTTATGTCTATAAGAAAAGATACAACTTAAAATGTTCAAATTGTATATCCAAACATGGTTTGAAACCATGGTTTGAAACATCAAACCGTGATTTCAAACCATGTCCAAACGGGGCCTAACAGAATGAATAATGGACTGTGCTAGCTACGAACTGCTAAATTTCAAGCCCCGAAGGAGCTGATAAACTGTCACTTCCATTTTATTTTTTTAACTCATAACAGATGATACAGTCTTCAATTCCTCTCTCTCTGTTCAATTAAAACTTCCTCCTCTTTAATTTTGTTGATATTGGTATTACAAAAGAAAATCATGTAGTACAAATTATTGGTAGGTTTCAGTAATTTCTTAACTATTTATTCCTAGCAGTTTGGTCCTTTAATTTATCAAAAGTGCATACTTTAAATTTGGTTTCCATTAAATTTAATGGAACTGTGCAAAAAAAATCTGGTGTACACTCACATTTAGAGGTATATATATATATATATTTTTTATTTTTTTTTTGCAAATTCTGCTATTTTAGTCTATTTCTAGAGTTTGATAAAGCTTTTTAAGGTAAAATTTTTGCTAAGGCTGATTCGTTCGTCAAGTCTGAAGCAGTTTTACCGAGGAGGTTTCCAGTATGGATGTTCTTTTTTAAGGGCTTATGCATGGCCTTTTTATTTGTTAGTAAAACTAATCCAGTAGACTAAGAAATGATTTCATTAATCTTAACTTAATTTTTCTTTTTATTCTCAAATAGATACTGTACATATGGGGTTCGATCTACTAGCCAGTTGTATATACGTAGTGTCACTTTCAGTTCAGACAGTTGCACCCCTCAACCCAATGCAGTGTCTCAAGTTCACACTGCCACACTTCATATTTCACAATTACACCTTTCTTGTTCCTTTTATATTGAAGGAAGAAAATGAAAAAGAAGAGAAGGTGCAGACGTGATGAATTCAATGATAAATGAATGCATGCTTCAAATAATGCAATTACTTTGCAGAAAAAAAAGCGAACTGCTAGTCCCTCTAAAGCGAACTGCTAGTCCCTCATAGCCAACAGCCCGCAACCCCACCCCACACCCCTAAGATCCTCAACGGTATATCCAAGTTCAGGGGTAATTAAGATTACCAATATAGGAGTTGTAATTTAAGGAAATATGAAACACGTCAAATTTGAGAGGGGTCTTTAATTCTACCTAAATTTAAATAAAATAAAATAAACGAATTATTCACACTGATATCTACATCAAATCACATTAATTTACCATGATCATTAAGTGGAAAATTTGGTGTACACTCACATTTAGAGGTATATATAAAAAGAATTAAAACAAAGTTGAAACTAATGTGATCACTTTTATAAAAGAAAACTAGTTTTTATTAGTCATAAATATTCTAAAAAGAGAACCTATAAAAAAATTAGATTAAATATGAAATAACTCATTTAAGAAATTAGTATATCTGAACTTGAAAAAGTAAAATATTAAAAATAAAGTTAATGAAAAAGAAAAAGATGGTAATGTTATAATCTTGAGATGTAAACTTGAGATTTGACCTCCTTAGAAACCGATTCGAACGGCTAAGTTGAAAAAATCATTTTACAAAATTTAATTTTACTTTCTATAAATTAATGTTATGCATGTAGATATATAATTTTCTTAAATATTTAATTTTGTTTAGTTAACCTATTATCTTCTTTTGGTGATTTTGCTTTATTTTTTATAAAAAGGAAAAAATGGTTAAAAAAAAAAGGACAAATAAAGTAAACTTTTATTTCAGCCAACTCTAAATATGGAACAAACTAAATTTGAATCGTTTTCTTCACAACTTCAATCTCCGCCAACTTTGTATATGGAACTTCCCTACCCTTTCTTCTTCCTCTTTGTTTGTTTTATTTCCTTTTTTATACCGATATTTTTTCCTCCAAATATTATGCAAATTCCCAAAAATCAGGAAAGTGATTATGCAAAATCCCCCAAAATCAGTACTTTCCTGCGATGCTCTTATCTCTCCTATAAATTCGAACGGTTATTTTTCTACTTTGATATATAAATTCAAAGTGCTTCAATGGAAAAATTGGAGAGATGACAGAAACAAAAAAAAAAAAAAAAAAAAAGAAGAAGAAGAAGGAAAAAACAACATTCACACAAATCAGTATAGGAAAATATGCCAAATTGGTCGTAGCATCACGGGGGAAAGAAAGTACGTTTACACAAGTCCATAAAAAGGTATATCAAATTGATTGGCTTATGGAAGAAATTTCTACAGTGCTCTGGCCCTTGCTTGTTTTTTCTTCTTGCTTCACTTCATGATATTCACGAAATTTTAAACCCCTAGCGTTAGCTGACTCCCTTTGCCATGTTCACGTCATCGTTGTCAAAGGAGAGCTAATTGTATATTAGTATATATTTAAATAGTATGATAATGGCTTGATTTTAGAAATTGGCCTTCGATTGCTAATGGCTTGGTCCCTTGACCACATTCATTTTAACAATAAACCTATCTATGCTAAGCCGTATTGCACGAGATTTAGATGGATTTGGTGTCTGTTTATATAGTGTTCAAAATATAATGGTGAAAATCCTTTTCAAATTCTATAATTAATTACTGATGCATATTGTATATAGCAATAACTGAAAGAATTTGGAGGAATCCATAATGATAAAAAGGGTAACCGAAAGAATAATCAATGTTATAACTGTAGCTCTATGTAAATGCTAATTGCTCCATTATATTCACTATTGCAGTTACTTAGGTTATTCCCTTTGAAAAGAAGACAATTAATATTTATTTAACATGAAAAATTAGAAAAAGGCCAAAAAAAAAAGAGATAAAAGATAAATAACAATGCTGGTCATAGGGAGGCGTCACATCACCTTGTCTAGCCTAACTTTATATTATATATAGATTAATTCACTATAATTACTTAGTGATTTATAAAGGTGTATATTAAAGACGCATATCATGTAGTATTATTGATAAAATGTAAACATCGATCAGAGTTTTTTTTTTTTTTTTGGCCACATGTCTGTTTCTTTCTTCT
This sequence comes from Lycium barbarum, assembly GCF_019175385.1. NCBI lineage: Eukaryota > Viridiplantae > Streptophyta > Magnoliopsida > Solanales > Solanaceae > Lycium > Lycium barbarum. The sequence goes on from NC_083339.1 coordinate 137,558,841, forward strand.
GTACTTGCAATAAAACGCATCAAAAGGCTGTTCTAGATCTTGATCAAATGAAAATTTCACAAGTCCTTCGATATGTCTGGGAAAGGGCATTGGGAAAGTAGCAAAGCTGAGGTATCAAAAAAAAAATTAAGGTTCTAACTCTAATTTTTCCAAAAAGGAAAAAAGAAAACTTTAATTTTACCATATAACTTGCAGTTTGTGCTGAATCTGGAAGTTTTTTTATCAGCGTTTATAATTCTCCTTAGAGGAATTACTTGTATATTCATTATGTATTAAAACAAAACAAAAAAGAGGATAAAAATCGGGCTTCTAGAAGGTGAAATTAACTGATTTGCTCTCCTGACTTTCTATCAAACAAGTCCTTTAACATTGGATCCAAATTCTTGTATACCCCAGAAAGGAAATTTTACTTTTCGTAATTAATTAAAATGGCCTGACTCTATCCTTAAATTTATGTCATGTCAAGTACTTAAGCTAGATAGATTATGACTTTTAATAATCTAAAACCTATAATTTATACTTTAATGGTTTACGACTTTCACCTCACAATAAAGAACTAGATCACCCATAGCATAATTAAAATGCAGGCTAATAGATAATCAAGACAATATCTCCTTAATCAAAAAGGCTAATTTCGCCGTACTTTGCTATTTATTTCTTTGGACACATAAAATTTCGGTCAAATCAAATGTATTAAGATTGTCTTAACTTGTTTGTGTTCTCAACATTACCAAATAATAGGACAATCAAGACTTCGTTGAGCTAGCTAATTGTGATTTTCACTGCATTAATTACATGTAGTCTAGATAAAAAGCATGAATCGTGGCATCATAATTAAGACCGAAGAGGCATTTTGTTGAAATGAAATCGTTAAACACCAGTCCGGCACGCGATTGGATTTTTTCTGCCCTCCTTTAAACCGCATCTCCAAATCATTCATAATTGCCGTCCTTTTCTATTAATCGCTTGTATTAATTTTTTTTCTTCTTTTACTTGTCTACTTTAGCAATTTAAGCTCCAATTTGGCTATAGATTTTGAAATTGAAACTTGAGTTTTTGAAGTTGTGATTTTTGAAACATGAAGTTGCATTTGGACAGGTATTTTACTTGGAAAAAAAATTGACGTTTTGTGAGTGGAAGTCCCAAAAACTGGTCTGGACTAGCTTTTGAAACTTGAAATTTTTTTGAATAGAAATTTTCAAAATTTTATCCAAAATCTATGGCCAAATAGATGTTTGAAAATAAATATTTCAAAACCTGATCTAAAATCTATGGCCAAACGCTACCTAAGAGAGATTTTTTAAAATATTATCCTTATCACTAAGTAACTAATGACAGTATTATAGTCAAATTTAAAGTTTTATAGCATAGTTAGTATGGGTAATTTAATAAAACAAATACTTGTGTATAATTTTTTAAGAGAAGTACCAAGGCAAATACAGGACTAGTAAAAGAAAATTGAGAGATTATTATTATCTTAATTTGTTCCATTCAATACGATACTCTTTCTTTTTCGATATTTGGATTGAGAGATTATTATTATCTTAATTTATTTCATTCAATACGATACTCTTTCTTTTTCTATATTTGGAAGATTTTAATAATAATTTCATTTTACTTTAATGTCATTGTATATTTAAGACTGCAGCTAAGTAATAAAGAGTATTTTAGTAAACTTTTTTCATTTTTATTTCCTTTCTTTACAATCCCAAACGTCATATCAATTACTCCTAAATGAAACAGAGAGTATTAAAAATGTTTTCGAGAATACTGTAATTGGGGAAGACAGCAACTGAATTCTCCGAACATCACTAAAATTCTAAAGTCGGCAGAAAAAGAAAACAGCCTTAATTTGGCAACGTTAAAGTATTAATAGGCCCGTCAAATTAGGAATTTGTGTTCGACCTATTTGGCTATCAAATTATCGAGGCCATGATTGATGATGTTTTTTAACTTCATCTTGGTCTAACTTTATGTAACAACCTCCAAATAAAAACACTCACAATAATAGAAGAACACTGATTATTGAATTAATAACCAAAATACTAAAGGGAAATTACAGCATCATAGAAGAACAATAACTAGAAGAAAGGATGAGAAGCAGAAAGGGTTTGAGAGATACAGAATTTGCCTAAGCATAATCATAATTGCATAAACCGTTCTTCTAAGCCGTGATCCTTTTAACCCGATGTTAATTGGGCCTGGGTCTCAAATCAACCTTTGTGAAGGCCTTCTAGTTCTATTGCTACTTCTCGGCTCCGTAATGGGTTGTGTGACATTGGGCTGGATTGGTTCATAACACTTTATACTGGAACTTCTATAACAGCTTTTAGATTAATATTTTTTTGTTTTTTATCATCTTTTAAATTATATATTTGAGCTTTTTCTCTTTTTTTTTTTTTTTTTAATTATCGGCATTGGGGTGTGCCGCCATGACTTTATGGTTTCCAAATCTTTGGATTTAAATGCTAACGCCCCCAATAGTGGGTGAGTTTATATTTGAGCTTCTTTCTTTGTCGTGCGCCTTTTTCCTAATCAACAAAACTAATTAGTTGGAACACAATTAGAAGACTTGTATAAGTAGAGAAGTAGGACATTAAATATTTTACCTTTAGAAAATGTAAAGTTATTTCCTAATTCCCTAAGAAAGTAACTTATGTACATTACAGAGAAGATTAGCATGGTCTGATACAAGATTGACATTTACAAATCGAGAAATAGTAGTACAATTTTTTGACAGAAAAAGAAGAAGTAATGTTCTGTAAAGTGAGAGCACCACAATACATGGTTTTGGGTTTTAAAACTCAGGCTATCAAATGGGCTTGGGTATTGTATACGGTAAAAATCGGATATATGCAAGACCGGTGAGACCGGGGACCGAGGGTAGGACCAAAGGAGCACGAGTATGATCGGTCTTTTCTTCAGACCGGGAGGATTGCACCAGATGTGGCTGATTCGAGAAAAGAGAAGTACATCTGTTGGTCCGGTGTCTCCGGACTAAACTCAGCGTTGCCGTTAGTCCGGTTTCTCCAAGTCAAGTTCTCGTGGCCGTTAGTCCGGTTTCTTCATGATTCGAACTGAACGTGGCCGTTGGTCCGATTAACCAGTTGCAGAGCTACCACGCGTCAAGACCGTTCTGTCATTTTGTACTGACAACCGTACGGGTGTCAGACCGCACGGTCCTACCTTATCCTTTTATGGTTTCTTTATTCTAAAAGGTTTGGTATTGTATGTAAGGCCCATGGGGCAAAACTATAAATAGAGGACATTTCCCTACTTTTAGGGGTTGGTTTTTTGAGATCTAGAACATTGTAATAGAAATTCATATTGAAGCTCTCCCTCTCTCTCAGATTTTAGTCCGGATCACAGTGTTCTTTGGTTTTGTTATCCACTCAATACAATATATTGCCCTATATACATATACATATATATTTTCGCTTAATCACCAATATTGACATATACTTATTCAAGTCATTAACATATCTATATCTATATTTACTCATTATAGCATACGAACCCATACATATTTCATATCAACCAAAAGTAGATTAAAATGTATCCACATATCCTATACCTCACTTACAAATTCAATTGTTACCTAAATTCGGGGTAAACAGTTTGGCGCCCACCGTGAGGTTAGGATAATAGTGTTTTTTTAATCTTAGCTTCTACCTCATTTTGCCCGTTTGACTGAGGAATCGTCTGCTAATTTCTACCAAAAAACGGACAAATGGCAAGCAGCGGACAGTCTGGTCATGTTAACAACAACGAGATTGTGGCCGAAAACGAGAACAGTGGGTTACGAAACCCAGATCCAGTCAACCCAAACTCTGTTGATTCGAGGGAAGACCTCAACCGGCAGAACACCGTGAACCAAGAGAATGCCACCTTACCGGCCACTGATCCCTTGACTACTCATAACTCAATTACTTTATCCCGGGACCAAGGCCGGAAAGCATCGAATACTCCGGATGAGATTAACTTACGTTTAATTTTTGAAATGTTGCAGGAACAGGGAGCCGCCATAGCCAAACAGGGAATTGCAATAGCTCAGCTGCAAAGCAAAAATGATAAGGCAGCCCCGGAAAGGTCAAAAGGCTCTACCGAACCAAGAAGGGATGAAACACGGGTAGTCGAGAGTAATGGATCAGGAGCCGGTTCATCCACCAAAGTACTGAAGATGCTTAAGACCTTGGCAAAGCGGGTAGATTCAACAGAGAAGAGGGTGGATCAAATATCGGGGCTCCTCCGATTCTAAAAGGGCCGGATTCGAAGAGGTACATCCAAAGGCCTTTCCCTCCAAGTGCAGCTCCGAAGTTGATCCCGAAAAGGTTCAAGATGCCAGATATCCAGAAATACGACGGTACAATGGACCCACAAGAGCATGTGACTTCGTACACGTGTGCCATAAAAGGAAACGATGTCGAAGAGGATGAAATTGAGTCCGTTTTGCTAAAAAAATTTAGGGAAACGCTATCGAAGGGGGCGCTGACCAGGTATGACCATCTTCCCGAGCATTCAATCACTTCCTTCGAAATGCTCGCAGATGCGTTCATAAAAGCCTATGTCGGGGCTAAAAAAGTGCAGGCCCGGAAGACGGACATCTTCCGCATAGCCCAAAGGGATAATGAATTACTACGAGAATTTGTGAACCGTTTCCAAAGGGAACGGATGGAGCTCCCCCCGGTTCCGGAGGAATGGGCTGCACAAGCTTTTACCAACGGGCTTAGTCCTCGGAGCTCGACGGCCTCATTCAAACTGAAAGAGAATTTGCTGGAGTATGAGGCTGTGACCTGGGAAGATGTTCATAACAGGTACGAATCAAAGATTCGGGTAGAGGATAACCAACTCGAGCTTCCCTCGGGACCCATAAATATAAGCAAAAGCTCTGAAAGGTCAAGGAAAGTTTACGAGCCAGAGGCGCGATCATTGAGGGAAAGATACCAGCCATACTCTCATTCAGAAAAATCGAGCTTCAGGTCGAAAAGATCAAGGGTTGGCCCTAGTCAGCTCTCTGGTCGGGGTGATAAACGGGTGAGCACCCGTCGAACAGTCGAGGTCTATCATTTAGAAGCGATGCCGGGAGTTCGGCTAGCAACAAAGACTTACCAAGGATATCGGAGTATAACTTCAACATCAATACTTCGGATCTAGTCTCGGCTATTGGCTGTATCGCAGAAGAAAAATGGCCGAGACCACTAAGATCAAACCCGAGCCAATGGGACCCGAGCGTGATGTGTGACTATCATGAAATCCATGGGCACAGAACTGAGGATTGTCGCCAACTAAGGGAGGAGGTGGCTCGCTTATTGAAGAATGGCCACCTTCGAGAATTCCTGAGTGAACGAGCTAAACTCCACTACAAGCAAAGGGAATCTCACAAACGGGTCGAACCGATGGATCCTCAGCATGTAATCAATATGATTATCGGGGGAACAGATGCTCTTCGAGGGCCGGTGATGAAACGAATGAAGGTTTCCGTTGTGCGTGAGAAGCGCAACCGGGATTACGTACCCGAGGGTTCCATCTCCTTCAGCAACGAGAATGCAGAAGGTATCATTCAACCGCATAATGATGCATTGGTAATTTCTATTCTTATTTTTAAATCACAAGTTAAACGTATTTTGATTGACCCAGGTAGCTCGGCCAACATCATCCGGTGGAGAGTGGTTGAACAGCCAAGGCTACTCGACTAGATTGTACTGGTCGCCCGAGTACTCAGTGGGTTCAATATGGCAAGCGAAACCACGAAGGGGGAGATTTCTTTGCCGGTCAACATTGACGACACCATTCAACAAACGGTGTTCTATGTCATCGAATGAGATATGAAGTATAATGCTTTGCTTGGTAGACCGTGGATTCATAGCATGAGAGCAGTGCCATCGACACTACATCAGTTGCTGAAATTTCCGACGCCGAAGGAGATAAAAACCATCTGAGGTGAACAGCCGGCTGCAAGGGAGATGTTCGCTGTTGAGGAAACACCACTCTTACCCAAAATATTGGATCTAAGACATGATGAATCAGTCGGAGGCAAGGACACCAAAATAACTAAAGGGTACGGGTTCGACAGCGAAGCAGAAGGGGTCGGACCCGATGGATGAAGAGGACGATTTCGGCGTACCCCGATCGTTCGTATTACCGGATGACTCTGATGCAACCAAATCTATCGTGGAAGAGCTGGAGAAAGTCAACTTGTTCGAATATCTACCAGATAGAAAGGTATACCTGGTAACGGGGTTAACCTCGGAGCTCAGGAACAAGTTAATTAAATTTCTTCAAGCTAATGCCGATTGTTTCGCATGGTCCTATATAGACATGACAGGTGTGTCACCGGAGGTGACGACTTATAAGCTCAGCCTTGACGGGAGATATCCCCCGGTGAAGCAGAAAATGAGGCCCATGGCAGAGCCGAAACACACCTTCGTAAAAGATGAGGTAACAAAACTTTTAAAAATAGGTTATATCCGGGAGGTAAAATAACCGGACTGGCTGGCTAACGTAGTGGTGGTGCCGAAGAAAGGTAATACATTTAGAATATGTGTTGATTATAAGGATTTGAACAAAGCATGACCGAAGGATTTATTTCCGATGCCTCACATCGATAGAATGATCGACGCGAAGGCCGAGCATGAGATGTTAAGTTTTCTCGATGCTTACTTCGGGTACAACCAAATCCGGATGCACCCGGAGGATCAAGAGAAAACATCCTTTATTACTCGGTACGGGACTTACTGTTACAATGTCATGCCCTTCGGGTTAAGAAATTCCGGTGCAACTTACCAACGCCTAGTTAATGGGATGTTCGAAGAACATTGTATAGGGAAAACAATGGATGTTTATATTGATGACATGGTAGTCAAGTCCTTGGAAACAGAGGACCATTTAAAAAATTTGCAAGAAACCTTTGATGTACTCCGTAAATTCAACATGAAGCTTAACCCGGAGAAATGTGCCTTCGGTGTCCGGTCTGGCAAGTTCTTGGGTTTCATGGTGTCGAACCGGGGGATTGAAATTAACCCAGAAAAGATCAAAGCCATTGAGGATATTGAGGTGGTAAATAACGTCAAAGGAATGCAGAGACTCACCGGAAGGATAACAGCGCTGAGCCATTTTATTTCGAGGTCTTCGGATAAAAGTCACCGTTTCTTCTCCTTATTAAAGAAGAAGAATGACTTCGTTTTGACACCGGAATGCCAAAAATCCTTGCAGGAATTGCAAAGATACTTGTCCAGCCCGTCTCTGCTGCACACACCGAAGGCAGACGAGCAGTTGTTTCTCTACCTTGCCGTATCCGAGGTAGTGGTAAGTGGTGTTTTGGTCCGAAAAGAAGCAAGTACACAATTTCCTATATATTATGTGAGTAGGACTTTAGGGGACGCGGAGACCCGATATCCCCACCTCGAAAAGTTGGCTTTGGCATTGGTAAGTGCTTAAAGAAAACTGAAACCTTACTTTCAATGCCATCCGATATGCGTAGTAACTACTTACCCTCTAAAGAATGTCATGCACGAACCGGAATTGTCGGGTAGACTGACCAAATTGGCTGTAGAGATTAGCGGATATGATATTGAATATAAACCCAGGACGACCATTAAGTCTTAAATCTTTGCCGATTTGTGGCAGATTTTACCCCCGCTATGATACCCGAGGTTGAGAAAGAGCTTCTGCTAACCTCGGGAAATGCTTTGGGTATCTGGTCTTTACACACGGACGGGGCCTCGAACCTAAGAGGTTCCGGGCTAGGCATCGTCCTTAAAACCCCCGTCGGGGATGCCATTAGACAGTCGATTAGAACTATTAAATTGACTAATAATGAAGCTGAGTATGAGGCTATGATTGCAGGTTTGGAATTAGCTTGGAGTCTGGGGGCCGAAATAATCGAAGCAAAATGCGACTCTCTCTTGGTCGTTAACCAAGTGAATTGCGTCTTCGAGGTTAAGGATGAACGAATGCAAAGATATCTGGAGAAAACTCTGGTGATACTGCACCGGTTTAAAGAGTGGACCATGCAGCATGTACCCAGGGAGCAGAATAACGAAGCTGCCGCACTGGCCAACTTAGGCTCTTCAGTCGAAGGGGAGAAAATCAACCCCGGTGTCACGACCCAGCTAGGGGCCGTGACGGGTACCCGGGGCTAGCCACCGAGCACCACTCGTTCTAATACTCATCTTACTCATTTAATGCCCTTTTTCCAATTTTACACACGAATTGTAGGAAAATCATATTTTATATAGAAACATAAATACATATATACATTTTCCACTCGGCCATCAAAATAATATATACATAATAATAACATCTTGTGAGACCATCTGACCCACACTGCGTATCTACGAGCCTCTACTGACATACTAAACATATAGACGGAACAAGACTCCGTCGTGCCCAAAATATGCATATATACCAAAAGAAGAATCATAAGCACCTCCGGACAATGGAGTGCTCTCAATCAGCTGACAGCTACTAAGGGTCTGGACCAAGCTCACCTCCCTGTCTACCTGTGGGCATGAACACAGCGTCCAAAGAAAACGGACGTCAGTACGAACATTGTACTGAGTATGAGAGGCATAAATAATAAAGAAAGACAGTGTTAATATAATGTGAACATCAATGTGAAACATCTGAATCTGAATGACAATCATAAAAGAAGTAATGCATGTTGTCTTACTCATACTCATCATAATTTCATATATGCATAATATGCAAGCTGCCCGTCCATATCGGAACGTTGTAATAATCAATAACATTAGCCCGCGTCCAGGCCTCCCGCGTCCAGGCCTCCCGCGTCTGGGGTACCATCTCATGCCGCCCACTAGTGGTGTCTGCCCATGCCAAAAGGTCATGGTGTATCCGTATAGCTGCCCGCCTTGGCGGTGACTGCCCGGCCAACTAGGCGCGGTGTAATATGATCATGACATGCTCATCAAAAATACTTGTAATAATATGCTTATCATAATATGATTATCATAGTACATGCATAAGACTCAAGATCAACTATACTCTGTCGGGGTGGCGTAAGGTCGTGATCCCCCGATTTCATTATGGAGCAATTATTGACATTCTGCCTCACCTTGAAGGAATTAGTACATAAGGTGAGTGTAAGAAATAAATAGCATCATTATCAATATGGCATCATCATATCATATCTCTTATCTCTTATCTTATATAGACATTTATGGACTTAGGCTTCTAGCTTTCCGGAAAATAGGAACTCATGAAGAGGAAAAAAACTTATGCTATAGGATTCATGCCATTAGAAAGAAAGGACTAGCCTCACATACCTTTGTCGTTTAGCTATGTTATCGTTCACTTGCTCTCCCCAATGTCACGTTGTTACCTTCACGGGAGAATTCATATTAACATTAGTTAATAGATTATAAGAACGCGTCGTAAATTCTAGAGAAAATTGGGCAGCATTTCCCCTGTAAACTTAACAATCCTCAAAATTCCAACTTAGCCAAACGTCAATCAAAATACCAACAACAACAACACCAACAATTTCATATCAAACTAGACTTAAATCCATTCTTAAATTACTCCCAAAACAGCCCAATATACATTCGGATGCCAATGCTTGTATACACTTCTTTATTTCCGTATATTCATAATATAACAACAATAACTACAGCCAATCCCCCGATATTCCAGCCCACAAAACAGTCCATAACGACCATAAAAAATCCCCAAAATATCATCGCAAAACAGCCACAAATGTTATACCAAATAGCTCCAAAATATAGTCACAAAATAACCACGAAAATTACATAAAGCAGCTCCAAAATTTTGTCATAAAACAGCCACGAAAATTACATAAAACAGCCCCAAAATATTGTCAATAAACAGCCACGAAAATTACATAAAACAGCCCCAAATATCGGCACAAAACAGCCCGGTATACGCTTTGTATACAATATCTTTATACACTTTATTCTCCCAAATTCAAGAACAACAACTTATCAACAACTTCAACAACAATGTCAACAATTATTATACATCATAACTCAGCTAATTCCATCCATTTAATCCACCTAAAACAGCCCCTTAATCCATAAACCCCAACAAAACAACAAACGAGTTTATAATGCTATTTTTTTCCGTTCTAATCCGTTAAAACTCTAAATAAACTTGTTAACAATGAAAAATGGACCTTAATCTTACCTTAATTATGCAGCAACCACTTCCACCCTCTCTTTCTTGGCTGATTTTTAGCTCAAATTGAAGGCAACGCGACGTACAACACTTTTCTCTTCGGGAGCTTCGCGATTCGGGGCTTAGATTGTGGTCAAAATTTGGTTTCTTTCTCTATCTCTCCTCTCTCTCTCTACCTCTGAAATTTCTGGGTTTGTTGAGGTCTGAAAATGAAAGAGAAGGCCGAATTTTTTCATTAAATGGCAAAGAAAATGGGCTGACCCGACTTGGAATCGGGTTGGGCCGAATTCATTGCCCAGCTTGACCTTTCTGCATTAAAATGTCCATATCTTCTTATTCCGATGTCACGTGAAGACCCACGACCTATGGTTGGAAAGCTATTTCAATTATCTACAACTTTCATTCTGGGAGTTTTCCCAAATTCCCAAAGGACGATAGGGTTATGACCTCCCGAAATCAAATCACCCGAAAACGTATCTTAAAAATATTATTTTGGAGGGCTTTCACTTTGATTTGGCTTAAGGATCCTTCTTGGGTTGTGTTTAACTTCTCATATATTATTCATATAACTTGTCACATGTTCTAAAAAAAAAATCTCGACATGTGGACCCCACCTCAGCTTATGAATAATTCATCGTACGAAAATACGGGATATAACATCCTTCCCTCCTTTGGAACATTCGTCCTCGAATGTTAAACGATTCGGTCTTCTACGAAATTTCGCCATATATTTTCCTTTAACTGACTCGGAGTACCATGACCACACTATTCTTGCTTACCTCTTACTCCTCTTTTTGAGTACCTACTTGGTTTCATCGGCGACGCATAAATACTTGCAAGTTACACAATCATTCTTGCATGATTCGTGTACATACATTTCTATACATATACAAGTATCCACATTCGTATTCATATTCGTGTTCGTAATCGTACTCATTTACCCATCATTAGACTTATTTCTGCACAACTCTCACTCTTTGTTTTAGAGTCTATATCTGTCACATCTCGGAGTCCATCATTTCAATCTCTATACTTATATTATCTTTACTCGCTTCCCCCCTTTTAGGGTTCTACTTGTACCATTCTCAAATCCGTCGTCTCACCTTCAAATCTTTACTTCATATATCTCTATTTCACTTACCACATAAGTCGTTTCAGCAATGTGTTCACATTCATTATAGCCCTTCATATTCGTATCTCTATCTCCGTGATGCTGTTATTTTATTTTGCTAATAAACTTATCGTATTTTACTCGTGCTTATACATCCAATCGCTACTCCAGTATCGTACTCTATTAGAGTTACACTTTTTCCTCCATGTCATGTTTTAGTGCTACTAATCTCCTTTGTTCACTCTTTCATTTCTCTTTACCGTATCAATGTCACTCTTATAACTGCCATTACTATCAATTCAATAGTATCTAACTCAACTCTTGTAGTCATTAACGATACTCCTAGCTTAATCTCATTCTGCCATTACTCTTTTGCACATCATCTTTTATTGTTAGGACATATTACAAGCTTATATCTTATCTCCTTTGGATTCTAGGAAAAATTCGGCAGAGTTTCCTCTGTATTTCTTACTATCCCAAAACCTGCACGCAGCAAATACCAATAATGCCTCACAGGGCCAATATATATATATATATATATATATGTATATATGTATATACGACATATCTCAGCCACACAGGGCTCCCATTTTCAAGTAAAAGCACAAAGATGTCGTAACGTACCTCATATATCACACTTCGAGATTTACCTGATCCTGTAGCGATCTGCCCTGTTACCTCTCCTTATTTACATTCTCTTTCATTCTTCAACTTTATATTTCAATCATACCTCAATATTCTTATCTTATTCGACACATATCTTTCGTACCGTCACTTACCTTTATTCTGATTCATTCAATTTGCTGTGTTCTCAACTTATAGCTGAACTTATCATCAAGAGCCACATTTAATCAATTTCTCTATCATATGAACACTGTAAGAGGCGATTCCCTCTGGGGAATGTAAAAGAGCCAGAGGTTCCGCGTTCGACCCCCCGTAGCGCTGCAGCGTGATGAGGGTTGGGGCGAAGGCCTTGGGCGGACGGGCTGTACCCTGGCAAAGACAATACCTGAGTATGTGTAGGACCCAGAGGGGATGCCTCACACCCGGTACCATAGTGCATTTGATGAATTCGGCGGTTGAAACGGGCATGCTGAGATAAACGCGATGGGTCTAACTTGGGATTGGCACAACAAATACATCGACTACTTGCAAGATGGAAAGCTCCCAAGTGATCCAAAGAATCGCGGTCACTAAGGACCAAAGCAGCACGGTTCTGCTTAATAGACGGTCAGTTGTATCAACGATCTTTCTTCGGCCCCCTGGTCAAGTGTTTGGGTCCCGGAGAAACCGATTATGTGATGAGAGAAGTCCATGAGGGTACCTGTGGTAATCACTCCGGTGTAGAAGCCTTGGTTCGAAAAATTATCAGGGCCGGTTATTACTGGAATCGGATGGAGGAGGACTCGAACAATTTTGTCCGGAAATATGATGGTTGTCAAAGGCATGCCCCGATGATCCATCAGCCCAGGGAGTTGCTACCCCGGTGATATCACCTTGACCTTTCATGAAATGGGGAATGAATATCGTTGGTCCTTTGCCATGGGCACCAGGTAAGGCCTGTTTCATTTTGTTTATGATTGACTATTTCTCCAAATGGGTTGAAGCGTAGGCCTTCGAAAAGATTAGAGAAAAGGAGGTTATTGACGTCATATGGGACCACATTATTTGTCGTTTCGGCATCCCAGCCGAAATAACTTGTGATAACGACCCTCAGTTCGTTAGCAGCAAGGTCAATATTTTCCTCGAAGGGTTGAAGATCAAGAAAATTGTATCAATTCCGTATCACCCAAGTGCAAACGGACAGGCGGAATCCACAAACAAAACAATAATTCAAAATATAAGGAAAATACTTGAAACATTGAAGCATCAATGGAGGGAAGTTCTACCGGAGGTATTGTGGGCTTACAGAACCACCTCAAAATCGAGCACGGGAGAAATGCCTTTCTCGTTGGTCTACGGGGCCGAAGCTCTCATCCCAGTAGAAGTTGGCGAACCGAGCCTACAATTTAGATATGCCACCGGTGGGTCAAACGAGGAGGCCATGGCCATAAAACTCGACCTCACGGACGAACTACGCGAAAATGCGTTGGTTCGTATTGCCGCCCAGAAACAAAGAATGGAAAGGTACTACAACCGGAGGGCCAATTTTTGACATTTCCAAGTTGGGGACTTGGTGCTTCGGAAAGTTACTTTGAACACCAAGAATCCTAATAATGGGAAGTTGGGTCCGAACTGGGAAGGGCCGTACAAGATAACAGGAATAACGGGCAAAGGGTCGTATCAGCTGGAATCCATGGACGGGCAACGATTGCGCAATAACTAGAATGTGGCTCATTTGAAGAGATACTACTGCTAAGGTATGGATGTCTACCTTTGTGATCATTTTTTATTGATTAATCTGTCTTTTTTTTTTGTAGAAAGTCGAGTACCGGATGAAGTTAGGTCTGAAAACACGTGTTGCACTATTTTCCTTAGTACGGTTTTATCCTGAAGTGTCTTTCCGACAAGGTTTTTAATGAGGCAACAAGTACAACGTGTTACTTGCTGAAAACGAGGCAAAGTATCCGGGAACTCGGGGTATACCCCTCGAGTGGGGACTTGATAGTGCTTACCCAATCATGCAGCTCGGATAAACAGTAGGGGACTATCATACCCACCTCAAGACTTACCCCGGAAAGTTAAAATTGAGTTTAGCTCAACAAAGCAGATGAACACTGTTAAGTGTTACCCCAGAGAAGTCCTCGAAATTTTATATTTCCCATCTTTGTCTAATCCCGGACCTTCTGTGTTAGGTTTCGATGTAAGGACCAAACGATTAGAACGAATCGTGTCCACTTAGTATTTGCTACGGCAAAAGCTGAAGGAAACGGATGAAGTCTTCATATTATGTATGTGCAAATACTTGCAATATAAAGAAAATTATGAAAAATTCATCTCGGACGTGTCTTCTTATTAAATACCCTACACTGGGGATTATTGTCTACACTCGACATCATTTTATCAAAATACCCTACACCAAGGACTACCGTCGAAATTCGACAAAGGCAACAAGGTCGCGTTGAACCAAGCCAAAATCTTTTAACACCCTCGAATGAGGACTGCCATATCAAAATTTGACAAGGCAGGGGTTCAGGTGTCCGAACCTAATCTATGATAAGCAAGCGGTCGAAAAATATCGGCCCTAAAATGTCTGACGTGATTCAGAGACGTCTGAATTCACAAAGCATAAATAAGTCCCGCGGGCAAATCATTCGATCAAATCCTTGGATAAAAGATTACCGAATGAGGAGAAAAGCCAACACTTAGGCACAGTTAGAAAAAAGAATGACTCCGAACCTTTGATTATTCTTAACGGGATAAGCGATTAAGACAAAAGTCATAACAAGTATTCGGACAAAAGAGTAAAGAGAATCAAAACAAAAATACACATTCCATATATAAAGGGTTTTTACAATGAACTTTCCACAGTCAAAAAGCAAAAACAAACCAAAAGGCAAAAGTAAAATAAAGGCTAGTGCAAGTCCTGATCTACTCGGTACAACTGGAGCCTAAGTTCTCGGAAACTGTTCACTCGGAATCCTCAGACTCCGAGTCAAGGGCTTTCTTAGTCTCTTCCTCGATTGCTTTGGCCTCGAGTATCAAAGCCGGGAGGTCCCCTAATCCTTGTTGAGCCTGTTCAAGGATAACCCTCCCGGATTTCCACCGTTCATAATTGACCGCAATCATAGTATGAGCCTCGGCAACCTCCACGTCCTTAAGAGACTCTTCTAACTCAGCCTCAGCCTTGGCCAATTTAGCCGCCAATTTTGATCATTCTTCGTCGAGAATTCTTTGAACTTGAGTAGCCGACTCGAGCTCGGCCTTAAGAATTTCATTGGCCTCGGCTGCCTCCTCGAAATTTCTTTTGAGCTCGTCACAAATCCGGGCCCGATCCTCGGCTTTCTATTCAACTACCCTCAACTTTTCTTTATCCTTAGCATTCTCGGATTCAAGCAGTCGATGCCTCTCTGCCAGCCTCACGGCATCGGCCTTGACCGAATCAAGTTCACCTCGAAATTGAGTGATAGTGGCTTCGAGTTCCCCGAGCCTCGATGAAAAACGGGCATTGTCCTGGCCTTATCCGCTTCCAGAAGCCGGTTCTTTTCAACCATTCCGGCCAACTCGACCTTCAAATGAAGGTTTTCGACTTTCGCCGCTTCGAGCTCGGGTTGAAGGTTGGAAAGGGCAGCGGCCCGGCTCAACTAATCTTCCTTTTCTTGCAGAAGGTGCTGGAACTTCTTCGTTTCACGACCCTGGGCATCCAGCTGGCCCTTTAAGTCGTTAACCTCGTGCTGAGCACGGATAACTGCCTTATTGACGAGCACAACACTCTGCAGAAGAAACAAATAAAGTTGAACTTAGATAAAGCTAGAGTTGAGGATCACATTGAATCATGGAAAGATTGGATGATAAGCGTACCTGGTTGCCTGCGTGCATGCCCTCGTTAATGAGGCACTGCCAGGGGACTCTGGCCATTTTTCTCTTATCCGAGTCCAAAATGAGAGGCCTCAGATAGCTTGCTACTCCCATAGGACGGGACAAAAAGCTGCAATCCTCGGGAACTGTGACTATTGCCGACCTTGTCCTTCTCGATTCCACACTAGGGGCCAGAAAGATACCTACTAGGCTGTCTCTCGCACCCGATTCAGTGGCCCGAGTAGCTGCCCTCGTGGCTCGAGGAATGGGGAGATGTTGGAGCAGCCCCAGCGATCTCGGTAGAAGCAGGTGCCTCGAATGTTGCAGCTGGGTCGCCACCGGGCAGTGGGCTGGTCTCCATTGGAGTCTCGGTATCAGGGGCCGACTCTGCTCTTTGTTCGGCTTCAGCAATCGAAGCTAGCCCAGATCTTCTAGGCCTTTGCAGGGGAGTCTATTCAGATGAAGTTTCACCTGAAATGTCAACGAATTCAATTGACCTTAGAGGAGTTGCATAAAGAACTTCTTCCCCACCTATATGCAGAGCCGGAGCGGAAGGTCCTTCCTCAGCAGTAGGAAAGGGAGGAATGGGCTTCCTCCTCCGGAACAGAGGCAACGGAGGGGCCCTCGCCAACCCTTCGAATAAGAAAGTCAGGCTCAGATTCATCCCTCAGAGTCTGAAAAGCCCTCCTTGCCCTTTTCTCTGGTTTCTGCCCTTTGTCCGAGGGCTTTCTCCGTCTCTTACCGGCAGCAGCAATGAGCCGAGATGACCCTGCCGTATCAAACTCAGGAACCGGTGCAGCAGGCTCAGCTGCTGGTTCCGGTCTTGGCTCCACCGAGCCCTTGGGTAAACCTGATTACCGAAGGGGTTATAAAAAAAAGGAAAAATGAGAGGATGCAATATATACCAAATCAAATAGAGGATTACCGTGATTTTGGGCAACCCATCGGCCACGCAATGGTCCCCCTATGTCCGTTTTTCATGAGTATGTTGACCGATGATTGCTCCAACCCATTCGATCATGTTCCGGACGGCCGGAGGTATCCATGCCACAGCTGATAAAAAGAAAAAGGGGGAAAATCACGTGGGTGCAAGGGAGCAAATATTGACAAAGCACGGAGGAAGAATAATTATCGAAGGGAGAACTGAGAAACTTACGCCCATCGTTCCATCTCTCCGGAAAGGACATGTACCCGACTGGAATAATGTCTGCGGTCCTTACCCGGACATAGCATTCTAACCACCCCCGATCTCTATCTTCATCAATTTTGGAAAAGATCGGGTTCCGACCTCGTTTAGCGAGCTTTATCACGCCCCCTCGAAAGAGCCTCGGGGAATATAACCGGATGAAATGCGCCATCGTGAATTCCCTCTTGACATTGTTGGCCAATAACCGGAGGCAGGCCATGGTCCTCCAGATAATTGGACCAATTTGGGCCAAGGTCACATTGTACGTCCGGCACATCTCCAAAATAACTGGGTCAATTGCGGGGTCGAGTTTGAGCTAAATTGATAGGTGTAAACATACAAGAAACCTTCTCTATGATCGGTACTAGACTCATCGGGCCCGAGGGCGAACACCTGCATCGGACGGTTATCCCATCCGCAGTCGACTCGGACCTGGTCAAGTTTATCCTCCGTAATAGACGAAGGATATCGCCTTACGTCGAAACCCCTATCCGCGACTGGGGATGGCTTCTCAACGTCAAATTCTTTATTGTAGTTGGGTTTGGACGGCACTATGTCCAAGGCAGTCGGTTCGACGAAGGTTTTTCCCTTGGGTTGTGAGGTTGGCTCGGCTCCCTGAGAAGAAACCGAGGGAACGTCTTGGGAGGTAGTTTCGGTGTTGGCAGACATTTGGAAGATGTGAAAAAGAAGATTTGTGAATTTGAAGTAGGAAACGAAACAGTTGAAGGAAATATAAGAAAGATTGAAAAAACAGTTGAAGAATGCAAAATGACGAGTGAAAGAGGTAACAGAGGAGCACTTTCGATCAAAGAATGGCAAATGGAGAAGTTGGCAAAGTTGGCTTCTTACGATCAAACAAGCAAGAAATTAAGAGATGAAAACGATCAGGAGCAAGAAATGAATAAATGAAGTGAAGAAGTGAAAGTAAAAAAGTGAAAGGGTTAAGGGCCTTATATAGGTATGGGAACTGTAATGGTTACATAAGGTAGCTAATCGGGGGACGCCACGTGTCCCACAATTAATAAGACGTGAGATGAGGCGACGTGCGTTACGGCTATTCCCGAGATCGGCCATTCGGGACGAGACACGTGGCCGATGTCAGAGAGACATGACATAACTGTTCCCGCCAAAATTAAAAGATAAGAACGAGCTTATGAAACCACCGGTTTTGTGACTTATCCACTTCCCATTACTCCGGTAAAACTACCGTCCGAAAAGTGAGGGGACTATATGTATACGGTAAAAACCGGATATATGTAAGACCGGTGAGACCGGGGGCCGAGGGTACGACCAAAGGAGCACGAGTATGATCGATCTTTTCTTCAGACCGGGAGGATTGCACCAGATGTGGTCCGGTGTCCCCGGACTAAACTCAGCGTTGTCGTTAGTCCGGTTTCTCCAAGTCAAGTTCTCGTAGCGGTTAGTCCGGTTTCTTCATGATTCGAACTGAACGTGGCCGTTGGTCCGGTTAACCAGTTGCAGAGCTACCATGCGTCAAGACCATTCTGTCATTTTGTACTGACAACCATACGGGTGTCAGACCGTACGGTCCTACCTTATCCTTTTACAGTTTCTTTATTCTAAAAGGCTTGGTATTGTATGTAAGGCCCATGGGGCAAAACTATAAATAGAGGACATTTCCCTACTTTTAGTGGTTGGTTTTTTGAGATCTAGAACATTGTAATAGAAATTCATATTGAAGCTCTCCCTCTCTCGGATTTTAGTCCGGATCACAGTGTTCTTTGGTTTTGTTTATCCACTCAATACAATATATTGTCATATATATATATATATATATATATATATATATATATATATTCGCTTAATCACCAATATTGACATATACTTATTCAAGGCATTAACATATCTATATCTGTATTCACACATCATAGCATACGAACCCATACATATTTCATATCACCCAAAAGTAGGTTAAAATTTATTCACATATCCTATACCTCACTTACAAATTCAATTGTTACCTAAATTCGGGGTAAACAGGTATATACTGGTTCGTTCAATGGGCTTTGGACGGGGGAATTTGAAAGAAACTGAATCGATGACCACGAAAGTGAAAACCATTCTATCCAATTTTGAAAATGTTTTGAACATTCTACTGTAGTTTTTCACTTTTCAGTCTTATAAAGCCGTTGCTAACTCGGCAAACTCCTAGTATTTCTTTTCCTTGTTTAAAACTGAACTATTATGTGTAATTGGACAACTAATCTAGGCACTTGTACTAGCAAGTGAAATATTTTATTCTCTTCTGTTTCTTAATAATGGAGCAGCTTCATGCAATTTTCTTATACTACTATCAAAGAAATGTGACCATTCTAAGCTACTGTAGCCCGTATCACCTTTGTTCTTTCTCGTCAAGCTTTTCTCCTCATCCTACTACCTTCATGTTATGTAATGCATCAATGACATTCGTTATAGTATAGATGATGGTACAAAGAGAAAGCCCTGGCTAAGCTTCTAACCGTTTGTTGAGTTCTCACATCGGCTCATGAGCTAGCTTTTCGGATTGAGTTAGGCTCAAAATTCATTTCTTACCATAGTATCAGAATCACTCTTATCCCAAGCTTAGTTTACCCGATGTTGGGTCCTCATATCATCTCATTCACGCTCCATTTGACAAGCCTTGATATGGCGGTATTGAGTTCCCACATCGGCTCTTTAGGAACTGGTTGGTAAGGTAATGCCTTCACAGAACAGTATAGTTATATTGTACATCAGTCTCTGCAGTAGGTTTGCAAATATTATCAGGATTAATTCAAGTGTGTTAGGCCGGATAGAACCAAATGGCAGAATGTTTTCTAAAAGTTAATATGGATGTGTATCAGCAATTCCCTTCTATATAGATGTACTTCTGAGTTATAAGTTGCATTGGGTATTAAACCTACGTATTCAGCTCCACACACTTTGAGTTGATTGATGGAAGATGTTGTTAATTTGGTCTTCAGAAAGTCAGAGAAAACTACTCACTTGACATACCTAGGATTGTCATATCTATTGGCTTATGTTTGACTCTATGGAAGAAAAACAAAACTGATGTTCTGATGTCATGCAATCTGCAATCTCACTAGTGTCTGATATTGCAGTAACATCTGGATCAGTTGATACAACTTGAATTATAGGTTAGATCCAATGATCAAATTGAGACGTAACTCTATTGACGCTAATGACACGGCCAAAGTGAACCTTGCTGCTAGTGCTAAAACTGATCAGAAGAACGGACCAACAAGATAGTCTTCTTCAAGGTTCTCTAACAAGAAACGAGAGATCCATGAGACGTTCTTTCTCAAGACCAATATGAAGTGCTAAATAATACGCCGTCAGATAAAGAAGTTCAATCCTTAAATTGCAAGATCTATAATACTGAAATGATAACTGCAGATGGTCAAGGATTCCTTAGCCAATTTTATAGTGAATAAAATGCATAACCGGAAAGAACAATGTATATTAGATTACAAGATGCATTAATCTAAATTTCAAGGTTATAGTAGTTCATGGCTTTTGTCAAACACAAAACACAACCTTATCCAGGTTATCCCAGGGGATCAACAAAAAATCAGGACTGAATAAAAAAACATTTATTCTATCAGAGAACTTTTCTAACAAAGATGGTATTTTGCAGCTTACATTTCGATTTAATTTCTCTGCAAAGTGGAAACAATATTTGAGGCTCCAAAAGCTGCAGAGCCACCAACAACAGAAACTAGAGCAACCAACACCTGCAAAACAATTTGCCAAGGGTAATCTTCAGGGACCAGATACACACAAGCAGGGCCCACAGCCAGCAATCCCAAGCTCAAGCTGAAGAGTGCAGATGGGGTTGCAGGGTCAGTAGCTGCAGAAAGAATCCCCAATTCTTCGGCTTTCGAAAGAAGACCAAGTCTCTCAATTGTTGACAGAGTTAGTCCAGATTTCTCAGCAGCTGATAGTAAACCAGCTTTCTCTGCTTTAGTTAACAGCCGCAATTGCTCCACTCTTGTCAATAACTTCACCGGCGATGGAGCCTATATTTATGAAGTGTTTTCGACATAAATAATAGAAATATATATGTGAAATCCAGTAAAAGATTTAACTTTTGAACTTGTCGTTTCAAAAGTATAATGTATTCAATGCTAAAAACTTTAAAGACTAAGCCCATCAAAATATAAATCATGGATCCACCTTTGGATTTGATGTACAGTGTACTAAGGCACATGGAACATATAAAATATGAGTTCATGAATTGAACCTAACATTTTCAACACACTATTAAGGCTTTTTTCATTTTTGGCGCGCCGCCAAAATTAATTACAGGTGCTAGCCAAAATATACAAAACCTACACACTGATCATGTATATTTTATGTATCGTTATACATATTATATGTATATCTTGTGTATACGTATATTATAATGTCTATGTTGTGTATATAATACGTATATTATATGTATATTTAAACTTAAATATACAAAACCTATTTGCTGGCTATTATTCTTTTGAGCGGTCCAAAAATGTAATTATCCCAAGTATATGTATATATATATATATATATATATATATATATATACATATAATTTTGTATATAAACGAGTTAGTAAAATCTCAACAAATTATAAATTTTGAACCATTATTTGTAATGAATTTAGTGGTAGAAACTGAGTAATAGATTAAAAGAAGTGTAATGAGTAGTGGATCAAGGATTTGAAGTTTATGAGTTCAGAATATGCTGTCGAGCCCTTAGCCCATCTTAATTATTGAGTTTGCAATAATGTACTTATATTTATGTAATGTATTTCCCGTAAAGATAGTTTGCTATATCAAATTGGGAATATAAGTACTCTCCCACATTGCTCGTGGAAGAGTTATTTGTGGGCATTAAAAGTCCTTTTCACTTTATGTAATTTGATAAGTAAGTACACACTCCGAAAGTGTATAAGTAATTATATTATATATTTAATATTAACGACTTGGACGCGGGCGGGTCGGATCTTAAATTAAATATATTATTTTTATTTCTATGACAGAAAATTAGTTTATTTGAATTTGAATTTTAAATTAAAATTTGAATAAACAGATGTGTCCGTTCACGAAATGAGGTGTCTTTTCTGAAAGGATCTGATTTGATAAGGTGCCTTTTCTGAAAGGGTCTCATGGTTGCCAATATAAACAAGCATTCCCAACAATGTAGTAAAGAAAAATCTGCAAGTATATTTTTGGCTTTTTTGTATGCTGAAGACAATTGTTTGTGTTTCCCCAAAATTTGAATACGAGCGGACAGTCGAATCTTCACGCCTCAAAGCAGTTCTTTGTTTTATTTTCTGTTAATTTTTTCTTTCATTTCCTAATACAAATAAAGAATCTAGACAAAAGCTATTGAGTTTATGTGAAGTCATAAGTGATACTCTGCCTCTGCCCCCTGTGCTGAGATATAATGTTAAACGACAACAGCAACAACAAGAACATAGTCCCACAAGAAAGAAATAATGTACCAAGTAATAAAAATAAAAATAAAAACGAACCTTTTTAGAAGTGACGGTTTTGGTAGCGGATGGAGTTGGTTTTTGTGTAGCCATGGATCGGATAAGAAGTGGGTTGTTTGAAGCAGAGAAACGTGTTACTGCCATGGACTCCATCATCATCATCATCATCATCTTATTCGTTTCACTGGTTAGACTATTTGGCTAAAACAGTTCAAAGTTAAAGCATGTTTCAATCTTTGTGAGGTCAGAACCCTGTGAAGATAGCATGAAATGTTGATTAAATTCTAGGCGGTCGGTTGTCCACGTGCCAGCATATGCTTGGACACACTAGTTCTGTGTCTGCTTGCCTCCTCCAATCAGTTTCCTCGAAGGGAAATTCATTTACATATATTTTTGGTTTAACAAAAACAGAAGGCTAACTAATAACTAGTATATTCCATCTTCTCATATTGCTTATTCACTTTTTACTTTTAAAAGTTAAATTATATAAGTTTTGACTAATATTTTGAAATATATTTGTTCATCGTATTAATGCGATAGAATTGCAACTTGTTGTACTTTTTGTATAGTTTTTGAATAACTAAATTATAATTGTAAAATATTGAATGAATCTAATTCAATTTAGCTCCAAAGATTAGTCAACTTGATTCTAAAAAACGAAACACGACAACTAATATGGAAACAGAGTGAGTATTGTTTTGTTTCAAATAATACTTGTTTCCGTAAATTGAATTTGTTTTGTTTCAAATAATACTTGTTTCCGTAAATTGAATTTGTCTCAAATGTTTGACATGTTGGAAAATAAAAATAGTATTTATTACAGCATTTTTAAAATTTACGCTTCCAATATTATTTAAGGGCGTGTTAATTAAGTAAAACATTTAAAGGAGAGATAAAAGAAAAATAGCCAAATACTCTTAGAATTAAGTTTATTTAATATTTTTCAAAGAATGCACATGATGAATTCTTTTTCTGTGTTTTTGCAGTAACTAAGTGGGCGTTTGGCCATAAGAATTATTCACTTTATTCCGGATTTTTTTTTTTAACTTTTTTCACTTTTCAGCGTTTGTCCATAAGAATTCCGAATACAACTTGAAGTTGTATTCTGGAATTCCAAAAAAAAAAAAAAAACTTGTTTTTAAAAAAAAATCACTTTTTTACAATTACATTTCAACAAAAACTACAATTTCAAAAACTATGACCAAACACAACTCTAACTCCAAAATTCCAAAAAAAGTAAGCCTAGAATACTGTCAATAAATGTGCAAGTAGAGTTATTCAGCACTTGTACTGTTGGAAATTGCAAATGTATGATAGAATAGTCTAAATATGTACAAACTGATCGGGTATCGTTGTGAAAAAAAGATTGTCAAAACATATAAGTATAGGGGACTGAAATGACATTTTTGTCAAATTCTATCGTTTTGTTTTACTACCTTTACTAGTATGAGATTTGGTAAAATGTAAATTCTACATCAATTTCAACTAAGCAAAAATATTTTCTACGAAGCTAGAAATCTCATATTTTGATTACTACATATCAATGATCATGCATTTGTCAAAGTTTGGATTCTTTTGCATAATTTGGATTATCTTAAATGATTCAAAGTTCATAATCTTACAATATGAGTACCTTGTTACGGCAAAATAAAATATGGTAAAAAGGAAAAACAATAGAAAGAGAAGGAGAGCACATTATGAAGGAAAATTCAAAATTCAAAAAGAAAATAGAAGAAAATGTAAAATTGCATACAATACCCTTCCTGAGAGAACCCGATTGTTTTTGTCCGCCCCATTTGTCAAAATTTCTATACTAAAACCCGAAAAGCCCTAGACTTAAAACCCTAACCCTTTCCCTTAAGTGATATTTGCTGCTCTCATTCTGTCTACAAGCTTCAATGGCGGTCTCAGTGATATCAATGGATAAGATTAAAGCTTTTTGGCACTCTCAGGTTCATGACGAAGATAAATGGGCTCTCAACATGGTAATCTCCTTTTCCTGTTTTCTCTCTCTTTTTTTATTCATATATACATATCAGTAACACCAACACATACACAAGTGGGGTCTGGGACTGTAGGATGTACACAGACCTTATTCCTACCATTGTGCAGCGGTGGAATCAGGATTTTTGTTAAGGGTTTCAAAAATATAAAGAAGTAAGCACATGAATGAAGATGCCCAACATCTATTATATACACATAAAAATAATTTAATGTAATTTTTTGCCGAAAGGGGTTTGGCCCAACATAGCTCTGCCCCTGCCTTTGTGGCTGTTTCTGATAGACCATCAGCTCAAAAGAAAAGAAAAGGATTTAATACACATATCAGTAACCTAAGAGGAATGAATATGCCTTGTTGTTTGTTTTGACTTCTTCCATTCTTGTGGATTTTATGGATGATTCGGTTTATCGAATTGATGAATAAGGAAAGTGTTTTTTATCGTGTTTACTTGTCTATACAAGTTAAATCTGTTATTTTTGGAACGTAAGAGATTTGAGATAAGATTGGAAATAACTTTAGTGAAAGCTATGATCTATAATTTGGCTGGTTTGCTGTTTGAACCAAATATTCAAGAGGATGGTCTTATATGGTATTTGAAACATGTTACTATTAGAATTAATAAGCTAATTCAGTAAACATTCAGTTCCATTAGGATAAGATAAACAGAGATTTTTTAAAGTCATGTGTTAATTCTTGTAACATGTTTCACCAAACACATAAGATCATCCTCTTGAATATTCTGTTCGAGGATCAAATCAACTAAATTTTGAATTATATCCTTCACTTTTATTCTTTGTTGCTTTGTTAATATACGTTTTCATTTATTGTTCAAATCATGATTTCTCTGTAATGCTTATAGAGAAACTATTAGGTCTCACTGAACATACGTATACATACACACGGAGAGAGATGAATTATTACCAGACTGTAGGCGCATTTTCAGCAATAAAATCATTTCTTTAGCATGTAGAATCATTAAAAAAAAACTGCATTTCATCAATCAGACGGCTCAGATCGTTTACGTCATATCCTTCTGCAGTTAAAACAGTACTAATGGAGGAAAAGAGTATTTTGTTGTATAGATATAAAAATTGATGAGTCTGAATAAAAATGACAATCTAATCATCCATGTGAATATACTATTACATAGGCCAGAAACAGAGTTTTCTGGCTATGATTTTCCGTGAGAATCACCCATTGTAGAAGCTTTAATGTTTGAGTTCAATGGAGAAAAGCAACAATTAACAATACAAGAGCTTTGTTATGGGTTGAATCCGAGAGTGAATAAAGTAAAAAGGGAGAGGAGGAGGTAAGGAGAATTGGGTATACAATTTTTGTGGAAAGACAAGAAAGGTCCCTCACAATAACATCTCTTAATCTGTTGTTAGGGACGTTTAAGGAAACTAGAATGTGGCCACAATGCTAGCCTATTAGGGGTCGTTTGGTGCACGGTATAAGGTGAGATATCCCATCACTAATTTTGGGATTAATTTTGTACTATGTTTGTAGAAGGTATAAATTTATCCTGGGATTAATTTATACCTTCTACCAAACAGAGTATAAAATGAAGTCCAAACTTAATGGTGGGATATCCCACCTTATCCCATTAGCCTCGGGATTATTTTATCCCATCTCTCAGATGGGATAAATTAGTCCCAGGATAATTCAGTCCGCGTACCAAACAACCCCTTACAGTCATATAGTAGGTCAGTATTGTACCCGTTTTTTGTTTTCCATTAAAAGTTTCTAACAACACAATATTAGAGGGCTCTTTTGTCTTCCCATCAAAAACTTAAACACAATTTTCCTTCCATTGTCTCTTCTGTCCCTCTTTTATTCTTTCTGCCCTCTCCATAAGTTAAACCAAAAGCCAAAACTTTTTTCCATTGTTCATTGTTGCTTTTCTCAAATTATTACCTTCTCCTTATGTCATTTCTACATTCTGGAAATTTGATGTTACCTCCATTAAAGCTTTCATGACCACATCCCACGAGAACTCATTGCTTCTGGGGAAAAAGCATCACCACAATTTTTGTCGTTTCTACCCTTTAACTTGGGTTTCACAGTAGAAGAGGAGAAAACACTACAAATGCTTTTTTTTTTAGCTTGCATATTGCAAATAGGAGATTGAAGAATGCAGCAGGGATTAGGAAATTTTTTCGCAAATATAGATGATTTATCTAGCCTACAAAGGATTGGAGGGCAAGAAAGGTGGCTAGAGATGATTTCTCTCTAGAGAGATATTTATTGGTAAAGGAATAAAATATCCTTATTATTATTGTCTTGTTAGGGGCATTTTAACTGGAAGAGAAAATATGTGCAATGTTAACCTACTCCCACCATGTAATAGGTTAGCGAAACACACACACACATATATATAGACACACACACACACACACTCTACTATATTAGAAGCTTGAGTAAGAGTCCAGGATCGACATGTCTGTTTATTGGCATTAAAGCAAATAAGCAGACATGTTGATCCTGGCCTCTTACTCATGCTTCTAATGTAGTATATGTATATATAAAAGGTTTGCTAACCTGCTATATGAATCTGTTGGTGATGAACAATATTGCAAGTTCATAAACTCATACAAGAATTCATTGTGTGTTCATCATAAAAAAATGT
This sequence comes from Lycium barbarum, assembly GCF_019175385.1. Taxonomy (NCBI): domain Eukaryota; kingdom Viridiplantae; phylum Streptophyta; class Magnoliopsida; order Solanales; family Solanaceae; genus Lycium; species Lycium barbarum. The sequence goes on from NC_083339.1 coordinate 137,585,852, forward strand.
TATCTTTATCCCTTTTTAGTTTGTTTCAAGCTTGTAAACGACGATATCCAACTCCTAATGGATCTAGGTCCAGCTGAGGAAATTATAGAAAATGTCATGCAACACTACTTGCACCCTTATGTTATCTTCCCTTTTAAAGAAAGATCTAACTCCCTCATTGGTTTCCTAGAATTCTGCTTAAGTATAAAAATAGAAAAGCAAATCTTAAATTGGAAGTATGTCGTGTAAAAATAGAGTTGCAAAATTGGTTTCCTAGAATTCTGCTTATGTATAAAAATAGAAAAGCAAATCTTAAATTGGAAGTATGTCGTGTGAAAATAGAGTTGCAAAATTCAAAGTGAGAGTATGTCCGATGAAGATGTCTCGCCTTGCCTGGGTGCAAGTGCATTGTACACCAATGCAGAGGTGAGTCCAGGATTTCACGAGCATGGCTTCACGGTTCACCATTACTTTTAAGATAGGATATAAAATTTTATAGTGACATCAACTTGGCGAGCAAAACGTGAAAGGCTGCTTAGATATTTTTTTTTTTTTTTAAAAGGCAGCAAAAGTGCATTTGATATGGTTCGATCCCATGACCAGCACTCAACCAGTGCTCCACTCGGTTTTGTTTGACCATGTGTTCCTTCAGTTAGTATTAGATATATTTTAAGGATTATATACATAATATACCGAGTTTAGTCGGGTGACCAAGGGTTCACGTGACCCATTTTTTATACATAAATTCGCCTCTGCACCAATGTGTAAGCTGATTGAAGGTTGGATGAAACATAGAAGATCTGCCCGCTACTTTGGGGAAATAGAACTTATTTAAAAAGTTAAATTGTGTTGTTCAGTGGAATGAGACTTAAAATATGAAATCACGTAAATATGGTGTTGGATTTAGTTTGATGTTTATGAGCCCAAAAGTTAACCCTATTGAGCTGCATGGTTTCTTAAGAAATAGTCCATTCTACTTGATACTATGCGATGATGTAATTGCAATTTGGCCATACTGGTGGCTACGCAGTCTGAAATACCTGATATCAGGTCTGTTAATTGCGTCCATGATTTGCTAATGACTCTTTTATTTCTTTCTGCTATCCTGCACTTGTGCTGTCTGGTAAATGATGGGTGTTCGAGTGCTAGCCTAAAGTTCATTGTGATGGATTGTTGTTTTTGTTCTTAATATGCCATAAGCTCCATGTTGTAATGCCGATATGATATGTAATAATAATTTGTTAAGGATCAATCAAGCATATGAAGCCGAACTATTTGTTAAGGATCAACCAAGCATATGAAGCCAAACTAAGTTCTCTGTTTCTCTCCTGAATGAGGTCACGGGTTCGAGCTGTGGAAACAACCTCTTGCTTAAATGCAGGGTAAGGCTGCGTACAATAGACCCTTGTGGTCCGGCCGGCTGACCCTGCGCATAGCGTGAGCTTAGTGCATTGGGTTGCCCTTTTTATATCTGCTTGTTTTACCTTTCCTTCCACCCCTTTTGTGTGGACCGAAAATTTAGTTATGCACAACAAAATGCTTTGCAGGTTTGTGGTTGTGTATGATTCGAACAGTGTTTCTCGCTTTCTGGTTTTTATATAGTTTGCTAAAATTTTATGCATGGAGTAGGATCTGTCTTACTTCCTACCTACCTTTAATTTTTTGCATTTTTCTCTTGCAGAAACTGCTTCGTGCTACAGCTCTCTTTGGTGGTTCCATCATTTTGATGCGCCAGTATGGTGATCTCATGGCTATCTGAAGGACGATTGATGTTCATTCTAAGCTTTAGATTTCAGTCGGATTAGGACCTAATCTCTGCCCTCCCCTCTCCTCCCCCTTTCTGAATGAAGTACGAGTTTTATGAACTAAAAGTAGTTGATATTTGCTGATACGCATTTCTTAAATTACCTAGGAGAGTTTATTACCTCATTTGTTTTTGTTGCACATTAGTACTTGAAATTTTTAAATACTCTATATATGTTTGTGATATGGAGGGTAAAGAGCAGACGGAAGAAAAAGAAGGAACAATAAATTGAGCCTATTGTTCGTGTTTCCTTGTTAATTGTTTGCTAGGTGGACAATGAACAGAACCTCGTTAGTTGGTCATGTACCAAAATTTCATACCTGTGAAGAATGTCATTTCACACCATTGGCTCAGGTTGTGACAATATTGCCTGTTATTAAGAGCCCTGAAAACCCTTATTAACACCTGCTTTGGCAGTGAGACTGTTGGGGACTATGTTCATGTTCGAACCTGAATCAAATTGTTCAGTTGGTTCAGTTCCAGCCCAATCTCTTGCAATAGGTTTCCCAAGAAAATTAGTAATTTGCTTAAGTTAATCAAATGGTGTCATACTCTTTAGAATGAGTCATAGAGATTTCTCCTCCTGCGGGTGATCTCAATGAACGTAATCTTAGCTTCTCACAAGATCTGTGCTCTTTCTGGTTATTCTTTAGATTACTTTGTTAGAGCCTTCCCCATTAGCATGATTTATTCGTGGTATCACTTCAATGCTGACCCTCTGGATTACAGTGATGTGTGCCGTTCTCCATTTTGTTTGCAGTCGGTGTATTGTAATTTGGTAGTTTTATCAGTGAATTTTATCAAATAAAGAATGTTTTTCCACCGAGTCTTGAAATTTTGAAAAATAAAATGTTACCTTATACAAGTAAAGATGACCTGCTAGTGTAAAAGTTTTGTTTGCACGTATATGTTACTTAGCTCTTTTATATAAGAGTTAATTTACGCACACTTGGACATGAAGTGCCTCTGCCGACAGAATAAGTTGGAAAAATCAGTCTATCTATCCCAAAATATTTATTTAGTTTTGTTTCACGAGAGCCAAATGTTAAATCTTGAATCTCCAAATTAGTATAGTAGGAGTATTATTTAAAACGAAAAGATTTGCTATTTATGCTTTCTATGTGGTTTTTTAATGTCTCATCTTTATTTCAGAAAATAATCAAACGAAGGAAGTTCAATTAAGAACGATATTTGATTAAACCAATAGTCAAAGAGCAAAGCTGAATAAAATTTTGAAATGAGTAGTGTATTCAAAAGTCAAATGTCAAATTACGCAGCTGTATTCCAATGTGCTGAGTCTGCACCCAACTTGCTTTCTTCCTGATCAACACTATATATATCTGTCAATATATCCATTTCTAAATCATTGACTTTATTGAATAAGCTGTGGAGTTGACTTGAAAACAAAGCTTCTATAAATAATAACATGAATAATCTTCATAATTTCAGGCTACCACATCACATCTTAATCTTGCATTATGCCTTTTACTAGCTACTGTTTGATCTTCATTTCTTCACTTATCCTCTCCATTTCTTATTGCATAGGCCAAGGTTCTCCCCAGGCCAAAGCTCTCATCCTTTCTGTGATCAAAGACTCATCTACTCTCCAATACATCACCCAAATTGGCCAAAGAACTCCTCTTGTGCCCATCAAGTTGACAATTCATCTTGGTGGACAAACTCTATGGGTAGATTGTGAAAATGCTTATGTGAGTTCCACGTATAGACCAGCTCTTTGTGGTTCAAAACAATGTACCATTGCCAAAGTGAACACTTGTGGAAACTGCAGCTCCACTCCCAGCCCCAGGATTGGCTGTAACAATAATGCATGTTATAACACCCCAGAAAATCCATTCATCAAGACTTCATATGATGGTGGTGAAATTAATGAAGACGTTTTATCGCTACAATCCACTGATGGATCAAATCCTGGTAACTTTGTAAAGATCCCAAGCTTCATTTTCACCTGTGTTCCTACATTCTTGACTGAAGGTTTGGCTAGTGGGGTGAAAGGTACTGTTGGATTGGGAAGGAACCGTATCGCACTTCCTTCCCAATTAGCTGAAATCTTCAGCTTTCCAAGAAAATTTGCTGTTTGTTTGAGTTCATCCACTCAATCTTCTGGTGTCATATTTTTTGGTGATGGACCTTATATGATGCTTCCAAATATTGATATCTCTAAAAATCTCATTTTTACGCCGTTGATCACCAACCCTTTTGGTACTGGATCAGTTTCTTTCCTAAATGAATCTTCTTCAGAGTACTTCATTGGAGTGAAATCTATTAGAGTTACTGGCAAACCAGTGACAGTTAACAAAAAATTGCTCGCAATTGACAAGAGAGGAAATGGTGGAACAAAAATCAGCACAGGGAGTCCTTATTCAATCTTGGAATCTTCCATCTACGATGCTATGACTAAAGCTTTTATTGACGAGTTATCTAATGTCACCAGAGTGGCTGCTGTGGCCCCTTTTGAGTTTTGTTTCAGCTCGAAAAGTGTTGGTAGCACGAGGGTTGGACCAGGTGTTCCTGCCATTGATCTTGTGTTGCAGACTACGCGAGTTTATTGGAGGATTTTTGGTGCAAATTCAATGGTGAAAGTTAGCCAAGATGTGATCTGCTTAGGATTTGTGAATGGAGGGCTTAATCCTACTACTTCAATTGTCATAGGAGGATATCAAATTGAGGACAATCTTCTACAGTTTGATCTTGCTAGATCAACACTTGGTTTTAGCTCATCCCTTTTGTTCAGCCAAACTACATGTGCCAATTTCAACTTCACAACTAAGGCTTAAAAAGCTGTCTTTTAGCAGTATCTTTTCCCCCTTCCAGAATTACTTTGTAAAAGAGAAAAGAAAGAGCTCCTGTTGATACTTTATGTTCAATTCATATAACTAGATCTTATAGAATCATGCAAACTTTTTTCAGATGATTCTTGATTTCTAGCAGTAGCAGGTGCATAGTGCTGCCATACATCTAAGCAGAAAGGTGGAATCTTAAGCCCTGGATTGCATTGAAACCTTGCTTAATCGGTACTTGACAACCCAATTAAACCCTCAAACCTAATCAATACCAGGTCTGCAAAAGCTTCTCTAGTACACAAAATAAAGGAATAAACTGCTCATGGATGATCAAAACCTAAAATGTTCCATTAGAGGGGATCCCTTAATGAAATGTTGCACCATCATTAAATTGTGAATACACAACAAAGTACGATAAACGACTAAAGGTGCATTCATCAAAGAACAATATGCTGAATTTGTCAGACATAATTACAACTGTTTTACTAACCAATCCTAGTAAGCATTCATCAGACTTAAAAGATATGAAAATATCATTTTGTTTCATTCAAATCGTAAGTGATCATAGAAGATCATTTCCTCATTGGAATTTAAGATCGACAATTAATTAAACCGATAGTCAAAGAGCAAAAGATAAAAATTTGAAATGCGTGGAGTATTCAAAAGTCAAATGTCAGATTACGCAGCTGTATTCCAATTTGCTGAGTATGCAACCAACTTGCTTTCTTCCCATCAACAATATATATATATATATATATATATATATATATATATCTGCGATATCCATTTCTAAATCATTGACTTACATAAATAAAATGTGGAGTTGACTTGAAAACTATGTTTTACTTGATCCAAGATATGTGATGTATATGCCATTCCGAAGTGCTCTATTAATCTACTAATAAGTCGTTGCACTTCACTTCACATCTTATAATCTTGTAACATTGCTTTCAATAGCTACTATTTGATCCTCATTAGTTCACTTCTCCTCTCCATTTTTTCTTCTTGCATAGGCCAAACTTCTCCCCAACCCAAAGCTCTCATTTTTCCTGTGACCAAAGACTCATCTACCCTCCAATACATCACCCAAATTGGTCAAAGAACTCCCCTTGTGCCCATCCAGTTAACTAGGGGTGTCAAATTTAGCCCAAGAGGTGATTGCCCGCCCAACCCGCCCAAAGTTTTATGGGTTGGGCTCAAGATAATTTCACATTGGGCTGATTTTAGCCCAACCCAACATAGCTCATTTTAAAGTGATATCCAACTTAACCCAATTCTAACCCGTTTTTAAGATTTACTTAAATTTGGGTTTATTGCTTGAGTTTACTTTATTTTTTTTTAATGTATACACTTTTCTTGTATCATGTATCTTATAAGTTTGTAGTGTGTTTGATATGAAGGGAAATATTTTTCACGAAAAAAGTTTTGCTCGAACATATTTATCACGGAAAATTTTTTCTTCAAAAATATATTCGAAAAATTGGCGAAAATATTTTTCGTGAAAAATGTATTTCTAGAAAAAAAAAATATTTTCCACAAAAATGTTTTTCTAAAAAATAGACCCATCAAAAAAACTGGGTCAAGTTGGGTGGGTCATGACCCAGCCCATTTTTAGCCCATTTCAGCCCAAGTAATTTTTGGGTCAATATTAGCCCAACCCATTTATCACCTCAACCCATTTTGATTGGGCCAATTTCAGCCCAACCCGCCCATTTGACACCCCTACAGTTAACTATTCATCTTGGCGGACAAACTCTATGGGAGACTGTGAAAATGGTTATGTGAGTTCCACTTATCGACCGGCTCTTTGTGGCTCAACTCAATGTACTATCTCCAAAGTTAACACTTGTGGAAACTGCACCACCACTCCAAGAATTGGCTGCAACAATAATGCATGTTATAAGACCCCTGAAATCCATTCATCAAGACTTTATATTCAGGTGGTGAAATTAATGAAGACATTTTATTGATAATATCCCACTGATGGATCAAATCTTGGCGAGTTTGTTAAGATTCCAAGCTTCATTTTCACTTGTGTTCCTACATTCTTAAGGTTTGGCTAGTGGGGTGAAAGGTACTGTTGGATTGGAAAAGAATCGTATCGCGCTTCCTTCTCAATTAGTTGAAGTCTTGAACTTTCCAAGAAAAATTGCTGTTTGGTTGAGTTCATCCACACAATCTTCTGGTGTCATATTTTTTTGGTGATGGACCTTATATGATGCTTCCAAATATTGATATCTCTAAAAATCTAATCTTTACACCGTTGATCACCAGCCCTTTTGGTACTGGATCAGTTCCTTTCCTAAATGAATCTTCCTGTGAGTATTTCATTGGAGTGAAATCTATTCGAGTGAATGGCAGACCAGTGTCAATTAACAAAAAAATTCTCGTGATTGACAAGAGAGGAAACAGCGGAACCAAGATCAGCACGGGGGGTCCTTATTCAATCTTGGAAACTTCCATTTATAATGCTGTGACAAAAGCTTTCATAGATGAGTTATCTAATGTGACCAGAGTGGCTGCTGTGGCACCTTTTGAGTTTTGTTTCAGCTCCAAAAATATCAGTAGCACAAGCATTGGCCAGTTGTTCCTGCCATTGATCTTGTGTTGCAGACTACACGAGTTTATTGGAGGGTTTTTGGTGCAAATTCAATGGTGGAAGTTAACAAAGATGTGATCTGCTTGGGCTCTGTGAATGGAGGGCTTGAACCTACTACTTCAATAGTTATAGGAGGATATCAACTTGAGGACAATCTTCTACAGTTCGACCTTGCTAGAGCAACACTTGGTTTTAGCTCATCCCTTTTGTTCAGCCAAACTACATGTGCAAATTTCAACTTCACATCTAAGGCTTAAAAGCTGCCTTAGCACTATCTTTTCTCCATCCAAAATTATTGTATGAAAGAGATGAAACAAATAATGATGAAACTTCATGATAAACTCTTAGAACTAGTTTCTACAGAATTATGCAAACTTATTTCAGATTATTCTTGATTTCTAGCAGTAGCAGATATATGGTGTTTCCATACATATAAGTTCCTGCGGAAATGCAAAATAATTTTGGTAAACCAGTTACCATTGCTTGTGGTGGAATCTTAAGCTCTGAATTGCATAGAAACCTATGCAAAATCAATTCTTGGCAACCGAATTAAACCCTCAAACCTAGTCAATATCAGGTCTGAAAAAGCTTCTTCAGTACATAAAATAAGTAAATAAACTGCTCATGGATGATCAAAATCTAAAATTTTCATTAAATAGTGAATACACAACAAAGTATGATAAACTACTAAAGGTGCATTCATCAAAGTGCAAAATGCTGAATTGTCAACGAGACATATTTACAACTGCTTTACTAACCAATCCCAGTGAGCATTCATCAGTCAGCCTTAAATATAGCAACAAAAATAATCTAATATTCTCAGTTTGGCTAGCCTCATTACATAGAAATATTCATCTTAGACATCTCTTCCAACAAGTATTTGGATTCTGCTGCATAATCAACTGGAGCAACAGCCCTGGCTGTTATCCTTTGCCTTTTCTCATTGTTGTACTCTTGTGGAGCAACACTGACCCGGAAAAGGTGAGGAACCCATGTAGCTTCCTTCAATTTCATTTGATATGCAGTTTCTCCCTCCTGAGAAATAGGAATGTTCATTTAAGTAAGCCACATACTGTTGAGATTTAAGCACAAAAAAGTAAGTTTCTGTGAACTATTTTACCTCAGATTTAAGTCTGTCAAGTTCATCAGCAGAACATCCAAGTATTATCTCTGCTTGATCATTGAACGTAGAGAGCCATGCTTCACCGCTTGCATCAGAAACTTTCAATACCATTATATATCTGGGATCAACACATAAAGGTAAGGGGGTAAGAAGGCATTACAGGTTAATTAGAGATTTAAGATGACTTATATATCCCATGTTCACCTCAAACTAGACTCAGCATCATTCTTCTGGCATCCTTCACACCAATAGCCAGACCCAAAAGCATCAGTAACTTTCTTGTTACATGTCTTGCAAGCTCGATACCACATGGTTTGATCTGGCTTAATGAAACTTATATATGCCTTAATGCTGAAAAACACAGGCTGCCAAACAGAAAAAACAGTTCAGTACAACAATGTCACATTATGTTCCATGTATTAACAAGTCCTATCTTGAAATGAAGTTAATTTCGGGTTAAGAATATATACCTTTTCCTCACCAAGGGATGGGTTACTGATTATATGAAGCAAGGTGACCCTATCAGAGTACATAGATCGTGCTCCACTCTTGGTAGAGGGGCTCATACCAGAACCAATAGATGCCAATGAAGCCTCTTTACCTTCAGAATCATACCTGAACAAAATGAAAATGTGGCACAATTTAATCAACTGACACTTTTAAGAGAATCAATACCCCAGTAAAATAAAGTCATACCAAGATCTCAATTTTTTGGCTTCAGGTAAATCTGGATTAACAACAATATTACTTTTGCTTAATGCCGATAAAGACACTCCTGAAACACAATTTAAGGAACTATGAGATTGGAACAATAAAGCTATTATGCATATATGAAAAAGTTTCATATGAAGAGAAGCAATCACCCTGGAAGTCTCCAACTTTAAGGGATTTGATTGCAACTACTGGAGATTTATCAGCCATGTCTAGCAGTTCTTGTCCTACATTAGTGGCAAGATCATTCCAAAGAGACACAACAACAGTCTTTTTCCTGATACAGCAAGTAACAAATGTTAAATTCAACTTACTACAGAAATCCAAAACTACAAGAGAATTTAACAGCATTAAAGCATACGTCTCATCCGCAATAGTTACATCACGCTTTGGGACTGTCTCATTGTTACTCTTCCTCCGTATGCTCATCGTAGGAGAAACACTTTGGACAACTCCAATAACATCTACAAATTCATTGCTTGAAAACATTACTACATGATAAAGGGTATGGATAGGCAGCATAAAGTATTTAAGAATTGGGGTTGCAATTTCTTACCAACAAGCTCCCTGCCATTGACATATGGACCCAATTCATCAATTGGGACAAAGCTAAATTTTGTTTCTGGAATAAAAGCTGCTTCATTAATAGCCTCCTCAATTTGGGAAATTTCATTCAAAGTCATCTCATAATCATTTTGTACAGTTTTGAACTGCTTATTAGCGACCCTAAGAGTTCCCTTTGAAATGTAATAGACTTTCCCCAATTCAAACTTGTCAAAAAACTTCCTTGCAGCTTCATTAAACATTGTAGCTTGTATTTGAGTACCCTAAAAGGTAAAATGTTGTTAGTTATACAATCAAATTATTACTCACAAAATCATTAGATAACTGATATTGTGCTTACATCCTCATCAGTTAATTCAACATTGAAAACACAGCCTTCTCCTCTAGCATTCTTGTAAGTTCTCATATTCCCTTTGCTAGTTACACGAACCTTAATGGTCCAAATTCCTTGGTAAGGGTTCAAAGAAACAAGTGGCTGAATTCTTCTCGTCATTGCCATTCGAGCAGATGGTGCCATACTGAGATTAAACCACACGTAATCAAACTTTCAGTACATACATATCACAATGAAAGTTTAGGTAACAAACAAGAAATATAAAAAGGAACCAAAAAAAAAAAAACTCACTTTCCACTTTGTTCATGTACAATCTGAGCAGCAGATTTAGTTTGAATTTCCTGTTTTGGTTTCAAAACAATACCAATTTCTTCATGCTTCCTCTTCAAGCCAATGTCAGTCTCTTCATTTTTCACTTCAACCTTGTACTCAGCTTTAAGCGCAGGTGACACAGCCTCACACTTAGTTACAATCAAGTACCTAAAGCAAATTAGTTAACTGGTTAGGTCAAAGATAAACCTTCAAAATGAATTAAACAAAACATTAGACATTATAAAAATCCTTACTTTTCATTCTTGGTTGGGATGTCATTGAGAGTGTAATCAATAACCCGAATAAGACCCAAGTTTTGTATGGACCCAGATATAACTTCAGATGACAAACTGGATTGCAAAATGCCCTTAATCTTCAGTTTTCCATCATTGGCTGAAAACCTGCAAATGAAATATTTAATGATTAAAAACAATAAGACATAAGAGAAAACATAACCAAGTCATACAGTTAAATATGAGAAACCATTAAAAACACCATTCTTAGAAGTTGGCTGTGAGATTAGGTGCTCCTTAGATGTATTTCGTTGCTTTCTTTTGTTACTATGGTATTTTTTCACGTTGGTTACCAAAAAAAAAAACATAAATCGATATAATTAACAATCCAACAAAGACAGAACAACATTATATGTGAAAAATAACAAGTGCTCCTCCCAAAAAAAAAAAAAAAGAGAAGTGGGAAGCAACAAACTCATTCAATCAATTTATAATAAAAGGCTAACCCTAGATAACCAGATTCAGAGGAAATAACACTATGGTTTCTAAATAAATAAATAGAGTTGAGTAACAGTATTTTTTTTTTGGTATAAACAAATAGATCTGAATCAAATGCAAGTTTCTGAACAATAAAGCAGACACAAAATGAGAACAAATTAAAAAAAAAAAAAAAAAAAAGACTCACATGTATCTGTTACCGGTGGGTTTGAGATCGACAACTTGAACAATAATTTCAGGGAGATCTGAAGAAGAATCAGGCGACGGGTTGGCTAGAATAGTCGAAATGGCATCTGGGCTCACCATTTTCGTCATTGTTTCTCTCTCCCTATTGAACTAACAGTGAAAGGCGAAGAAATGCAGGGAAAAGAATGAGAGAAAATAGAGTTGAGGAATGAAGTGGAAGAGGGAAGGAGAAAGGGGGGTTATGTACTTGTAGGTTTTAGGCGGGGGATTGTGTTTGCATTTTGGGAAAATATTTGTACTTTGACTTTACTGGCGGGAAATGTTTTTAACTTCTAATTTCCGAGGGAAAAACCTGAGTTATGAGTTCAAGTTGGCGCCATGTATTTTGTTTTCCTTTCTGAAATGAAAATGAAAGTGCAAGCCGGGGAAATTGTAAACAAAGTGACAATTTATTTTCTTTTTAATTTACATAAATGTTTGTTTTCAATAAATATTGGACGCAAAAAAAATTGAACCTTTTTTAAAAAAAAATAGTTCTAATTGTGTTTGGTTGAAACAAATCTAAAATTTTATTCTAGTTTTTATTTTTTTTTAAAAAAAAAAAGAGAATGAGAGAAGAAGAAGAGCAGATTTTTGAGGTATTTTTGAGAGAGATATCACCTAACAATTTACAAAGGATCAGATTAGTCTAACATTTCCTTTCGAACTCTTAGCCTAAGTATTTACTTCTATCAAATCATAGAATAATCTGGGTAATTAATTATCTCTCTCATTTCTCCTTTTTTTTTTTAATGTTATAGTGCAACAAGTAAATATATGAAGCTTTGTCTTATCTACTAGTAAATCAAAAGATGTCATAGTTGTAAATAGTTCGTGACTTGGTAGTATTTATTATTTTACATCATAGTAAAAAAAAATAGATGGATAAACTTAAATATTTTCTTTGAATTGTTTTGACACATAGAGTCATCTATTTTATGTTGGAGTTCCGTTAATGATAAGGACAAGTGCACGACATTTTGTTAAAGCAAGGGTATGAAATTATGAATAGATCCAAGTATAATAGAAAATAAAATTGAATACTTTTTAGATGACATTTTTGAATCTTTTCCCCTTTTTCTTAATTTAGCATAAGATCAAAGTATACGCATGTACATCTTTATGTGATTTGGATTTTCAGTTTTTTTCTTGAAACCCCTACATTTTGCTGTGGCCCCTTACTAGGACCTTCGCTTGAATGCATTAATCACCACAATCCTCATAAACCTATGCTTGATTTTCTTTTTCCCACCCAAACAAGTCTATGGCTAATCGTACAACATCATTTACAACCCAATTTGGAACACCAACATATGCATGATTGATATATGCAATCTTTCCCCTACATTCTGCTGTGCCCGTTATTTCTTACCGGATGTCTCATCATATTGCAACTCTTCATAGTTCACGGAAAGACCAAATTAATAAAAATTATCTTCATCAATAAACAGTTTAGTTTACAACAACAGGACAAAAAAGATTGTTCAGAAGAGAATAACATAACTGGTGGCCACTGGGTTCAGTAAATGAAGCTTTTGATTGGGGCTTGAATTGGATTTTCGTTTGTTTAACATGAAACCTAGTACAGCTTAAGTAGCAGTAAATATACTACACTTCTCTCATCTTATTCTCTTTGCAGTCCTATTTGCCCATTATAAACAACCACAGTTAAAACAAAATGCCTGGTGCACATTTCACCAGCAATAGGTAGAATTCCTCCTGTTTAGTAAACATTTGTAAAGAAAGTACCAACAGAATAGCAAAGAGAAATACACATTATGATCAGTCTATCAGATCACATTAAGAGAAAAAAAGCTGCAATCTAATCACCAGAAGGGAAAAGGGGGAGAGAAGTGGGAGACAGCAAAATATGCAACTTTGAAGGACAAGATTGTATATGAACATATAACACTCTCGGAAGTAGGAAGAAAATTACAGTGAAAATTTTGATTTACAACTAACCGATCATGTCAAAAATGCATGGGGAAACTTATAAACATGTACAAAACCTGGAAAAAAAAGCTCCTGCTCATTTACCTTTGACACAACCAAGTCAAACATTAGAATCCCACTAGTCCTTTCTTTCTTTTGCTTCATCTGACTTCTGCATGGACACAAGCAGCATAAATGGAAGCAGAGTTTTTAATGAAGGCCTTCATAATCTTCTAATTAGAACTTTTGGATCAAACACACAGCTCAACAAAGGACAGATCAGTAAACTGGATGATCAAGTCATCATACTTTACCAAATGCATCGAAGTAGCGCTGTCAAACAAAATTTATATTCAAGAGTTAATTGGTCATTGCTTCGTTCATTGTTATTCCAATTTCAAAACTTTTCCTTTTTATGAATGTTGTTGCTCCTTTACTAACAAACTCGCCAGCCATGCACGCATCGGGACTAATTGTATTAATCCTTGAACCATGCAACCACCATTCTGTACAACTTATCACTTAAAACCATAAAGATTCATTGCCAGAAACAAAGGACTATTAGGAAAGCAATCCTAGGAACCGAAAGAGCAGCATGAGAAGCAGGGAAACCATTTCGTTTTCTCTACATTTTCAGTTGCTGTCGGGGTCTTTGGCTCTGATTGAGGCAGCGGTTCGGTATGCAGCTCTGGTGACTCTACCTGAGGTCGCTTCAGCTCTGGTGATTCTACCTGAGGTTGCTTCTGCTCTGGGCTAGATTTAATTGGAGCAGCCATGCGCACTGAATAATTTTTATCCAGATTCCCTTCCAGCCTTCATTTTATTCAGATGGGTAGGTCAATCTCTCATTAAAATTATATGAAAAACGCCTCGAATACTGGCATACATATGAAAATTTCGAAGAAGCATAATGTTCACATTGATATCCTTTTGAAAGTCATATCTATGCAGAGACAATTCATTCAATCTTTCGGTTTTTTCCTAACATTCTATTCAAGTGCCAAACCTGACCCTACCACACAAATGAGGATCAGAAGAAGAAATCTATCAAAAGATAAATGTCTATGTACTTAGTGGAAGATCAGAGTCCAGATATAAAGTCGATTGTTTACATGATGAAACCACAATATATGTCCATAGTAAGTAGCAAACAGGTCATGCACAAGTAATATAGATGTCCCACTATACTGGTATGCACAGAAAGAGAGATAGAATGAAGTAATTTTCCCACTAGAAATGATTGTCGACATTTAAATGAACAGTAAGGACAGAATTTTGCCAATGTATCATATGAGAGATTTGAGTGTAGACTGCCTACTCTGGAAATGCAAAAGACGTTGTACTGGTTCCACTTTCCATTGACTTATGACAAATACGTCCCTCAGCAAGAGGTCTTTCATGATTTAGATCTTCATTTCCCCTTGAAACCTCCACTTCAGCTATTTCCATCTCAGGACTTGACTGGTAAGGAGAGAAGTCACACATAGGGGATTTGGAGAAGTTTTGAGGAGTTCCTAGCTCACCTGACTGCCAAAAACTAGCATCTTTTGTAAAACTCATAGTTCCCATGTGAATGCTAAATAATGATTCATGAGAAGCTGTACTCCAATCTGCCGGGTTTGCAGACTCATCTATTGCAAACACTGAAGAAGGGATCCTATAAGATTTGTTAGCAGAGTTCTCCATTACTTGCACGGGAGGTGAGTCTGTGGTTGATGAATCGCCAGAGCTCGACCTGGAAGAATACTGAGTCACTTCTGACTGTGACATGGAGGGTGACACTTCATGATTTAAGCGTTCACTACTTATGGTAGAGCTCCCAGAAACAGGCCTTTTGTTTTCTGAAAACCGTGATTTGTTATCCTTATCAAGTTTGGGTAAGTTATTAGTATTAGCAGTATAATCATCAGATTCATAATCAGCCTTGCCAAAGGGGTCATTCAGTGTCGAGTCAGGTGATGTATTGCAGGAAGAGTCTGAAGAACTTAAAGTTTTACCGCGAGGGGAGACTTTAACTCCTGTAACAGCAAGGCTATGAGGTGTCCCTGATTTTCCATCGGTTGCAGTAACATGTTTAGGCTCCATAGCTGAAGACATCTGAATGATGTCATCATGCAAAGTTGCCATACCAAGCCAAAGAGTTCAAACCTCTGCTGCCATAGGAAGTACTGAAATCAGAATCAATTCAATGTTCAAGTCAATCAATAATTTAAATTTCAAATCAACGTTTCAGGTATGAACTATCTAAAATGAGCTATCTGCTTGGCCCTATGCTTGGAACAACAATTTCCATATGAAAACTTATTTTTTTTGTGTTACTGATTTAAGACAAGGTTGTATCATTTTTGAGGTTACAGTCCATCAAGGCAATCCTGCATTTTACAGCCCGTGCTAAACAAGAGATTTGGAAAGCCAAACAGCGTAAACCAGAAGAAAAAGCATGTACTACGGAGTTCTTGTATGTACGCTTGTGCCATAGAAAACCATTTTTCTGTCTGATTTGTTGCCTGTAGCATTGAAAAGTTCAACCCCTCTACTCTTGCTGAAAATATTAATCTGTGGGAACTGTTAAACTTTGGGGGGGAGTACTGCAACCAGGCCTAAAAGTTGCTTTAAAACCCACATTCTTCCAATATAATGACAGCAATGTTTAACGTAAGAGGATACAATCAACAAAGATGTCTTAACAATTCGACGGCAGCCAAAAATGGGCTTAAAGGGGATATAGTTTGTGTGATACAAAAGCAGTATTTTTTTGACATTTTCAACTCAATTGTAGACCAACACAATTCCATTACATCAAAGCTAAAAATAAAAGCTAAAATGAGTCACCTGAGTCCAAGTGCTGCTTGTGTGTATGCAAAGGGACAAGCACTGAATACAAGGATAGGAACAAGCAAGATATATGAGTTTCAAGTTCTAACAATTATAGATTTACTCTTTCCAATCATGAATCATCCCTCAGAAAAAATTATTAAGTTATAGATCAAGAGAAATTACAAGGTGACACTAAAGGTAAGGGCCTTATGAGACAAGGTTTCCAGACGGCTGAGCTTGAAAAGCACTCTCGCGTACTCACTGAAGTGTGATAGTCGAGACTAGTGTCTTCAATCTTTTCTTCTTTGACTAAACCAAAGTCCCAATGCTTAACAGTGTTATTCATCTAAAAGGTGATAAGCTTTCCTGATATGTGATGGAGTGTATCTTCATGCTTTACGTTGGCTCAGAAGTTCCTAGTCAAGAATTTGCAATAAATGCCAATCCATTGGTTTCTAAGGGAAAAGCTTATATCAATTAGTTATGAACTTTTGTTAACCAAATATTAGTGTTTCCGAAAAAAAAGAATAGCCTCCTCGGTATTGTCAGACAAGTGCACCAAATGGTACCGTTATGGTTCTGAAATATGTTTATCATAGCATCGCTACAAGAAACGAAACTATTTGCTTCTCTCTTTCAAAGCCTACCACACTGCACCATCAAGTTACTAGCTCAAAAGAAGAACAAATAAAAAGTGTGAAAAAATATGTCTCATAATCAACGTACCTGTTTGATCTCTTATTTACCATTCTCACAAAACACTAACATAAGAGTTAGCGCAAATAAAATAAAAATAAAAAACAGCCCGGTGCACAAAACTCCCGCTATGCGGGTGTCCGGGGAAGGACCGGACCATAAGGGCCTATTATACACAACCTTACCTTGCATTTCAAAGGGAAATACTAGTGCAAATGCTCTCTTATTTAATATTGTCAGTCCAATTACCCCAACAATTAGGCCTCTAACCTTTAAGAAAAACAAGACATAGAGATACTCACTGTCAAAAGTTTATCTAAATAAAGAATGTGCAAGAACATATACAAGCAAAAACCCATCAGAAATATGGTGCAATTAAGAATTATTGTAACATTTAAGATAAAAAAATGAATAAATCTATAAAGTACGAACCGTCAAACTATGGAGCCAAAGAAATTGGTTAAAGAGCAGCAAAATGAATCAGTCGTCGTCCAACCGGTTTCCGGCCGGCGACGACTGGCCTGGTAGCTGATCTGAAAACCTCTTTTGCCCTTGTAATTCATGTAGTCTCTTATTCTGTGTCAATGAAGGCAGTGTCGAATGAAAAATTTCAAACAAAAAACTGAACGGCAATCCTCAGACAGCAGCGAAATTGTCGCTGGATTACATGGTACTCAAACTTCCTAACGGGTTACGGTTTGAGATTAACGAGAAAATGACAGAAATTATCCCTTATGTTTGGAGTGGATTCAGAGTAGTCCATGAAGTATGTTTTAAACAGTTTTAGTCCTTTAAGCAACACTTTTTGATCTCTATAAAATATTTAACAAATTCTATCTGTTAAATTTGATGGGAAAAAAGATTTAATTATAAACACCAAATAATCTCATTAAATCCTAAAAAGGGCAACACAAATAATTATACCATACATGAAAAAATACAATAATAACTTGATATGAAAAATTACTTCCAAAAAAAAAAAAAATTGATGGTTATAATGAAATGTTGTTATACAAGATAGATGTTATAAAGAACTTTAACTATACTACTCCACCACTGGCGTCCTACTTTACGTGAAAGTGTTTGACTGAGCACAAAATATACAAAAAGAGACTTGTGATTATATAAACAATAGATATTTATACAGCTATAAATTACTTAAAAATAAAATATTTAATAAATATAAGCATATTTACTCCCATCATTTTAATATATGTGGCACCTTTCGATTTTTGAAATTCAAACAAGTCTATCTTTCACCATGATTTATTCATATATCTTTTAAATATTTTGAATTATCAATGATTTATAGTCATTTTTGCATAGTTATCAAATATGTAAATTCTATTTCAAAATATTTAAGAATTCTATGCTCAGATTCACGATTAAAATTAAATTATTTAACTCTTAAAATCTAAATTGTACCATATTGAGACGAGAGTAATATTTTTGAAATTGACTAGAAAGAAAAGAAATTCGCTAGTACTACTCTTCTTTTAACATACGTGGCAAGGAAAAGACTGACATAAGCGACAGCAAAATGTATACCTGGGCACCTACGTTAGTCTGACTGTCTATATCATTAGCACGTCAACGTTAATTGGTCAAGGTCTAATGTGTGGATCATCCAACCGGACCAGTTTAGTCAGTAACATCTCTCTCAATGTACTCCACCAGAGTCAATAGTCAAAGGCACCATGAGTGAGACAGATAACTATTTACGTGGAAGAATTATAAATCTTAATTAGAAATTCTGAGTAAAGGTGAAAGAAACAGATTGAAATTTTCTTCCTAGTCTAGGTTAGCTGAATTTCTTTTTGCTTCGTTTACAATCAAAAAAAGTAAACCCCAGAAGTTTCATTTTTGACCACTAAAGTATTCCTGTATTTTAGTGGAAAGTAGTAAAGTACTAGTTGGAAAATCAGCAACAAATCTAAATCCTCAGGATTCTCAACTGTGTGCCCTTTTGTACTTATTTTATTTGGACCATTTTCTTCCCAAAAAACGCGTAAAAGTGTAATTTTTCTATTCAGAGAGAAAAAAAATTTAGTTTTAATATCTTCTCATCTCATCCTCCTAACTTTACTATTTTTAGATATTTTTAATTCTAAAGAGCTCCAAGGAAACAAGCACAATCTTGGCTTGAAGTTTAATATACCCTCTTGCTTCTTCATCTATAGAGTCCCTTAACCCTTTTTAGCACTTTGTTTTTCTCATGTCATGGTTTTAACATTCTTTTTAACTGTATTTGGCTGTTAAGAACTATCCTGCACCGTGTACACTCATTCACGTGCTTTGTAGATGTTTGCCTTAGTTTCTCTGGAATTTGATAAGCTTTTTTCTCTGGAATTTGATAAGTTTTCATGTCCATCCCTTGATACCTTCTAATCTTGTAATGCTAGTGACTGTGAAAGGGTTTTCAGAGAAGTACATCACAATTTTGGGCGTAAACATTGAAATTGGTGTCCTTTTATCCTTTTTTGAAACTTATCATATTTCATTGGAGATTCTTGGCCTGTTGAGGACTTGAGGTTTATCTATGGGGTATTTTCTGGTCATCTGAGTTTCTGAATATTAGTAAACATATAGAAGGAAGGGGGTGGAGAGCAGCCTTTATGCCTTCTTGATTACTTATTTCATCAGAAAAATAGAGCTTGAGGTTGGTTTCAAGATTCAGGAGGAAGGATCATCCAAAGTTTAGGCCTTTTACTTTAAATCAATCTGCTCTACCTTTTGCCTGAAAATGGATGATGATAAATCGGCGGAACAACATGTCATTGCTGCAGCTCATCACCTTGTGAAGGCGTTACAAGCCGGGACAAGCTTGAGCAATGAAGTGAGAAGAACTCTAGCCGATCTTGACATTCATTTGGCTGCTATGACTGAACCAAAAGAGGATGAGACCGCAAGTCTCAGAGAGATTGAAGGTAGGTTCGAGTCAGCTCAGACAAAAATCATGAGCTTGCAGTCGAATTATTTGAAGATATGGGATGCTGGTCCTTCTGAACTTCTTGAGTATCTGCAAAACGTAGAAGAAATTCAGATAATAATAGTGAGCTTGGAAAATATGGTGCCAAACAAGAACAGGAAACAAAATAGACTTGCTAACCAAGCTCATAGTGTGTTGCAAATTGCAATGGTAAGGCTGCAGGAAGAAGTTATCAACATTCTTTCGCAGAGTAAGCAGTGTTTTGGTCATGAATATGTGTCGTTCCACTCTTGTGAAGAGATCGACTTGATTGAGGATGACTCAATAGAGGGAACATCTTTCAGGGAGAGTACTAGTAGAGCTGAATCAGAAGAATGTATAATGGATTTAGTCCATCCAGGTGTTGTTCCTCATATAAAGTCTATTGCACATCTGATGTTCACTTCACATTATATTCAGGAATTTTGCCAGGTTTTTATCAGATTCTGGAAAGCTGCATTGCGTGAATACTTAAAGCTTTTCTGTATGCAAAATATCAGTATTGAAGATGTGCTGAGCATGGAGTGGATTTGCTTGAATTGCAGAATTAAGAAGTGGTGCAAGGCAACGAAGAATGTCATTGCAGTCTATCTCCCTAGTGAGAAAAACCTCTTTGATCAGATCCTTGGTGAGTTTGGATCTTTTAGTTCAACCTGTTTCATTGAGGCTTCAAAGGATGCCATATTGTGTCTTTTGAATTTTGGCCACGCTGTAGCTATTGGTCCCCTTCGACCAGAACGCCTTTTTTGTTTACTCGATATGTATGACCTTCTACGAGATCTTTGTCAAGAAGTGGATGCTATGTTCTGTGAAAACCAAGGTAGTTTCATTAAAATGGAGTACCAGGAACTCCTGAAAAATCTTGGAGATTCTGCAAAAGCAATCTTTCTAGGGTTGGGGAATTGCATTGCTTCAAACACTTCAACAACTCCCTTCCAAGGAGGAAGAGTTCACCCGCTAACCAAGTACGTTATCAATTATTTCATGCTTCTATCAGAGTATTGTGATACCTTGAGGTACCTCGTGGTAGAGAACTCGGGTGGAGTTATTGATGCACTGGTCAGGCTTGACGTTTCTTCTGAATTCTCATGTCCATTGGCTCTTCACTTGCAGTCAGTAGCATCCATGCTTGAATCCAACCTTGAAAAAAAGTCCAATTTATATAAAGATGATTCTTTGAAGCACATCTTTTTGATGAACAACATCCATTACATGGTCCAGAAAATCAAGAACTCCAAAATGAGAACTTGTTTTGGTGATGACTGGATAAAGAAACATATTGTAAAATACTTGCAGCACGAAAAAAGCTACGAGAGAATAACATGGAGTCCTATTCTGTCTTTAATAACCGGTTATGAGAATTCAGGGGAGGCAGTTCTGAAGGAGAGGTGCAGAAATTTCAGTATTGCTTTTGAGGATGTGTACAAGAACCAGACAGGATGGACTATTCCAGACATTGAGCTTCGAGATGATTTGAGAATTTCAACCGCGTTAAAGGTTATTCATGCCTATCGGACATTTGTTGGACAGGTGAAGAAATCTATCAGTGAAAAGCACATCAAGTACACTGAAGATGACTTGGAGAAGTATCTCCTTGATTTTTTTCAAGGTTCAGCGAAGTCACTTAATCATCATTGGAGGAGGTGAAAGATGAAAAACAGTAGTAGTGTATGCTCTTTTATTTCTTGCATTGAGCCTTCCATTGCCTTAACTTTTGTAATTTCTCAATAGTATCGTCTTTGTATCCACCCCCCCAACACGCGCGCACACACAAAATGTATAGCTGACCATAGTTCTCCAGTTCAATTTAGTATTGTGACTCTATGGTATATGCACTCCGTGTAATTTGATGGTTTCAACTGAAGATGGCCTTCAACTCTTCAACTGTGGAACATTGTTTCAAGTGAATGTGTAAATCACTGTGAGTGCATTTTGCATTATGCTTTTCTATCCAGGCTGCACGGTTCTGTTAGAAGCTATGATGATGATTGCTCATCATAGTTCTATAGTTTGATGGTTACTTATGTTATCCTCAAGAAATCTAGTTATTGATGCGTTTCCAATTAACTTTGGCTGAACTAGTTATTGATGCGTTTCCAATTCATAAGCTCTCCACTATTGCATTTAACACTCAATCTGCAGACTAGTGCTTGGAAGCCAAGTAGGAAACATATAATTGTAGGAAGTACTAAAAGCATACATAGTTACTACCTTTTGCCAGTATGGACAAACGTCAGAAGGAACGACAAGATTTATCTTGTTGTCACCACTGTTGGAAGTACTTCAGTAACTAAAACATAGCCTCATAATCTTTTGAGTAATCAGATCACGTAATCAATGATCTGGTAGACCCCTGTTTAATCTCTCCAGTCCACTCGATGCATCATGATTCTTTTCCAAACAAGAAGAAATTGCAGGCCAAAGGAAACTTGGTCATTTACAGGCAGCTGCAGTTTCTTGGATGAGTATACAAGATATGCACTTATCTCAGTAACCATACTTTCAGTAGTGTCAAATAACAATACAATCCAAATACTCCTCTGTCCAAGCAATCACAGCTCACAAGTATTAGGAACAAATAGTGAAATGAAATAGACAAATTGACACAATCAATTTGACAAAGAATGAGAATGGAGGCAGAGCTAACATAAGATGCCAACTCCAGCTCAAGAGACTTAAGATTATCCTTGGCATTTTTATTTTCTTTTAATTTCTTCTCCCTTTTTTTACTGTTCTATAGATGATACAACTCCTACTAACTTCCTGGGAAATTTTCGCAGTATAAGGGCGTGTCTGGTATAGAGGAACATTTTCTAATTTTACAATGTTTGGTTGGTCAAAATATTTTGAAAAACATTTTCTCGAGAAAACCTTAAAAATGAGAAAAATGACTTCTCTAGGAGGAATAAGGAAAACAAGCTCCATAAGTAGCCTTCCAAGCTCATTGTCTCCTCCCCACCCCCTAACGGCCCCCAATCCCCACCCTTGACGTTCCCACCTCCACCACCCCAAACTCCCACTCCTCACCACATCCCACCCCATAGTGTTTTCCTAGATTACATACAAATGCTCTTGGGACAATATTTTTTTGCTTATGTCCCAAACACTAGAAAATAAGTGAAAACTCGCCTATTTCCCAAGAAACATTTTCTTTCATACCAAACACACCCTAAGTGTAAAATAATTGTTGAGTTTCCACATTACCTTTCTTTGAATAAGGAAAATAAGGACAAAGACGTGTTAAGCGCTTAATGTTCAAGTCATTGTTTCGAGCCAAAGTTACAGTTCCAATGACTACAGCTTTCGAAGAGCCAAAGTTACAGTTCCATACTTCACGTCCTAGCCCTCCCTCTCTATTTAGCTTGACTCACAGTAACTTGAGCACTGGCCCAAGTCACCTTGCGCTTACCTAAAATCTTTTTCTTTCATGCTTTAGGTCACTCTAAGCATGTGGGAAGACTGGCAATGCAAGAACACTGATAGTTTATGCCATGTGCCAATTATAATTGGCCTTTCTATGATATGCATGCACCACTATAAAAGGCATAAGCTACATAACAACCTGTTGGCTTATAATGGTTTGCTAGGGCAGCTAGCTCGAATGTTTCATATCCATGGAGAAGAACTTCTTCATCTCAGACATCTTGAACCACTACCTGCTTTCCTTTTATTTCGCAAACAATTTTGCCCTGCTACAACTAATCTAACCACGCTTGCAATTCGGCCAACTTGGAACATGGTCAAAAAAAAAAAATGATGCTGTAACAGATACAAGTGAAGAATTATCATTAATTGAAAGTAATCATTGTCAACCAGAAAATCATGTTCCTAAAACATCAACAGGTTCATCGAACATTGTACAACAAAAGTCTCGAGCAATAGCCGAGTTAACAAATAAAACAAGACACCTAGCAGAACGGACACAGGAAGAGCAGGCAAAGCTTTCTGATAAAATGCAAGCAGCATCAGAGTGATACCTAGACCAGCTATGATAGCAAGATAGCATGCATAAACTGTCATGAAATCATACATGGCAGCCCTGGCTACTAATACACTGTAGAATATGAAGTCTCCTAGCCCCAGCTTAATAGCACCTGATGATCCCAAACCAATTCCTTCAAGTGCAAAATCATCATTCGACCCCCCTTCCTGTAAATTCATTCGGACATTTATCCTATGCTGAATTAACGGCGCAGCCAGCTCAGAATCTGCTCTTGAAACTTGACCATCCTCCACATCAACCCCATTCCTCTCATTCTCATCACCGAGCCTTTCAAGACCAGAATTTGATTCCAAACCAGAATTGACAGTTGAATTCAAGTTAGACGTAGAGTCCAAATTTTCATCGGATCCCAAATCATTGTCCCGTGTTTCTCTCCACACTCTCCTTTGCACAACAGCACCCCTTGGAACCGAATCAGGATTGATAACAGGCCGGGCCTCATAAACCAAAGCCGGGATATCTTCATCCCTAGATATTGCAAGCTCAACAAGTAGCCTTAAAGGCCCACCAGGCAACAAAACAGCCGCAAGATCATACAATGCCATAGCAACTAAAAGCACCCAAGTAGTCCATTCAGGCAAAAGTGTAAACCAATAAGCAACCAACACTCCAATAACAACCAAATACCCTTGAGTAATTATAATCGCCGTTTTCGACATAAACACAGCTAAAACCCCAACAACAGTGAAATTAAACAAACTCAAACCAAAAGTAACACAATCAATAGGGACCCTGAATTTCCCAATCAAGAACAGAGATATTTCACCACCCATAAATCCCAAAACAAGAAAAGAAGAGAAACCCATGTAGTATTTCAAGAATTTGGTACACCTGAAGTAGAAAAGTAACACCAAAAGGAATGTAACAGCAGTAACAACAACAACAAAGACTAAAGCATTCAAAAGGGCACCTTTTAATTTGTCCCAATTTGAGTCAGAGCTGTTTTCAGTATAGGCATATGTGGCTATAGAGGGAAATGAAGAGCCTGAGGAATCTGAATCATTGTTTAGGACTGAAACAAGAATGACTACCAAGAGCATGCAAATTGAGACTGGTGTAATGATTCTCACTATTTCTTCACCCACAGAATCAAGAACGCTTTTGGGCTTTCGATTTGAGTCCATTGGAACCCCAAAGAATGTTGGATTTTAATTGCTTTTGGATTTTCAGTGCTCAGTTGATAGTCTCAGAAAATTTTGGATACTTCCAATTTTGACTTTGGATCTTGCTAGAATAACAAAAGGTAACCCGACCCGAATTAGATCCGAATTCTGAATCATTTTTTTGCACGTCAAAGGGGCTGGTCTTTAATTTTTGACCCTTAAATTGCTGGTATTTAATTTTTGGCTTTTAATTAAAAAAGTGGCAGAAAAATTCTCAAATTCTGGGTTCGAAAACTCGCTCAGTCAAAAAAATAATTTCTAAGGCAAGACTTCGCGAAAAGTCTGTCTTAAAAGGCAGAATCGAAATTTTGTAAGGCAGATTTTTTTTTTTTAACTCTGTTGGAATTATACAAAAGTTAAAGCCTAACTTTTGCCCGAATAGGCCTAATTTTGCTACGAAATTCTGCCTTGCGATTTTTATTTTTTTATTTTTGACTGAGCCAGAGTTCGAATTCAGAACCTTAGGGTATTTTTGGTGAAGGACAAAGATTAAAGACCAGCAATTTGAGGGACAAAAATTAAAGACCACCCCCAATAAGCAGTGGGCAAATTCCCCATTGTGAATTTGTGAAGGTGGCGTAATAGGGGCAATGCTTATTTGGGGGTGGTCTTTAATTTTTGTCCCTCAAATTGGTGGTCTTTAATTTTCGGCCTTCGCCTAATACCATGACGTTTGGGGCTTGAACCATGGCTCAATAAAAAATAAAGTAAAAATATCGCAACGTAGATTTTTATAGCAAACTTAGGCCTATTCGGGTCAAAATTAGGCCTGCTGGCAGAATTTTACCTGCTTCAGGCAGAGTTTCAAAGGTAGAGTTTTGGGCAAAACTCTACCTCAAGGTAGAATTCTGCCTATTCTGGCTTAAGGCAGAGTTTTGAAGACAAAATTCTGCCTTAAGGTAGAGTTTCATAGGTTAAACTCTGCCTTGCGAATTCAAGTTCTATCTGACAATTTTTTTTAAGATTTTTAACTGAGCGGAAGTTCGAACCCGGAACCTACGAATTTTAAGCGAAAGACAAAAATTAAAGACCAACAATTTGAGAGATAAAAATTAAAGACCAGTGCATTTGAAGGGCACTCCGCACAAAAAAAAAAAAAATGATACGTGAGTCTGGCTCTGGCCCAAACTTAGTGATGACGCTTTTTCTATTTTTTGTTTTGGGCTTTTCTATTTTTTGTTTTGGGCAATTCACAGTAATGCTCTTATTTTGGGGTGGTCTTTAATTTTTTCCCATGAAAATGAAAGTATTTAACTTTTGCCCTTCGCCTAAAACTTCAGGGTTCCAAGTTCGAACCCTTGCTCAGGCGAAAATTAAAAAAAAAAATCGCTAGGCAGAGGTTGCCTACAAACTCTGCCCCATCAGGCATAGTTTGCAGGTAAATTATGTCTGATGGGGCAGAGTTTGCCCGCAAACTATGCCTTAAGTTTAGAGTTTTGCAGGCAAACTGTGCCTTAGTAAACTCTACCTTAAGGAAGGCAAAATTCTGCCTTACAGAATTCTTTTTTTTTTTACTGAGCTGAGGTTCGAACCCAAAACTTCGGCGTATTCGTGCAAAAAAATGTCTTGGTATGACAGGCCAGAACTAGACCTACATATTAGATGTATGATTTTTCTTATTGTCAGAGGAATTTAAGTTGTATACACCAATAATGTAATGAATTTGAGCATGATTGGTGTATTTAAGATTATATTTTAGGTTACTTACCATGTATTCTAACTCAATTACCAATGAATACTTATTAACCAACAACAACATACTCGGTGTTCATAAGTGGAGTCTGGAAGAGCAGGATGTACGCAGACCTTATTACTGCTTTTGTGGGGTGTAGAGAGCATGTTTCTGAAAGACCCTCGGCTCAAAAGTAAAAAAGAAAAGAAAAGAAAGGAATTAAAAAAAATATGACAACAAAGTAGCAAGATACAAAGTAAATGCGCAATAGATATAAATACACATCGAAGAATAATAAATCACGCGTTCACTAAATAATACTACTAATAAGCCCGACCTCTCCCACTTAAAATGCGACACCACTTGGCTACCACCTACCCTTCTACTCTAATCTTCGACCTCCACATCTTCCTATCTAGGGTTATGTATTTAGTTCATATCCTGTTTAATCACCTCCCTCCATTCTTCCTCGGTCTATCCTCAATACTTATTAACCAATTGCCTGCAATAGCTTTGTAAATGCATATAACTTAAAATTTCATGCCCAGAGTATTGGAATTGGAGGATTTAACAATCAAGATAATACTTACATTACTCATAGAAGATTTAAGGTCTGCCAAAGCACATTATATAAGGGACTATTGAAATGTTAGCCAATTGATCCAAGATCACATACATTAATGCGTATATAAGAATGAGCTTCGGATGCACAACAATACTCATCAACATAAACTACAATTTGAACTCTAAATATTGAGCAAACAAAATACTACTAATTTGTACAAAAAAAAAAAAAGTGATGAAAAAAACTAGTATGCTATTAATTAATCAGGAACTTTATGTCAAAAGTCGTGGCTGCAATATTCCAACGACAACAAACAAAACTCTCAATTACTCGTTTTCAACATGTATCTGCGCAAGCAAACAATATATCTAAGCGCGAAAAATAGAAGTTATAAAAGAAAACCTAGTGTTTAAGGGCTTGATTTCTCCATGTCCTTAGTGTTCTCCCACATAATTAAACCGGTAACAGTGATAACGAATGCAGCGCACAAGTTAAGCATTCTGGAGAGAAGGAGGCCACAGTCCTTGCCTATAACGAGGAGCACATCGAAATAGTTGACATAAATCAGCACGATACCAAGCACAATGAGGAACACTGTTAATCGTTGGTCCTTCACTCTCCTTTCATCAATTTGATTTTCCAGCAAGCGTTGGTCATTCACTATCTTTTCATCAATTTGATTTTCCTGAAGAAAGATCCATTGGTCTTCTTCAACTTTTGACGAATTTGTCATGTCTTGTTGCTTATTGCCCCGCTTGAGAAGTCTAGAAATCATCATATCGAGAGCCATCTTCTTCTTTTCCATTATGCAGTTATTTGGAACAAAAGTAATCCCCTCCTTACCTAGTCATGAGAGAACTAGTACATTAATTAACCAATACGACAAGCCGAGGCAAATCCAAAACTTCTATTTGATGGACTCAACTTTAGATTTTTAACTAGTGGATCTATTATGTAACTTTTACATATATATCTATATTTTGCGTTGAAAATGTTGATTTAGTTGAAACGACTTGGAAGAAAAAATTAACATCCGAGAAAGAAGTATAGTAATTTAATTCAAACTCCATGTCCGCCCCCAAAAAATATTACTGTATTGTTTTTTTGAACTCCATAACGTGAGAGACATGCTACATGAAAACGAAGAAAAAAAGGACAGCAGGAAGCAAAAAAACAAAGGGAATCAGCTTCTGAACAAAAAATATTTCTAGTAATGAAACCTGAGGGGAGAGACGTCTAACCTGTGAAGTCTAAAAGCTTTGCCACTTCTTCTCTGTAGGCTAAACCTAATGATTAATCATGCAGCAATATATAGGAATAGGGGACCCCAAAAGGGAAAGGAAAAGTTTTAAGCGTTTGCATCACAGGAGATTTAGGACTCACAAATAACTTGCCACGTGGGACTTCATATTTAATTAGCTAATGACCCACAGACGATGTGTGTGCCTTTTTCTTCTTCTTAAATTATCTATTTATTTACATAAAATTGTAAAATCACAATGTCCATGATAAATTCAAGGGCTTTTTCGAGAAGAATTATAAGATAAAAAATGTAATTTGTGAAATAACGGGTTAAAAATAAGAGAAAAAAGGTTTCTGGGAAAGAAACTAAAAAGGAAAAGAAGGTAAATCCTATATAGTATATAGGTTACTATTACTTATTAGTATAGCCTTAACTTAAGGTGCAAGATAAAGTTGCAATCAGTAAATTATATATTTCCTCTGTTTTGATTAAAGTATTTTACTTTTCTTTTAATCTCAGACCCCACGTTGTGGGATTTCACTGGGTTGTTGTTGTACTTTTCTTTTAATCTATTTTAAAAAGAATGTTTTTTTTTCTATATTTGATAACTTTTTAATTTAAACATTCTACGAGGCATGTTTAAGACCACAAATTCAAATAACATTTTGATACATTACACACATTTTAATTTAAAATCACAAAATTAAAAAAACTCCCTTAGGTTTTTTATGTTTCATGTCTATTTAAACTGAAACACTAAAATTGAAATGGAAGGAGTAACTTTTTCAATCCTCATCTTTAATAAAGTTGTTAGTGCCTGTCCTTTTTCATTTAAACACCTTGGAGGTTCATATAGGTTTCAACTCCAATCCCATCTTGTTTTTAATATTGAATACTGTCTACACTTTTTCTTCCTTTTCTGTTTTGGGTATGGTAGTGGGGAGGAGAGGCATTTTTTGTAGTTCAAGCTGATTACTTTGTAAAAAAGTACTAAAAGAAAACAGGTACTTTCAATTGCTAGCAGTGAAAGAGGATATGGGGGTCTGAAGAAGGCTTCATCTGTTAGAATACAGGCAAATTGGCTCATAAGTTGAATGCATGAAAGCAGTCTGAACTGCAAAATCTTTTTTCCTCTTTTACTATGTGTTGTGAATGTATCAATCAATGTTCATTATCATCAAGTGAGAACAATGCTCTCTGCACATTTAAAACTGCCGGAGAGCCTTTCCTGGCTTTCTCCACAATACTCCTAATTAACAACTTTTCCATCTCATCATCACTTTCATCATTCATCCTACCATTTTCAATCCAGTCAAAGCTACGTTCATGTGAACGCGAGTTTTCTTGGTGGTTGTTGTCCTTAACTCCTGATGCAACAACAACATCCTCCTCCTCTGAATTTAACCTTGTGAACATGTCATAAGCCTCGTTATATGCATCTACAGCATCACCGTTTAAATTGATTACCATTGGCTGATCTGCTGTACGCTGTTCCACTTTCATTACAGGACTACCGTGGGTGGAAGAAGATCCCGCTTCACTGTTTGAGGAATCCTTCCAAGAACTTACGAGTTCTGCTTCCATATACCGAACTTTCCTGTCACTGTTCTGAAGTGCCATCTCAAGCTCCTTGAGGCGTTCTTCTAATTGTGATTGGAGGACTTCGTGCAGCCGCAAGCTCAGCTCTCTTGGCGAGACAGCATAGTTGACAGGATGAGGGGTCGAGGTTCCGCTACCATCCTGATCCGCATAAGGTTGATCTCCGGGTTGTCTATTGAAGAGTTCAGTTCTTAACTCCCCCTTGGCTAGATCTGGCACAAAGTCTGGATCAAGCTGCAAAAGATTGAATACTTATTAAAGCTTCTTTAAAATAGCAGATGACTTGTACATGTGAGTAGCTTAACATGGCAGGTATAGGTTGTCTTCCGTTTTATCTTTACAGAAGCAACCAATTGGCACCTGGCTCTAGTTGTTAAGTCGTATAGCAATGCGATTCATTTTCATTCTTCAAACTATAGCCTTGATTCCTTATAGAAATCAAATATGGATGATACCGAACCGAACCTACAAATCATAAACCTAATGGTCTTCCTAGTAAAGAGATGAAAACTTCTTCATTAGAGGATAAAGGGAAACAGCAACTTGATGAAGATTCAGATTGATGATACTTGCAAAAGCTAGAGATCATAGAGACTGATTAAAGACTGACAAGAAGTTCAACAAAAATCTGGAAAGAAAGTATAAGAATCTCCAACACAAAGAAACAACGCAAACACAAGATACGCCTAATTGCACACTAGATCACAAAGCTAACCGCCATAGCAAGCAAATTGAAGCACAAAACTTATTCGCCAGGAACGTCATGATGTAAAATTTTCTCAGCCTTCTAAAGAAGAACCCTCCGACATGGTATCAGTGTTGTCAAAGGCGCGCTTAAGCCCTGAAGCGAGACTCAAAACATGCTGAGCGCTTCGCCTCGCTTTATGTGCGCTTCAGTGTTATCATCAAGGCTCTAAGACAACTTTTCCTTGCCCTTGAGCCTTTCTTGAAGACGTGATACTAGATAATTGATATTTCACTTTATCGTAATGTTTTTACAATTTCTTTGTCCATATATTTGTTATTCATGCTTATTACTATTAGTCTTGGACTAAACATATATATATTTGTATTTTTGCACCATTGTGCCTTTTTACATTAAAGCCCACGCTTTATTTGCGTTTTGCGCTTAAAGCCCCAGGCTGACCTTAGAGCTTTTTTGCGCTTTTCGCTTTTGATAACACTGCATGGTATAAGCTGGAAAAAAGAGTTGCCTATCTAAATTATCCAGATCAAGAAGGCTGCAAGACTGGGAAAAAATGGGCGAACCTGAAGAAAGCGGAAGGATATAATGTCTAACAGAATACCAAATAGTTTTCATAAAGTTCAATAAAAATATTAGATCTCATCATATGACTAGTAAATATAAGGTACACATCCTACTAACAGAAGTATTAGAGACTAAAGAGCTCAGCAACAATATGCAACATACCCACCATATGTCAATAAGCAACAGAGAGATCCCCTGAATAATTATTTCTAATAGCAAGAACTGATCGAAGTATTATCTTGCATAGCATAAAAGTTTAAATGAGTTTAGAGTTTGTTAAGCGCCTAAATGGAGCGAAATGGATAGTGAGCATTCATATAGACGACCCCAACTTAGGATTGAGGCGTACTTTTCATTGTAGTGTTTGTTAAGTGCTGAGACAGGACATGGCGCAAGTTCAGCTTACCGAGGACATGACCTCAGATAGGAGGTTTTGGAGGACTCAAATTAGGATAGAAGGCTAATAGGTAGTTGCTGTTTCGATCTATAGTCTATTGTCCTTTGTTTCTTGCTACTATATGTTGTTTCTTGTACTTCGATTATCTTATTTATCTGTGGTAGCTACTGCTCCCTTTTTTCAGACTGCTCTATTTTGACTTATTCGCTTTCTTTAGTTTCATTTGCATTTTGCTTTGAACTGTTTGTGCTTATCTAACCTTTCTCGTTGTGTTTTCTCTTGAGCCGAGGGTCTTTCGGAAACAGCCTCCCTATCTTCCGAGATAGGGGTAAGGTCTGCGTACACTTTACCCTCCCCAGACCCCACATTGTGGGATTTCACTAGGTATGTTGTTGTTGTTGTTGTTGTTGTTGTTGTTGTTTGTTAAGTGCTCCAAAAATATTCCACTACATATCTTTTACCTCCCACCAGCACAAATACCAAGTAACTAGCCCGCTAAGGTAATGGCACATGGGAGGAAATCACCTAGAGTTAATGGCTTCCACTGGGATCTGAACCTGAGACCATGGCTCTCCTTGAACTTCATTGACCACTAGGCCAAACCCTTGGGTGCTTGATTTTAGCCTTATGAACTTAAACTCCAGCATAGGATTCTTCATCCACTTTCCTTTAGTTCCGACTTCCAATGCCCACTATAATAGAAAACTCAAGCACTATATATCAAGCTTATTTGTTACCAACCTTAAGCTCTTGGGCGTCCTTTAAAAAACATAAATTCGTAAGCTGTCAAAGTTAACCAACTGGTAGATCTTGGACCAAGATGTGCCTCAGTTAACTTCTCTAATAACATAATTGTATTTTCAATATGAAGTATCCAAGTAAGCAATTTGTATTGCATATTAGAGTTACTTCGTGAAAAGAAAAAAAGGCATAGAGATGAATTAATCAGAAAGCATTCTTACTTCATCTAGTTCTGCGAGTTTCCCCTTCAACTTAGACGAGTTCATACTTGATTCTAACCTCTCCAATTCAGCTTCAAGCTCTGCTTCAATTTTACTCATGGATTCTTCCTCTGTCTTCTGGCTTCGACACTCCTCATCGTCATTTGTTGACGACTTATCCAACTTCCCTTTAGGGGAAGGTGCATGTAAAGCTTCATTGTTTGAAGGATCATTATGTGTATCTTCTGACTCACAATCTTCAGTGGGAAGCTCTTTCACGGTTAATGAATCTTTCATCTCAAGTTCCTCATGTAGATCTTGAACCAAATTCTCTGACTGTCTCAGCAACTCAGTTAATTTATCCATTTCATTTCTATTTTTCCAGAAAGATGATATTATGCCCACAGATATTCCAAGACAGAAAAGAAGCACACCATGAGATGATCCTGATTCAAGACAACCATAAAAGGAGGGATAATAGGAGATGTTAGTACTACTTGTCCAAGAAAAATAGAAGTTAGTATTCACATATTGTGCCATTCGCAGGAAAGTCATGGGCAGTAGAGAGCTTCGAAAGTCTTAGTATCTCAAGTAGAAATCTAAAGAAAGAAACAGATATGATAGGTATTAAGGTACCAAATGGCTATCATTCTAACAAATTATTTTTTGTTCCATCAACTTTTGCAGGTTTTGGATCAATCATTCATGATTTTCATTATGTGAAAGTTAACTAATAATTGTGAAGCTGTGCATTAGCATAATATCTTGATGGAACTATCTGGAGCTACATCCCCTTGGCTCTACTGGTTTTAAAATCTTCCAAAGAATGTTGCTATTCCTGTGTTTATAATTTTGGAAAATAATGTGCATCTATTTCATTAAACTTTACCAAGGAAACCATGAGAAAACCAGAGTCCAAACAGGAAAAAGTACCTTGTAAACTGCTGCGTTTCTCATTTTTCATTCTAATGGAACCACTAAATCTTCCAGAATGATCTTTCACCTTGTCTTTCCTCAGGAGCTCCATGGATCCAACACTAGGTAGTTGAGGGACTCCAAATACAGTATTCATCGCTGAAAAATCATCCTGCTGCTTATGATGTCCAGCACCTCTCGGGGCACTTAAAGAATTAGAATTACCTCTGCTTATAATTTTGCTCCCGTCAGTAACTACAAAAGACCTCGCAGTTGTTGTCCATGGCGATGACTTTGAACTGAAAATATAGTCTTCAACTTCACCATGTTCCTTGTATAACTGAGCCATGAGACAACTTTCTAGAGAATTTAGAGGCTTTATAAGATGCCCCATTTTTCGTCTACTCCTAAGGTTGCTCTTTTTCCTTGAACTACCATAAGAAAAAGCCAATTCAGCCGTAGAAGGGACAAGTAACGACTCATTTCCCGGTTCATTGATGTTATCACATATGCTTCCACCCTGATCTCCTTGAAGTTCTTTATCACTCGGCAACCCAGAGGTTAAATTGGAAATATCAAAATCACATGAATTGGTACATTCACCTAATTTCGTTCTCGGTGTTTCTACAGGGGAGGAACAGTTCTTATCCAGGACTTGTTGTATACGCGATAACGACTCACTTCTTACAAAACTAGGACTCCCTGGAGATGATTCTAACAAATCATGCCTACTTCTTAAGAGGTTTTTCCAATGCTGGGCGATATATCCAGCACCGGCAGCTGCAGCCACAACCCAAATATCCATGTTCACTGCAGATACACTAACCTAGTTCTACAACCAGAATCTCCCTGTTAGAATCACTATACAGCAGAGAAATCAAATTGAACAGGAAAGTTACCACTAAGAAGTATCTCTAAACTTTGATTAAAAGGGTATAGGAAAAACTTATCTAGCTTCTCCAAAAAGGGGGGGAAAAGGTCTGTTCTTGAGAAGGTATAGTCAAGAACCCTAATTCTAACGGCGAAAAATCACCAAATGAGAAAAGATTACTCTTTAATCAAACAATGAATGACCAAAACTATTCTATTTTCTCAATTTTCTGAAGAATGAAAAAGAGGGGCAATATCAAGAAACACCAAATATGACTTTGTCAAACCTGTAAAACCTTAAGAACAATCACAAGCCATGTCAAGAAAAACACGACCAACAACCTCAATCCCTGTAAACCATATGCAAAAACATCCTTTCTGCACAGCACGATGCATCAACAAAAAGAATTAATTGGTCCCAATTTTTTATTTTTTTTTAAAAAGGCCGCCCTTATAAGAAAAAATCCAATTAAAAATTGCAAGAATCTAAAGACTGCCCATTTCAAAGGCTGAAAAACCCCACCAATAAAAACCTACCAATTTCACCAAAAAAAATAAAAATCAACCAACTCAGCAACCGGTATGAAGTACACTAAAAAGGGAGTTTAAGTTGATGAATATAAATAAGGAAAAAAAAAAAAATCTTGAAAAGGATTGGGCTCGCTCTTTTTCATAGGTTGGTGAGAAAAAAGGGTCATGTGATTTAAACAAAGATTGGAGCATTTGTTGGAGATTCTGGTCCTCCTCTCATTTTTGCCCCATTATCAACACACAAAGGTACAGTTTTTTACTGTAAATAAAATTTTCCATATAATTTTATTAGTCTTTTGTTTTTAGCTTATAACCATCCTACTATTAAAATAGAAAATGGTGTTACTTTATAGTCAAATGGAGATGGATGATAAGTATTTTTTATTAAAATATAGATAATTTGCAAGATTATATAATGTAATAATAATAAATACTCCCTCCGTACTAATTTATTTGACACTTTTCGTTTTCCGAGAGTAAAATGAGTTGTTGTTTGACCGTAAATTTTTTCATAGGTTTTTTAAAAATCTTTTACATATTATTAAGGCTTAATACCTAGATGGACCCTTAAACTTGGCATGTTTTGTAAGATAGGCATATAAACTTATAAGGTGACCAGATAGACACTTAAACTTACTCAAAGTGTATTTTTCAAGTTTTTCTGTTGTTTTGAAAACAAAAACTATATTTTTCAAACACTCACAATTTTCATGGCCAAACAAGCCCTAAATATATCACAAAATATTTTTTTTTTAAATGCAAAAATAAGGCAAACACATATACATGAGACTATAAATGTGCACTTAAACCAATAAATACTCGCTAATCGTAATTTTGCAGCTTTCAATTAACTCAGATTTTTTTTTTACACTTGAATAATTAAAAAACAATAACTTTAACCAATAAAAATCCTTAAAAAAAGAAATTTCAAATTAAGAAATTTCTAAGTTCAGTATTTCAAGTGTAAAAGAAATTTCAAATTAAGAAAACTGTAAAGCCGAGAAGAAAATCCTTAAAAAAAAGAAATTTCTTAATTTGAAATTTCTTTTTTTAAGGATTTTTATTGGTTAAAGTTATTGTTTTTTAATTATTCAAGTGTAAAAAAAAATCCGAGTTAATTGAAAGCTGCAAAATTGCGATTAGCGAGTATTTATTGGTTTAAGTGCACATTTATAGTCTCATGTATATGCGTTTGCCTTATTTTTGCATTTTAAAAAAAAAAAATTGTGATATATTTAGGGCTTGTTTGGCCATGAAAATTGTGAGTGTTTGAAAAATATAGTTTTTGTTTTCAAAATAACTGAAAAACTTGAAAAATACACTTTGAGTAAGTTTAAGTGTCTATCTGGTCACCTTATAAGTTTATATGCCTATCTTACAAAACATGCCAAGTTTAAGGGTCCATCTGGGTATTAAGCCTATTATTAATCATGGTGACTTATAGTACTTTTTATATAGTTCCAAATATGTAAACTTTATTACGAAAAATTTAAAGATTTTATGTTCAACCACACGATCAAAATTAAGAAGTTTGACTCTCGAAAAGCGAAAAATATCAAACAAATTGGATAGAGGGAGTAATAAATTATTGAAAGTGATAATTCTTGAAATTTAATCATATTTGCTCATATGTAGAATAATGTTGTTATTTTGGTTCACGCTATCACCGTGCACAATGTATGAATTTATTACGAGCTTATCTAGAGTTTGATAATATTATCGTTGACGCTATAATCATGTACGATGTATGAACTTTATTACGAGCTTATCTAGAGTTTGATGTTATTTTTCAGACTATTATTGTTTGAATTTTAGTTACACCATCAATCATTTGACATATATTGTATAATATTAGTTTCTCGGCGCGTGCGTTGCATGTATATGCCGAGTTATGTAGTATACGATTTTGGTGAATGATATTTACATTATCGAAATAAAGTATTGGGTAAATAATGATATTTGAAAAGATAAATTTGTACAAATTTTTGTGAAAGATCAAAGTAAACTGTCGTATGCTGACTTGTTTATCGAGGCCCTGATGATTAGATATTGTTTGAACCTACAAAGATGGACCATCAAATTTTAATTAGATTAATTGAATTTCTTTCACTTATTTTGATGTTATGATGTACAAACATGTAATAAAGCATATCTCACTTAGGGCCTGTTTGGAAAACCACCCATGTAATTGGAATTAGGTGTAATTACATAGTTTGGCCTGTTTGTTTGATAAGTAATTACTTGGTTAGGTGGGAATTGGGTGTAATTGAGAGGGTGTAATTACATGATTACTTTTTTAGTTTCTTTCTTTTAGTTCTTTTTTAATTTATTTTAATTTCTATTATTTTAACTTCTTTTTTATTTTACTTTTTAATTATTTTTATTTAAAATATATTTTCCTTTTTATATTATTTATCTTTCATATCCTTTTTTATCATTCCCAACATTTACTTCTTGTGATTCCACATAATTACTTGTATTTGCTTTTTATTATTCATTTAGCATAGTTGTATTATTATTTTAATTTTTGACACTACACCTCTTTGTATTAGAAAGAATGATCATGAACAAACTTGGCATAGAATGAATGATGTTATTAAAGTAGAATTTCGATGTTAATGAGGTTATAGACTTATATCTTTTATTTCTTTTAAATTATATTTACTTAAGTTATGTTGGAACTTACCTATGTAATGTTGGAATTTGACATGAGAATATTATGTTAATTTTATTTTATTTTGGATTTTCAATTCAGGTTATATTTTCGATTTTAATTTATTTGTTTTAGGACTATTGACTTGTTATTTCACATTGCATGTTGTTTATTTTTCACTTACAGTTGATAGATTTTTTTTTGTGTCAAACATTTGAATAATGTTATGGCATTATATTCATAAATATTAATTTTTTTTTGTCAAACGTCCAATCCATGATGTTCTCATAAAGAAGTCTGCTTTTAATTTTTATATTAATTAAATTAAAATATTATTAATTTGCAAAATATATATAGCAATTATTGTTTACAATATTAGTTACAAATATATGATTATTAATTAATATATTTTCAAGGAATTTGTTGAATACATCATTTAATATCATTTATAAAGGCAAATATTTTTTAAATTAATTTTTATTGTTTGATAATTAAATTTATTTTTAAATTGAACTAACTGTGTAATTACACTTGTGCAACCAAATAGTACGCTTATAATTACATTGTAATTACGTGATTGCAAACAAACAGATCATTGTAATTATAATATTGTGTAATTACTACCGTAATTATAATACTGTGTAATTACTACCCTAGTAATTACACCAATTCCAATTACCATGTGGCTTTCCAAACACACCCTTAATACTTTCTTATATACTATATTCCTGATTTATCTTTTATTTGTTTAAGTTGTTCTGTCACGACCAGGACAGTTTATTATCAACATTGAGATCCCTCTTTAAAGTCTCCGCATAAAGTTGATGAGGTAGATCCAACCCAACATTGGTGATTGTTTAACTTTGTGTTGTATCTTCATTGCAAAACATAAGCGTGGATGAAATTATTTACAAACGAATTTAAAAGATATTCTTGATTTTCAGCTGAAGAAAAATTCGGATAAATACATACTTGATAGCAGATTAACTCGTTATGATTTCTGCATGTATGACATTATTGTTAGTTCCTCTACCAATCATCTTTGTACCATTGCATGTATAAGCCATTTGAAGGGTCCATATCTGCCCGAACCACTTCTTCCGCATTGTCTCTCCAGTTCTCAATAAAACTTGCATTTTTTCGGTGCTAAAATGGACGACGTTTTTTTCTCCTACAATTTCAGTAAGTATCAGTGTCATATACATATTTCTTATTTATTGATTGAGTGACAGGACCTAAAAAAAACAGAGGATGAAAACGGGGACAAAGCTAACAAATAGAAAAAACCATACTTTATTAATGCTTGATTTCATGAAATCAAACATTCTTCAAACCATTAGACTTTTAGCGGAGGAAAGTCTGGTCGCCACTAGAACTCTTCTCAGAAATAAAATAATTATATCAAATATATTTTTGATATATTAGGCTGAATCATTGATTAGTCACTAACCATAACACATAAGATTAGTCATTCATTAGTGCAAAACCAACTAATTTCACCGCAAAACTTCACCCAACTCAACCACCAGTATACTTATCACACTAAAAAGGGAGTGTAAGGTAATAAAAATAAATAAGAAAGAAATAATTTTGAAAGGGATTTGGGCCTGTTCAAGATAGAGAAAAGCTCACTCTTTTTCATAGGTTGGTGAGAAAAGAATCATGTGATTCAAACAAGATTAGAGCAACAACTGGGGATTTGTTGGAGATTTGGGTCCTCCTGTCACTTGGCACATTATCTACAAAGAAGGGCCCAGATTTTTACTGACTTACAGTAAAGAAATTCTCCAATTGTAGATAAAAACACGATCTTATTATTCTTTTGCATTTTTGCTTAAAACTAGTCGGCTATTAAATAGAAAATGGTGTTACCGTTATAGCCAAATGGAGATGGGTGATAATTAATTTTCTATTAAAAGATAGGTAACTTGGAGGATTATATAATAATAATAATAATGATAATAATAATAATAATAATAATAATAATAATAATAATGGATAACAAATTATTGAAAGTAATAATTCTTGAGATTTATCGTATTTGCTTAGATGTAGAATATTGTTGTGATTTTGATTCACGCTATCATCGTGCACAATGTATGATTCATCTAGAATTTAACGGTATGATCCTTCACGCTATTATCGTGCACAATATATTGAACTTTTTTACGATCTTTTCCAGAATTTGACAATATTACCGTTCACGTTATAATCGTGCATGGTGTATGAACCCATTACGAGCTTATCTAGAGTTTGATATGATTGTCCAAACTAATATTGCTTGAAATTTAATTAGATTACTTAACATATATTGTATAATCGTGCGCAGTGTATGAATCTTATTACGAGCCTATCTAGAGTTTGATATTATTGTTCAAACTATTATAGTTTGAAATTTAATTACAATCTCAGTTAGTTGACATATGTTGTAGAATACTAGCTCCTCGGCACATTTGTTGCACGTGTATGCAGAGTTATGTAGTATACAATTTTTGTAAATAATATTTACATTATCAAAATAAAGTATTGAGCATAATTATAAAGATCAAAGTAAACTATCGTATGATGACTTGTTTTCAAGGTCAAGATGATCGAATATTGTTTGAGCCTACAAAGATGAATAATCAAAGTTTAATTAGATATATGTGATTCTTTTTACTTATTTTGATGTTCTAATGTACAAACATGTAATAAAACATATCTCACCTAATACTTTCTTATATACTATATTCCTGGTTTATCTTTTATCCGTTTCAGTTGTTCTGTCATGAGCAGGACAACTTATTGTCAGCATTGATATCACATTTTAAAGTTAAATATAAAGTTGATGTGGTAGATCATACCCAACATTGGTGATTGTTTGACTTTGTGTTTTATCCTCATTGCCAAACATAAGCGTGTATGAAATTATTTTTGAATGAATTTAAAGAATATTCTTTATTTTCAGCTGAAGAAAAATTAAGATAAACACATGCTTGATCGCAGATTAACCCGTTATAATTTATGCATGTATGACATTATTGTCAATTCCTCTAATCATCCTTGTACCATTGCATGTATAAGCCACTTGAATGGTACAAATTTCTAAATAGCATGGAATAGTCGAGTTCTGGACATGTTGTACTGGTGGGCGATACAATCTATCCTGTAGAATAATCGAGTTGTGGACACATTGTATTGGTGGGTGATACAATCTATTTATAGAATGTTGAGTTGTGGATAGGTACTTTTTCTCAAATGTAACATGTCCTAAAAAACATAATATCTAACTGTTGTTGGTGCTTGTAAACACACAAGTATATACTGGCTTTATTTGGTTCAAAGAAGTCTTTCCACTTTTAGAATTTATTGCCTTTTCAATAAAACTTTTGGCTTTGTTAGTTTGAGGTAAACGAACAAAAGAAGAAAAAAAATGAAAAATAGGATGCTTGGATTAGTAGAAAAGGTATTTTAGTAATTTAACTTTTGATTTGAGAGATTTTCATTTTTAGTATAGTACAGTAATGGTTTTCAGGCACATGTATTGCACGTGTATGTCGAGTCATGCAGTTTATAATTTTGTAAATAATATCAATATTATCAAAATAAAGTTTTGAGAAACAATTATGCATGAAAGAAAAAATTATAAATTTTGTGAATCATCTGGATTGTCGTATGGTGATGATAAAAGCAGGGACCTGAAATTGAAGCTTTAGAATAGTCCGCGAAGTATTTTAGTCTTTTCCTCTATTTGTATCTTATATTGTTCATTTTGCAAGCTAAAGATCGGTGATATTGTTATGATAAGTGTGGGAAATCGATAGTGTACTCGATGATTGAAGGGCTTATCGACTTGCATTAACTTCCCGTGGCTAGTAGGGGGAACTTTAATGTAATTGCTCACCCCATCCACAACCCCCTTTTTATTATTTTATTTGTATCTCTTCAATGCTGATTTTCATAAAGTTTAAAACTTATAAAAATGTTGTCTTTGTTATTCTTTATCAACAACGTTCAAGTGAAAGAATGTTGAATTAGAACTTCACGTTGATTGGTCATAGCTTGAAACAATAGTCACATGACCCAAGTTTTAGTAAAGTAAGGCCTAAATCTGAATCATAATTGCATGCGGACAAATGAGATTATGAACTATTGACTTGTGTTGAATTAAATAGATCGTCATTATAAATAAATGCCAACCTTCCTTTCTGGTTACTAGTTTTCCTGCACGTGCATTGCACTTGTATGCTGGGTCCAGGGGCAGAGCCGGGTGGTGGCTAGGGGGTTCAGCCCTTTGGCAAAAAATGACTCTATATTTAAAAGGTTAAGGTTATGTCTTATTGTATAACTAGTAGATGTTGAACCCGCTTCTTCATTTGCTTACTCTTTTATATGTTTGAGCTCCCTTAGTGAAAATGCTGACTTCGTCACTGTCCAATAAATAGAACCAAAATGAACATATATGATATACCTCTTAGTAAGTCCGGAAGAGTGGAGCTTGTTCCATATTGCACGGATACGATTTGGGTTCTCGGGATGTTCAGTATGCTTTTTTTCTTTTTGTTTTTTGTTCCAATGGATCAAAATGCATACACATTCTTTCATCGTATATCAGCCCAACTCTTCGTTTTCTTGAAGACCCAACTCTTCGTTTTCTTGAAGACCTATAACTATTGCTCTTAACGTTAGACTTGAAAGCCATTGAAGAGTAGAGACTCTTGTGCTAGTTCCTCTTTGAATGGAAGTACTCTACCCCTTCCCTTTTGCTGAAAAACTTCCTCGCTAGCTAGTCATGTGAGTTTTTTTTTTTTTTTGGTTATCTTACACTTTTGTGTCCGTATTCTGTGAGTCCACTGACTTCTCACACAACTATTGTTACCTGTTAGTTTGAGTGAGATACAAAATAAAGTTGTTCTCTTTTGCTGCTTTTCTATGATTTCACACTCTTTTTTAAAGAAATTTTTCTTACTTCTTTATGAATTGATAGTCCTTTTATGAAGAAAATCTTGTGGTACTTCTCTGCGTCTTGACCCGTCTTTTAACAAATGTATTCATTGAGCTGTTTGTTTAATTAAAAGTGTTTAGATTAATTAAAAAAAGCCGCACGATACATTAAGTTTCCGCTATACGTGGATTTGTGAAAAAATAAATAAATAAAGAAGAAGAAGAATAATATTTTTAATACAAGGGACTAATAAGTAATAAAAGGGCCCTCCTTCAAATAAAACCCACTTTTAAAGTAAAGTTCAATCTTGAGTCCTGCTTATCAAGCATCGCTTGAAAATCAAGTTTTTGCACGGATTGTCCTTCAAACACACTGGTCTTTAATTTTTGTCCGTCATATATGTGGTCGTTAATTTTTATCTTTGTTACATATTTAATGAAAATATATAGATTTGCTTCGCTAGACATAATTTCTGTAATATTTTTATCTTCGGAAACTGAACTTTTGTCTCGCTCAGCATAAATTATGACATATTGTCAATTCCTCTACTAATCATCCTTGTACCATTGTGTGTATAAGCCACTAGAATGGTACAAATTTC
The DNA here is from genome assembly GCF_019175385.1 of Lycium barbarum. Taxonomy (NCBI): domain Eukaryota; kingdom Viridiplantae; phylum Streptophyta; class Magnoliopsida; order Solanales; family Solanaceae; genus Lycium; species Lycium barbarum. The sequence goes on from NC_083339.1 coordinate 137,628,795, forward strand.
TACATGGAATGGAATAGTCGATTTGTGGACACGTTGTACCGGTGGGCGATACAATCTATCCTGTAGAATAGTCGAGTTGTGGGCACGTTGTATTGGTGGGCGATACAATCTATTCTGTAGAATGGTCGATTGGGGATAGGTATTTTTCTCAAATGTAACATGTCCTAGAAAACATAATATCTAATTTTTGTTGGTGCTTGTAAACACACAAGTATATATTGGCTTTATTTGGCTCAAAGAAGTCTTTCCACTTTTAGAATTTATTGCCTTTTTAATAAAACTTTTGGCTTTGTTGGTTTGAGGTAAACGGAAAAAGGAAAAAAAGGAAAAATAGGATGCTTGCATTAATAGAAAAGGTATTTTAGTAATTTAACTTTTGATTTAAGGGATTTTCATTTTTAGTATAGTAATAGTTGTATTGCACGTGTATTTCGAGTCATGCAGTTTATAATTTTGTAAAATAACATCAATATTATCAAAGGTTTGAGAAACAATTATGCATGAAAGAATAAATAATAAATTTTTGTGAATGATCTGGATCGTCGTATGGTGATGATAAAAGATGGGACCTGAAATTGAAGCTTTAGAATAGTCCTAGAAGTATTATTAGTCTTTTCCTTTATTTGTATCTTATATTGTTCCTTTTGCAAGCTAAAGATCGGTGATGTTGTTATGATAAGTGTGGGAAATCGATAGTGTACTCAATGATTGAAGGACTTAGCGACTTGCATTAACTTACCATGGCTAGTAAGGGAAATTTTAATGTAATCGTTCACCCCACCCCCTTTTTATTATTTTATTTGTGTCTCTTCAATGCTGGTTTTCATAATGTTTAAAACTTATAAAAATGTTGTCTTTGTTATTCTTTATCAACGACGTTCAAGTGAAAGAATGTTGAATTAGAACTTCACATTGATTGGTCATAGCTTGAAACAATAGTCACATGACCCAAGTTTTTGTAAAGTAAGGCCAAAATCTGAATCATAATTGCATGAGGACAAGTGAGGTTATGAACTATTGACTTGTGTTGAATTAAATAGACCATCATTATAAATAAATGCCAACCTTCCTTTTTGGTTACTAGTTTTCCTGCACATGCATTGCACGTGTATGCTCGGTCCAGGGGCAGAGCCAGGTGATGGCTAGGGGGTTCACCCGAACCCCTTTCAGCGAAAAAGAACTCTATATATAAAGCTATCTTAACGACCACATTATGGATGTTATTGTGTTATGTTGTATGAGAAGGATTGTTCAATTTATAAAGATCCAAAACCTTTTTCTCCAAGAAAGAGGTTACCCAAATATGAAATATTAAAAAAATTCTTCTGGGAAAACTAAAACCAAATATGATAAACTCTTTGTCCTTCCTTCAAGGTAAAATTCAAATATTGTAAGAAAATAAGGGCAAAACCGTAACAAACCTACCCTTTTGGACTGAATTTTCTTGACAAAACTTGATCGGACTTCTTCGCATAATCTTCATCACTGCTGCTTGCAATGGTTAAAAATATGCTAAATATATTATGGGTTAAAAATTGTTTAAAAAATATTTTGATTTTATTTTTAAAGATGTAGCAGCAGAAATGTTGAAAATATGATTGAAACTTCGTCTCCACATGTAGCACTTCTGACTTTTTCTTTTGTTTTTTTGACAAAACTCTTCATTATCGCCAAATTGGTTACCCTTGATTTGAACCTGTGTTCTACTTTGTCAAACCATTGGCTCTGATAACACTTGTTGGGATCGAACTAATCATGGCGTCATGCGGAAGCTAATAATTGCAAACCTTGAATGATGATAAATCAGACGGCAAAAAAAATTGTAAAAAAAGAAGCACAATATTTTGATATGATTTGCCAACTGGTCTACATATAAAAAAACTAATATAAAAGCGTTAAAACTATTGAGAGAATAATCTCCCCTAAACAAAACTATTTTTAACGACTGTATTGTGTTATGTTGTATGAGAAGGTTTCTTCAATTTATAGAGGTCCAAACCTTTTTCTCTAAGAAAGATGTTACCCAAATATGAAATATTAAAATATTCCTTTAAGGCAAAAGTAAAACCAAATATGATAAACTCTTTGCCCTTCCTTCAAGAAGAGGTAAAATCCAAGCATGATAAGAAAATCAGGGTAAAACTCTAACTAAATGTACCTATTATATAGAACCAAAAGAATAATGAACACATACCCATTATACAGAGCTAACAGGAAAATGAACATATACCCATAACACAGAAACAAAAGGAAAATGAATATATATAGCCATTATATAGAACAAAATGAAAAATGTACCTGTTATATAGAACCAAAAGAATAATGAATACATACCCATTATACAGAAACAAAAGGAAAATGAACATATAGCCATTATATAGAACAAAAAGAAAAATGTATCTATTATACAGAACCCAAAGAATAATGAACACATACCCATTATACAGAACCAACAAGAAAATGAACATATACCCCTAACAGAAACAAAGGAAAATGAACACATAGCCATTATATAGAACAAAAAGAAAAATGTACCTATTATAGAGAACCAAAAGAATAATGAACACATACCCATCATACATAAACTAAAGGAAAGTGAGCATATACCCATTATATAGAACAAAAAGAAAAATGTACCTATTATATAGAACCCAAAGAATAATGAACACATACCTATTATACAACCAGAAAATGAACATATATCCATTATACAGAACAAAAAGAAAAATGTACCTATTATATAGAACCAAAAGAACAATGAACACATACTCATTATACAGAACCAACAGGAAAATAAGTCATAACATAGAAACAAAAGAATAATGAACACATACCCATTATACAGAAACAAAAGGAAAATGAACATATAGCCATTATATAAAACAAAAAGAAAAATGTACCTATTATATAGAACCCAAAAAATAATGAACACATACCCATTATACAGAACCAACAGGAAAATGAACATATACCCATAACACAGAAAAAGGAAAATGAATATATACCCATTATACAGAACAAAAATAAAAATGTACCTATTATATATAGACCAAAGAACAATGAACACATACTCATTATACATAACCAACAGGAAAATGAACGTATACCCATAAGTCATAACACAGAAACAAAAGGTAAATGAACATATAGCCATTATATATGAAACCAAGATGAAAATGAAGATATACTTCTTAGTAAGTCCGGAAGAGTGGAGCTTGTTCCATATAGCATGGATACGATTTGGATTCTCAGGATGTTCATTATGCTTTTTTCTTTTTGTTTTTTGGTCCAATGGATCAAAATGCTTACACATTCTTTCATCGTATATCAGCCCAACACTTCGTTTTCTTGAAGACCTATTACTATTTCTCTTAACGTTAGACTTGGGAGCCATTGAAGACAGTGGAGGAGCCAGGATTTTTACTAACGGGACTAAAAAATATAAAGAAGTAAATAAAGGAAGAAGCAAAGGGGTTCACTGTCTACTATATATTAAAAAGAAAAAAAAACTTGTGTATATAGAGTAATTTTTCACCGAAGGTGGTTCGGATGAACCTTAGCCCCTTACTGGCTCCTCCCTGATTTAAGAGTAGAGACTCTTGAGTAACTTCTCTTTGATTAAAAGTACTTCCTCCCTTCCCTTTGGCTGAAAAACTTTATTTTGTGGTTAGTGGTGTGAGCTTTTTGTATGGTAGTTTATAAACCAATAAACATGTGCCCAGTTATGAGTGTGATAATGAATCGTGTTGGATCTTGTACTTTATATATGTTTGTAAACATTTCACGGGGCAGCCTCTTTTGACACCATCATTTAACTTGTACTCGACTTTTTCAAAGTTTCCGCATATATCCACCTTAAACATAAGGTATCTAAAGTTATTCTTTGCTGTTTAAAATTAGTTCAGCAGCATATGAGTGAAGTTTATGCAAAATGGTTGAACTTTAGTTATATAAAATTTCAGACACGGTGCCCGAAGTTAGACTTTGTCAAGACTAACTTCAGACACCGTATGTTTAAAGTTGCCCCGAAATGGGTACATGTACAAAAAAAATTAAGAAACCACAAAAAACCCCAAAGTATTTAAGTTGCTCCAAAGTGGGTAATTAAAATTCTTTGACTTTATTAGTTCTTAAGATACCACCAAAAATCCTAAAGTATATGAATTTGAGATTATGAACTCCAAATGTAATCTCTCAATTTTGGATCCGGCTCACCTCCAGTGAGCCTTCTCTCCATTTGGTCCAGTTGCCCTTTTGATTTTTGACACCTGTCGCTGACTAAATCTAATAGCAAATAATTATTCTATCACATGAACCTTCACTCACACAAACTAACCCAGCTATCTCCCTTTCTCCTTTCCCTCCCATGTCCCAATCTGCATTTTAAAGCACGGAAATTACATGGGTGAGATTCTTGTTGTTGCAACATAGATGCACGGAACAAATTGAGCTACTGTATAATCACTATACGCCAATTTTATTTTATTGTGGTGGAGAAGAATCTTAATTTTGTTGAAGATATAGAAACTTGAATTTTTAGAATGACAAAAAAATTGTTTTCAAATATATTGCTGAGAAGTAATTTTATTTTCAGAATTAAATGGGCTATAGCTTTCGTTGAACTTTGCTGCTTTTTCCACGACCGTTCTATAAATATATACTGCAAGTAATTATTAAGCCCTTTCATCTTTTTGATTCAGTTCATAATAATCCCGCAACTGAATCTTTTCAATCTCACAAATAATCTCTATCAATTTTCAATTGAAGATTGAAAGTTTCATATTCACATATGAAGAATAGTTAGATGCTCACCAGAGGTTTAGTATCATCGTTCATTGGATAAGTTGGGAGGGAAAGGAGAAAGGGGGCTAGCTAGGTTAGTTTGTGTGAGTGAAGGTCTATGTGATAGAATAATTTTTTGCCATTAGATTTAGTCAGTGACAGATGTCAAAAATCAAGAGGGCAACTGGACCAAATGGAGAGAAGGCTCACTGGAGGTGAGTTGGATCCCTCAATTTTAACCTGATGATTTATTATTGTTATGATTAGAAAAGGTATTTATTGTGGTTATTAGGTGTTGATTGTTGAAGCTCTATAAATGGACATTAATAGAGGTTGATGAGTTATAATATCATAACTAGTGGATTGCTAAGGTTAATTAGGTTGGGTCAACGAAAGTGTAAATTTTATGAGACAGCTTATTTGGCCGTTTTCATTTACTGTATATCTAGTTTTAACAAAAAAAATTTGGTAGCCAATGTAGGTAAACTTCAGATAAAACTGCTTCTCTTCTGCTTCTTATATTTCTTTCTTACTAGCTGTACAATACTGTCTTTCAAATCTATTGTACATCAAATGAGTCCACTGACTTCTCAAGCAACTATTGTTACTTGTTAGTTTGTGCGAGGTACAAGTAAAGTTGTTCTCTTTTGCTACTTTTCTATGATTTCACATTCTTTTTTATAGAAACCTTTTCTTAATTCTCTATGAATTGACAGTCCTTTTATGAAGAAAATCTTGTGCTACTTCTCTGTGTCTTGACCTGTCTTTTAAGAAATGTATTCATTGAGGAGTTTGTTTTATTAAAAGTGTTTAGATTAATTAAAAAAGGCAGCACGATACATTAAGTTCCCGCTTTACGTGGATTTGGGAAAAAAATAAAAATAAAAATAAATAATAATAATAATAATAATAATAATAATAATAATATAAGGGAATAATAAGTAATAAAAGGGCCCTCGTTCAAGTAAAACCCACTTCTAAAGTAAGTCCAATCTTGTGTCTTGCTTATCAAGCATCTCTCGAAAATCAAGTTTTTGCACGGATTGTCCTTCAAACGCACTGGTCTTTAATTTTTGTCCCTCATATCTGTGGTCGTTAATGATGTGGCGTGATTTTACACCACAATCGATGCTTTTTAACTATAAGTTTTACTTGTTTTTAAGCAAGTCTATGTCATTTTACGTAGTTTTTGTCATGTTTCAGGTAATACGAGGTCCCTAGAGCCTAAGTGTGGAAAACAAGCAAAAAAGTTGCAAAACTGGAATTAACTGGAAGTTCTGGAAAAGAGCCGTGGAAAAATACTCTACGCGATCGCGCAGAGTACACACGCGATCGCGCCCACGCGGGAATTGTACTCCACGCGATCGCGCTGGAATGTAACGCGATCGCGCCTACGCGCGTTGTTAATTCCACGCGGTCGCGCAGGATCTACACGCGATCGCGATTAAGGGAGCAGCGGAAGCTGACGTCATCCACGCGATCGCGCATACACATGGCGCGATCGCGATGAAGGAGTTTCGGCAATTTTCAACCAGAACCTGGGATTTGACGATTTCTTCCATTCCAGTTCCTATAAATAGAAAATGAGGGCAAAACATCAGTATCTTTGGCTCAACACAAGTCCTTGGAGGCTAGGGTTTCACACCAACACATTGGAGGAGAAGATTGGAAGCACTTTAATGAGATATTCTTAATCCTTTCTTCAATTTCTTGTTTGGTATTAAATATTTATGTGTGTAGTATTTCATTTCAATACTTGAACCTTGTTTATGGAAGTATATATTGTTTAAGTTTGGATTGAATCTCTTGTTTTGCTTATGTGTTGAATGATTTTATTCCTAATGAAGTGAGTTATTGTTTCTTTAATTAATCTCATTTTGAATGATTCTTAAGGGAGTAGCTAACCCTAAGACTTGCCCATTTATTTCGGTTTAAACTTGGAAGAGGCAAACTCGGGATTGGGAAAGATTAATTAACAAGAATTTGGGGCGTTAACCCTCATCTAATGAAAATCGACCTAGGAATAGGCGACACCACTTGTAGCCATATTCGGGTGTTCTTAATGCTCCTAATTGCTTTAGGGATATTCAATTAGGTAGTCTAGTTAGTCTTCGGAAGAAGCAAATTTAGAGTCATTATCCGAGGCTAAGTAATATAAATTCACCATTGTTTGTAAATCATGAAATAAATTGGATCGTTACTTGAGCGTAGTCTCCCTTGTATCCATGCTTGTGGCCATTGATCATTTTACTTGCTTTCTAGGTTAGTTTACATTTTTGCATTAGTTATAATTTTCTCTCAAACAAAACCAAAATATTATCCATCGTTTGGCTTTAGCGTAGTTGGTGAAAATTCCTACTTTTCCTAATCGTCTACATATTGTTCTCTGTGGGATTCGACCCCGACTCATAGTTGGGTAAATATACTTGCATACGACCGTGCCCATTCTAATTAATAGGGTGGATTTGGACGTTATCAAAAATGGCGCCGTTGCCGGGGAACAATTGGTGTATTTTGGCTAATCTAGGAAATAAGCTAACTTGCTTTGAACCGAACCCGTAAATATTTGTATAAGTGTTTTCTGTGTTTTATTATATATATATAAAAAAAATGGCATCTTGGAATGAAAATGGGTTTGATGGTTGTAATCCATATTTTGATGACCCATGTCCATATTGTGGAGGACCCCACTTTTGGCAAGATTGTGAATATGCTCCCGGGAGAGAGATGTGTGCACCGTCTCAATCCTATGATGAGAGTATTTGTAATATATGTGATGGTCAAGGTGGACATTGGGGTGATTGTCCCAATTATTTCACTTCCCCTCCCCCTAGTTGTTCTAACGAAAATGCTAGTTGTGCTTTTGAGTTTGATAGGAACAATGATATGGCAAACGAAGGGCAAAGTACCGAATATGAAGGTATCATGGAATTGCTCCAAGCATACTTTGACCGGGAAAGGGAGGAGAAGCGAGAACTCGTTGGGCAATCCATTTTGGAAATGAACAAATCACTTGAGGATGGAAAATTTTCAATTTCCATGGATGTGCCTATTCTTCAAAATGAAGTAGTTGAAGAAGAGATTTCAAATTTACAAGATGAGCCCGGAAATTCTTGTGACCACAACGAGAGTTGTGAAATTGAAGAAATGGTTCAACTTGAAGAAAATGAGCTAAGTCATGAAGAAGAAATTTCCAATTCTCGAAAAGAGGAAATTGAGGAAATGTTGAATGGCATTATGGCGAGAAATGAAAAATATGGGAAGATTGTGGCCAATTGGTGGGAAGTAGTTCAACATGGAGATGATGAAACTGTCCAAAACATGGATTTCTCCATGTTAGGATTTTTACAAGCTTTGGACGATTCTCACCATGAAGAAAAACTTGACAAAGAGGAAATTTTGAGCCAAGATTGGCTAATGAATCAAGCTCAACATCTTGAAGCCTATGAAAATCACCGTGAAGGCTTTTCACGGATGATGGAAGAATATCTAAAAATGCATGTTGAGCAAAGTCAAGAAATGGAGTCACTTGAAATTGCTATCCAAAAATTGGAGGCCGAATTGAATGCAAAGATTGAGGAATGTAACACTCAATATCAAAAGGTCATGGATAGTAGTTTTAAGTTGGTTTCCAATGAAGAAGTGGCCACTATTGATTTTCAAGAGCTAATCATAAATTACCAACCAACAAATCCTAGAATAGTGAATGATGCCGAGATTGAAGAAATGATACTAGAGTTGCATAAAAAAGTTCATGACATCGTTTTTGAAGACTCTAGTTCATTAATGGGTAAGAATGTCAAAATTCATGCAAACTTGGAATTTGAGCGCGTTGGACCACATTCGAGCCATTTTTCAACATTGTGCTTGGTTGATGATATGAAAGTTGAACTAACCGAGCCAATAGAGAATTTTGGATATGAAGAAGAAAGCGTTTTTATTTTAAAGTTTGCTATGCCAAGAAGACAAAATGGCATTCCTCACTCAAAGGCCAAAAAGTGCAAAATGAGACATCCGAGAGTTGGCCTATTTGTTTTTCTGCCACCGCCCCATGAGCGTCATCATAATCTTGATTCAAAGTTGGGGCGCAAATTCATAAGCTCCAAATGGCGAGAAAAGCGGTAAAGTTGGTATCCGTCGTGCCGCGACGTTAACTTAAGCGCTTGGTGGGAGGCAACCCATCGTTTTTACATTTTTAATCATTTTTTTTGAAATTTGATTTTTTTTAAAATTGTTTAGTTTATGATTTGTGACTAATCTGCAAAATTTCATAATTTTTGGAATTGTTTTGAATAGGTTGAGTTTTCAGAACAGCCACAAATCAGTAGCTGCTGGTTTCTGCTTATTTTCTGAACTGCTGGTTTTTGGCCGAATTTTACTCTTCGCGATCGCACCAAGAACCCACGCGATCGCGGCAAAAAAAAAAAAAAAAATTACTCTGCGCGATCGCACCACATCATCACGCGATCGCGCAGAGGCGCGTTTCCAGGTTTCAAAACAGAGTAAAGAAAGGGCAAAACGGCTTAACCCCTCATTTCCTCCACTTTTTCTCAAAAACAAAAAAATTCTCTCTCAATTTTCTCTCCAATTCAACTTCAATTTTTAAGAAGAATTCTTCAACTTGCAACCACAAGGTATGCGATTCTTTCATTGTCTTGTTCCTAGGGTTGTTCTTATCATCTTTCCATGTTATAAATTGTGAAAGAAAAATTTTCTTCCACTTGTTTAAGCATGAAAATGTGATGAAATTGCTGAATTTCTTGTCATGTGAAGTGTTGTTTGTTGTGAGTAATGTGAGTTGAGAGATGGGTGTTGATATGAAGAAAAAAATGGAGCAAAATACAAGCTTAAAATCGTTGAATCGAAGCCCCAAAAATCATGCACGCCACCTGTTTGTCAAAATGTTTCTGAGAATCTGAAAAGACTCTGCGCGATCGCGCTGAAAATAGACGCGATCGCGCTGAATAATTTCTGAAAAATTACGCGATCGCGTCATGTTGAACCGCGATCGCGGTGAACAAAATTCTCAAATTGGCGCGATCGCGCCTGGTTGCCACGCGATCGCGATTAAGAAAAAGTGGCAGTGCCCAAACAGAATGCTCGTTCAGAGCTGCTCAAAACTTGGGGGACAAATTTCCTTAACCCAACTCCTCATTATACATCATTGTAGGTGTTCATATGCATTGCGTTTGTTTTGTAGGTACTTAAACTTAAAAAATGGCTTCATCATCCAGTGCTGCCCAAGTACCCTTGATTGAATATTATGACACCACCACCTTCCAGTCAGCAAAATGTTCGAAGTTGTATGATAGGCTGCTGGGAAAGAGCTTCATTGAAGAGAGGGGCTTTGTAACAGAAAATTTGGAAGAAAAGATGCCCGAGTTCTATGGAAGGTTGGTAACAAGCGGCTGGATACGCTTTGCAGATGAACCAATCAGGGCAAACCATACCCTTGTGCGGGAATTCTACGCAAATGCTGCAGAGGCAGACATTACACATAGGGCAATTGTCAAAGTCAGAGGTGTGGATGTCCTGTGCAATGCCTCAAGAATAAATGCCTATTACAATCTGCAGGATGGTGACAACAGCGAGATGACACAGATGTATGAACAACTGCGGCAACAATGGTTTGTGACCCACCTCCACGGTGGGGAGCAACCAAAGTGGCTGACAACAATGCAGAGAAAGATTGACTCTGCAGAGTTCACTGCTGAGGCCAAAACTTGGCTTGATATTGTCGCATCCAGGGTGTTGCCTTCCAAACATGAGTCAGACGTGCCCATTGAGAGGGCCAAATTAATTTGTGCTGTGATGGAAGGGTTGCCTGTCGACGTGGGGAGGCTCATTATGCAAGAAATCCGGGAGGTGGTGCTTGAACGGACTAAGAGTCTATTCTTCCCGTCATTGATCACTTACCTGTGCTCCACTGATGGAGTGCCCACAAGGCCAGGTGACAAAGAAAAGGGGCCTGGGGGACCAATTCATCCTTTGAAAAAGAAAGGGTCTGTTGCTATACAAAAGAAAAGGAAGATTGATATAGCAGGCTCGTCATTTGGGCAGTTTACATCTACTGCATCAGATTCTACTGGTGGGGCATCTGCTCCTCCTATGGCTATACCAATCCTACCACCAATACAAGAAGCAGCCAGGCCTTTCCAATATATCTCCACCCAGGTCCATGGGATGGACAATCGGCTTCAGCAGCTAGTGGCTAGTCTCCCTGCGGGCCCACATGGAGAAGGCACATCTACAGCTCCCTCTGTTCCTATTGGTCCAACATTAGCAGGTATTGTGGAGGACATGAAGCATATCAAAGAAAAGCAGGGAAAAATAGAGAGGAGGCAGAAAAAGGCAAGGGAGCACGCCAAGAAGCAAAGCAAATTCCTGAACAAAATGATGAGCATTCTGAGGAGTGTATGCGGCGCACAACATGAAGAGGAGGAAAATGAGGACGATTTTGTCCTGCCAGAGCCCAGCAGCTCCAGTTCAGAGGGTGAGCAGAGATGACCATAGCACGCAGTGCTAGGAGGTATGAAAAAAAAAATAAAAAAAAATCTGTGTTGATGTACTGCAGTGAGGACACTGCAAGTTTTTTAGTTAGGGGTAGGAACCTCCTCGGCTTTTCTTTGCCAGAGTTCTTTTCCTGAGGGGGGTTTTATTTTGTTGAAACTGGCATGTTTAGGATGTTACTTAGGTTGAATAGAGTAATTTTGTTTTATTTGGTACTACTTGGCAACTAATGGCATGTATTGTGTTTTGTTGAAATTTTTGGACCCCTCGAAATTTTCAAAAATGCATACTTAGAACAGTTATTGTCTGACATGATTGATTCTTTATATGACATTGTGATTATTGGGGTGTTGTGTGTGATGAATTACTACTTAGGAAGTCACAAGTGTAAAAATTATTGTCCTTATGCCGATGTGTGTGTGAAGTGTTAGTTTGATTCTGTTTATGCATGTATAATCTAAAACTTGCCCGGTTGGTCTTGTTTGAAATGCGAAAGTTAGTTTGGTTGTGAAATGATCTTAGGCTTTCTTTGTTGAAATAGTCACTTTGCCTAAATAAGTCTTACCAAAAGTGTTAAATACCCTTAGTTTCCCTTTTGAGCCTTTTTGACCTTTTTCTTGGCTAGCAAATTATGAAACCTTACCCTTTGTGAAATTAATCCATCTTCGCACCCGTTCCCTCCTTGATGCTACTAGTTAGATGAGGCAAAATGCCTAAGTTGGGGGTGAATTAAATGTGGAGTACATGTTAAAAACATAAGTTGGGGGGTGGTGGAGTTTGCTAGTGGAGATTCGATGTGGTAGTTGCGTATATATATATATATATATATATATATATATATATATAATAAAAAAAAATCAGAAAATTGTAACGCAAAAAGAATTGTAAGTTGGTTAGAAGTAAAACCACATCGAGGTCGAAAACTGAAAGAAAATAAAGGGGTGGAAAGAAAAGAGGCGAATTAAGGTGACAAGATGTTGTAGTGTTCAAGGAGGGTGAGTCACTAATTTCCAAAAAGTATCCGACCTGTCCCTAAACCTACATTACAAGCCGAAACAAGTCCTAATGTGATCACAACCGAACGAGCCTAGGATGAAAATATAGAAAATAAGGGCAAGCATATGGTATTTGCATGTGTAGATATGAATTTCTTTGTGAGTGTGAGTGTTTTTCTCTTCTCTTTCGTCTTCGTCCCATTCTTGTCGTATATATGTGTGTTGGGACATTCTTTGGTCTATGTGAGGGCATAAGGATGAGAATTGAACAAAATAAAGTGACCACCTAAAGTAGCGTTTGTGTGCACCATAATATGTTCGATAATGTAATGTCATTCATTGAAGCTTCATTGTTAGTCGTAGTGTTCTTGAGTTATGCATATTGTTTTAAAGTAGAGAGTTGGGGGTGGTCGTTTAAAGGAAAACATGCATGCCGGTAGTTCAGAGTCAAAAGCAATGTAGACATTGTTATTCTATAATATCTAGGTGTTAGATTGAGTCATGGTTTTGTATGGCTTGCTTGAGGACAAGCAAATACTTTAAGTTGGGGGTGTTGATGTGGCGTGATTTTACACCACAATCGATGCTTTTTAACTATAAGTTTTACTTGTTTTTAAGCAAGTCTATGTCATTTTACGTAGTTTTTGTCATGTTTCAGGTAATACGAGGTCCCTAGAGCCTAAGTGTGGAAAACAAGCAAAAAAGTTGCAAAACTGGAATTAACTGGAAGTTCTGGAAAAGAGCCGTGGAAAATTACTCTACGCGATCGCGCAGAGTACACACGCGATCGCGCCCACGCGGGAATTGTACTCCACGCGATCGCGCTGGAATGTAACGCGATCGCGCCTACGCGCGTTGTTAATTCCACGCGGTCGCGCAGGATCTACACGCGATCGCGATTAAGGGAGCAGCGGAAGCTGACGTCATCCACGCGATCGCGCATACACATGGCGCGATCGCGATGAAGGAGTTTCGGCAATTTTCAACCAGAACCTGGGATTTGACGATTTCTTCCATTCCAGTTCCTATAAATAGAAAATGAGGGCAAAACATCAGTATCTTTGGCTCAACACAAGTCCTTGGAGGCTAGGGTTTCACACCAACACATTGGAGGAGAAGATTGGAAGCACTTTAATGAGATATTCTTAATCCTTTCTTCAATTTCTTGTTTGGTATTAAATATTTATGTGTGTAGTATTTCATTTCAATACTTGAACCTTGTTTATGGAAGTATATATTGTTTAAGTTTGGATTGAATCTCTTGTTTTGCTTATGTGTTGAATGATTTTATTCCTAATGAAGTGAGTTATTGTTTCTTTAATTAATCTCATTTTGAATGATTCTTAAGGGAGTAGCTAACCCTAAGACTTGCCCATTTATTTCGGTTTAAACTTGGAAGAGGCAAACTCGGGATTGGGAAAGATTAATTAACAAGAATTTGGGGCGTTAACCCTCATCTAATGGAAATCGACCTAGGAATAGGCGACACCACTTGTAGCCATATTCGGGTGTTCTTAATGCTCCTAATTGCTTTAGGGATATTCAATTAGGTAGTCTAGTTAGTCTTCGGAAGAAGCAAATTTAGAGTCATTATCCGAGGCTAAGTAATATAAATTCACCATTGTTTGTAAATCATGAAATACATTGGATCGTTACTTGAGCGTAGTCTCCCTTGTATCCATGCTTGTGGCCATTGATCATTTTACTTGCTTTCTAGGTTAGTTTACATTTTTGCATTAGTTATAATTTTCTCTCAAACAAAACCAAAATATTATCCATCGTTTGGCTTTAGCGTAGTTGGTGAAAATTCCTACTTTTCCTAATCGCCTACATATTGTTCTCTGTGGGATTCGACCCCGACTCATAGTTGGGTAAATATACTTGCATACGACCGTGCCCATTCTAATTAATAGGGTGGATTTGGACGTTATCAGTTAATTAGTTTTATTTGCTACATATTTAATGAAAATATCTAGACTTGCTCGCTCAACATAATTTCTGTAACATTTTTATCTTCAAAACCTGAACTTTTGTCTCGCTCGACATAAATTATGACATTATTGTCAATTCCTCTACTAATCATCCTTGTACCATTGCGTGTATAAGCCACTTGAATGATACAAATTTCTAAATAACATGGAATAGTCGAGTTGTGGACACGTTGTACTGGTGGACGATACAATCTATCGTGTAGAATAGTCGAGTTGTGGACACGTTGTATTGGTGGGCGATACAATCTATTCGGTAGAATAGTTGAGTTGTGGATAGGTACTTTTTCTCAAATGTAACATGTCCTAGAAAACATAATATCTAATTGTTGTTGGTGCTGGTAAACACACAAGTATATACTGTCTTTATTTGGCTCAAAGAAGTCTTTCCACTTTTAGAATTTATTGCCCTTTTAATAAAAAAATTGGCTTTGTTAGTTTTAGTAATTTAACTTTTGATTTGAGGGATTTTCATTTTTAGTATATTAATAGTTTTCAGGCACTTGTATTGCACGTGTATGTCGAGTGATGCAGTTCATAATATTGTAAAATAATATCAATATTATCAAAATAAAGGTTTGAAAAACAATTATGCATGAAAGAATAAATTATAATTTTTTGTGAATGATCTGGATCGTCGTATGGTGATAATAAAATATGGGACCTAAAATTGAAGCTTTGGAATAGTCCTACAATTATTATTAGTCTTTTTCTTTATTTGTATCTTATACTGTTCATTTTGCAAGCTAAAGATCGGTGATGTTGTTATGATAAGTGTGGAAAATCTATAGTGTAATCGATGATTGAAAGACTTATCGACTTGCATTAACTTCCCGTGGCTAATAGGGGAAACTTTAATATAATTGCTCACCTCATCCCCAACCCCCTTTTTATTATTTTATTTGTGTCTCTTCAATGTTGGTTTTCATAAAGTTTAAAACTTATAAAATGTTGTCTTTGTTATTCTTTATTAATGACGTTCAAGTGAAAGAATGTTGAATTAGAACTTCATGTTTATTGGTCATGGCTTGAAACAATAGTCACATGACCCAAGTTTTTTTAAAGTAAGGCCTAAATCTGAATCATAATTGCATGTGGACAAGTGAGGTTATGAACTATTGACTTGTGTTGAATTAAAGAGATCTTCATTATAAATAAATGCCAACCTTCCTTTCTGGCTACTAGTTTTCCTGCACGTGCGTTGCACGTGTATACTGGGTCCAGGGGCGGAGCCAAGTGGTAGCTAGGGGGTTCACCCGAACCTCCTTCGGCGAAAAATGACTCTCTATATAAAAGGTTAAAGTTATGTTTTATTGTATAAATAGTAGATGCTGAACTCGCTTCTTCGTTTGCTTACTCTTTTATAGGTTTGAGCCCCCTTAGTGAAAATACTGGCTCTGTCACTGCCCATTATATAGAACCAAAATGAACATATATGATACACCTCTTAGTAAGTCCGGAAGAGTGGAGCTTGTTCCATATAGCACGGATACGATTTGGGTTCTCGGGATGTTCATTATGCTTTTTTATTTTTGTTTTTTTGGTCCAATGCATCAAAATGCTTACACAATCTTTCATCGTATATCAGCCCAACTTTTCGTTTTCTTGAAGACCTATAACTGTATACGGTAAAAACCAGATACGAGGCAAACCGGTGGAACGAGGAACCGGAGGAAGGAATGAGAATGTGCCGGATACTATTCGCCCTTGACCGGGGTAACGCTTGGGCCGGAGTTAAGCGAGGGCACCGACTGATCTGCCTTCTGCGTCACTGAAACGGCCAAGCCCGGTGACCCGAGCATTCATGGTCGTTGGTCCATATAGCTATCGGTCCGAGTAGCCGTTGGTCCGTGTGGCCGTTGCGCGCGAGCCACGCGCCAGTAGCGTCCTGTCATGGTCAACTATCCACCATGCGTGTGTCAGACGGCGCCGTCAGTCTAATCCCACCAAATCCGTGCAGAGCTGTCCTTATTACTATTATTTTATTATTTAACATTGTATGAAACCCATGGAGGTCACACTATAAATAGAGCACCTCCCCCTCATTTGTAAGGGTTGGCTCCTTTACTTTCCAAGAACATTGGTAATAGAGAAGCTCATATATACAATCTCTCTTTCTCAATATCTGATTCGGCCAAGGCCATTTGTTCCCATTTATATTGTGTTTCTTCCATCAAGTATTCAACATAGCTTCTAAATGTCCATGTCCATAGCAAACTAAGCAAATTATCGTTATTAGCCATTTTATTACTACATACTCACACACTTGTTTTCCACTGTCAAATATACATCAAGATCCAAGCACATATCCCATACCCGCATACAAATTCAATTGGTTTCCCGAATTCGGGGTAAACAGTTTGGCGCCCACCGTGGGGCTAGGATAATAGTGATCTTTGGTCTTGATTTCTATCGTATTCATCAAAATAAAAAATATCCATGCTCGTCTCTGCGAAAACGGACTAAATGGCCAACATCGAACAATCCGGTCATGTTAATAATACCGAGATTGTGGTGGAAAATGAAGGAATCGGACTACGGGGATTGCCAAACCCTGCTGACCCAAACCCGGTTGATTCAAGGGAGGGACTCAACCGGCAAAATACCGTGGATCAGGAGAATGCCGCCCTACCGGCCACTGGTCCTCTAAAAACTCACAATTTCGTTACATTGTCTCGGACCCAGGGCCGGAGAGATCCGAATGCACCAAATGACAATGTTAACTTACGTTTAATTTTCGAAATGCTGCAGGAACAAAGAGCAGCGATCGCCGAGCAAGGAATCACAATTGCCCGTTTGCAGAGTGGAAAAGGTGAAGCAGAGCCAGAAAAGGCGAAGAGTACAGCCGGAACAGGAAGAAACGAGGCACGAATAGTTGAAAGTGACGGTTCAGGAGCCAGCTCTTCTACCGAGGTTCTGAAGATGCTCGAGACTTTGGCGAAACGGGTAGACTCGACCGAAAAAAGGATCGAGACGTACAATTCTCGGGTGGACCAGATACCGGGGGCTCCACCTTTGCTGAAGGGGCCGAATTCAAAAAGGTACATCCAAAGGCCTTTTCCTCCAAGTGCAGCCCCGAAACTAATCCCGAAGAGGTTCCAAATCCCGATATACAGAAGTATGACGGCACAACGGACCCGCACGAGCACGTGACCTCATACACCTGTGCCATAAAGGGCAATGATATGGAGGAAGATGAGATCGAGTCAGTGTTGCTGAAAAAATTTGGGGAAACACTGTCGAAGAGAGCGTTGACGTGGTATGACCATCTACCCGAGCATTCGATCACTTCTTTCGAAATGCTCGCCGATGCCTTCGTAAAGGCTCAAGTCGGTGCCAAAAAGTGCAGGCCTGCAAGGCCGACATCTTCCGAATAACCCAAAGGGACCATGATTTACTGCGAGAGTTCGTCAACCGGTTCCAGAGGGAACGGATGGAGCTCCCCCCGATTCCGGAAGAATGGGCCGCACAAGCTTTCACAAAGGGGCTCAACATGCTAAGTTCAGCTGCTTCGGCCAAATTGAAAGAAAATTTGCTGGAATATGAGGCCGTGACATGGGCCGATGTCCATAATCGGTATGAATCGATGATTCGGGTGGAGGATGATAAGTTCGAGCTCACTCCGGTCCAGTTAAAAATGGATAGAAGCTTTGAGAAACCGAGGAAGGGTTATGAAACGAAGGCCGAATCATCAAGGGAAAGGTTTCAGCCATACTCCCACTCGAAGAGACAAAATTTCAAGTCGGAAAAGTTAAGGGAGATCCCGAGCCACTTCTCAGGTCGGCGTAGCAAGCGGGTCGAGCGCCCGTCAAACAGCCGGGGGCTCTCGTTCAGGAGCGATGCCGGAAGTTCTGCCGGCAATAAGGGTCCACCGAAAATTTCGGAGTACAACTTCAACGTTAGTACTTCGGGCCTCGTCTCGGCCATCGGCCGCGTCCCGGATGTGAGATGGCCGAAACCACTAAGGTCAGATCCGGGCCAACGGGATCCGAACATGGTGTGTGAATATCACGGAACTCATGGCCACAAAACCGAAGATTGCCGCCAGTTGAGAGAAGAGGTAGCCAGGTTATTGAAAAACGGCCATCTCCGAGATCTACTGAGCGAGCGAGCCAAAAATCATTACAAGGAAAGGGAAGCTCATCGAAGGGTCGAACCGGCATAAAATCAACATGATAGTTGGGGGCATTGACGTCCCTCGGGGGCCGGTAATTAAACGGACAAAGGTCTCTATTGTTCGTGAAAAGCGCATCCGAGACCACCCAACCGGGGACTCTATTTTCTTCAATGACGCAGACGCAGAAGGCGTCATTCAACCGCACAATGATGCATTGGTAATTTCTATACTTGTCTTTAAAACTAAGGTTAAGCGTATTTTGGTTGACCCAGGTAGCTCAGCCAACATCATCCGATGGAGAGTGGTCGAACAGCTAGGGTTGCTCGATAGAATCGTATCGGTGGCTCGGGTACTCAGCGGGTTCAATATGGCTAGCGAAACCACGAAGGGAGAGATCTCGTTGCCCGTGAACGTGGATGACACCATTCAGCAAACGATGTTCTATGTGATCGAAGGGGACATGAAGTATAATGCATTATTGGGCAGACCCTGGATACATAGCATGAGGGCAGTACCTTCAACACTGCATCAGTTGTTGAAATTCCCCACCCCGGAGGGGGTGAAAACCATCCGAGGTGAGCAGCTCGCAGCAAAGGAAATGTTCGCAGTATAGGAGGCGGCGTCCCGACCCAAGGAGCCGGCTCAGGAAAAAAGAGGTGTAACCGGAGGGGAGGTCCCCCAATAGCAACCAAAGTATACCGGGCCAGATCCGGAGCATGAAGAGGATAATTTAGGGATACCCAGATCTTTTGTCATGCCGGATGACTCGGACGCGACCAAGTCAACCGTAGAGGAGCTGGAGCAGATCATCCTGTTCGAGCACTTACCGGACAGAAAGGTATACCTGGGCACGGGGCTTACCCCTGAGCTCAGGCGCAAATTAATTGAGTTTCTTCGAGCTAACGTCGAATGCTTTACATGGTCGCATATAGATATGATAGGTATATCACCAGAAATAGCATCTCACAAGCTCAGCTTGGACGGGAAGTTTCCCTCGGTGAAGCAAAAAAGGAAGCCCATGGCGGAGCCAAAACACGCCTTCGTAAAGGACGAGGTAACAAAGCTTTTAAAAATAAGTTCCATCCGGGAAGTCAAATACCCGGATTGGCTTGCTAACGTGGTGGTGATGCCTAAAAAAGGTAATAAATTTCGAATGTGTGTCGATTATAAGGATTTAAACAAAGCATGCCCGAAGGATTCATTTCCATTGCCTCACATCGATAGAATGATCGATGCGACGGCCGGACATGAAATGTTAAGTTTTCTCAATACTTACTCCGGATATAACCAAATCCGGATGCACCCGGAGGATCAAGAGAAAACGTCCTTCATCACCAATTATGGGACTTACTGTTATAACGTCATGTCTTTCGGATTAAAAAATGCCGGTGCAACTTACCAACGCCTAGTTAATGGAATGTTTGAAGAACATATAGGGAAAACGATGGAAGTTTATGTTGACGATATGGTTGTTAAGTCCCTGGAAACAGAGGACCATTTAAAGCATTTGCAGGAAACCTTTGATGTGCTCCGCAGATACAACATGAAGCTCAAACCGGAGAAATGTGCCTTCGGGGTAAGGTCCGGTAAATTTCTGGGTTTCATGGTGTCAAACCGGGGAATTGAAATCAATTCGGACAAGATCAAGGCCATCGAGGACATCGAGGTCGTGAACAACATAAAGGGGGTGCAGAAGCTCACCGGTAGGATAGCGGCGCTGAGTCGCTTCATATCGAGGTCCTCGGACAAGAGTCACCATTTCTTCTCTTTGCTCAGGAAGAAGAACGACTTCGTTTGGACACCAGAGTGCCAAGAAGCTTTACGAGAGTTGAAGAGGTACTTGTCTAGCCCCCCGTTGCTGCACACACCGAAGGCCGACGAGCCACTTTTCCTCTACCTAGCTGTCTCCAAAGTGGCGGTAAGTGGAGTTTTGGTCCGAGAAGAATCAGGTACACAATTCTCTATCTATTATGTAAGTAGAACTTTAAGGGATGCGGAGATCCGTTACCCCCATTTGGAAAAGTTGGCATTAGCACTGGTAAGCGCTTCCAGAAAGCTCAAACCTTATTTTCAATGCCACCCCATATGTGTAGTAACCACTTACCATTTGAAAAACATCATGCATAAACCGAAGTTGTCGGGTAGATTAACAAAATGGGTTGTAGAAATTAGCGGTTACGATATCGAGTATAAACCTCGAACGGCCATCGAATCCCAAATCTTGGCCGATTTTGTGGAAGACTTTACCCCAGCTATGGTCCCCGAGGTCGAAAAGGAACTTTTGCTGACCTCGGGAAAGACCACGGGCATTTGGTCTCTACACACGGACGGGGCCTCGAACCTTAGAGGCTCCGGACTAGGGATTGTCCTTAGGACCCCAGCCGGGGATGTCATTCGACAATCCGTTAGAACTGCTAAATCGACTAACAATGAAGCCGAGTATGAGGATATGATTGCAGGTTTGGAATTGGCTCGAAGCATGGGAGCCGAAATAATCAAGGCAAAGTGCGACTCGCTTTTGGTCGAAAACCAGGTGAACGGCGTGTTCGAGGTCAAAGACGAACAGATGCAGAGGTACCTCAAAAAAACCCAAGTGGTGCTTCATCAATTTAAAGAATGGACCATGCAGCACATACCGAGGGATCAGAACAGCGAAGCCGATGCATTGGAAAATTTGGGATCCTCGGTCGAGGGGGAGGAAATCAACCCCGCGGTACACTTATCAAACATGGCTATAGAAAGCGGACAAGCCGAAATATACACGATGGGCTTAACCTGGGATTGACGCAACAAGTACATCGACTACTTACGCGATGGTAAGCTCCCAAATGATCCAAAGGAGTCACGATCACTACGGACCAAGGCTGCCCGCTTTTGCTTAGTTGACGGCCAACTGTATCGACGCTCTTTCCTCGGTCCCCTGGCTAAGTGTTTGGGCCCCGGTGAAATGGAATACGTGATGAGAGAGGTGCACGAGGGAACCTGCGGCAACCACTCCGGTGCAAAAGCTCTGGTTCGAAAAATTATCAGGGCCGGTTATTACTAGAACCGGATGGACGAAGACGCGAAACGTTTTGTCCGAAAATGTGACGGGTGTCAGAAGCATGCTCCGATGATTCACCAGCCCGGGGAGTTGCTGCATTGGGTGATCTCACCTTGGCCTTTCATGAAGTGGGGAATGGACATTGTGGGTCCGTTACCTTGGGCACTAGGTAAGACCCGTTTCATTTTGTTTATGACTGACTATTTTTCTAAGTGGGTTGAAGCGCAGGCCTTCGAAAAGATAAGAGAGAAGGAAGTCATCGACTTCATATGGGATCACATCATCTGCCGTTTCGGCATCCCCGCCGAGATAACTTGTGATAATAGTCCTCAGTTCGTGGGTGGCAAGGTCAACAATTTTCTCGAGGGATTGAAGATCAAGAAAATCGTGTCAACCCCGTATCAACCATGTGCAAACGGACAGGCAGAATCCACGAACAAAACGATAATCCAAAATCTGAGGAAAAGACTTGAAGCATCAAAGCACCATTGGAGGGAGATATTGCCGGAGGCGTTGTGGGCTTACAGAACTATATCCAAATCTAGCACGGGGGAAACCCCATTCTCATTGGTTTACGGGGCCGAAGCCCATATCCCGGTGGAGGTTGGCAAACCGACCCTCCGTTTCAGGTATACCACCGAGGAGTCAAACGAGCAGGCCATAGCCGTGAAGCTCGACCTCACGGATGAACTACGCGAAAGCGCGTCAGTCCGCATAGCGGCCCAAAAACAGAGGATGAAAAGATACTACAACCGAAGAGCCAACTTTCGACATTTCCAAGTTGGAGACCTAGTGCTTCGAAAAGTTACCTTGCACACCAAGAACCCCAACGAGGGAAAGCTGGGTCCAAACTCGGAAGGCCCGTACAAGGTAACCGGTATAACGGGCAAAGGATCGTACCAATTGGAGTCCTTGGACGGGCAGCGTCTGCGTAATAACTGGAACGTGGCCCATCTGAAGAGATACTACTGCTAAGGTATGGTCTCCCCGTATTCTCTTATTAACCTTTCTCTTCTGCAGGGAGTCAAGAACGGGATAAAATTAGAACCTAGGCCTGAAAACACGTGTTGCACTCTTTTCCTTAGTAAGGTTTTGTCCCAAAATGGGTTTTCCGACAAGGTTTTTAATGAGGCAACAAGTACAACGTGTTACTCGACAAAGATGAATAACCAACGCCCGAAAATCCGAGGTCATACCCTTCTACTGGGGACTTAATAGCAATCACCCGACCTTGCAGCTCGGATAAGTACTAGGGGAATACCATGCCCGCACCGAAGATGATCCCGGTTAGAGAAGATGAGGAAACTCAACATTTGCTACGGCAAAACTAAGGCCCGGCCACCGGCCATAGCCTTCGATGTAAGGACCAAACGATCATAATGAATCGTGTCCCATTTAGCATTTGCTACGGCAAAACTAAGGCCCGGCCACCGGCCATAGCCTTCGATGTAAGGACCAAGCAATCATAACGAATCGTGTCCCATTTTACATTTGCTACGGCAAAGGAAGAACGAATTAAAATTCTCATATGTACAAACATTTTGCAAACGCAAAGTTATCTAAAGCTGCGATAACAAAATCTTGGGTGTCTTTCTGTTAAAAGGACTTTGCCCCGATGGTAACCGCCGTATTCCGGCACTGCCCCGCTCACATGCCCTATACCGAGGATTGTGCCCGAAATTCGACAAAGGCGACAAGGTCACAATGACCCAAGCCAAAATTCGACAAATTTCCCCAAACGGGGACTGCTACATCAAAAAACTTTACCAAAGTTGAAAAAATACCAGCCCTAAAGAAAATGCCTATCGTCATTCGGAGATGTCTGAACTTATGAAGCATCGGATAAGTCCCACGGGCACGGTGAATTAACGACTATGAGTCGACTTGTCCTAAAACGGATCAACGATCATGGCAAAAATAATAGCAAACAGTCAAACGAAGAAACAAGAAAAAGACATTCTTTATATATACAAGGGATGCTCTTTACATCAAAAACCAAAATCCTACAAAGGCAAAAAACAAAAACAAAAGACGAAGCACAAGCCCCATGCTATCCGGCATGGCTAGAGGAGGATGAGTGTTCGGACTCGGTCCGCTCGGAGTAGTCTGACTCAGACCCGAGAGCACGGTTGGCCTCCTCCTCCATCCTTTTGGCTTCGATTATCAGGGCCGGAAGATCCAAAAGGCCGTGCTCAGCTTGCTCGATGGTGATTCGCCGAGACTTCCACTTCTCATACTCGGCGACAATAGCAGTATGAGCCTCGGCCGCCTCCACACTTTTCCAGGTCTCTTCCAAATCGGCCTCGGCCTTGGCCAGTTTGGCTTTCAGATCAACCCGGTTCTCCTTAAGGACACTTCTCCTACGGGTGGTCGCCTCTAGCTCGGCCTTAAGGCCGTCATTGGAAATAACCGCCTCCTCGAGCTCAGCTCTTAGGCCTTCACATATCCGAGACCGCTCCTCGACTTTCTCCTCGAACACCCTCCTGCGCTCGTTGAACAGAGCGGCCTCGGACTCGAGCAGCCTGTTCCTCTCGGCTAGGCCCGCAGCATCAGCCTTCACCGAGTCCAGTTCCTCCCGGAGGCGGGAAACCGTGGTCTCAAGCTCATCTAGCCTCAAGGAAAACTGAGCTTTATCCCGGCTAAGGTCGATCTTGTCAGCCTCAAAGCTCCGGTTATAATCGGTCATGGTGGCCAGTTCACTCTTCAAATGGCGGTTTTCGTCCTTAGCCGCATCGAGCTCGGGATGGAGGTTGGCCAGCTGATAACGTCCAAATACACTCCTCAAAGAGAAAGTCTACACGGTCGTATGCAATATATTTACCCAACTATGAGTCGGGGTCGATCCCACAGGGAACAATGTGCTAGGCGATTAAGAAAGTAAGGAACTTTCACCAACTACGCTAAAGCCAAACGATAGGTAATATTTTGGTTTTTGTTTGAGAAAATTATAACTAATGCGGAAATGTAAACTAACCTACAAAGCGAGTAAAATGATCAATGGCCACAAGCATGGATAATAGGAGATTACACTCAAGTAACGATCCAACGTATTTTACGATTTTACAACTAAGAGCGGATTTGTGTTGATAGATAATGATATCTAAAATCTCATTGAAAGTCTTCCAACCAAATCAATGAATTTCACTCTAAGCT
Source organism: Lycium barbarum (assembly GCF_019175385.1). Classification (NCBI taxonomy): domain Eukaryota; kingdom Viridiplantae; phylum Streptophyta; class Magnoliopsida; order Solanales; family Solanaceae; genus Lycium; species Lycium barbarum. The sequence goes on from NC_083339.1 coordinate 137,653,383, forward strand.
TTTCCAAGCCTTAGAGTGTGATATTAGGTACAATCAATTTAACCTCAAGTAACTATCCTCTTCCGAGCTCAAGTTATTAGATGAGTTTAATGACCCAAATTCTTGTTAATTAATCTTTCCCAACCTAGATTTCCTCTTCCAAGCTCAATCTAAGTAAATGGGTGAGTCCTAGGGTTAGCTACTCCCTTTGGAAACATTCAAGAATGAGATTAATTAAATCAACAAAGACCCACTTCAATAGCAATAAAAATCATTCAATACATAAGCAAAACAAGAGTTTCAATCCAAACTTTAATCAAGAATAGTTTCACAATCAAGATTCAAGTAATGGAATAAATACTACACACTTAGATATGCAATACAAAACAAGGAATTGAAGAAAGGATTAAGAAATATCTCATTGAAGTGCTTCCAATCTTCTCCTCCAATATTGTAGAAAAACCCTAGCCTCCAAAACTTGCAAAATGACCAAAGATGAAAATGATATGCCCCAAATCTCTCTTTTGTAGCTGCCCTCTATTTTTCCAAGTCCAAAAAATGTCAAAATCTGCCCCCATATTTCTGTTTTTGCAATTCTGCCCGTTTTTGCAAAACTGTCCACTTTTGACAGTTTTGCAAATCTGTCCCGTTTTTGCAAAACTGTCCAGTTTTGACAGTTTTGCAAAATGGTCCAGTTTGGTCTCTTTTTGACTTTCTTTTCACTTGGTTTCTTCCGATCACTCATTTCAGCTACTTGGCTTGTTTTGCTCTATTTTGTTCCATTTTGGTCCATTTTGATCCATTTTGCTCTTTTATGCTCTCCGGGCATCTTTTCCTACAAAACAACACAAAAACACAAAGAGTAACAACAAAAGTGCTTAAGGAGTCACAAAAGCTTAAGGAATTAGCGTCGAATATCGCGTAATTTCACGACTCATCACCAGCACGGCCTCCCGGTTCAACTCTTCCTCCTTCTCGCGAAGAAGATGCTGGTATTTCTCCGTTTCTCGGCCCTGGGCACCCAGTTGGCCTCGAAGATCGTCCATCTCGTGTTGGGCACAGATGAAGGCTTCGTTAACCAGCACCACACTCTGCAGGTAAAACAAGTTAGAGACTTAGGCAAAATAAGGATGAAATCCTCAGATAAACTATACAGGGATGGCTAAGAATCTTACCCAGTTGCCCGCGTGCATACCCTCGTTAATGAGGCACTGCCAAGTGACCCCAGTCATTTTGCGCCTGTCTGAGTCAGAGACGAGGGGTCGCAAATAGCTCGCTACGCCCACCGGACGCGATAGAAAGTTGCAGTCCTCGGGGAAGGTGATTACGGCTGATCTGGTTCTCCTTGGCTCCACGCTCGGGGCCGGGAAGATATTCACCAAGCCCCGCCATAATAAAAGGTTCCACACGAGCTCCCGTTCTACGGCGTGGTGGCAGGACCGCTAGGGGAGTGGCGACTGCCTTGTTGGGAAAGTGGTTGATAGGAACTTAAGACTGGGTGGGGCACTCAGAGTTGTTGATGGTTCACCCTGGCACCAGATTCGGAAGCCCGGTTGTCCGGCCTCGTGGCCCGAAGAATAGGGAGATGACCAAAGCCCGCAGCTTCGCCGAAAGCGGGGGGAGTGCTCGAAAACATATCATCAAAATCATCCACCCACAGAGCCGGGGTAGATGAACTTGGAATAGCCCCAATATTTTCGGCAAAAACCAGGGGCTTCGCAGTTGTAGCAGGCTCATGCTCGGGAGACGGACGAGCGTCTGTGGGGGCTTCGCTCTCCGGTACTGGGACGGTTCTTTGATCGGCTTCAGCAGCAGCCGCTTCCTCGGAACTCCTTTTCCTTTGCAGGGGAGTATCTTCCGAAGAAGTTTCACCTGAAATGTCAACAAAGTCAATCGATCGAAGAGGAGCCGGGGAAAGTATTTCTTCCGCACCTGAACGGGGAGCAGGAACCAAGAGACCTTCGCCGATAGAAGGAAGGGGTGGAACGGAGACCGCCTCCTCCGGTATTGGAGCCACGGAGGGAACCGAGCCGACTCTCCGAACAATGATATCGGGCTCCGTCTCTTCCCTTGAAGACCGAGCAACGCTTCTTGCTTTCTTCTTTTTTGGCGTCTGCCCCTTTTCGGAGGGCCGTTTTCTTTTTGCTGCATCGGCGAGAACACCGGAAGAACCCGCCGTGTCAAACTTGGACACCGACGCTGGGGGAGCGGTCCCCAACTCCGATTTAGGGGCTACCAAGCCCTTAGGCAAACCTGAAAAGATAAGATGTTAGCGAAGGTCGAAGGACGGAACGAATAGAGAGAGATGCAGTAGAATAGAAGCAGAAGACTACCATGATTCTGGGCGACCCATCGACCACGTGACAGGTGGGACCATGTCCGGTTGTCATAAGGATGCTGGTCGAGGAGTACAGCGACCCAGTCACTCAGATTCCGAATAACCGGAGGAACGTACCCATTGGCTGATGAAAGTAAGAAATAAACAGTGAGAAAGCGGAATCAAAATTTGACGAAGCGTGCTAAAGCAATTATTCGAGGTTCCGGACTTATGCTTGTTATTCCACTTCTCTGGGAAAGGCATGCAATCGGCTGGAATAATGTCCTCGGTCTTCACCCGGACGTATCGTTCCAACCATCCCCGGTCTCTGTCTTCATCCATTTTTGAGAAAAATGGATTTCGGCTGTGCTTGGCCAATTTCATCACGCCACCCCGGAACACCTCGGGGAGTATAGGCATATCAGGTGGGCCAGTGTGAACTCCTTCTCGGCGTTATTGGCCAACAACCGGAGACACGCTACGACCCTCCAAATAATTGGGCCAATCTGATCCAACGTAACGCCGTAAGTCCGGCACATGTCGAGAATGATCGGGTCCACCGGAGGGTCGGGTTTGAGAGTGAAAGGATATGTGTAAACGTATAGAGACCCTTCACGATAGTCGGTAACAGATTCATCTGGTCCGGGGGCGAAAACCCGAACTGGGCGAGTGTCCCACCCACAATCGGCCCGGACTATATCGAGCTTATCCTCGGTAATAGATGAGGGGTACCGCCTCACGTCAAATCCCCTGTCTGAAACGGAGGAAGGTTTTTCGACCTCGAGATCTTTGTTGAAGTTGAATTTAGCCGGTATGATATCCGAAGCCGTGAGCTCAAATTTAGCCGGAGATGCAGGCTCGACACCGGGGGATGACTCCAGTGGAGCATCATGGGAAGTGGTTTCAGACATCCTAGAAATATGAAAGAAAGAGGATTCGAGAGGGGAATTTAAGAAGAACGAAGGAACTGGTGGTTCGAGGAGTGGCAAAGTATGAAACAGCAACACTCGAGAGAGAATATTTGACAGAAATGGTGACAAAGCTGGTCCTTTTGCATGTAATATGAAGCAATGAATCAATAAGCAGATCAAATGTGGAGTTAATTGTGTGTGGTGCAAGTGGAAAAAACACAGACATGGGTGGAGTTGAAGAAGAGCAGAGCGTGAAAATGATAAAGTGAAGGGGTAAAAGGCCTTATATAGGCATAGAAGAGGAACGGTTAACGAGGACGACCAATCAGACGGCGCCACGTGCCCCTATCATTAATGCGAAGCTACTCGAAACGACGTGCAAAGGACGGTAGGCAGAAGCAGACCACCCGGGGAGAGACACGTGGCCGATAAAAGGGGAGGCGTTACGCAACCGTTCCTGCCAAAATGAGAAGATAACGACGAGCTGAAAGAGCCACCGATTTTCAAAAGTTATCCACTCCCCGTTACTCCGATAGATCGGAGATCCGGGAAGTGTGGGGCTATCTGTATACGGTAAAAACCGGATACGAAGCAAACCGGTGGAACGAGGAACCGGAGGAAGGAATGAGAATGTGCCGGATACTATTCGCCCTTGATCGGGGTAACGCTTGGGCCGGAGTTAAGCGAGGGCACCGACTGATCTGCCTTCTGCGTCACTGAAATGGCCAAGCCCGGTGACCCGAGCATTCATGGACGTTGGTCCGTATAGCTATCGGTCCAAGTAGCCGTTGGTCCGTGTGGCCGTTGCACGCGAGCCACGCGCCAGTAGCGTCCTGTCATGGTCAACTATCCACCATGCGTGTGTCAGACGGCGCCGTCAGTCTAATCCCACCAAATCCGCGCAGAGCTGTCCTTATTACTATTATTTTATTATCTCACATTGTATGAAACCCATGGAGGTCACACTATAAATAGAGCACATCCCCCTCCTTTGTAAGGGTTGGCTCCTTTACTTTCCAAGAACATTGGTAATAGAGAAGCTCATATATACAATCTCTCTTTCTCAATATCTGATTCGGCCAAGGCCATTTGTTCCCATTTATATTGTGTTTCTTCCATCAAGTATTCAACACAGCTTCTAAACGTCCATGTCCATAGCAAACTAAGCAAATTATCGTTATTAGCCATTTTATTACTACATACTCACACACTTGTTTTCCACTGTCAAATATACATCAAGATCCAAGCACATATCCCATACCCGCGTACAAATTCGATTGGTTTCCCGAATTCGGGGTAAACAATAACTGTTGACGCTAGACTTGGAAGCCATTGAAGAGTAGAGACTCTTGAGCTAGTTCCTCTTTGAATAGAAGTACTCTCCCCCTTCCCTTTTGCTGAAAAACTTCCTCGCTAGTCGCGTGAGTTTTTTTTTTGCCATCTTACACTTTTGTGTCCGTATTCTTTGAGTCCACTGAATTCTCACGCAACTATTGTTACTTGTTAGTTTATGTGAGATATAATATAAAGTTGTTCTCTTTTGCTACTTTTCTATGATTTCGTACTCTTTTTTAAAGAAGTTTTTTCTTATTTCTCTATGAATTGATAGTTCTTTTATGAAGAAAATCTTGTGCAACTTCTCTGCGTCTTGACCCGTCTTTTAAGAACTATATTCATTGAGGTGTTTGTTTTATTAAAAGTGTTCAGATTAATTAAAAAAGACAGCACGGCGAATTAAGTTCCCGCTCCTATTAGAAATGGATGGTGTGAGTTTGTCAAATGCTCGACAAGCTGTTCGAATTCCTTATCAGATGCAACTGAAACAAATTCTTTCCGAAAGAAATCGAAGAATTTCTTGTGAATCCTACAAGATCTGTTCGTTCCATTTTCTTTAATAGATGGTCAGAACTTCATTTAGGTTCGAATCCTACTGAGAGGTCCACTAGAGATCAGAAATTGTTGAAGAAACAACAAGATCTTTCTTTTGTCCCTTCCAGGCGATCGGAAAAGAAAGAAATGGTTAATATATTCAAGATAATTACGTATTTACAAAATACCATCTCAATTCATCCTATTTCATCAGATCCGGGATGTGATATGACGTGGATTTGGGAAAAATAGATAAATAATAATAATAATAATAATAATAATAATAATAATAATAATAATAATAATAATAATAATAATAATAATAATAATAATAATAATAATAATAATAATAATAATAAACAAGGGACTAATAAGTAATAAAAGGGCCCTCCTTCAAGTAAAACCCACTTTTAAAGTAAAGTTCAATCTTGAGTCCAGCTTATCAAGCATCGCTCGAAAATCAAGTTTTTGCATGGACTATCCTTCAAACGCACTAGTCTTTAATTTTTATCCCTCATATCTGTGGTCATTAATTTTTGTCTTTGCTACATATTTAATTAAAATATATAGGCTTGCTTCGCTAGACATAATTTCTGTAATATTTTTATCTTCGGAAACTGAACTTTTGTCTCGCTCGGCATAAATTATGACATTATTGTCGATTCCTCTACTAATCATCCGTGTACCATTGCGTGTATAAGCCACTAGAGTGGTACAAATTTCTAAATGGGATAGAATAGTCGAGTTGTGGACACGTTGTACTGGTGGGCGATACAATCTATCTTGTAGAATAGTCGAGTTGTGGACACGTTGTATTGGTGGGCGATACATCTATTCTGTAGAATAGTCGAGTTGTGGATAGGTACTTTTTCTCAAATGTAACATGTCCTAGAAAACATAATATCTAATTGTTGTTGGTGCTTGTAAACACACAAGTATATATTGGCTTTATTTGGTTCAAAGAAGTCTTTCCACTTTTAGAATTTATTGCCTTTTTAATAAATTTTTTGGCTTTGTTGGTTTGAGGTAAACGGAAAAAGGAAAAAAAAATGGAAAATAGGATGCTTGGATTAGTAGAAAAGGTATTTTAGTAATTTAACTTTTGATTTGAGGGATTTTCATTTTTAGTATAGTAATAGTTTTCAGACTCGTGTATTGCACGTGTGTGTCGAGTCATGTAGTTTATAATTTTGTAAAATAATATCAACATTATCAAAATAAAGGTTTGAGAAACAATTATGCATGAAAGAATACATAATACATTTTTGTGAATGATCTGGATCGTCGTATGCTGATGATAAAAGATGGGACCTGAAATTGAAGCTTTAGAATAGTCCTAGAAGTATTATTAGTCTTTTCCTTTATTTGTATCTTATACTGTTCATTTTGCAAGATAAAGATCGGTGATGTTGTTATGATAAGTGTGGGAAATCGATAATGTACTCGATGATTGAAGGACTTATCGACTTGCATTAACTTCCCGTGGCTAGTAAGGGAAACTTTAATGTAATTGTTCACCCCACCCCCAACCCCCTATTTATTATTTTATTTTTGTCTCTTCAATGTTGGTTTTCATAAAGTTTAAAGCTTAAAAAAATGTTGTCTTTGTTATTCTTTATCAACAACGTTCAAGCGAAAGAATGTTGAATTAGAACTTCACGTTGATTGGTCATAACTTGAAACAATAGTCACATGACCCAAGTTTTCATAAAGTAAGGGCTAAATCTGAATCATAATTGCATGCGGACAAGTGAGGTTTTGAATTATTGACTTGTGTTGAGTTAAATAGATCGTCATTATAAATAAATGCCAACCTTCCTTTCTGGTTACTAGTTTTCCTGCACCTGCGTTGCACATGTATACTGGGTCCAGGGGCGGAGCCAGGTGGTGGCTAAGGTGTTCACCCGAACCCCCTTAGGAGAAAAATAGATATATAAAAAGTTAAAGTTATGTTTTATTGTATAAATAGTAAATGTTGAACCTGCTTCTTCGTTTGCTTGCTCTTTTATATGTTTGAGCCCCCTTAGTAAAAATACTGGCTCCGCCACTGCCCATTAGATAGAACCAAAATGAACATATATGATATACCTCTTAGTAAGTCCGGAAGAGTGGAGCTTGTTCCATATAGCATGGATACGATTTGGGTTCTCGGGATGTTCATTATGCTTTTTTCTTTTTGTTTTTTGGTCCAATGGATTAAAATGTTTACACATTCTTTCATCGTATATCAGCCCAACTCTTCATTTTCTTGAAGACCTATATCTATTGCTCTTAACGTTAGACTTGGAAGCCATTGAAGAGTAGAGACTCTTGAGCTACTTCCTCTTTGAATAGAAGTACTCTCCCCCTTCCCTTTTGCTGAAACCTTCCTCGCTAGTCGTGTGAGTTTTTTATTTTGTCATCTTACACTTTTGTGTCTGTATTCTTTGAGTCCACTGACCTCTCATGCAACTATTGGTACTTGTTAGTTTGTGTGAGATACAAAATAAAGTTGTTCTCTTTGGCTACTTTTCTATGATTTCCCACTCTTTTTTAAAGAAATCTTTTCTTACTTCTCTATGAATTGACAGTCCTTTTATGAAGAAAATCTTGTGCTACTTCTCTGCGTTCTGACCTGTCTTTTACGAAATGTATTCATTGAGGTGTTTGTTTTATTAAAAGTGTTCAGATTATTTAAAAAAGGCAGCACGATACATTAAGTTCACGCTATATATGGATTTGGGGAAAAAATAAATAAATAAATAATAATAATAGTAATATTTTTAATGTAAGGGACTAATAAGTAATAAAAGGGCCCTCCTTCAAGTAAAAGCTACTTCTAAAGTAAAGTCCAATCTTGAGTCGTGCTTATCAAGCATCGCTCGAAAATCAAGTTTTTGCATGGATCGTCCTTCAAACACATTGGTCTTTAATTTTTGTCCCTCATATATGTGGTCGCTAATTTTTGTCTTTTCTACATATTTAATGAAAATATATGGACTTGCTTCGCTCGACATAATTTCTGTAATATTTTTATCTTCGGAAACTGAACTTTTGTCTCACTCAGCATAAATTCTGCAGGAATTAAGCTATGCAGCATAAGTTTTGTAGTACTCATATTATGTTGAGTGTTTAAAGTTTTGCATTGTCCGGGATAATTTGTGTGGATGTTATGATATATATGCCGAAGTTAAACGTAAAATATGCCGAGCGAAATCTAAAATTATGCTTTCAGATTATGTCAAATGTTGAAAGTTTTGTCTTGTCTGACATAACTTGTGGGATGTTATGATACATATGTTGAAGCTAAACGTAAATTATGACGAGCGAAATTTAAGAGCTTGTCACGCCCCAAAACCCACCCTAGACGTGACCGGCATCCGACGTCATGAACAACATCGGAAGAACCTAAAAATACAATAATAACACTTGAACCCGCCAGGTTCAACATTCGCCTCCAACAGTTTATAAAATAAAGGTAAACAATTCATGCATATAAGAATTAAATCAGCGTAAGTCTTTAGTTATCTATACTTGTCAAACATAACGACGTGCCCAAGAGTTAATCAATAACTCAATAACTACCCACAAATGTATACTAGGGAGCTTCTAAGATAAATGAGTAATAGTCTGAATCATCGGGACGCAGCCCGGACAACTAATGTAATGAATAAGTAAATCAATAGGGTGTCCCACGAATGAATATGTGGGCTCACCAAATCAGCCGCAACAGCAAGTCCTTCCTAAACGCCTGGAGTATCAAGAACCTGCTCTTCTCCGTTACCTAACATACCATCAAAAACAACAATGGTATGCCTGAGTACTTCGTACTCAGTGAGTGCCTCGGGAACAATGAATAATACGAAAATAAAGTAAAAATAATACATGAAGAAATCAGTCTTGAAAATGATATGAAATCAACGTAAGGACAGTTATTCAGTTTATGTATCTCGATAATAAATATCAAAACCCATTCATAAAGCCTCTTGTCAAGTTACAACTTCAAATATGCCCTTTTAATCAATTAAGATAGTCATCAACAATTCCATAAGAGAATAAGAATGTCACAAATGCCAATACAGGCCCAAGAATCAAGCATATCGCGCATAGCGCACCACACCGGAACATATAATTCTCGGTGGCTATCCTTCTTCCCGAATAGCTAGGCATAAATCACACCGGACTATGTAGTACGCGGTGGCTATCCTTCCTCCCGAATAGCTAGGCATAAATCACACCCCGGGTAGCGAACCCAGCGGTGGCCACTCTTCCTCCCGAATGGCTAGGCAATGACACACTATGATCCATAGTGGCTACCCTTCCTCCCGAGTAGCTAGGCCAAACACAACAATAAAGTTCATAGCATAGAAGCCGATTCACAATTTGTCTCACAGCAGTCAAACCATATATAACATTAAAGTTCATTATGCCATATCGAAAGAATCAGTTATTCCAATCAATGTTTTGAAAACGTACAACTTCTTTACAAAGATTTCCATGTCCCAATTCACCAATGAAAATGTCATTACCAACTCTTAACTAACATTAATAAACATCTCTCGTAGAGGGAAACATTTATAATATCTTATACATATATATAGGTTTTGTTACAATCTAGGTTTAATGTGAGTTTGTCCCCTCACACACATTAACCACCATTTAGTCATGAATTAGGGTTCAAGAAACCATGAAAAGATTACTCATTAAAGAATCTTGAATAAAACTTATACTTCCAACAATAGTTTCAAGAAGTGATTTTCATCCAAAAATAAGTTTTTAAAAGAGAGACATACATTAGGGTTTTGTATGAGAAGTTCACCCTTTTTGTTCAATAAAGAACGTTCAAGAAAAGAAGTCATGCATTCCAAAATGAGATTTTCAAAAGAGACATACCTTAATTTGTTAAACAAAGTTTAACAATTCACTTTTCTAATGAAGAACACCCAAACCCTAACTTGAATCCCTTTGGAAAGAATTATGTTGCAACCCTAGGTTTTTGTCACAAGAATCATGGGTTTATTGTTAGGATTGATAATCAATGATTAAGATGTTCTTACCTTAGTGTTGGAGCCTTAGAGAGATATTTTCGTCCTTAGGGTTTTTGAGAGTGAAAAGAATGGAAGAAAAAAACTAAAATTTTGCAACTTATAAATTTTCAGCCCGTCAGGCACAATCGACGGTTCAAATGACGAAGCGTCGATCAGATCGACGGAGCGTCGATCTGCTCCGTCGAATTCATCAAATTTCCAGTGAGCAATGCACAATCTACGGTTCAAATGACGGACCATCGATCAGAACGACGGAGCGTCGATCTGCTCCGTCGAAGTCACCTAATTTCCAGCGAAGACAGGCTTCAGTAAAACGGGCATAACTCTTTGTACAAAACGTTTCTCGGGCTGTGCGACCTACCGTTGGAAAGATATTTCAGAGATCTAAAACTTCCATTGAGGAAGTTTTTCCAAATTCTCAATACATTTTCACGAAAATCGTCCAGAAGACAGACCTACCAAAACTTAGGCGAATTTAAGAGCCCTTAAGAACTTCACTAGTTGGTTTGACTTCAAATCGACCATCCTCCACCCGAATTCACCAAGAATGGATTCATATAGATAAAATATCATCTTAATACTAGATTTTTATATATTCACACCATGTTCAAGTTTACGGGGTGTTACAGTTATGCCGTGCCAAAAATGTTGAAGGACAAAAATTAGAGACTACAAATTTGAGGGCCAAAAATTAAAGACCACCACGAAATAGGGACATTTGTGCAATGACCCTTCGAAAATTGAAATAATATGGAGAGAACTATAATAAGTAAATTACCTATAATTACATGAGGAGAAACTTTGTTGCCCAAATGCCATATAATTTATGTCCTAGAAAACTTTGTTTGCTAGAACTTACATTCATATGTGCGTGTACATATATATATTCGATTATTTATAACACCAAACCAATTTCTTTCAATTTAGATTAGAAATAATTTTGGATCACCTAATTCACTTTCACTGAGTTAGAAGCTTGGATGATCACTCAACTTCCGGCAATACTTAACTTTGAGAAGTTAGCTTCCATAGTCATATTAGCCTGAAATATATTTTCCGGTATCTATTCAATGACGTGACAACTATAAATTTTTTGGAAAAAAAAAGTATCTTAAAAAATTAAAATCAATATTTAAATTTATTTAGGACCTGGTCCATTATAATGACAAAAAAATTAAAAATCGTCGGTAGAGAATTAAAATATTCAGGGGAAAAAGTCATCCGCTGAAATGAAATTCCTCAAAATAACTTTCATTGAAGCCATTGAATTGAAAAAATAAAAGGGAAAATATCTAAAATACACCCCAATCTTTGCCCGAATATGCTATAACGCACCTAAACTTTATATTTTTAAGGAATTTCTTTGGCATTTATCGAATGAGCTGGATAACAATTCAAATACGTGCTGAACAAAATGCCAAAAAATAAAGGAGTCCAGTCATTTCACTCTTCGAACAAAACAAAAAATTAGAATTCTCTCTTACACTTTTAATTTTTTTCATGGAGAAAGCAATTGATTCTCTTGGAATTTGATCTTGTGAATTACTATATTCTTTCATAATCGAGTCTTGGCTTGTGTCGCATTAGATTTTGTTTTGATTTTTCCAGATAAAATCCAAAGAAATGCTTTAAAAATATATTCAGGGGATAATAGGACCACCGTCAAGGTTAGGTGTGTTACAGCAAATCCGGGCAAAGGTTGGAGTGTATTTTAGACATTTTTCCAAAAATAAAATTAAGGTCTTGCGTCCGAGCCTTAGAAATGTTAAAAAAAGTCTTTGTAAGGAGCACTCTTTTGTAAAGTTATTTTGATATTAAAGTTAAGTGATAAGCGTAAAAGCTAATTTTCAGAATCAATCTGGAACTTGATTTTGGAGACAATTTTTTTCCTTCATTTTTCTTATGTTTGGAAATATTTCGTAAAAAATAAAGACATGTAATTAGCTATTTATAAATTTTCACTGGTATAAAAGCATTTATAAAGTCTTAAGATTTAGGGTGTGTTTGGTTTCCACGGAAATGTGTTCTTGAAAAATTTTCTCATGTTCGGTTGGGTAGTAGAAAATGAGTGAATTTCTTACTTATTTTCTCATGTCCAGTTGGGTAGTGAAAAATAATTGAATTTCTTACTTATTTTCTCATGTCCGGTTGGATAGTGGAAAATAATTGAATTTCTTACTTATTTTCTCATGTTCGGTTGGGTAGTCGAAAATATTTTTTGAAAAATACCCACTCAAGCCTCACCACTCCACACCACACCAACCCCACACCCCACCCAACCTCCACCACCCACAACCCACCGCCAACCCCACGCCTCTAAAATTTTCTATTTCATATATTTTATTTTACTTTTATAAAAAATTTATAAAAAATGGAATTTTTTTCTTACAACGCCCCACCCCACTCCACTTGCAGGGGCGGATCTAGCCCAGTGAGGGTGTTCACCCGAACACCCTTAGCAATAAATTACACTTTATATATAAGGTATTTTTATAGTTTTGATGCACATATATAGATTTTGAATACCATGAACACAAGAGTAGGGGTTGGTTCAGTAGTTTAGGGGGTTGAAAATTCACTTTGAAGCCAGGTTCAAATCTCAAGCACTACATTTTTAATTTTCGAACCCCCTCAATGAAAATTCTAGATCCGACACTGGCTGGGTCATGTACTTTACAATTTTTGTAAAATAATATCAATATTATCAAAATAGAGGTTTGAGAAATAATTATGCATGAAAGAATAAAGTATAATGTTTGGTGAATGATCTCGATCGTCGTATGGTGACTTATTTATTTAGTCTTTAGCGTTTTTGCTTAAACAAGCCGACTATTACAATAGAAAATGATGTTACTTTTATAGCCAAATAGAGATGGATGATAATTAATTTTTTATTAAAAGATAGATCATTTGCAAGATTATTTAATATAATAATAATGGACTATAAACTATTGGAAGTAATAATTCTTGAGATTTCATCATATTTGCTCATATGTAGAAATAATGTGATTTTGTTTCACGCTATCCCCGTGAACGATGCATGAATTTATTACGAGCTTATCTAGAATTCAACGGCATGATCATTAACCATATTACCGTGCACGATGTGTGAACTTTGTTACGAGCTTATCTGGAGTTTGATAGTATTATCATTCACAGTACTGCCGTGCACGATGTATGAACTTTGTTACTTACGAGCTTACGTAGAGTTTGACAGTATTATCGTGCATGATGAATGAATTTTGTTACGAGCTTTTCTAGAGTTTGATAATATTATCGTTCACATTATTATTGTTGATAGAAAATTACATCCTCAATTACTCGACATATATTGTATAATATTAATACTGTCAATATCAACTTTTTAGCTTCCCCTGTCAATGAGATATCCCTTTGATGCAAATTCAACTTTTCAATATTTTTTCCAATAATCAAGACTTGACCTGTGAATAATAATCTATAAGTAGCAAAAAAGATAATAATTGAAAGTCTCAACTCTCAACCAATGTCAATTTCTCAAAAACAAAAGTTGTTCAACTCTTTGAATGTGGAATTATGTAAATGCAATGTCACAGTCTTGCAATTGTCAATCCCAAAGACCAGGTCTATATATCATATAATATTTATTTTTCAATTCTTTCAAGTACAACCACAACATATGTACATATAATATAATAAACCTAGGTCTTATAAAGATAAATAAGTATTTGACGAAGGCCACGAGAACCGTGTGATTGGAATACTTTGTATCATGCGTATTTTAAAATAGCTAACGGCTACTTCCATTTATTTGTATTATTTTTCTCTGGAAGAAGTGGGAATCTGGGGTTTTTTTTTTTAGGGGGTGGGGGGGGGGAGGGTGTTAGGAATTAAGATCTTTTTTTTTTTTTTTTGGGTGATAGGAATTGAGATCTCAACTTAGTTGGAGCCATGGTCTTCATTGCACCCTGCATAAAATAAATAAAGTCCTTGAACCATTTAAAAGTATATGGATCCACATGCATCACTAGTAATTATCATGAAAACTGCCTTTATCTTAAAGGGAACTAATGACAGCAACAACTGAATCCACAGCCACTGCTGAATTTGATGATAATCATACTTGGGCATTATTATCACACCACACCCGAAACTTTAAGGCATCGTTTGATATGCTAGATGAGACAAATAAGTATATTCTATGGAATTAGCTATCCCACCTTCTATATGTGACAGATATGGTGAGAAAATAATACTGGAAATTAATTAATACCCATAACCAAACGCGAGATAAATAATCCCGCATTTTATTTCAGAATTGTTATCCTTATCCAACCAACCAAACAACCCCTAAGTTCATGGAATCCACTTAATAGCTTGACGTAAAACTAAAAAGAGAGAAACATTTAGTTGTAACAACTGTGATTAGATTTGTGATTTGTGCACGTGGGGGTTAAAAGGACTAGATTTGTTAAGGAAAAAAATAATGACGAAGAAAAAAGCGCCTATAAATGTGGAGTTAAAAGACATGTTGTCACGTTAGTTGGGATCTAGCTAAACATTCCTCTCTCATGGGTTGTAACGAACCTAACAGGACAAAGGAACCATTACCATTCACCTCATTTTGCTAACGGACAAAGAGTCGGTATAGATGATTCCATCTTGCATCAAAACAATAACAAGAGTTATTGTTGTACCATAGGAATAAGAACAAGCAAGAATTGACCTCATGATTATTTGAGAGAAAAATATCAATGGTTAAGATTCACACTCTTGATTGAGTTTGACACTTGCTTTCAAGAAATATTTGGATTGCTTTTCCTGTGCTGAGATATTCTTAGAATACAGTTGGTAACATTTAATAAAGATAATACTATTTCCAATCACCAAACATAAAACATAGTAACTCACAAATAATAAAATTGTAGTGATAGTGATATTTACTATTGAATAGAGAAGCAGTTTTTTTATGGGAGGAAGCTTAAGTGGCCGGCTTAAGCATTTGACAAGTAGACACTCTCTAGACGTACTATAAGCAACGAGCAACGAGCATATCACCATTCCAACAAGGTTTGATTAGACAATAGAAACTCGTCTTCGAGAATCTTTAAATTAAACCTTCAAAAAGAATATTGCCTTAATTAAGTATTTTTACGGATATCGAACCACATCCGTTAGGATGGAACACTTCTTTTACAAGTGAAATAAGATATGAAACGGGTTATTTGCACGATTTCCCTTCAAAGGCACTGGTCTTTAATTTTTTGTCCCTCAAATTGGTGATCTTTAATTTTTAGCCTTAGCCTAATACCCCAAGATTCTGGATTCAAACCCTAGCTCAATTAAAAAAAAAAAAAAATGGCAAGACAGAGTTTCACAACAAAGTTAGGCCTTAAGGCAAAATTTTGCAAAATTCCAACTGAGTAAAAAAAAATTACCTTAAGGTAGAGTTTTGTCTTATGTATGAAGGCAAAACTCTGCCTGATCAAGCAGAGTTTCAAACTTTGTCTCAAACTTTGCCTGATCAGGTACAGTTTGAAGCAAAACTCTGCCTGATCAGGTACAATTTGAAGCAAAACTCTACCTTGCGATTTTTTTAAAACAAAAAATTGACTAAGCGTCGAACCCGGAACCAAAGGGTTTTTAGCTAAGGGCAAAAATTAAGAACCAGTGCCTTAGAAGGGCATTCCGCACAAACAAAATGATATGAAACGGTAGCTGGATTCATCAAATTGGACGGGCCCAATATTTGATTAAGCACGACATGACATTTATTTGGTCAAAATCCATGCTCTCCCTAAAAACAGGGATGCGCTTATTCATGATTGCGAATATGAAAGCGAAAATACACATTTAGCTACACTATAATTGTCAATGGAGGCAAAGTTGACAATGGAAGATTTACGCCACAATATCGTAGCAGAAAGATAACATGACAGTTAATCTGCAGCAGGTAAAAAGTGAGCTTCGGTTTCTTTATCAAAGATTTAGCAATAATAAAATTACAATAAGAAGCCAGGCATCTGCATGGTCTCAATGATGAAATACACGCAGTTATATCGCACGCGCTCATCTCCGCTGCTGTTAAGCTGAAGAGAACATAAACTCAGCTGAGATTAATGGAGTACTTTTTTTACATCAGCAACTGAACATCAATGCACTTCTCATGTTTACAAAATTTTGAGCAATGGAATACTCAGTAGGCAAAATATTGCCCAGGACAAGTTTCAAGGTTTTGAGAAGAGAAATTTACACACTCCATCCTAAATAGCATACACGACCTTAGGCTTCTCTCAGAAAATCACAATCATCTAAAACATGCACTTTCATACTGCCGAAATTAGGTAACTTTGCAAGTCCACCAATATAAACTATACATATGTTTATATTGTTGAACTGTCATGGCCGTAAATGTTCCATAGCCAATTTTGAGGCTGATAGAACCAGATTAGATTTAGAAACACTCACAAAGTACTTACACCAGACCAGAATATCTCACATAGGGAAAAACTTGATGAAAGGCCAAGGTGTCAACTTAGAAGCCAAAAAAACATGCATATAAAGACAGCTTTTCAAGAAAATTTTCTTGAACAAGTTACGGCCATTCAAGCCCGGTACAAAAATGAAAAGAAACAGATCAAAAGGCATTTATGACTATCTTTGTAACAGTGAAACCAATTTTCCCAGAAATAAAGTTAACCAGGAGATTATTCATAAATCAAAACGGATAATTGGTCACCCCAGGGTGCTAAAAAAGCCTACACATTTTTCTTATTTCTCCATCAGATAAAAGCGGTAGCTTGTCCAATTAACCTTCCAGAGCTGATGCTCCTGATATGATCTCTATCAGTTCTGTGGTGATAGATGCTTGACGGGTTCTGGTTCAAGCAAAAATTAGAAAAGACTGGTTAAAATGACAGACAACAAAGAACTGATGGAACTTTCTAAATTATATGTTATCCACAAAATTATACAAATGTAATCTGTGTAAATCATAACACATCAGCCGCCATTGGTCACTATAAGTGGTGTATATAAAGCCATAGCAAATCTGCAGTGTGATGGCCATCAATTAAGATAATAGCAATTCGTTTGTAGGTTCATGACGGCATGAATGTAGATATGCATGTGAAATAAGTACAGAGCTTAGGGTACTTTTGAGGGGTTTTATTTATTTAATTATTTTCCTCTAGAGCATCTAAAGGTATGTGTAAAAGCCAAGTTTGAGTGAGATAAACAAGTCTTTCTGCTCGACTGTGTACGCAGGTATGAGAGCTTGGTGGTGAAATGCGTGTGATAGAAACTGGGTAAAAGTAAGACCTGTTGTAAGTAAGAGTGAGACGATCAAGCATGTCCCCAGCATTTCTGCTGGAGCTATCCATAGCAGACATTCTTGCTCCTTGCTCACTAGTAGCGTTCTCTAGAACTGCATTGAACATAACCTGGAAAAGACACTTTGTCATTTACCAGATTTTAGAACACACCAAATATCATATTCATCACCTTGAAAGAAATCATTTTCTTAGCACTCAAAATATCTATCTGAAACACGGTCAAGACTAATTTCCTTTTCCCACTACCAAATCAGTACTGCAGCTATTTACAAGCCGCGAAGATCAAATAACAAGCTTATTAGAGGATTCTAACACTAAAAAGGCAAAACTTACGCATGAAAACTGAAATTCAGCTAGGTTCTGAAGAACTTCTGACTTTGTCTCAGCACCTTCAACTTCATATAAATCCAATTCTCCAAGCTTTCCACCTGATTCAGCAGCCTCCCTCTCCACAACCTACATAAACCACAAACGAGTTGTTTCAGGAAACAGATACTCACAATAGAAAGAAACATAGTGAACAACAAGATCTTCCAGTTTAGGCACCTCTGGAGATAGTACAGTGGACACTGTTGGCAAAAATGAGACAACTGACTGGAATTTATTAAAAACAATCCGCAGTGCATCAAATTCGACATTCTTCAAGATGTCATCTGCCATCACAGAAACCTGCAAGAGAAATGGCATAAATAAGTAGAAGGAAAAGGTTAGAGAAGTCAATATAAATAGCTATTGGTATATTCTTTCAGTGCATAAGTATTGCAGCCACTATAAGATTTTCATTTAATTCACAGAAATTTGAAGTTGCAACAGTGCGATCAAACTGTTTGCTTTACACGTGTTTTTTGAAGAAAAAGTAAGTTTTTTATTTTTTTATTTACACGTGTAAAACTAACAAGAATGTAAATATGCCAAAGTTGACATTCTGAAAACCGAAATAAAGGCGACTGAGACATAGCTTTCAAATATCTACAATTCTGTAAGCAAATGCAACATGTAGATTGTATCGCTTATTCATGTAACATCAAACCAAAAAAATATGTGAGCCCTATATTACACGGACTCGGCTAATGACCTGGTTCAAATTAAGGTGTGTGCAAGTATCTGATAGCTATGTTGCTCGGACTCTCCAAAAATGTTGCCGCACCTGTGTCGGATTCTCCAAAAATACACTACTTTTGGAGTATCCGACAAGCACCCACGCTATTTTTGAAGAGTCCGGGCAACATAGTCTGATAGAGGTGCATGCAATGTTGTGTGCAAGCATTTGATAAATGTAAATGAATGTAAATGCATTCCTTTTTCTTAATTATAATACAGGTACATCCAGTCTCTTGCTAATTTGCCTGTATTTTGAATATTATGCACAAAGTACCATCGCATGTCACACCAGCGCGGCAAGGGTACGCTAAGGCAAATGAAAGTTGTAATAGTGGGTACGCTTCACACAAAGTTGTAATAAGGAAGATGTAAAACATCATAACCTGTGTGTAGTTAAGAGGATTTTTCTGCAACTCCGTCATGATCAGTTCAATGTCTTTTTTCGAATCTCGCACCAGCTGAGCCTTTGCCTTTTCCCCCAAGACAACATACTTATTTTCCTTTTCAGGACCTAGCAATTACAAACAAAGCAACCTTAAACTAATTCCTCAAGAATAGATATACTCAATGTTAAACGATCTTGCATTTTACCAGAATTCAACTTATGAAGAGCCCTGCTTATCTTGACAGATGTAGAATTGATTCCCCCACAAAGACCTTTGTCTGCAGAAATGGTAACAATAACATTCTTCTTGACATCAACACCTGAAGCAAACATAAGATGTGTTACCAGCCAAAGATTGAAATCTTGTAGACTGCTTAAAGTTGAGGCATCAAATTTACAAACTTCGATGTAGCTAAATGTATTTCAGAAGTCTCGTCAACAACACGCATTTCTACAAGATGTTGATTTAGTTTTTTTTTTTTTGATGACATGGGAACCCGCAGCCGCTACCCTTTGGGTGCGCACAGGGTAAATCCAGCTCCTGTGCAATAGCTCGCAAACCACACAGGAGAGGTAACCCGCACTAGGCAAGCCCTGTGCGACGAGCTCGACCCAGAAGGCAAATCCCCTGCTGTCGTTGGCAGGGGGTTTCGAACCTGAGACCTCCATTATGAAAGCCCCACGCTCAACCAACTGAGCCACCCTTGCGGGTTAAAATGTTGATTTAGTTGTTGCATCAAATACATAGAACATTGACATTAGACCGCAAATCAACAGGCAGAGAGAGGAGGACAATTTCATTTTATCCTTTTCCCACATTTATGAAGTATCTCAATTCAAAATATTCTGGGGTTAGACATTCTCATTGGTCCGGGAAACCCTGATAGACAATCGTCCAGCTACTGAGTTTCAATGCACTAAATTATGACTAATTCTGCCTCAGTGGTTTCTTCAGTCTGTGTGTGTTGGGGGGGGGGGGGGGGGGGGATTTTTCTTTCTTATTTTTTGATGCCTACCAGTTAAACAATAGAATTAGTAAAGACTAATTCCAGAATCAGGGACATACAAGATAAGCTAAATAGGAATAGGCAGCAGACGAAAGGACGCATGAAAATACATAAGGTGATTCATCCCTATCCTTCCACCACTTTCTCCCACTAACTGATTCAAGAATTTGGTTAGATCCAGACAATCTAATTATGAACTTACTAGCAGAGTCACCAAGAAGTGCAGTAAAGGGCTGCCATAGGCCACGTGAATTTTCAGCTCTAGTTTGAATAGCTCTAAGCTTTGAAGCAGCAACCATCTTCATAGCCTTTGTAATCTTCTGGATATTTTTAACACTCTTCATGCGGTTTCTCACTGCCCAAGGGAATGCTCAATGTGAACACTTAATGTAGCAACAAGAAAATTGGTAGAAAAGTTCACGAGAACATAGGAGTGACAAAGGAAAGTAGGGTGCATCTAATGATTACAGGTAACTCTTACCAATTTGAGTTGAAATACATCGAACTCCTGATGAGACTTGTTCCCTGCATATAAATGGAGGTCATAAAAAAAGCAGAAATGCTATGAAACTGAACAGGATGTCTTTTCTTGGAACAGGACATGCTAATGGATAATAACATATTATTTTCAGCTAAGGTGCTGAGCATGAGCCTGTTATAGATGCAGATAGGTAGATCATTTCTCCTGTTGATACATAAAGGCCCATGGAACAAACTTCATGTCAGTGCAGCAACCCCCGTAATCCATCCAAAAGAAGTCACAATTAATTGATATTATTTGAACATCATCCATTTCTACAATTGTTCTCATTACAGCTTCTGTTCCAAAAAAATCTATTAACATTCTGTACTTCTTCCAAGTTTCGAAATCTCTATGCAAGCTCAGATCATGTCAACTACAAGTCTATATAAGGTCAAAATCTAAGCCAACCTCTTTCTTTCTGCCCAAATAACTAGTATATTCTATAGTTAAAAGAGTTTCACAAAAATAACTAGTTATATTCTTAAATCTAAAAGAAACAAGAAAGACTCAATTTTTAGGATTTTGATGCAGACACCTTCGGGAAACAAGGAGAAGCAATAATAACATTTTTGCTTTTGTCCTGCTTATAGATTGAATAAAAAGCAAACTGCCTCCTTTGACTGAAGAGAAAGGGGGGAAATACACCCTTGTCAAAGAGAACAACACGAACTATGCTAATTTCTCGAACCAAATTAGTTCACCAACTGAAGAATATACCTTCATAATGATTTTACACAAAATTTAAATATTGTTATCCAAAACTAGTGAGGTAATTTCAACCCTAAATTGCTAGCTGAGGCTTCATCGTTAATAAAAGTGCTCTAGTACAAAACAGAGCAATTCCCAACAAGTGGCGGCCTAGCTAACGGTGGAATTATAGGCAAATTTATGGTGCACATCAGTGTTATCAAAAGCGGAAAGCGCAAAAAAGCTCTAAAGTCCGTTGGGGCTTTAAGCGCCAAGCGCAAACAAAGCGTGGGCTTTAATGAGAAAAGGCGCAATGGAGAAAAAATACAAATATATATGTTTAGATCAAGACTAATAATTATAAGCATGAATAACAAATATATGGATGAAGAAATTGGAAAAAAATAACAATAAAGTGAAATATTGTAATTGCTTAGTGTTACCTCTTCGGGAAACACTTATTGACAAGGAAAAATAAGCCTTAGAATCTTGATGACGACACTGAAGCACACATTAAGCGAGGCGAAGCGCTCAACATGTTTTGAGCCTCGCTTCAGGGCTTAAGCGCGCCTTTGACAACACTGGTGCACATGAACCCATGGTCTCTCCGCCAAACTAGGCATTTTATGTACATAATTCCTAGATTTGATCTAATATTACCCGCTAGCACCCATGCTCAAAGAAGGCTAAATGGTGCACTTGGTTGAATGCTAAGTAATTTACCTAGAGGAAGAGGATTAATTCCCACTTAATGCTTCCTTTTTTCTCCTTTTTTAGTGGTGCACCAATTTTATAACAAACCTAGATCCGCCTATGGGCCTAGTGGTTGAAGTGTTAGAGTGGCAACCTTGGGGAACCATGGTTCATATTCCAGCAAATATGGAACTTGGTGAATCATTCTCATCTGCCTAAGCCTTGGTTGTCCTAGGTGCACACAAGCTAGCTTAGACACCACCATTATAACAACATAATAGATCAATCAATCAATTATTTTCCCCTCTATACCAAATTAGCTGGGATCAGCTCTACAAATAAATAATATCCATTCCTCTAATCAGAATAAACTCAGAAAAAAAAAAAGCGATTCATGCTGTCTACAGATTTTGATGCATACAGTAAGAAAATGATTTAAGAAAAAAAGTAGTCTTGGAATTCCATCAAATGTGAAACTTGGTGAATCCTTCCCATGTGCCTAAGCCTTGTTTGGCCCAGGTGCGCACAAACCACCACAGTTATAATAGAGAAATCAATCAATTCCCAAATTAGGTAGGGTCAGTTCTACGAATCTCTAGTATCCATTCCGCCTAATCAGAATAAACTCTTTGAAAAAAAATGCGAGCAATTACAGTCTACAGAATTCAAATCATACAAACACGATAAAACAATAATGTTGGAAGAAAACTACTGACTGGGAAGGGATGATGGAAGAACGAAGAGCAATGGCAGGATTAGGAGAAATCAACGGTGTAGCGAAACGCCTTCCCTCACGTCTCAACGCAGCCATAGCCATTTTTGATCGGATTCGATCTGATCGGGTATCGGACTTATCCTCTCTCGCAGATCGGCAATTTATGCTAGGGTTTGTTTACAGTCGCTTCAAATGTCAGCTGAGCCACAGTGAATGTGACATTTTTAACCCGACAGTGTTTTAAAGCTATACTAAGAGCCTTGTTTGGACGGGGCTTACGCCTATAACCTGTTGCAGCTTATAAGGAAAAAAGAAATAAATTTTGATAGTTTAACTTTTTTTTTTTATTCTTATAAGCTATTTTCAGTTTATAAGCTGCTTTAGATAAGTTATTAAATGGGTCCAATTATTTTTTTGAGCTTATTTTAAGTACAAAATGACTTTAAGTTGGCCAATCAAACACTCAAAAAAACTAAAAACAACTTATAAGTCAATTCAAACCGGCTCTAATACGGCCCGTTTGATGTTATGTTGCTACGGTAGTGACACTTGTATGGCTGAACTGGTCAAACTAGATCAACTACTCCCTCGCTCTCAATTTGACATGAACTTTTTTTTTTTTTTTGCAAAAAATAAGGTACTTAAACTTATGTTCTTAGATACTACTATTATAGTTTTTATTGTCGTTTATTAATAATTCATGTGACGTCCTAAATTAATTATTAAATAAATATCGACATATTCGAAATAAAGTAATGCCTTGACTAAATAATAAAACGCTTAAATCAAAATCTTATAAAATAAAACACTTAAACCTAAAAATAATAAGTTTCCAAACAAACAAAAATTACTTCGCGGCACTTTACAGCCCCTAAAACGACGATCCATACGCTTACGTATACTTGATATATTGAGCTTACATTATTGTTCGCAGAAAAAGATATCAGGTTCTATATGCAATATTAATATTCCGGCGTTTTGAAACATGACTAATATTTGGTCAAAGTATAGAAAAAATGTGAAATTTCAAAAGTTTGAAATTACACAAGTGTGAGTTTTTTATTAAAGACCTTTTGCGCACTAATTTAGTGTTAGGGATCGTTTGGTTGGAAACAAGTATCCCAGGATAACTTATCATGGGATTAGTTATCCCGGAATTAGTTATTCTACCCTCCTATAAGGATAAAATAACACTGCAATCCCAGGATAACTAATCCCGGAATTGAATTAGTTATACCACCATTTTATCCAAACCAAACGTGACATAAATTCATCTCAAATATAATTCCGAAATTATTTATCCTTATCCCTTGTACCAAACGAGTGCTTATAGTTTAGTCCTATTGCGCACTAAATTAGTGCACAAAGAGTACTTTGGTAACTTTTTTTATGCGTTATTTTGATACCCAAACCCACTTTTGGGGTCATTTAGGACTATATAAAGGGGCTTATGACTCTAGGCAACTATAATAAACTACAAAACAAATGAGACAATAAAAAAAAAAGGCTTAACGCATATGCGGCCCCCTTAAATTTGTTCATTTTTTCTATTTTGGCACTTTAACTAAATGTTATTCCTATTGGACCCCTGAACTCGTCCTCAAGTGTGTCTATCAAACTCCTTAAATTTGATTTTTATTAGAAGCATAAACTAAATTTGAAAAATGAAGGTGGAGTAATATTTTAGACATGTGATAAGTTATTCTTTAGGTCATGAATGTGTTGATTCTGGTCTTCCACTATCAGCTCAATTAATAGCTACTCTTTTTCCTCCCCCTCAATTACTGTTAATCTTAACTAAAAGATAGCATAATTAAATTAGACTATATATTAGCATGTTGCTACATTAAAGATGAAATACTATGTAAGTCGGATTGTGTTTGATAGACATACTTGAAGACGAGTTTAGGGATTCAATAGAAACAATACTCAGTTGAGGTGTCAAAATGGAAAAAAAAAAAAACACATATGCATTAAGCAATTAATTAAAAAAAAACTACAAAACCAAATTACCTTTGACGTCCGATAAATCGACATGATACAGCCGTGTTTGGAGACGATCATTAAACTCCCTTGCAGACAAGGTCTATTACCCTTTCCAGCCAAACAAAACATAAGCTTCTAACTTGCTTTAGCCAATTGAAAAACCCTAATAACCGCCATTGAGGCGCGCGAGGAAAGAAGTAATGGCGTCGTCTGAGAAGCGATGCCTATACGAAGTCCTCGGCGTGAACCGTGACGTCACCGCTGACGAAATCCGGTCAGCTTACCGCAAGCTCGCCTTACAACGCCACCCAGACAAGCTTGTCCGATCCGGCGTGCCTGAATCCGAAGCAACAGCTTCGTTTCAAGAGCTTGTTAACGCTTACGAAGTTCTATCCGACGCGCGGGAACGCGCGTGGTACGACTCGCATCGGTCTCAGATACTATTCTCCAATTCCGGTCCTGCGAATTCGGGTTCTAATTCGGGTCCTGTACCTGACTTGTTTTCGTTCTTTTCGAATTCGGTGTATAATGGATATTCGGATAAAGGGAAGGGATTTTATAAGGTGTATGGTGATTTGTTTGACAAGATATATCAAACTGATTTGAATTTCGCGAGGAAGTTGGGGACAGATTTGCCTAAAGAAGCTCCTCTTATGGGAAATTTGGACAGTCCTTATGCTCAGGTATGTAATCCACCACCACCACCCTTTTTTTTTTTGGAAATTATGCTCTATGTCTAATGGGAGAAAATATTTACGCCATGTAGCCCGGTTTAAACACCTTTATACACTTTTATACAAGGTGGATATATTATGTATAATGCTTTCCGCAGGTAAAATGTTGTATAACATTGTATATTGGGCTACATGGCATAATACTTTATGTTGGGCTGTATATTTTTGAAAATTTCCCCATTTTTGTGCATTATATGTTTCTTGAGCATGTTCAGAAATTTTGAATATCTATAATGGACAACTACGTTATATTCCCTTCCCTATGGATGATCTTTGCTATTTTATCTCACTGTTATTGGTTTTTGCTGTATTTTTAGTTTCACATGCAAATTTTTCTTAAGGGTTAGAAATAAAATTTCTTCAGAATGGAAAAGACAACTTCTTGATTCCATCAGTAATAGAACAAAGTAGCCCGGGTTGAAATTTGATTCCCTGGTTGCTCTTTTCTAGGGCTTTCTGTTTGTAAAATGCGGTGCATATTGCTGTATTAGTAGTAACCTTTTAGTACATTATGATGCAGGCGACAGCGTTCTATAGCTATTGGTCAGGATTTGTTACAGTGATGGACTTTTGTTGGGTAGATCAGTATGACGTGATGGCGGGACCCAATAGAAAGTCAAGGAGGATAATGGAGGATGAGAACAAGAAGCTGAGGAAAAAGGCAAAAAGGGAATATAATGAGACTGTTAGAGGATTGGCGGAGTTTGTGAAAAAGAGAGATAAGAGAGTGATTGACATGCAGTTGAAGAAGAATGAGGAAATGGAGAAGAAAAAGGAAGAGGAACGCAAGAGAAAGAAGGAGCTAGAGAGACAGAAGGCTGAGAGAGCAAAGAAATATGTAGAGCCTGAGTGGACGAAAGTAGAGGAGTTAGAAGATGAAGAATTTGAGGAGGATTCGGATGAGGACGAGAAAAAGAAGGCAGATGTGAATGAATTGTACTGTGTGGCGTGTTCGAAGAAGTTCAAGAGTGAGAAACAGTGGAAAAATCACGAGCAGTCCAAGAAGCATAAGGAGAAGGTGGCAGCTTTGAGAGAAGCTTTTGATGACGAAGATGATGAATATGAAGGGTTGGTGGACGATGGGGCAAGTGAGGAGCAAAACGTAGCTGATGCTGATAGAACAACTGATTTATCTGCAGATGATGGGGTGGATGAGTTGGCAGAGCATTTAGAAGGTAGTACACGAATTCAAGAAGATGAGCGTGAGGATGATGAGGTTCAGAGCAGCGAGGAAGATGAGACCACTAATTATCAGAGTGGCAGTAATTTAAAGGGAGTGGCTGATGAACTTGTATTAGATGATGATGAAGCTAGTGTACTTGAATCTATGATATCTGGCCGCAAAAGTAGGAAGAATGCAGGTCCAGGTGGCAGTCATCAAACTTCAGCAAAGAATGTTCAGGGTGAAACCGGTAATGATGAAATGGACTTCATGGAATATAATAACCTTAGAAGTACTAGGAGAAATAGGGGTGGCCGGAGACAAAGAAACAGGAGACCACAAGAAGAAGAAGAAGAAGAAGAAGCAGCAGGAGGAGGAGGAGATGTAAATAGTGGCCGGAGACAAAGAAACAGGAGACCACAAGAAGAAGAAGAAGAAGAAGCAGGAGGAGGAGCAGGAGATGTAAGATTTCGTGTTGCTGAAGTTGGTACTGACTCCGAGGTAAAAAGTGCATGTAATGATAGCTCAGCTTGCCAGGAGCCTTCATCCCAGCCTTCAGCAGAAACTGCTAATGATCACAAAGGAGATGACGTCTCGGGAAATAGTGAAAAAGTTACAAGTCATGGTACAGACAAGAAAACTACCGCAAAGAAGGAAAAAAATAACAAATCAAAAGATGCAACCAAAGGAAGGAAACAGAAGGTACTCAAAATTCGTCTGTTCGAAGATAATCTTGTCTTGTTTGATGTCAATCTCTTTGTGATTCTCTTTTTCCTCTCCCCCCTCTTCAACAATCTTTGAGAATTTACTACTTCATTTCTGCAGTTATGTACTCTTCCAATTTCAAGTGAATCTTTTAAAAGGACAAAGAAACTTATATTAGGTGTCTTCTGATGTGTTTGTGAATGTAACCAACCAAGCTTTTGTTATGTTTTGTAACATTGTTTCATTTGAATTCAGGCAAAATCGAAATCTTCTAGCAACTTGTGCGATACATGTGGGGAGGAATTCGATTCAAGGTCTGTGATGCAGGCTTAGTCATGAATCTTTATGTTGATTAATGAGGTTATATTTCCTCTTCTTTTCCATATCTAATTATCTGCTTCTCCCATCACAGGAATCAGTTACATAAGCATCTAGGATCGACGGGGCATGCTAAACTAAAATCTCGCTGATATTATTGAATCCTCATTGATTGCAATTCAAGATGATTGCTGGATGTTGGGGCGGATTATTTGTTCTTTTCTTATTCTTTATGATTTATAGATATGGTCTACGATTTAGCATCATCATTTATACCATATTCAATTCAAATGAGTGAAAAAAAAAAAATCAAAGAATGTTATATCTTGACAAAGATGACTACATGAGGTACTTTGCTGATTACAGACCATTTCTACGTTTATGTATGCTAAAGGTGGCAAATGCGGTGTGACCAAATACTGAAGCACTCTAATTTACTGAAATATGGGGGCTCACACAGCGAACACTTTCCTGATGGGTCTAAATGCTTGTGCTGAACCCACTTTTCTCTCCACTGCAATGGAAGAAGGAAACAAGCAGCCAGTGGTAGCTAGTAACTGCTTACAGTAACATTGATATAAGGCTTTCTCCAGAGGTTAAGCTAAAATAAACTAGAGATTATTCCCTCCATTTCATTTCACTTGGCCCTTATATTAAAAATGAATTTTTCTTTTTTACTTATCCATTTTTGCAAATCAAGAACAACTTATTATTTTCTTTCAATGCTACCCTTATCATTAAATAGCTATAGAGTACTATTATTCAAATGTATATTTTCGGAGCATAATTAATAAGGTTAATTTAGTAAAATAAATTCTAATAAATACTCCCTCCGGTCTAAAATAATTAAGGTTTTAAGCTTGGACACATGGATTAAGAAATTCACCAACTTCTAAAAATCAAGAAAGGTTTTGACTAAGATACCCTCGATTATGATTTTTTTTCTATTTTAGGTTGACATAATTATTATAGGGATAATTATGGAGATACGGGAAATATGTCAAGGGCAAATTTGGAAAAGAGTACTAAATACTTTCCTGATTTTGTAAAATATCAATTATTTTGAAACAACTTTTAGAGGATAAAACCACAATTGTTTTGGACCTAAGGGACTACTTTCTAAGGGGAGTGCCAAGTAAAAATAAAATGAAGGGAGTATGACATTGGAGAAATTTTTTTGAGGCTGCAGTGGCTCAGCCTCCTTATGACTTGAACGAGGGCCAAATTCCGACATTTGATGACTCGAAAAATGAATATCAGTGCAACTGCATCATAATTGAATACCACTTGCACTTGCAAAGTTCTATATAACAGAACATCACACACACATTCACATGTATCGCATCTGCTTCCGACCGGCAAATTTTCAACGGACATGACCAGAATAATCATTTATAAGTTTGTGGACAAACTACATTTCACTGCTAGGCCAAAACACTGTAACAAGAGCAGTGTCATAGAGGGGCGCTGAGAACAATTTACATAGGCAAAAATCTATGTCGATCTTATAAGTTATATACACCCTGCCAAAAACATGGGAAGAAGTTGCTTCCTCAAAATATAATGGTACAAATAACATTTCTGGAGCATATGTTCCGAGGCATAGTAGTCACATAATTACCTAGCCTCTACCCCATACTGCACTCGGAATTCGCAACTGTATAAACAAACAAGCAGGAAACCTCAGTCACAATGGTCTGTTAGCTGCTTCTTGAATGTAAGCGGTGGCTTCTTCTTCCGAAAGCTGCTTTCCTTCTACCAACCCTCTAATTAGAGTATTGGCATATTCTTTACATGGTTTGCACATACTTACTTTACCTGATTTGAAGTTCTCAACATCTGAGAGTCGGCATCTGATAGAGAAGAAGAAACGTGCTGGATGAGATTTAGTTGGACAATAAAATACA
This sequence comes from Lycium barbarum, assembly GCF_019175385.1. Taxonomy (NCBI): domain Eukaryota; kingdom Viridiplantae; phylum Streptophyta; class Magnoliopsida; order Solanales; family Solanaceae; genus Lycium; species Lycium barbarum. The sequence continues at coordinate 137,682,722 of NC_083339.1, forward strand.
TATACGAAGGAGCATACAGAATAAAAGGCAACAAGCTTACGTCATTGTCAAAATGGGAATACCATTCTCCTTCCCCAGGTAAAGCACATTATGGTACCAGCCATTCTACATGAAAGTCAAGCAAAATTATACCATGAGAAAACCCATCTAGCTCAGAGTTATGTCAAGCAAAGACCAGACATCTAGGGCAGGGGATAAGAATTAACACTACTGAAAGGGAAACAACTGTTTCTCAAATGAAAAAAAAAAAAAGAAGTCTCCAAGATAGGATATTTCCTTGATAAGTTGACAACACAGGCTAGAGTTGGAAAACAGTGCCCTGCTTTTCATCAGAATGTAGTAGTTTCACTAGGATCTCCTTGAAATTAAGCAGAGCCTTGCATAAGACTACATTTTGTTGAAATTTCAGCTAAGATACAATTAGTAAGTGGGTAAATGAGTGCCCAAAAGATCAGTTAATATTCATCAATTACACATAAGTCACACGTGGATACCCAAATAGCTGGTCACTCCAGAAGTCGAGTGAAAAGCTATAAAGATGAAGAAAAGGAATTGTATGCCAAAGCACAATATAAGCTAATCCAATGAGGCCATATTTCATATTTGATTGCTTGGATTTATCCTGTTATCAAGCTTTGATGTGTTTGATGCACGAAAGGCAAACCATAATGTAGCCCCAAGATTTTTACATTCTTTTTTAAGGCAATACTCCTCATCTTTTACTATCAATCAATCAACTACCTCTTTATCCTAAATCAGTTGGGGTTAACAGTAGTCAGTTATATCCATTATGCTCTAGCGGTCCATTTCATTTCAATAGCAAATAAGTTGTTCCGCAAATTCAGGGTTCACTAAATCTCGCCATTATCCCTACATGGTTAACTTGTAATACAGGTGTAACGCATGCCCAGGAGAGAACATCCGCACGAATTGATTACTAAGAGGATTAATCAATACTTTAACTATTTTTAGCTGGCTGTCAACCTACCACAATCTTCCTCTTTTATACTTCTTATTCTTCACTGTTAAGGCTAGAATTTTCCATCTATCACATTGTAGTAGTATTGTTCTATCCCAATACCTTACTGTATTAGCAAATACACCCTGGAATGTTTATTGGTGAACTGCTCCCTCTCCCAATTAATGTGGCACACTTTCCTTTTCAGTTTGTCCCAACAAGAATGTCACCTTTCTATATTTTGAAAAGATTTAACTTTATGAGATGATTTACAGCCGCACACATATCTAAAACATGTTTTGGACCACAAATTTCAAAAGCCTTCCTTTCTTTCTTAAACTCGGTGACAAGTCAAATGGTGCCACATAAATTGGGACGGAGGGAGTAATTAGAAGCAAAAATATGGTTATATTTTATGCTCTTTTTTTTTATTATTTTTATTTTTTTATGAAGATGGTTATATTTTATGCCCATTCGGATCTTATAGTTTTTGAACCATTATAGTCTAGCTATCTGAGATATTAATATGGAAGTGTAGAGAATAACACTCATGAGAAAATACAGAGCTTAAAATATCACCTTGACAGCCTCCACTGAAATACATTTTCTGTTTTCAATAGATTGTAAGCCATTCATGTCAAACAAAGGGGAATTCATGTCAAAGCTCGAAACATTCTCTTGAAGTAAAACATCATTAAATTGCTCAAGCCTGTAAAAGAGAAAAAAGAATATTAAGCTATAATTCCAAATCAGCAAGAGTCGACAAAGGTCTTCACTCAAAAATGCCAGCAAAATGGAAAACTCCTAATAAGGAGAATCATTTCAGACAGAGGAAAGAATGACATACGTTATCCTATATAGGCACAAGTAAGATTTTTCATCACTGTTGCTTTCAGGGTGAAGAAAAGCAACCCCACCCGGACCCCATGTAGCTGTACGCTCACGAGCAAAGAATAGACGATGAGGAAAAGTTTTCCATGTGACCTCCTTTGGCTTGCTTTTATCCAATGAACCAATACATGGCTTTCGCATGCCTTCCACCTGGAAGTTATTTTGTTGTCATGAAATGCATAAAAAGAACAGAGTCACACTGAATACTCTTTAGACTTTCACCCGCATCGATCTCAGCTTAACATTAGGCTAGTTTTTTTTATAAGAAGCCTGACTAATTGAGAATCATTAAAGTTTTGTGGAATTATTATGACCAACTATGTAAGACCATTTCAAGTTGGCAACATGCATGGCAAACATTCTACATTATTAATCCTAGTGAGAAATGTTTTCAATCATTCAGTTCTAATTGGACTAGGTTACTGTTCGTATTTCTTTTAGCTGAATACATACGTAGCCCCTTTAACTTGTAAAAAATACCAACTTGAAATGGTCCCTGTTGATAAAATTGTCCATTACAATTGTTTGAAGGAGAAGTTCCTAAGGGGAAACTGAACAGCAAAACTGATTGTGGAACTACAGGAAAATATGAGAACTAGGCATGCCATTTTTTTTTTTTTCTGAATGAGGAAGAGGGAGAAAGAGATGAGTTGGGGATTATCTCTGGGAAGAAGAATAACAAATTTTTAATTAAGTGTTACTTAGGATTAAAAGCTACAAGTCTTTCTTTAATCGGCTTCTTTGCAACGTCACCTGCGTGTGAGCTGCACACTCGTTCTTTCTTGATTGTCTTCCCGTGAAGGGGTTAGTAGGTACATTTTGCATAGACATTTAGTGGCCGATAGGTCATGGCCTCAGTTGAGGTGTCTGAATGAAAGATCAGGACCAGTTTAGGGGGTTGTCTATGAATTCAACTTTTATATTTGGTAAATTGTTCAGAAATTTCTCAACAATTAGAAAAGTTTTTGCATTTTTGCTTACTACTGTAGAACACAAGTATTCAGTTTTTGCATGACACAAGTTTTAAGATCATTCTGAAATTTAAGAAGGAAGATGAGGTTGTAGAGGTTCAAGAAGAATAAAGGCAAAAATTTAGTGAGGAAGTGATCAAAAGTAGCCGTTTAATTTTGTGTCACAACTCACTACTCCATGACGCAGAACGTTTATAATGAAGATGTGCAGTTCAAAGAAAGCATGATAGCTATACCTGTCCTCCTGCAATATAGCAAAGGAACCTTGATAGATTCATATTTGACCCAAATGTGGCATACCATATGTCAATCTTTGAAAGCTCTGCCCTCCAGGTGTGAGAAATAGTGCTAGCTTGACCTGCGTAAAATCAAAGATCATTAAAATCCATCTTCAGAGATAAAAGAGCAACTTTTTGCAAGGTAAAATAATATTATACTTGCTATGCCTGTACCATCATTAACTTTCAGGTCTGAAAATGGTTGTATTATATTCTCAATATCCTTATTCAGATCTTGCAATACCCTCTGAGGAGTGGTATCATACTCATCTTCAGATTCAGAGCTAATGACCTGAAGTAAAAGTAACAAAATCTACTACAATTAATGCAGAAACAAGTTTACAGCATCTATTAGAAGAACCTGAAATGAAATTAAAGTAAAAGGAGCAACAAGAATTTTTCCTACATAAGTTTCCCCGAGGAACACATTCTAAATGAAAAACTCATTTATTTTGGGAAACAAAGTAAAGATTAATAATCCATCCGAAATGTCAATATCCAACTGATACTTGCACTGTTGCACACAATGCATCCATTAGTTAGTATGTGTGTTCTCATACCTTAAGTCCTGCACAAGGCCTTGCCAGCACTAATTCTAGGAAATGAACTCCTAATTAGTTAGTTCACTTCAACCAGTGAACTTAGGAATCATGACACCAAAACGATACCACTGCAGGGTTGGCTCAAGGGGGAGGCTAGTAAAGTCTCTGCTTTAGGCCCTCAAAAATTTGAGGCCCCAATTTTGTTTAATAATAAATAGTTAATTTTATGATTTTATTTTCGCTTAGACAATATTGAAGTTTGCAAGAAAAAAGTAAAAAGGTAAAAAATCTTTAGAAGAAAAAAAAAAAAAGAAAAACTGTCTACCTTTATAGTAAAATATTTTAGAATTTTGAATTAAACTACTCACATTTTTCATATCAGTAAATAAAAATTTGTACAACATCCAATAGATTTTATTGCAAATACATGAATTACATATTTATTAGCTTGAAGTAATCCGTACTAACATAAATAATAGTAATACTATTAATATATGAAGTTGGTTTTATGTCTTTCAAGGATATTATACTATATGAAGAAAAAAAAGAACATAAGCCTCTTATTAGAATTTAGCTTAGGCCAATAATTTTATTGAGCCACCATACCAGAGACTTGCCATCGAAGACATGAAAATAAAAAAATAGAGCCCGGCAAAAGATTTTTTAACTACTATGATTGACAAAATGACATTATTGTAATCAACGACAAAGAATGCAACAATTCCAATTTATATTAGCAATTCAAGTTCCATCAATGCTAGCTCCGCTCAAAGCACTCTTATCATCATTTCATTCCAACTGATAGTTTCATCTATCTCTATCGGTAATAGAACGTCAATGGGACCAGGTGCCTCTTATGAACATTGAGGCTACCACAGACAATTCCTAATATGCTAGAATTTTCTAACCCCAACACCATATGACTCCATGCATCACAAACTTTTGGCCGTCTCTTCTATTTCTTGTTTTTCATTGTAACTATATATATATTTTTTTTTATCTAAACAACGATTTTCTTATTTTATAATAATAACAAATAAAAACTCAAAAGTAAATATTTCAATTCTCTCGCAGTCTTTTCCGTATTTCTAATATAGGCCGCAACGATTAGCGCTGGAGAAATTATTCTTATTAATCATACTAAAATAACAAGAATAAGAAATATGACCTGAATGTAAGGAGTTCTCATGCTAGTTACTTTCTCCGGTAATCTCTCTGCAAGTGTTTGCCAGAAAGAACTCAACTCTTCACGTACCTGAACACATTTATGGTGTACAATGAAAAACTAAGCACAAGCCTTAAACCGTGAGGCCAAACTATAAATCTTAACGTGTAGGCAATTTGGCGCACTGAAACAAAAATCAATCAGGAAGATGCTTTCTAGCTATGAATTAGATAAACAGATACTAAAAGGGGAGGGAAAAATAGGTCCATGGGCTATGGCAGAAACATCCTTACAGCATGTATCACTCGCCATGTGGATTCAAATGGATATGCCTCAGAAGACCCAACGATCGGTTTTTGCTGTAATAGCACTTCAATACAAGCTTGGACAGAATTTGCTATAGACTCCAGATTATATCCACCTTCAAGTGCCATTACAATCTTGCCTCCGGCAAACTCCAACAACTAAAATATGCAAATAAAAAAGGTAACTAAAGTTTCTAAGTATGTACTCTTAACAGAAACAAATCATAATAAAGGAAAAAGAAAGAGCATAATTCACATGCAATTGGATAAATTGCAGGAGGAAAGAACAGAAGAAAAGCAAAGACTATGGAACAACAAATTCACAACTACTAAAAACAGTTTAAAGCTCACCTTGTGCAACATTACCGAATACCCGTATGGACTAACACGACATCCACCAAGAGGATCACCAATAGCTATTCACATCAAAACATCAGAACTGTTAACAGATTCCTGAATCAGACTAGTCTGCAAAAAGACTATTATTGCTAATTTGAATAGAAATCAACAAATACGCGTGAGCAAAGAGTTAAAACAGTAATTTAAATTGTTTGTTAGGGAATTTTACTATGTCTCATGTTGCCAAAGCTACTCCATTTTAGCTATGATCGGTATCCAATTAAAAATGGTCTGGACAAGAAAGCTACTGAAGATTCAAGAACCAACACGTGTATAGGAAGTCAATCTCCAAAACATATCTTAACAGATGTACAAGATAGGTTTCTAAATCAAAATTGTTAGGCCTAGTCAATTAAAGACAGAGCAGATCCTTTTTTCATAAATTTTAGTATCTATGCCCCAATCCTTTTAGATTTACTATCCTACTTCTATTATAAGAAATGAGATTTTAACCCACTTTAAACGAGTCCTTAAGAAAGACCTTAAAAAGGAGTTTTCTAGAGGTAATTTTTTCCGATCATATTCTACAGTATTACTGGTCTTAGTCTTAGGAATCCCATTCCTAACGAGCTAGAAGTTAAACGAGCGCTATTAGTTTTTCATGACAGTAGGATTCAGAAGTTGTTCCCTTCTGCCAGACTTATACAAATGAAAAGGGTTAAATATTTAAATAAAAATGAAAAGGGTTTGTCTGAAAATACAAATAGGAGTAATCATGCAATTTTTTCCAAGTAAGCACATGTTCCAAGATCCTAGTGTTGTTCAATACTAGATAGATATTTGGAAGGCATGTTGTATGAAAAACAACCATCTTTTCCATTTACAAGGACATGGCATCAACCAGCATGAAACTAAAAAGATCAGGTACAAGGAAAATGATTTTTTAGGAGTAAAATAAAAAGTTCAAGCAAACACTATACCACGCAGACATCAATAAGAATCAACACATTGGTACCAAGAAATAGCAATACCATAAGCTGCTGAAAAGGCCTTAAAACGAAAATTGAAGCTGAGGGAAACACACGGAATAACACCAAGCTCCAGCTAACCTGCATCAAATCCTGCAGAGATCAGGATGATGTCGGGATCAAATTCTTTGGCAACAGGAATCAAGATATGATCCCACACCGCAAGGTAGTCTGCATCACCACATCCGCCATTCTCCCAAGGAACGTTTATATTATATCCTGCTCCTGGCCCTTCACCAGTCATGACATGTGACCCACCTTCACCACCAGGATAAAAACTTCCAAACTCATGCCTATCAACACGATAAATGATACACAAAATATCCATCATATGAGACTAAATTCAACATCTTTTTAGACAAATAATCATTTTTGTCAGCATATTTACATCCCAGAGCCTCAAGCATTAGAGAAATACCATAAAGACTATACAAGGAGTGTAGAAATGAGAGAACATAGATGGGTGAAGTTTGAGACAAAACTCTTTCCTCAATGCTCTAGATTATTTCTATCTAGAGTACCACATTTGAATGCAACGCAAACAGCAATTACGTACCTATGCACAGAAAAGAAAAGTACTCGAGGGTCCTTCCAGAACATCTTTTGAGTGCCATTTCCATGATGGACATCCCAATCAACAATCAAAATTTTCTTAATCCCCAAATCAGGCTGCAAGGAAATTAATCGGACTATATGTAAAACCTTTGAGTTGATTCACAAAACTGATCAAAGATTTGAATCCACCTAAAGTTTCATCAACTGAAACTAACTCTTACTCTTTCATCCAAGAGATAACGTGTTGCTACAGCAACATTGTTGTACAAACAAAATCCCATTGGTTCATTTTCTTCTGCATGATGTCCAGGAGGTCTGACAATAGCAAAGGCCGAGTCTAGTTCTCCTTCGGCAACTTTCTCAGCAACCTATTTTGTACACTCAAGATTAAAGCTTTAAACAATATCATGGATGCACCAATATCATGGATCAGTAAAGCAAGTTAAATAATTATCCAAAAAACAAAGCTCCACAATACAGTATCCAAAGAGCAGCTAGCAAAATATGCTTAATTGCGTAAAGTTTTTACCTCTCCTACCAAATCCTCAACTAAAAAGAAGACTACATGTATAATAGTCAACGAAATACAAAAATTTCTTACAGATCAGAAAAAGAAATACTCATTCCGTTCCAATTTGTTTGTCTGGTTTTGACTTGACACGGAGTTTAAGAAAATAAAGAAACTTGTGGTCTTAAATTAATGATATGTAGAATATACCAAAATCCCCTTTAATTGTGGTCTTAAACATGACATGTAAAAAATTGGAATTAAGGGGTTGCCAAACAAGTAAAGAGGTATTCTTTTTTCAAACAGACTAAAAAGAAAAGTAAAACAAACAAATTAAAACAGAGAAAGCAGTAAAGACGAGTAATTACCTCTATGACAGAACCAGCAGAAAGATAAGCTGATTCTGAGGAGCCTTCATTGAAATAGATGGAGCTAAACTTGGCAGCAATTCCATTTCTTCTTAAGCCAATTTTCTCTGAACTTATATTTCTAATCAAATCAATGTGATTTTTTGAATGTACCAAAGCTATATCTTTATCTTCTGCTTCCTTTCCATCCATAACAACACATCTGAAAAAAAAAAATACAATCACCCGTTAATATTTCCCATTACAGTCAAACAAAATCTAATTTTTCATTTTGAATTGCAAAATCCTAAGCTTAATCACACCTTGTATAACGAAGGGAAATCTTTTAATGATGAAAATATATATATTCTTTGTCATAAATAGCGTATTAGCCGAGGGTCTTTCGGAAACAGCGCCGGGGTTAGGTCTGCGTACACTCTACCCTCCCCAGACCCCTAACAATCCGCGCAAAAGAAAAGCTGTTATAGAATAAAACATAAAAAATCTGTTCCGAGAAAAACATGCTGTCTGTTATATGATAAAATGACAAGGAAAAAAGAAGATATAGACCTGTGAGTAATTCCAGTAGAGTGAAGTTTGTTCCATATAGCACGAATACGATCTGGTTTCTCGGGATGGAACTCATCGTTTGGATCAGAATGCTTACACATTCTTTCATCGTATATAAGCCCGATACGTCGTCGTTTCGTCGTTTCCATTGAAGAAAGTAGTTCACTTCCTCTTTGATTGATGACTGAAATTCAACTACTATAAAGTTAACAGTGATGACAATAATCTTGGTCGTTTTCAAATGATGAATAATGGGCCCCTTTTGAAATGATAAAAGCCCAGGCCCGTTTTGAAAATTGAAACGATATGGAGGGAAACTTTAACTAGATATAACAAGTCGGTCTTGTTGAGAATAATGATTCTCCCTTTGGCCATTTTTACTTATTCTGTTTTATCTTTACTATTAATTATTGAATTGAAAATTTTATTAGGGTGATATAGTAAAATTATATTGCACTTAAGAGGTGTTCTAAGCCAATACAGGACAATTAAAAATGAGCACAGGGAGTACAATGGGGGGTAAGAGCGACTCCTATTTACGGGAGAAGAAAATCTTAATGGTGCTAATTTTTAGGAAAAGAATGCAAGTTACGACACTTCTTTCCTTCCAGAGAACTTTCCTTTACTTGACCTAATAATACAACTTTTCTTTTGCGCGGATTGACCTTCATTTGGGGTGGTCTTTAATTTTTGGCCTTCAAAGTGATGTTTTTTTAAGCTTTGTCCTTCGTCTAATACCCTAAGGTTGTGGATTCGAACCCCGGCTTAGTTAAAAAAAAAAATGCAAGGCAGAATTTTGCTTCAAAACTCTGCCTTAAGCCTTACGAATCCAAACTCTACCTTGCGATTTTTTTTTAAAATTTTGATTGAGCGGGGGTTCGATTCCGAAACCAAGGAATTTGTAGCGGAGGGCAAAAGTTAAAAACACTAATTTGAGGGACAAAAGTTAAAGACCACCCCCAGGACAATCCTGCAAATTGCCCATTATACAACAAATAGATAGATATCCATATGAGAATATTTAGGATCTCACTTAATCCTAACTAGTAAAACAGTCCGCGATTCGCGCGGTCGTGAGAAGAAATAGAAATTTGTTTTATTAAAGAAATACTTCAATTTATTTCGCATCTTAAACATATTAATTCTCAAAAATAAAAATATTTAAAATTATTATTAGTCATGTATTGGGAAGCTACAAATATTATTAGAAACAAAAACTCAATAAAAAGACCAGCTCCTCATACCCTTGTAAGATGAATTTTAAAAGCAGTAATAACACATGTCATTAAAATTTTAAATAGCTAATTACCAAAATATTTTAAAACAAAAAATTTTAAACATGTCATTGAATTTTAAAATAGTAAATATAAAAAAAAATCAAAATTAGAAGTTCAAAATATTATATTCGATCTTCAAATTCGAACACAATAAGATTGATGACACTATCTTGTTTTCTTATTTAATAAGCATGTAAAGAAAGAAAAGAATCAAGAAATTTTCTTAACCATCAAAGGATGTGATGCAGCGGATGGGGTTGCTTCCTCCTTAACCAGAGGTCTCGGATTTGAGCCCTAGGTATGAAAAAATCCTCGGTAGGGAGCGCTTCCCCATAAATAAGGCCCTACACGACACGAATTCGGATATAGTTGGGCTCTAATGCAGATATCGAACACCGAATAGAAAGAAAAAAGGGAAAATGACCTAATAATACCTATTTAAGACTCTATATTACAAAATATAAGGATACTTTTCCTTATTTACAAAATATACCAACAAAATTACAAAATATACCAGATTTGAGCTTAATGGGATACGCACGATTTTAGGCTTTTTTTAAGAAAGAAAATCTGATTTTAAATGTGGACTTAATTCTAGGATAGTTACCGTTCAACTTCTTCATCGTTTTAAAAATATTTCTCTCTCTCTCTGTCCCTCTATGATAGACACCATTTTCATGCCTATAGTCCATCTTCTCTCCTAGTATAAATTTTCAAACCAATATTACAAAATATTTTTTATTACTAACTTGTGTATTAATTGTATAAAAAAATTGATTTGAATCATTTTGAGATATATATGATCATTGTGTGTTTTGAAAATTTGTATAAATTATATAAATTGTAGTTTTAAAAAATGTTGAAGACCTATTACTATTGCTTTTAACGTTAGACTTGGAAGCCATTGAATACAGTGGAGGAGCCTGGAGTTATACTAAAGGATTAAAAAATATAAAGAAGTAAATAAAGGAAGAAGCAAAGGGGTGCACCGTCTATTATATATACAAAAAAAAAAATCTTGTGTATCTAGAGTAATTTTTCATCAAAGGTGGTTCGGATGAATCTTAGCCCCATACTGGCTCTGCTCGGATTTAAGACTCTTGAGTGACTTCTCTTTGAATGAAAGTACTCCCTCCCTTCCCTTTTGTTGAAAAACTTTATTTTGTGGTTAGCGGTGTGAGCTTTTTATATGGTAGTTTATAAACCAATAAACATGCGCCCAGTTATGAGTGTGATAATAAATAGTGTTGGGTCGTGTACTTTATATATGTTTGTAAAAATTTCACGGGGCAGCCTCTTTTGACACAATCATTTAACTTGTACTCGACTTTTTCAAAGTTTCCACATATATCCACCTTAAACATAAGGTATCTAAAGTTACTCGTGAAAATGCGGTGACAGGGCCCGAGCAAGTTTTTTTTAGGAATCTGGTCCCCAAGTTTTAATCATTAGGTGATAGGATTCATTTAGGATTAAGGCTAATTAAGTGGAGACAAGTTATTGGGGAGTCAAAATTAACCCCCAAGTCTAAAAAAAATACATTTTCGTCCAATGATTTAAAAAATAAAAATAATAAAATAAAAACAATTCCAAGCTTTCAAACCAGCCCTCAAGTTTTAAAATATACCCTTTTGATCCAAAGTAAGAAATAATAAAATAAACCAAAATAAAAATCTAAAAATATATTTTTTACCTTATAAAAAAAATATAAAATTATATTCCCCTGTCTCCGTTCATTACCACGTTTTTTTCCTCCTACATCTGAAATATACTCTATTGACAGCCATTATTGGAGTTGTGAGCTTCAAGCTTGAAAAATTAGTTTTCGAAAGAGTGCTTCGATTCAAGTGGCTGTTGTTGGATATTATTGGGGATCTTTTGATGAGTTTAAATCTCAAATTTTAGAGATTTTCGAGAAGATTTAAGGTGGTTTTGGATTGAATTTCAAATTTGAGCTTGAGGATAGCCATTGTTGAAGCTTGAGCTTCAAATTTGAAAAATTGATTTTATGAAGGAGTGATTTATTTCAAGTGGGTGTTATTGGGTTTTGTTGGGGATTTTTTGAGGAGTCTAATCTCAAATTTAAGGGAATTTGGAGAAAATTAAAGATGGTTTTGCATAAAATTTCAGATTTGAGCTTGAGGTAAAAGATGAACATTTCAAATTTGAACTTGAGGTCATTTCAGATTTGAACTTGAGGTTGAAGATGAACACTTCAGATTTATAACTAAACTATAGACGAGACAACGTCTATGCATAGACCACTGAACTGTTATAGCAGAATGGGGTCCTCAAAAGAGCTATGTCACCACACTTGCATACTCTGCTAATAAGCCAACCACATGTTATTAGAATCTACAACCTAAAACTTGCTTTTGTAACCAAAAAGATTTTTTTTAATAAGAAGTGAACTAATTTTAGACTATAAAACTTATATTTGTAACTAAACAATATGTTATCACCATGAAATTAGTGAAACAACACTATAATAATCTAAAATAAAGATAATTAATGAGTAATGTTAATAATGTGTTGAGGAAAAGGTTATGATGATCATAGCTATATGTAATAACTTGGAATTGGTGACATGACTATATGGGAACATCACATATTTTTTTAGCCATGTTGCAAATGGTTACTATACTAAATATGATCCATATTGAAATTGATGACATAATTACATGTGATCAATGTGAAATGTTCTTGTCTTTGTTGCAATAAGTGCAATAATTATGCGACCAACTAGTAATGTTTAGATTAATAGAGAACGACTTGTATAATTTCATCTTTTGTAACCAATTTTTTTTTTTTACTAAGAAGTGAACAAATTTTAGATTATAAAACTTATATTTGTAACTAAACAATATGTTATCACCATGAAATTAGTGAAACCACACTACAATAATCTAAAATAAGGATAATTAATGAGTAAGGTTAATAATGTGTTGAAGAAAAAGTTATAATGGCCATAGCTATATGTAACAATTTGGAATTGGTGATATAGCTATATGTGAACATTACAGATTTTTTCTAGTCATGTTGCAAATGGTTACTATACTACATATGATCTATATTGAAATTGATGACATAATTACATACAATCAATGTGAAATGTTCTTGTCTTTATTGCAATAGGTGAAATAATTATATGACCAACTTGTAATGTTTAGATTAATAGCGAACGACTTGTATTATTTCAATGATATTAGTATATGGACTTGAGTAAAGATTCTGCTAGACTATTTCAGGCGGTGTCGTCTTCTTCCTTTTGGACGAACAACTGTTGTAATTTGATCCGAAACCATGTCAAATCTTAATCAAACTGCTTCAAATTTCAAATATAAACTCCCCTCCACGTTCTGGTTCTTTTGAGATATCACTCATGTGAAATAGAGCTCGATTGCGTTAATCCAAAATTTGAAAAATCATCTTCTTCGACCTTGAGAGTTGTTATAAATCGATCCAAAATCATGTCAAATATCAACGAAATTGCTTCAAATTTCAGATATGAATTCTCCTCGATGTTCCGGTTTTTTTTGAGGTATCACTCACTCAAAACGAAGATCATTTGTGGTAACTCTAAAATTTGGGATATCCTTGCTTATTCCATCTGGCATACCAGATGACCCAAAGTCTTTATGATTCCTGCGTCAAACATGGAGGACCTCAAAAGATTTGGTAGTTTTGAGATGAGGATAAAAAAGAGCCCGAGAACTACGATAAATCTATTAAATATGCTTGCTTTCTTCTTTCGTATATCATAATTAATTAGACATATTTGATCTTCTTTGTTAATTACGTCCTACTTTTAGTTGTTGTTACGGTAATGATATACTTGAATTTTCTAAATTAGTATTTCGAGATTTTATATTACATATTTGGTCCATTGCCTATATGTTGTTTTGGTGTATTGAAAAATTATGAGCAAGGAAGAGATGATCGAGAAAATGGTGCTCTTTGTTGCTGCACCATTCCTATTTTTGGACTATGAGAGGATATAAAATATCGCTTTTTTATCTTTCTAGAAAAAAAGTAGTGATTTGTACTCTATTTCCTTATTTCAATAACGACAGATAGTGGGTTTTGCAGGGTGAGTTATGAGAGAAATAGTGGTTGAAGCTGTATTCTTAGAAGTTTTTATTAGTACAATACTTACATTTTTTTTTTTAATCTTCTACAGTTGTTTCTTACTGTTTTTTCGTTTCTTAAATAGGAGTAAATTTATAGCACTCGATTATACAACACTTTTCTGTTTAATATAAAGTGTATGATTAATAGTATTTTTTCAAAATTTCAGTTTTGAACTATTTTTAATTATTAATTAGTGAAGTATGCATATATTTGAGATTTTTATTAGTAAAGTACTTACATTTTGGAAAAAAAGAAGTTATTATCTTTAACAGTTGTTTCTTACATTTTTTCGTTTCTTAAATAGGAGTAAATTTACAGCACTACTCTATTATACACCACTTTTCTATTTAATATAAAGTGTATGATTAGTATTATTTTTTCAAAATTTCAGTTTTGAACTATTTTTAATTATTAATTAGTGAACTATGCATATATTTGAGATTTTAAATTTAAATAATTTTTGTATCTTCTTATAACATTAAGAAATGAAAAGAAAATATTTTTTTGGATAATTTTTTCCTATAACAGCCAAATAATATTTAAATGACAAATGTTGTTATAGGTATATAACAACCAATTGTTATAAAAGTCGAAAAAAGTCGGAACAACCGAAACTTTTATAGAATGGCCTAACTGTAGATGATTGATTAAGAAATACACATTACCTTTACAATATAATCCATTTATAAAAGGCAGTTCTACCTTTTCTATCTATATTATAATTAGTAAAATATTGATGTATTCTATGACCGCAGAAGCGCGGATTAATTTCTTAGTTATACGTAAGTTTGGTTAGAATTCTAAGCATCACAACCTCTTGAGTTGCTCCTAAGAGCACAGTTTACAGCTATTTTCTTGCGTTCAAGTAATCTTTTTACTGTTTTGTATTTAAAACATGAACCATAATAAATTCATGATAATTTCATGGAAAACTTTAGAGCTCCAATACAAATTAACTTTTCGTAACTGCATTTTTCTACATTTATATTTAATAAATGTACATTTTTTTGTACGTTGATAAATATAGTGTTTTTAGATCAAGGGCAAAATGGTTGTTGTTCAACTTTTGAAGGGGTATTTTAGTAATCCAACTTTGACATATCGAGCTTCCCACTTTTAGAGTAGTATAATAATAATCATATATATATAAGCAGGCAAAGGGCCCATTGACGTGACGCAACACAAATGCAGGAAACTCATTTATCTTTTTCCTCAGATTTTTGCCATTATAAATTAAAAAAAAATAAAAAATGTTTAGTTAACTAAAAGTTAGAAACCCCTCGGGCTTTCAGTTAAAGAAACTAAAAGCCACTATGTTTTCGGTTCAACAAAACTCTAAAGTCGCTTCCATTCTCTCTGTTTCCTGTCCAGACGCCCTTTCTCCATGTTCTTTCTTCCATTCTCTTATGATTAATCAAGTCAATCTTTACGGATCTTTTACTCGACCACAGCAGCAACTTGCCATCGTCTCAAACAGAACCTGCGTCCTCAATTTCTTAGAAAAATAATGCCCATTTACATCACCTTTCGCAAAAACATAAATTAACCAATAGAGGAGAAGATGTCCGCATATCTGCCGCACCTTTTCAAACCGAAACTTTAAGATTTTGAATTCCGATAGCAACAAAGGCAAAGAAGAAAAATCTATAGAGGAGAAGAACTTTATCGTCTTTGAGAAAAATCCGAAGGTACAAAGCTTCAGGTTAATTGGTATTTTATTTCATGTATTCCTGTATTAAACTCATGCCTTTTTTGTATTCCAGAATGGTTTAATCGGTATTATTAGTGTGTTAAAATGTCAAATTCACCTTATATGTTCCTCTCATAATACAGGGCAGTCTCCTAATCTCCTTCTATTTTTTTATTCACCGCTAACCACTCTCTTAGAAAATTTCTGAACCAAATAATAGTGCTATAAATACCAGATATATGGCACTGTTGAGAGGAACTTCTTCCCATAATTCCAACTTTATGGAGTAACGTTTTTTTCCCTGTTTTTCTCCTCTTTGATTTATTATTCAGTATTCAATGTTTGACAAATCAAAGTGTTGGGTCACATTCTACTCTCTACAATTCTCTGCTTTTCATCTATCCAATTGAAATTTTTTTCATACGTCAACCTGGATTTGACAAAAAAAGAAAGAAACAAACATGGCATGCTTATTTTGAAACCCATGAAGCGTTCGAAGAAATGCCCTATAGAGATACAACTTAAGGAAATGGCTCAAAAATCCACTCAACAGATGCAAGTCCGTTATTATTTTTAGACCCTTTAAGTTCAATTATTGAATATTTTTGTTCAATATATACTTTAGAAAAGGTTTGACACTCTCATCTACTTCCAACTGAATATTTTTGTTCCATATATATTTTCATAACGGTTTGACACCCTAATCCAATTGTATAGCTGTGATAAAACGGAACAAACTGCATCATTCAATTGTATATTCTACGTGTACAAAGTTGGACGATAATATCTATAAATATTGATTATATATAATTTTGTGATTTCGAGTTTAGCCTATATTACATTTTCAGCTTTTTAGTAATTTGTCGTGCTCTATTATTATTTCTTGGTCTACTCTTTCATATGTTGATTTGCGAACGAGTTATGCATTTAACATGCAATATCATTGTAATAATCAAAAAACAACTTTTTTCAAGCAACATTACAATGATCAGAAGATCTATCTTTCAGTTCTCTCATATTATTACTTTTTATCTAAGTGCTCTTTCTCTTCCTTCCTTCTGATGTGTTGCTGTTTTTTTGGGGTTTTGACATTAAAATTTATATTTATATATCTATGTAAAGCTGATTGTAGCAGAGTTGAAGTGGTACCTTCTTTAGCGAACATTCATATGTACCTGAACTTTTTGGCTTTTTTTAACCTCCGTTCCTTTTTCTCAGGCCACAAATAACAGTTTACTATATTATGTGGCGTTTGCTTTTCATAATTGGCAGGTTGATACCCATTTGCTTACCCGAAGGAAGCCATTGTTTGTTTTTCCCAGACCAGTTATATTTGCGAATAATAAATAAATCAATAGACGAGAAGAATTAAGTTCATCAACAGTTTCAAACAAGAACCTTCAGGTTCTCAATACCCATGGCAGCCGAGGCAGAGAAGAAATTAGTCTTCTCCATTTCATTAGAAACTCACTGTACATAAAGATTTTTTTTTCTTTTTTCCCCATTGTTTGTGTTTTTGCGTTTTCGCCACAGTTGTTACTATTGCAAAATCATATTTGAAGCTAGCGGTTGTGGGTAACAATATTTTGGTTTCTCCTAGCATGTTTAAGCTTGTATTAAGCATCTTTTGCAACAGTTTGAATCATCCAATAATGCTAATCAAGCATCCTAATCCTAATCAAAGATAATTCCCCATTGTTTGTGTTTTTGCAACAGTTATTATTATGGCACATATTTTGGAGCTACCGGTTGTGGGTAGCGACATTTTTGGTTTCTCAGAGTACTTTTAGGATGATTCAGGGCATTAGCCTTGATTTCTCAAGGTTATCCTCAAGAAAGACAGTAATTCCACCCCTGTTAATGGTTGAAATTTGAGTATAGTGTTGCAGGGTGACACGATATTAAAGAAAAAATGGTTTTTTTTTTTTTTTTTTTTTACTGTAAGGAGACGAGGGTGTTGTTCAGATGGAGACAAGCCAAGGGTGGAGAAGAGTACCGAGTAAATACGGTAATGTTGCCAAGTTTGAGGATTAAAGCAAATGGTACGATGAAAACAAGAATTGGTATGATATTCCTCTTTGCAAGTTTCATAGCTTTATAATACCTGTGTGGAAGGGTACAGTATGTGTGAAATATTTAGTATATTAAGCTTTTGGTGTCACACAAAATTTTCTTTGCATGCTCCTAAGTTCACTGTGGCTTCCATTCAAGCCTTATTTGAGTGGTGACTGACCAAAATTTTTGGACATTGGTTAAATTCGATCGAAACACCGAATATGTTACAAATGTTTCAGGAATCGTGCAATCACTGTGTTTCTTTTTCTTTTTAATCATTCCCTTTCCTGTGGTATCACTTTCTTCAGGGCCAGGAGCTACCACTAAAAAAATGACAAGTTCATAATCATGACAGTGAAACTTAATTATATATGTTTTCTGTTTAGGGGATGGAAATCTGATGCTAGAAAGAAAAGAAAGGGCTGGTTTATACATTTTCTCACACCTATTGCTCATTTAGCATATTACATGATTGTTTTCTGTATTTATTGTGTCTAAAGATGAATAAAAGATCACCATGTTACTCTTTCTTGGCCTGAAATAGTGTTGCACGTTGTTTGTTGTCAATTTCAGAAGGATAGGATTAATGACCAACTGATTTTCATTTTGATTAAATTGGAAACTGCAGGTATGTCAGTTAACAGAGATGAATCCCGATGCACAGTTTTTGCATGTGAACTATTAGGAACTTAAGTCAGTGTGTTACTTTCTGAATGTACATATTCTCCCTTTTTCCCGTTTTTATAGAAGGGGCTGAAGGTCATCTCTGTAGCTATAGCTGTACCAATGCCACAATTAGATTTTCACTTACCTCTATTTGGTTGTTCTTCTGCTACAACAATGTACTGCATTTTTGTTAATGACGTTATATGTAGCTTTCTTTTAGCTGGTAATGACTGTTCTTCCATGTCATTCTTGCTATGCATTTAGAATTTTTGGGATGTGTAATCCAAAATCTGCGTTTTTCCATAACCTCCGTTTGAATTAGTTGATTCGGACTTGATGACTAAGAGATTCATGATGTCTTTAAAATCTGATCAATCTAATCTTTTACTAGCTTTGTTTTATGAGGTTTGCTATTTTACCAAAATGTGATTTATGATGAGTTTGCTTTTCTTAACGTTTTACGTAATCATTGCATTTTAGTGTTGGTTCCATTTGATAATGATAATCCTCTTATGAAACTGTATTCTAATACTAATGACAATATCTCGGGGGAAATCAAGAAATTCAAAGATGCATAAAGTATGGTGTTGATTATTGCAGCCTTGTCCTAGGCAAAGGGCTCAAGGAGAAATAGCTACTTGCGCTAGCAGCTAACAAGGATCTCTATTTTGCTTAAACACAAAAAATAAACAACAAAATAGTAAAAATAGTTGAATTTGAAGTTTCTTTCAATGTTCTTCAATTGATTGAGTTGGACTGAAACAACACTTATATGAAATTTTTCTTTTTTATTTTAATCCTATACTTTACATGGTTTAGTATTTTATTTGTTCAACTGTATATTGTGTTGTTTGTTAACATGTCCACCTTATTTAAACTCACTATTAAAATATTAGGAAGGTATCATTTCTAAGCTTAATGGTGTGATTCTTACCGCGCGAAGCGCGAGCAAAATACCTAGTAATTTTATTGAGCCACCATACCAGAGACTTGCCATCGAAGACATGAAAATAAAAAAAATAGAGCCCGGTAAAAGAGTTTTTAACTACTATGATTGACAAAATGACATTATTGTAATCAACGACAAAGAATGCAACAATTCCAATTTATATTAGCAATTCAAGTTCCATCAGTGCTAGGCTCCGCTCAAAGCACTCTTATCATCATTTCATTCCAACTGATAGTTTCATCTATCTCTATCGGTAATAGAACGTCAATGGGACCAGGTGCCTCTTATGAACATTGAGGCTACCACAGACAATTCCTAAAATGCTAGAATTTTCTAAACCCAACACCATATGACTCCATGCATCACAAACTTTTGGCCATCTCTTCTATTTCTTGTTTTTCATTGTAAATATATTTTTTTTTATCTAAACAACGATTTTCTTATTTTATAATAATAACAAATAAAAACTCAAAAAGTAAATATTTCAATTCTCTCACAGTGTTTTCCGTATTTCTAATATAGGCCGCAACGATTAGCGCTGGAGAAATTATTCTTATTAACCATACTAAAATAACAAGAACAAGAAATATGACCTGAATGTAAGGAGTTCTCATGCTGGTTACTTTCTCCGGTAATCTCTCTGCAAGTGTTTGCCAGAAAGAACTCAACTCTTCACGTACCTGAACACATTTATGGTGTACAATGAAAAACTAAGCACAAGCCTTAAACCGTGAGGCCAAACTATAAATCTTAACGTGTAGGCAATTTGGCGCACTGAAACAAAAATCAATCAGGAAGATGCTTTCTAGCTATGAATTAGATAAACAGATACTAAAAAGGGAGGGAAAAATAGGTCGACGGGCTATGGCAGAAACATCCTTACAGCATGTATCACTCGCCATGTGGATTCAAATGGATATGCCTCAGAAGACCCAACGATCGGTTTTTGCTGTAATAGCACTTCAATACAAGCTTGGACAGAATTTGCTATAGACTCCAGATTATATCCGCCTTCAAGTGCCATTACAATCTTGCCTCCGGCAAACTCCAACAACTAAAATATGCAAATAAAAAAGGTAACTAAAGTTTCTAAGTATGTACTCTTAACAGAAACAAATCATAATAAAGGAAAAAGAAAGAGCATAATTCACATGCAATTGGATAAATTGCAGGAGGAAAGAACAGAAGAAAAGCAAAGACTATGGAACAACAAATTCACAACTACTAAAAACAGTTTAAAGCTCACCTTGTGCAACATTACCGAATACCCGTATGGACTAACACGACATCCACCAAGAGGATCACCAATAGCTATTCACATCAAAACATCAGAACTGTTAACAGATTCCTGAATCAGACTAGTCTGCAAAAAGACTATTATTGCTAATTTGAATAGAAATCAACAAATACGCGTGAACAAAGAGTTAAAACAGTAATTTAAATTGTTTGTTAGGGAATTTTACTATGTCTCATGTTGCCAAAGCTACTCCATTTTAGCTATGATCGGTATCCAATTAAAAATGGTCTGGACAAGAAAGCTACTGAAGATTCAAGAACCAACACGTGTATAGGAAATCAATCTCCAAAACATATCTTAACAGATGTACAAGATAGGTTTCTAAATCAAAATTGTTAGGCCTAGTCAATTAAAGACAGAGCAGATCCTTTTTTCATAAATTTTAGTATCTATGCCCCAATCCTTTTAGATTTACTATCCTACTTCTATTATAAGAAATGAGATTTTAACCCACTTTAAACGAGTCCTTAAGAAAGACCTTAAAAAGGAGTTTTCTAGAGGTAATTTTTTCCGATCATATTCTACGGTATTACTGGTCTTAGTCTTAGGAATCCCATTCCTAACGAGCTAGAAGTTAAACGAGCGCTATTAGTTTTTCATGACAGTAGGATTCAGAAGTTGTTCCCTTCTGCCAGACTTATACAAATGAAAAGGGTTAAATATTTAAATAAAAATGAAAAGGGTTTGTCTGAAAATACAAATAGGAGTAATCATGCAATTTTTTCCAAGTAAGCACATGTTCCAAGATCCTAGTTTTGTTCAATACTAGATAGATATTTGGAAGGCATGTTGTATGAAAAACAACCATCTTTTCCATTTACAAGGACATGGCATCAACTAGCATGAAACTAAAAAGATCAGGTACAAGGAAAATGATTTTTTAGGAGTAAAATAAAAAGTTCAAGCAAACACTATACCACGCAGACATCAATAAGAATCAACACATTGGTACCAAGAAATAGCAATACCATAAGCTGCTGAAAAGGCCTTAAAACGAAAATTGAAGCTGAGGGAAACACACGGAATAACACCAAGCTCCAGCTAACCTGCATCAAATCCTGCAGAGATCAGGATGATGTCGGGATCAAATTCTTTGGCAACAGGAATCAAGATATGATCCCACACCGCAAGGTAGTCTGCATCACCACATCCGCCATTCTCCCAAGGAACGTTTATATTATATCCTGCTCCTGGCCCTTCACCAGTCATGACATGTGACCCACCTTCACCACCAGGATAAAAACTTCCAAACTCATGCCTATCAACACGATAAATGATACACAAAATATCCATCATATGAGACTAAATTCAACATCTTTTTAGACAAATAATCATTTTTGTCAGCATATTTACATCCCAGAGCCTCAAGCATTAGAGAAATACCATAAAGACTATACAAGGAGTGTAGAAATGAGAGAACATAGATGGGTGAAGTTTGAGACAAAACTCTTTCCTCAATGCTCTAGATTATTTCTATCTAGAGTACCACATTTGAATGCAACGCAAACAGCAATTACGTACCTATGCACAGAAAAGAAAAGTACTCGAGGGTCCTTCCAGAACATCTTTTGAGTGCCATTTCCATGATGGACATCCCAATCAACAATCAAAATTTTCTTAATCCCCAAATCAGGCTGCAAGGAAATTAATCGGACTATATGTAAAACCTTTGAGTTGATTCACAAAACTGATCAAAGATTTGAATCCACCTAAAGTTTCATCAACTGAAACTAACTCTTACTCTTTCATCCAAGAGATAACGTGTTGCTATAGCAACATTGTTGTACAAACAAAATCCCATTGGTTCATTTTCTTCTGCATGATGTCCAGGAGGTCTGACAATAGCAAAGGCCGAGTCTAGTTCTCCTTCGGCAACTTTCTCAGCAACCTATTTTGTACACTCAAGATTAAAGCTTTAAACAATATCATGGATGCACCAATATCATGGATCAGTAAAGCAAGTTAAATAATTATCCAAAAAACAAAGCTCCACAATACAGTATCCAAAGAGCAGCTAGCAAAATATGCTTAATTGCGTAAAGTTTTTACCTCTCCTACCAAATCCTCAACTAAAAAGAAGACTACATGTATAATAGTCAACGAAATACAAAAATTTCTTACAGATCAGAAAAAGAAATACTCATTCCGTTCCAATTTGTTTGTCTGGTTTTGACTTGACACGGAGTTTAAGAAAATAAAGAAACTTGTGGTCTTAAATTAATGATATGTAGAATATACCAAAATCCCCTTTAATCTTGTGGTCTTAAACATGACATGTAGAAAATTGGAATTAAGGGGTTGCCAAACAAGTAAAGAGGTATTCTTTTTTCAAACAGACTAAAAAGAAAAGTAAAACAGAGAAAGCAGTAAAGACGAGTAATTACCTCTATGACAGAACCAGCAGAAAGATAAGCTGATTCTGAGGAGCCTTCATTGAAATATATGGAGCTAAACTTGGCAGCAATTCCATTTCTTCTTAAGCCAATTTTCTCTGAACTTATATTTCTAATCAAATCAATGTGATTTTTTGAATGTACCAAAGCTATATCTTTATCTTCTGCTTCCTTTCCATCCATAACAACACATCTGAAAAAAAAAAATACAATCACCCGTTAATATTTCCCATTACAGTCAAACAAAATCTAATTTTTCATTTTGAATTGCAAAATCCTAAGCTTAATCACACCTTGTATAACGAAGGGAAATCTTTTAAATAGCGTATTAAAGTATCAAAAGGTCACAATCTCTAAACCTATTATTGATAATCTTAGAGATTCTATTTCTATAACTATGATTAATCATTACATTACCCGAAAAAGAAGATATCCGTTACAGAGGGTTATTTTTACAAAGAGCTATTGGTATAAAGTTGACTTTCGCTGTTACAGGTAAAAAGCTGTTATAGAGAGGTAGAATAAAACATCAAAAATCTGTTCCGAGAAAAACATGCTGTTGCAGAGAGTTACAATGTTGTTATAGAGAGGTCTAACTGTATATAAAATGACAAGGAAAAAAGAAGATATAGACCTGTGAGTAATTCCAGTAGAGTGAAGTTTGTTCCATATAGCACGAATACGATCTGGTTTCTCGGGATGGAACTCATCGTTTGGATCAGAATGCTTACACATTCTTTCATCGTATATAAGCCCAATACGTCGTCGTTTCGTCGTTTCCATTGAAGAAAGTAGTTCACTTCCTCTTTGATTGATGACTGAAATTCAACTACTATAAAGTTAACAGTGATGACAATAATCTTGGTCGTTTTCAAATGATGAATAATGGGCCCCTTTTGAAATGATAAAAGCCCAGGCCCGTTTTGAAAATTGAAACGATATGGAGGGAAACTTTAACTAGATATAACAAGTCGGTCTTGTTTAAAATGAAAAGGTATAGAGATGGAATTGGAGAGATTTTTCGAATTTTTTTTCCCTTTTGAGAATAATGATACTCCCTTTGCCCATTTTTACTTGTCCAGAAAATCATTTTTACTTATTCTGTTTTATCTTTACTATTAACTATTGGATTGGAAGCCTTATTAGGGTGATATAGTAAAATTATAGTAAAATTTACTTGGCATAGCTTACATTATTACCTATTTATGAAACATAATTAAACTTTACAATAATTATATTTAGTAGCTAAAATATAACATATTAACTTCCTATAGCTATCACTTTTTTACCACTAATTTGATAACTTCCCACACCCCTAAATTTAAGTCAAAAAAAGGATTTCTCTCTCCTATCCCCCTAAATACACGCCATTATGCCCAATATCCCTTAATTTCCTCCAAATTCAAATCAGTTTTACAATAGTTCAACTTCCTTGTTTATCTCTAATTAACTACTCATTAATTTCACTCATAATTCAAATATAATTCCCAAAAAAGGTAAGATTCTATATTGATTTTTACGTTTCACCGTGTATTTAACCTATATTTTCGTTTTTTTTTTGGTTAAAAATATGAATGTACTTTTTGAATTCAATTTTTTTTTTTTTTTTTTTGAATTTGTTAGCTGTTTGAATGAGATATGAGATCAGATATGGAATGGAAGGATATTTGCGTGAATCAGGGAACATTAAAAACTGATTTTAATTTAAATTGGAATAGATATTGTTTCCATAAATATAGCACTTTCAGTTTTCTCAGCGTGTGTATTTCCGTTATATTTATCTTATATTTAAGTCGACGCGTCTACTAGCTAAATATAGGTCCTCCAGCTACGAATTGTAAATGTAGAACATGTAGTTATAGGTTGTTAGAAGGAGCTAAAAGATAGCTGTTTGTGAAAATTTTACAAAATTATATTGGACTTAAGAGGTGTGTCAAGCCAATACAGGACAATTAAAAATAAGCAGAGGGAATACAATAGGGGGGGGGGGGGGGGGGTTAAGAGCACGGGAGAAGAAAATCTTAATGGTGCTAATTTTTAGGAAAAGAATGCAAGTTACGACACTTCTTTCCTTCCAGAGAACTTTCCTTTACTTGACCTAATAATACAACTTTTCTTTTGCGCGGATTGACCTTCATTTGGGGTGGTCTTTAATTTTTGGCCTTCAAATTGGTGTTTTTTTAAGTTTTGTCCTTCGCCTAATACCCTAAGGTTGTGGATTCGAACCCCGACTTAGTTAAAAAAAAATGCAAGGCAGAATTTTGCTTCAAAACTCTACCTTAAGCCTTACGAATCCAAACTCTACCTTGCGATTTTTTTAAAAAAATTTGACTGAGCGGGGGTTCGATCCCGAAACCAAGGGATTTGTAGCGGAGGGCAAAAGTTAAAGAACACTAATTTGAGGGACAAAAATTAAAGACCACCCCCAGCGAAGGACAATCCTGCAAATTGCCCATTATACAACAAATAGATATCCATATGAGAATATTTAGGATCTCACTTAATCCTAATTAGTAAAACAGTCCGCGCTTTGCGCGGTCGTGAGAAGAAATAGAAATTCGTTTTATTAAAGAAATACTTCAATTTATTTCGCATCTTAACCATATTAATTCTCAAAAATAAAAATATTTAAAATTATTATTAGTCATGTATTGGGAAGCTACAAATATTATTAGAAACAAAAATTCAATAAGAAGACCAACTCCTCATACCCTTGTAAGATGAATTTTAAAAGCAGTAATAACACGTGTCATTAGAATTTTAAATAGCTAATTACCAAAATATTTTAAAACAAAAAATTTTAAACATGTCATTGAATTTTAAAATAGTAAATATCAAAAATATTTTAAAATTAGAAGTTCAAAATATTATATTCGATCTTCAAATTCGAACACAATAAGATTGATGACACTATCTTGTTTTCTTATTTAATAAGCATGTAAAGAAAGAAAAGAATCAAGAAATTTTCTTAACCACCAAAGGATGTGAATTGTGATGCAGCGGATGGGGCTGCTTTTTCCTTAACCAGAGGTCTCGGATTTGAGCCCTAAGTATGAAAAAATCCTCGGTAGGGAGCGCTGGGTATGAAAAAATCATCGGTAGGGAGCGCTTCCCCATAAATAAGGCCCTACACGACGCGAATTCGGATATAGTTGGGCTCTAATGCAGATATCGAACACCGAATAGAATAAAAAAGGGAAAATGACCTAATAATACCTATTTAAGACTCTATATTACAAAATATAAGGATACTTTTTCTTATTTACAAAATATACCAGCAAAATTACAGAGTATACCAGAGTTGAGCTTAATGGGATACGCACGATTTTAGGCTTTTTTTTAAAAAAGAAAATCTGATTTTAAATGTGGACTTAACTCTAGGATAGTTACCATTCAACTTCTTCATCGTTTTAAAAATATTTCTCTCTCTGTGTGTCCCTCTATGATAGACACCATTTTCATACTTATAGTCCATCTTCTCTCCTAGTATAAATTTTCAAACCAATATTACAAAGTATTTTTTATTACTAACTTGTGTATTAATTGTATATAAAAATTGATTTGAATCATTTTGAGATATATATGATCATTGTGTGTTTTGAAAATTTGTATAAATAATATAAATTGTAGTTTTAAAAAATGTTGAAGACCTATTACTATTGCTTTTAACGCTAGACTTGGAAGCCATTGAAGACAGTGGAGGAGCCTGGAGTTATACTAAAGGGTTAAAAAATATAAAGAAGTAAATAAAGGAAGAAGCAAAGGGGTGCACCGTCTATTATATATACAAAAAAAAAATCTTGTGTATCTAGAGTAATTTTTCACCAAAGGTGGTTCGGATGAATCTTAACCCCTTACTATCTCTGCCCGGATTTAAGAGTAGAGACTCTTGAGTGACTTATCTTTGAATAAAAGTACTCCCTCCCTTCCCTTTTGTTGAAAAACTTTATTTTGTGGTTAGCGGTGTGAGCTTTTTATATGGTAGTTTATAAACCAATAAACATGCGCCCAGTTATGAGTGTGATAATAAATAGTGTTGGGTCGTGTACTTTATACGGGGCAACCTCTTTTTACACAATCATTTAACTTGTACTCGGCTTTTTCAAAGTTTCCACATATATCCACCTTAAACATAAGGTATCTAAAGTTACTCGGGAAAATGCGGTGACAGGGCCCCAAGCAAGTTTTTTTTTAGGAATCTGGACCCCAAGTTTTAATCATTAGGTGATAGGATCCATTTAGAATTAAGGCTAATTAAGTGGAGACAAGTTATTGGGGAGTCAAAATAAACTCCCAAGTTTAAAAAAAATACATTTTCGTCCAATGATTTAAAAAATAAAAATAATAAAATAAAAACTATTCCAAGCTTTCAAACCAACCCCCAAGTTTTAAAATATACCCTTGTGATCCAAAGTAAGAAATAATAAAATAAACCAAAATAAAAATCTAAAAATATATTTTTTACCTTATAAAAAAAAATATAAAATTATATTCCCCTGTCTCCGTTCATTACCACGTTTTTTTCCTCTTACATCTGAAATATACTCTATTGACAGCCATTATTGGAGTTGTGAGCTTCAAGCTTGAAAAATTAGTTTTCGAAAGAGTGCTTCATTTCAAGTGGGTGTTGTTGGATATTATTGGGGATCTTTTGATGAGTTTAAATCTCAAATTTTAGAGATTTTCGAGAAGATTTAAGGTGGTTTTGGATTGAATTTCAAATTTGAGCTTGAGGATAGCCATTGTTAAAGCTTGAGCTTCAAACTTGAAAAATTGATTTTATGAAGGAGTGATTTATTTCAAGTGGGTGTTATTGGGTTTTGTTGGGGATTTTTTGAGGAGTTTAATCTCAAATTTAAGGGAATTTGGAGAAAATTAAAGGTGGTTTTGCATAAAATTTCAGATTTGAGCTTGAGGTAAAAGATGAACATTTCAGATTTGAACTTGAGGTTGAAGATGAACACTTCAGATTTATAACTAAATTATAGACGAGACAACGTCTATGCATAGACTACTGAACTGTTATAGCAGAATGGGGTCCTCAAAAGAGCTATGTCACCACACTTGCATACTCTGCTAATAAGCCAACTACATGTTATTAGAATCTACAACCTAAAACTTGCTTTTGTAACCAAAAAGAATTTTTTTTAATAAGAAGTGAACTAATTTTAGACTATAAAACTTATATTTGTAACTAAACAATATGTTATCACCATGAAATTAGTGAAACAACACTATAATAATCTAAAATAAAGATAATTAATGAGTAATGCTAATAATGTGTTGAGGAAAAAGTTATGATGATCATAGTTATATGTAACAACTTGGAATTGGTTACATGACTATATGTGAACATCACATATTTTTTTAGCCATGTTGCAAATGGTTACTATACTAAATATGATCCATATTGAAATTGATGACATAATTACACGTGATCAATGTGAAATGTTCTTGTCTTTGTTGCAATAAGTGCAATAATTATGCGACCAACTAGTAATGTTTAGATTAATAGCGAACGACTTGTATAATTTCATCTTTTGTAACCAAAAAATATTTTTTTTAATAAGAAGTGAACAAATTTTAGATTATAAAACTTATATTTGTAACTAAACAATATGTTATCACCATGAAATTAGTGAAACCACACTACAATAATCTAAAATAAGGATAATTAATGAGTAAGGTCAATAATGTGTTGAAGAAAAAGTTATAATGGTTGTAGCTATATGTAACTATTTGGAATTGGTGACATAGCTATATGTGAACATTACAAATTTTTTCTAGTCATGTTGCAAATGGTTACTATACTACATATGATCTATATTGAAATTGATGACATAATTACATGCGATCAATGTGAAATGTTCTTGTCTTTATTGCAATAGGTGAAATAATTATACGATCAACTTGTAATGTTTAGATTAATAGCGAACGACTTGTATTATTTCAATGATATTAGTATATGGACCTGAGTAAAGATTCTGCTAGACTATTTCAGGCGGTGTCGTCTTCTTCCTTTTGGACGAACAACTGTTGTAATTTGATCCGAAACCATGTCAAATCTTAACCAAACTGCTTCAAATTTGAAATATAAACTCCCCTCTACGTTCTGGTTCTTTTGAGATATCACTCATGTGAAATAGAGCTCGATTGCGTTAATCCAAAATTTGAACAATCATCTTCTTCAACCTTGAGAGTTGTTATAAATCGATCCAAAATCATGTCAAATATCAACGAAATTGCTTCAAATTTTAGATATGAATTCTCCTCGATGTTCCGGTTTTTTTTTGAGGTATCACTCACTCAAAACGAAGATCGTTTGTGGTAACTCACATATTTGAATCAGAGCTTCAAAGCTTTGTTAATGGTCGTCAATGGCTTCCAGCTCCTTCATTATGTTTTTCAGCAACCAAAATGGGTATATACTTCAAGTTTAGCTTCCAACAACGATCACACACATAGAAGATGAAGGAATTAAAGAATTTGGGAGTAAAGAAATAATTTTTGGGGAAGAAGAACACAGAAGAAAAAAGAGAGAAAGAAAAAGAGAAAAGGTATTTTGTGAAAAGTTTAAAACTTAACCCCAAAGTTTTTAAAAATACAAAAAGACCCCCGTGTGTTTGCTAATCCTATCATTAGTAATGTTTGAAGCAAAAAATAAAAAAATAAAAAGAATGGGGGCCCTGTCACTTAGAAAAAGACTTTTGGGGTCCTGCCACCTCAAAATTCTAAGTTACTCTTTGTTGTTTGAAATTAGTTTAGACAACATATTAGTGAAGTTTAGGCAAAATAGTTGAACTTTAGTTATATAAAAACTTTAGACACGGTGTCCAAAGTTAGACTTTGTCAAGACTAATTTCAGACACCGTATGTTTAAAGTTGCCCCAAAGTGGGTACATGTGCAAAAAAATTTAAGAAACCACCAAAACCCCAAAGTATTTAAGTTGCTCCGAAGTGGGTAATTAAAATTCTTTGACTTTGTTGGTTTTTAAGAAACCACCAAAAACCATAAAGTATATGGACTTGGGATTATGAACTCCAAATGTAATCTCTCAATTTTAATTTGATGATTTATTATTGTTATGATATAGAAAAGGTATCTATGGTGGTTGTTAAGAGTTAGATTGTTGAAGCTCTATTAATGGACATTAATAGAAGTTGATGAGTTATAATATCATAACTAGTGGATTGCTAAGGTTAGGTTGGTCAACGAAGGTGTAAATTTTATGAGGCAACTTATTTGGACGCTTTCGTTTACTGTATATTTAGCTTTACAAAAGATTCTGGTAGCTAGTGTAGGTAAACTTCATAAAACTGCTCCTGCTCTGCTTCTTTATGAGCCTGTTTGGATGGACTTAAAATAAGCAGCTTATAAGCTGAAAACAGCTAATAAGCAGTTTATAAGCTGGAAACAGCTTATAAGCCAAAAAAAAAAATAAGTTGGGTAGGCTAACTTATTTTTTTTGGCTTATAAGCTGTTTTAGCTAAGCTAAGTCAAACGGGCCCAATTATTTTTTTAGCCTTATTTTATGCACAAAATGATTTTAAGCTGGCCAGCCAAATACTCAAAAAAGCTGAAAACAGCTTATAAACAACTTATAAGCCAATCCAAACGGGCTCTATATTTCTTTCTTACTTGTTGTACAATAGTGTCTTTCAAATCTATTGTACATCAAAGAGTCCACTGACTTCTCATGCAACTATTGTTACTTGTTAGTTTTTTTGTGCGAGATACTACAAAATAAAATTGTTTTCTTTTGCTATTTTTCTATGATTTCACACTCTGTTTTAAATAAATCTTTTCTTACTTCTCTATGAATTGACAGTCCTTTTATGAAGAAAATCTTTTGCTACTTCTCTGCGTCTTGAGCCGTCTTTTGAGAAATGTATTCATTAAGGTGTTTATTTGATTAAAATTATTCAAATTAAATAAAAAAGGGCAACATGATACGCTAAATTTTCGCTATACGTAGGATTTGAGAAGAATCAATTAATAAATAATAATAATAATAATAATAATAACAATAACAATAATAATAAAATTTTAATATCAGGGACTAATAAAAGGGCCCTCCAAACCCACTTCTAAAGTAAAGTCCAATCTTGAGTCCTGCTTATCAAGCATCGTTCGAAAAATAAGTTTCATTTTTTTGTGCGGATTGCCCTTCAAACGCGATGGTCTTTAATTTTTGCCCTTCGCATAAAAAGTTGCCTAAAATAACCCGAGGTTTTGGGTTCGAACTCGACTCAGTAAACAAAAAACAAAAAAAAGCGCAAGGCAAGGTTTCACGAAAGTTATGCCTTACGGCATAATTTCTATATAGAAACTATGCCTTAAGGCATAACTTTTATATTGAAACTATACCTTAAGGCATAACTTGCCTTATGAATTATTTTTTTCTACACTGCTGAGATTCTACAGAAGTTAGGCCTGAAGAACTAACTTTTGCCCGAATAGGCCTAATTTGCTATGAAATTCTGCCTTGCGATTTTTTTTTAATACTCTGCTAGGGTTTGAACCCAGAATCTCAGGAGTATTTTCGTCCACTTAAAGTGCCGAAGGGCAAAAATTAAAGACCAGCAATTTGAGGAGCAAAAAATTAAAGAAACATCCCCGAATAAGGGCATTTGTGCGAATGACCCAATAAGTTTTCGCACGGATTGTCTTTTAATAGCACTCGTCTTTAATCGTTGTCCCTCATATTTGTGGTCTTTAATTTTTGTCTCTACTACTTATTTAATAAAATTATCTAGACTTGCTTCGCTCGGCCTAATTTCTGTAACATTTTCATCCTTGGAACTGAATTTTTGCCTCGCTCGGCCTAAATGTAGGAATT
This sequence comes from Lycium barbarum, assembly GCF_019175385.1. Taxonomy (NCBI): domain Eukaryota; kingdom Viridiplantae; phylum Streptophyta; class Magnoliopsida; order Solanales; family Solanaceae; genus Lycium; species Lycium barbarum. Next base: position 137,714,477 of record NC_083339.1, read on the forward strand.
AAATTATGCAGCATAAATTTTATAGTATTTTTCAGATTATGTTGAGTGTTGAAAGTTTTGCCTTGTGGGGCATAATTTGTGTGGATTTTATGATATATATGCTGAAGTTAAACGTAAAATATGTCGAGCGAAATCTAAAATTATGTCGTTTTTCAGATTATGTTGAGTGTTGAAAGTTTTGCCTTGTCCGTCTAACTTGTGGAATGTTGTGACACATATGTTGAATCTTAACGTAAATTATGCGAGCAAAATCTAAATTATGTCGCGCTAAAAATGCTGCAGGGCACAAATTAAAGATCATAAATTTAAAGGACAAAAATTAAAGACCACCCGAAAATTAGGCCATTTGTGCAAATGACCCTTCAAAAATTAAAACGAAATGGAGAGAACTATAAATCAGTAAATTAGCTAATAAGTCGATTGTTTTAGTTACTTAATAAAAAAAGAGAATGAAAAGGTATAGAAATACAGGATGTGTTTGGTTCCGATGTGTTTTTTTTATAGAAAATGTTTTCTTGAAAAAATAAGTTAATTTTTTTTTTTTACTTATTTTTTGGTGTTTGATAAGTAAGAAAAAAATAAAAAAAATAAAAATATCTCAAATATTTATATGTAATCTAGCAATAGATTATAGGGGTGGGATGAAGTGAGAAGTGGGATTTAGAGCTGGCGAGGGATGGGATGGTCGAGGAATGAAGGTTGGAGGAATTGGGTGGGTGGGAAGGAGATAATGAATTTGGAATGTTATTATGTTACTCATTGAACTAGTTTTCTCACTTTCTTTAAGGAAGTCAATCTCTTATTTTTAAGGTAAGTGTTTTCATAGAAAAATTATTTTTCAAACCTTTTAACCAACCAAACATGAAAAAAAAAAACCAATTGGATTAAGAGAGACACCTAATTACATGAGGAGAAGCTTTGTTTCCTAAATGCTAACTTTTAGGAAAAAATTATTAAAATGTCATATAATTTATGTCTTTCTAGAAAACTATGTTTGCTAGAAGTAACAAATATTCATGTGTGTACAAATATATATATATATATATATATATTTGTAACACTAATCCAATTTTTTTTTCAATTTAGATTAGAAATAATCGAGGATCACCTAATTCAATTTCACTTTTGATGAATCAGAAGTTTGGATGATCACTCAACTTTTGATAATTGACTCTCCTAGTCATTCAATTTTGTGTTGTCTTCCAGAGTCACTCAACTTTGCGAAGTTAGCTTGCATAATCATTTTAGCCTGAAACCGGTACCTATTTAATGATGTGGCAACTGTAAATTTTTAGAAAACAGTATTTAAAAAAATTAAAATCAATATTTAAATTTATTCAGGACCCAATCCATCATAATGATAAAAATAATTAAAGATCGTCGGTAGAAAATTAACATATTCAGGGAAAAAAGTCATACATTGAAACAAAGTTCCTCAAAATAACTTTCATTTGAGCCATTGAACTGAAAAAAATAAAATTCAGGTCTTGAGTTCGAGCCTTAGAAAAATAAAAAAAATCTTCGTGGGGAGCGTTCTTTTGTAAAGTTATTTTGATATTAAAACTAAGTGATAAGCGTAAAAACTAATTTTTAGAATCAACCTGGAACCTGATTTTGAAGACAATTTTTTTCTCTTCATTTTTCTTTTGTTTGGAAATATTTTGTAAAAAGTGAAGACATGTAATTAGCTATTTATTGATTTTCACCGATATAAAAGCATTTATAAAGTCTTTAGATTTAATGATACTTTTTCAAACAACAACTTAACCAGTGGAATCTCACAATGTGGGGTCTGGGGAGGGTACGTAGAGTATATGCAAATCTTACCCCCACCTTGAAAGGTAGGGAGGCTGTTTCCGAAAGACCCTCGGATCAAGAGAGAACAAGACAAAAAGGTCAGATAAGGACAAACATATCAAAGCAATATGAAAATGAGAAATAACAAAAGCGAGGAAATCATGATAAAACAGTCTGGAAAGAAAGGAGTAGTAGCTACCATAAATAAATAAGACAATCGAAGTACAAGACCCAACAAATAGAAGCAGAAATCAAAGGGCAATAAACGAATGAGCAAAACTACGACTACTAGTACGAAAGAATAAGCGAGACTATCTACTAGCCTTCTATCATAATCTGAGTGCTCTACAACCACCTATCTAAAATCATATCCTCTGTAAGCTGAAACTGCGTCATGGCCTGTCTAATCACCTCTCCCAATAGGCGTGAGAGGTTGGCTATGGACGATTTCAGGAGAGGTAGAGGTAGGCCAAAGAAGTATTGGAGAGAGGTGATCAGAGAACTAATTTCCAATATAATTCTTTCAAAATCTTTTCCAAACACTCAGTATTATTTTTCAAACAATAACTAGTTCTCTCCAAAACCAAACCAAAAATAAAATTCAAATGCCACCAAAGAGTTTTTACTTGCTAGCGCCTTTTGTGAATTGAGTTTTTCTTAAGTTTTTACCCAAATTAAATAAATTGCAGCTGCCAGTCTGCCACCAAAGACTAAATCTCTTATATAGTTAACTCATTAAACGGGTCTTTAAGAATAGAGTGATATTTATAATGGATCGGTCCTAAAGAAATTTAAATATTGATTTTAATTTCCTTAAATATTTTTCTCTAAAATTTTACAGCCGACACGTCATTAAATATGTACCTGCAATTATATTTTCTGCTAAATGACCATAAAACTTAACTAAGCAAAGTTGAGTGAATTTTGAAAGACAACAAAATTGAGTGATTATGATAGGCAATTAGCAAAAGTTGAGTGACCATCCAAGCTTTTAACTCCAATTTTAATGTGTGATTGGTAAAATATGAAAATATTTAAGATCTTACTTGATCCTGATTTGAAAAATCGTGTAGATGATAGGAATCATTGCAGAGCGAAGAGAGGAAAAGACAGGAAGAAAAAAGGATTAAAGAGGTAAATACTTTTTTCAAAAAGAAAAAGAAAAGAAGAAAACAAATATTAGTATGATAATAGAAATAGACAAGGAAACAAGAGAGGACTGATGAGGTAATGTATTTCAAAGACAATAATATCATGTTTGGCCAAGATTTTAGAAAGTTAAAAAAGTGTTTTTTTTTTTTTCAAACGTATTTTTCAGATTGATCAGCCAACACAAACTAATACTCTCCAAAAATATTTTTTCCTTCGCAAAATACTTTTCAAAATAAACAAATATCAAAAGTTTTGGTCAAATGAGCTATAAATGTCTTACAAATGGGGTGAAAAAGTTTTAAAAAGTTAAGTCAATAATTCAACTAAGCATCAAATCCCAAACAAGGCTAGGTCTGCTATATGAATTCACACTCATCACTCTTTTGGGCAAATTAATTCACTTGCAACAAAATTTTGTCACCAAGGAAGTATCAAGAAACCCTGTCCAGCAGCTACTCTCAAGAAGGCTTGTCGGACCCCCGAATCAGTCTGCTCCAAAACCTCATTTGGACCCTCATATAAGCTCACCAACAGTTGCTGCTTTCTAAACTCACGCACACAAGTTTCAAGCATTAAATAGTTTTGACGATTCCAAATCTGAACTTCGATATAACTTCTTAATTATTATTTTACTATTTTCTTCTACTGCTATAGTTTAACATTTTAAACTCCATATTCTGATCATATGGTGCCACGTAATGAAAAGAAAGGCGTAACACCTATAGATAATTTAAAACCAAAAGCAGCTTTCATTAGGGGTCCGTCGACGTGGACTCGCATTTAGGCCGGCCGCGAGCGCGAGGCGCACGGGAGGCCAGTATCCGCCCCGCGACACCACCGCGACCCACTGTGCGTCGGGCAGTCTGGCCACACGCCCACACTGGTGTCGCGTAGCCTGGCCGCTACATGATCCTAAAACCGTCGTAGCGTCGTGCAAGGGTCCATCATGTAAATCCCTTAACACGCCCATCCGCGACCCAGAGCATGGGCGCGGTGTGCGGGGGGCGACGCGATGCGTGACGCCCAGGCAGACGTGCCCTCGGCCTAATGGCTTCGGGCGCAACTTGCGTTCAAAGACTCGATGTCGCTGGGCAGTGGCCTATGCCACCATGCGTTGGGCTATGTCAGTGGGCGGTGGCCACTGTGCGTTGGGCTATGTCGCTGGGCGGTGGCCACTGTGCGTTGGGCTTCGGTACAAAGGAAAAAGTTTTTCAGAAAAATAAGTAAATTTCCTACTTATATTTTTGTGTTCAGTACATAAATAAAAAATATTATTCTAAACGTATTTGTATATAATCTAAACAAATACAATGGGGAACTACGAGGGTGGGGTAAAGATAAGTGGTGGTGGATAATCAATGTGGAATCTCACTTGTGCAACTTATTTTTCCTACTTCCACTAGGAGAGTCATTTTTCTCATTTCAAGGAACTTGTTTCCAAAAAATTTGACCAACCGAACAAGGGAAATTGAAAATTTCCTAGAAAATGTTTTCTTCCATACCGAACACAACCTAACTATAGGGATCTAATAGCTCAGTTAGTTGACTACTTGAATTCTCACCTTGTTGGTGAAGCCTAACCCATGCCTTAAACATATGCCAGGAAAATAGTTGCTCTATCATAGCCAACTAACAAATTCACAAACTAGACCTACTTGCTGATTTCATTAACAACAGAAGTACTTACAACAATTAGTAACAACAGAAGTACTTACAACAATTTTCCATCTAATTGTCAGACACAAACATCTTAGCTAGTCCAATGCCTAATGAACTTGATTGAAACTAAGCAGTGATATTTACAAGAAGCTGGCAGCAACCATGATTTGATGCCGCTCATTTAGTAGGAGTTAAACGCGGAATAAAACCTGGAGGAAAGTCATCAACAGGCTCCCTTTTGATTACTTGAGTCAGTTCCTTGCAACCCTCGGAGGATCTTGAAACCAGAGGAGTAACTGATTCAGACCGATCGCAGGTAGCAGCAGTAACAGTTTCTTTTAAAGATCTAGCAAAGCCATTTCTGGAAGTAATTGTTGAGACAACTTTGTCCGGAATACCTACATTTTCTCCAGCCATCATGTCTATCTCCATGTCAACCTCATCTTGATAACCCTCCAAGTCAACCTCATTGGCTGTACAGACATCTTCCCCCCCTATCATGTCTATCTCCATATCAATCACTTCACTGCTGCCCCCTTCAGCATATCCGACTGTATCTTGTCTCACGCGGTAAAATAGTCCCCACAGGAAGTTCTCGCTGTTCCATCCTGCAAGAACATCCACAAGGTGAAAGGCAGCTCTAGAATTATCAGATAATCTTTTCTTTTATTCATCTATCAGATAATCTTCTCAGAGTATAAGCTCTCGAAGGGTCGGTCAGCCTCCCAAAATTTTAATGAATCTCCATGACTAAAGTATCAAGGAAAATCAGGAGTTACATTCTGCTGCGCATAGTGCTAATAGTAGAATTCAAGCCCTATTAAGAGGAACTGTCAAGTGTCCATTCTCTTAGTGGTTACTTTTCTTTTCAAGAAAACAAGGGACTTAAGAAAGCAAATTAGTAAGGCTTACAGAGACTGCTTTTTCTTTTTTTGATGAAAAAAAATACGAAAAGAAGGCAAGTGTAATATATATCTGACAAGTGTGTAGGGTTATGCCAACGAAGCAGTGTATGGTCGTTAGATGCCTGTCTGAGACGAGTTAAACTTACATTCAAGGCACATCAACTACAGATAAATCAATCCAAGTTACATATCTTTCAGCCTCCCGAGTGCATGAAAAATTAGATAATTGATCTAGTCTTCAGCAAATGTACGATCAGTACCACTACAGCTCGGCCTGATGACATAACATAATTATACTTAAAACGAAACCAAACAAATATCCCCAACTTAAAAAGGCATAATCTTCTGGATAGACAGGTAAATTGATCTTCTATAGAGCATAATGAAATATATGTATTAACTAAAAATTCATTGAAAGAGAATAAGAAAATGAGAAAGAATATATAGAGTTACTTTGAGAATCACTGCACAGGGCTGTGGATGCAAGTACAAGCAGCTCAACATCATTTATAAGCGTTCTCATCACCAAATCTCTGATACGCATGAACTCCACCAGAGAAATATATAGCTCAGACCTACATATAATGGGATATGCAAATAAATTTCTAGTAAAAACCTTCCTGGGCAAGGGCGCCACTTCTACTTTGCGACCCTTACCCCTTTTCGGATAGATATATAAGGTAGAAGCTGACCTTTCTCTTTGACTTGCAAAGAAATACAGTCCTATATCTTCTTTACCCGGACAATGATTGTTGAATAGACTTGTCCAGATATCCCCACGCGGCACTAGTTCAAATTTAAGAGCATCAGGCAATATCCTTGAGAACTCATACACCTTACGTCTAATTCTGGAAGGAGGATAAGCCTGGATACAATTATTGAACATCCCAGGTGCAAATTCCAGAGCACCTAAGATGTCAAAACTTCCCCTAAAATGAAAAGAGGAAGAGAAAGACTAATAAATATAGGGGAGAGCTTGTATTCCTGTTGAATGGTGAAAATTCCTCAAGTAAAAGAAAGATATTCAATATGTATGTAGTCTGGAGAATAATCCAAGAAAAACTTTTCTGCTTTTAATGCATAACGAAAGGCATATTCGAGTTTCAAGGACACAAAAAGATCCATGAAGCTATTTCTCAGAGAAAAAAACATAAAGAGAGTTTCACATGCAGCTAGAATTGTTCTGAATTTTACATCTTATTAAGTTGCGGAACTGAAAAAATTAGAAGAAGAAAAACAATGTATGGCTCCCATATAACCAACTTCCCTAGGATTTCTTGTTTTCCATACATGAAAACATAAGTTGGCCCATAATACAATGACATAGAGAGGCAGTAACTTCATGTCTTCAAGGAATCTCTCCATAATGGGAATCAATTTTACTAACGTCTCATTAAGCAGTACCCATTCAGATTATTATTAAGTCACAACTCACAACTATGTATGAGCAGCACTCTTTCCCATAGCTGGGCATATATTCTACAGTGCCTTATTTATTTGTTTAGTGATACTAATGGCGTCCCTGCCTTGCATGCACCCCAACTAATTCGCTGGGCAACCTGTCCATCCCACAAGCACATATTGCCAAGGTAATGCTGTCAACCAAGGCTAGAACAGATGGGCGCACCAGGTGATTTAGTTGGGATTCAGACCTGGAATCTCCAAGTTGTAACTCAACCACTAGGCCATCCCCTCGGGAACCAACATTATGTTATTAATTAAATTGTATTATTTATGTTTTCTTACTTATCAATAGGGAAATAACAAAGAAAATGTTAATCAGTCAGCTGAATATAATAAATTGAGCAAGTTGAAGCAAAAGATAATCTTATTACTCCATAGACTATGAACTGATATACACACAAACAAATAATAGTCTCTGTGACAGAGCTCCACCAACTAAACCAGAAAATAAGGAAAATAAAATAACAAACTCCTAAAATGGTGGAAACAAAAATAACAACCTATGCAGTAAAACAAAGTAGTAACAGTAAGGAATAAGCAGTAACAACGTTCTTATTCTGACTACTAGCAAAGATACAACAACATACCCAGTGTAATAACGTTCTAATACTGACTACTAGCAAAGATGGGCCATCCAAAAAGCTAGGATGCAAAAACAGAGATGAGCTGAATTTGAACATTTTTATTTGGTGCTCAGTTTACCCCGTGTTTGTCTATCGAAAACAACCTCTCTACCTTACACAAGGAGGGGTAAGGTCTGCGTATACTCTACCCTTCCCAGACCCCACTTGTGGGATCACACTGGGTATGTTGTTGTTTTTGTTGTTTACCCTGTACTTCTGTTAGAAATTAATGTGCATGATGAAGGGTACTTACTCCCAGGAAGGAACTCGAGCAGGATCACAAGGGTGCGTCATAGGTGGAATCATCATTCGACTCGCATTCACAGCATCAGGACTCCTAAGCTCCAGAATGTTAGAACCACCAGAACCTAAAAGGCAGGCTACATCAATTGGATGGAAGTACAGAAGTAGCTAAAAGTTCCTATGAAAGCTTTATAGATATTGATGGTGTAAAAACTCCAGATATATCAAACATCATTTTTAAAAAAAATTAATTAGACTATAATACTATATGATAGAAAATGAAATTTCTGATGAATAAAGATATAAGAAGAGGACAAATTTGAACAAGTAATGAATACAAGAGATGTTGGTGATCACTTACATTTAGATGATTGTACTGGTGTTTTGCTCTGTTCAGTGATTTTGGCATTTTGAAGATTCTGAGGTTTCGTATATCCTGCTGATCCTAAAGAACGCTGCACTGTACTCTTCTCAGGAAAAGAATTTGAAATTTGAGCTCTAGGCTTGTTAAAATTCCCTCGAGTTATGGTTGCCATGGATTTGGTTTTCACGACTCTTGAAGAGCCAGTAATTTTCAGCGGACATCCATATTTCTTGACGCCTGATGATAGACCAAGTGCTTCTTCAACAGGTATATATCTCGTTTTCCCAGTCTGTACCTCCTTTTCCCAGTTAATAGAATGCCCACCAGGAAACGTCGTACGTTTCTTTGGTTGCACAGTACTCTGACAATTCTTTGCAGAGGCATGTAACTTGGATCCCTCAGAATACTCATTTTCTAGTCCATGTGATGAAGACATTACCCCCTTGCCAATATCACAGTCTTCACAACACCAATCCTCTGGTGCATGTTCAAAATAGCGCATCATGCAATACCTGAAAAGAAGAGAAAAGCAGAATTTTTTTAAAATAGGAAGAGGACTACGTGTGCATAAAAATACAGACTGTACTTAAGAGAATCAAATGCCACAACATGCTAATCAAAGAATCAATGTATCCTCTAGGTAGAACACAATAGCCAATACCATTTAGGATCGGCAGTGAAGAATGCCAGAAAGATTAGACAACTCGAAGAGGTCCTTATTCTCCCTACGAGGTCATATCACTTCCATTTAGGCTTTTAGTTCTATTATGCTTTTCATCCCTGTTTAAGATTCCAGAAAAGGGAAGCAAAGCTGATAATCCAACTAGCAATTTCCTTCGAAGAGGAGCAGCCCCTTGTGTGAAAAGATCAACTTCTCACCTAGAATGGCAAATCAACCAAAAGAGAAGGGGTTTGGGATTGGGAATTTTGGTTTCACAAATCTAACATTTCTTAAAACAATGTTTGAGGTTTACAAAGAACATATAGTTATGGCACAAGGAGATTAGAAACAAGTACGGATTAGAGAGTCAAGGCTTACAGCTTGCCTGCCAATTGTCCACCCTTTCATGCTTAAAAACGAGAGAGAGAGAGAGAGAGCAAGCTAGCGAGAACTTACTGATGCACTTGAACATCTTTACACTGATAGCAGGTAACAATTGCATCTTGAAAACCTATATCACCGCAAGTGTTACAAATTTTTTCCTGCAAGTTCATACAGAAAACACAAGAAATTCGTAAGCCGGACCGACTCTTGATCCAACTTAAGTGAAGCTCATATTGCCTTCTGGTTTTTGGCAATGAACAAGGATCTAGATGCTATCAAAGAGCTCCATTTAGCTTCTTTTGTTACACAGAATAAGATTACCATATGAATAGAATGAATAATGAGGAAACAAATTGTCATCAGTTACACAAAGCTAAATCATAATCAGCAAAATCAAGTTCTCATCTTCCTTTAGCTCACATGCTTATCTTTCATGATTTGCAGCAGAAGCATATCCAGCAGTGCATTCCAATTATTATCCAAACAAATTATTTTCCTAGCATATTTTTGGTTATATCTCCTCCAGATAGAAACACCTCCACTCCTCCTCCTTAAAGAAGCACTTTAAAGAGGTAAAGGACAGTAAAAGCCAGTGGTGCAATACCAGTATTCTTCCTGCCCATGTAAATAGATGACAAGCAGTTCGATCTGCTTCTCTTTTGGTTAATCAGAAGAGAGTTTATCTATATACTTATTAAGTTTGTTGTTGTATTTTAATCTTTTACCATTGGACACAATCTACACTGATATGAATATCCTCCCCTACATCTTCTTTTGGACAGGAAAGGGGAATTATTCAGAACAACAAAGACAACCTGTGGTAGTTAGAGCATAAACTTGATGCACAAAATAAATCTCTCCAGTCTAAAGCAATATATCATATGATCTTTATCTTTGCAGCAAAAAGAAAACGAAAAACCCAACCATAGTGCAGTATGCATTGATGTTAAACTATTTTCAAACTAAAATTTTAACAAATCGTTGAATTTGGAGTAAAATGTTCTAAAAACTAACTAAATTTTAATTCCCATCCACTAACAGCCTAATACATACACAGAGGTATTACTAGTAGAACAAGGTATAAGCAAACATCCTTAGTAGCGAAACAACAACGTAATATCCGAGTATGGGGCAAGCAAGAGTAAAATAAATTAGGACTTGGGACAATTGAACTGCACTCAAACTAATTAGGAATAAAGCACCCAACAAACAGCAGCATATTGATTACTATTGCCTAATGGAGATAAAATCGAAGTTCCTAACAGTTGTGGAACAGTGATATATTATAGATCACTATAGCTGATACATTGTTTGATGATCAAATCTGGAACTTTAGTACCATACTGTTGATGAAGGGAAAGGGCAATATTTTGAGTATATTGTCAAGGTTTTCTCTTAATCTAGTCACTTAATGATATAGAAGATGTTATTATAGCACTTGTACTGAATTCAAGCTTCTTATAAAAGGAAAACATACTAGACAAAAGAGTTGAGAACTTTAGAAGCTAATACTGGCTATTCTCGGTATGTGCAGCATGTCATCCCTTACATCTGATGGAATATATCAATTTTTTAAAGATGAACATATTATGCATCAAAGACTGTTAACCATAGGAAAATCATCTAGTGAGCTGGTCAAACGTACCACATATTTGTACCACACCGTATGACCCTCGAACGACAATTCCTAACAGGTATTGGTTAAAGGGGCCATATGAACATAGATAATTAGCTAACTGATTTTGTTAAGCCAAGAATGTGAAAACAATGACCCAAAAAGCACCATCCCTCTTATTTTTGATAAAAGTAAGTAGTGATTTTTTTTATTTTTATTTTTTATGACATGGAACCTGCAGCCGCAACCCTTCGGGTGCGCACAGGTAAACCAGCTTCTGTGTAATAGCTCGTAAACCATACAGGAGAGATAGCCCGCACTAGGCATTTCCCGTGCGACAAGCTCGATCCAGAGGCAAATCTGGCAATAGGGGTTTCAAACCTGAGACCTCCATTATGAATGCCCCATGCTCAACCATCTGAGCCACCTTGCGCCATTAAGAAGTAGTAATTATATTGATAGAGAAATAGTCTAGCACTAAGTTGGTGTTAGTCCTTCTGTACAAGTTCCTATCCCTGTAACGAGTCTATAAAAGTTATCAATGCTATTTTCATCTTTAAATAGTGTAGATTACACCTACACTTTATATTCTTCTGTACTATCAGCTTTCCAACTAAAATTTTAAACCTTAATAAGCTGAAGAAGATGATAGAAGATAAAATGCACAGAATTAGATATTAATCAGAGCTGATTCTGTCATTTGGACCAAGACATAAAAGTATGAATTTTATTCATGTTTTGTTGGCCATTACTGGAACAAGTTTTTATATTATATATACACACTCACAGTAGAAATTACTTATTATTCCTTTCAGTACCTTCTTGGTACTGTTATGATATTTAAATATTTAATAATATTATCTTCAACTGATAACAAACAATCTACATTGAGAAGCAAAAAAACCAATAGATATGAAAGTTATTGAAGTTAAAACCTATTCCAGTTAACATTTATTTATCATGGGAACTGCTAATCAATGCCAGTGGAACTTTCTATCCGTGTAGATATTCACCACTACTCTGATTGGTCCATATTATCCTTCTTTTAAAATGTTGAACACTCCTTTATTTTTACTTTTTAATAATTATGATGTATGGACCAGCTCCATCCTTAAGAAAGATATATTCAATACGTATTTATATAAATTACTCCCTTTTATCACTCTTTAAACATCTTATTTAACTAATACTACTCTACTGATTTGAACAATAAGGACAGATTTAGAGGGGAAAAAAAAATTAATGACTTTTTTAAACTTCAAATATTTTGCAAGAAATTCAGCTTGATGAAACGGCCAATTATCAACTTTTTAAAATATTTTTTCCTGATATCCTATAATTCTAAATCAAACCAAAAAAGACATTTTAAAAATGCCACACAAAAGATAAGTTTAACAACACTGATTCAAGTCATACAAACCCCCCCCCCCCCCCCCCCAAAAAAAAAAATCAACAATTCTTTCAGACATTTTCAGCCACCACTATATGAACAATAAACCCAGTAAAATACAAAACCCTCTAAATCTTAATTATTCTTTTAACTTTAAGTTACTCATTTTCCATTTTTGATGAACCCATAAAAGTGAAAACCCTCTATATCTTATCCAAGCTTCACTTTATTTTTTTATTTACTCATTTTCCATTTTTGATGAACCCATAAAAGTGAAAACCCTCTATATCTTATCCAAGCTTCACTTTATTTTTTTTATTTACTCATTTTCCATTTTTGGTGAACCCCGTAAAGTGAAAACCCTCTAAAGCTTATCTAAGCTTTTATTTTTAATTTACTCATTTTCCATTTTAAAAACATCCGAGAATCAGAAATCCAAAATACTCCACTAATTATTCTCCAATAAAGTAAAACAAAACACATCTTTCAGAAAAATTACTAGTTAAATAGCATATTTACAACCTTGCCTTTTATGTTTTCCATAAAAAATGAAAAAAAAAAAAAAGGCACACGCTTAAGCCCATAGTAATCATCCCAAAAAGAATGTCGGCCTTATAGCATGAACATTCGGTATGGGAAAAACAAATGAATACTAGTATAAAAAAGTGTAATACTCCTCCGTTGTAATTTATGTGAACCTTTTTGAGGTACGAGATCAAATTTTATAACTTTAATCGTAAATTTTGCAACAGATTTTTAAATTTGTAAAAAAAAAATTATATACATAAAAAATACTATAAGTCATAATAATTCATAATTCAAAAAGATGTAAGGCAAACGTGGTAAAAAAAACTACCTCACAGACAACATAAGAGTAATATATTAAACAAAAAGTTAGGGTTTGAGTAGGATTTTACCATGTGGGCCTTGTGAGTGTTGTGTTGTTCCTTTTGCCTCGGAGATTGAGTGGTCATTTGTGTTCCACGGCGACACACCGACAATGAAAAAAATATGCGAAGTGGTCCTACACAGCACACACACACAACAACTTATGGGGTATTAAAATAGTAATTTTAGACAAAAATGGATAATGACTCAGCGCCGGTTCATGAGTAACACTGCATTAATAAAAGGAAATTTGGCACACATTTCTCGTTTCTGCGGACAGAGTTGTGGACCAGTGGGAGATTCTTTCTTGTTGAGGTCCTTTATTTTTCATGATTGTTTGTTTGTTACCATGTGGTTTTGATGTTTTTACTTGTAAATTTTGTGCTACTACTAACTGCTAAGTGTATACTAAACTTGGGGCCATAAATGACTCATATTTTGGCAGTTAGTTTCGGAGGGCTGCGTGATAAGAAAGTGCCATCAAAATTTAAAGGTAAGTTATACAAAATGGTGGTTAGACCGACTTTATTGTACGGGGCGAAGTGTTGGCCAGTCAAGAACTTTCACGTTCAGAAGATGAAAGTCGCGAAAATGCAAATGTTGCGGTGGATGTGTGGGCATAGTATGAGGGATAGAATTAGGAATGAAGATATCCGGGACAAGGTGGGAGTGGCATCGGTGGAGGACAAGATGCGGGAAGCGAAGCTGAAATGGTTTGGGCATGTGAAGAGGAGAGACACAGATGCTCCAGTGTAGAGGTGTGAGAGGTTTGCTATGGACAGTTTCAGGAGAGGTAAAGGGAGGCCGAAGAAGTATTGGGGAGAGGTGATTAGACAGGATATGACACAGTTTCAGCTCACCGAGGACATGACCTTAGATAGGAGGTTGTGGAGGACTCAGATTAAGATAGAAGGCTGGGTGGCTTATCCTTTCACCATAGTAGTTGTAGTTTTGCTCATTCATTTATTGTCATTTGATTTCTGCATTTGATTGCTGCTTATATTTGTTGGGCCGTTGTATTTTGATTATCTTATTTATCTATAGTAGTTAATGCTTCTTTCTTTCCGGACTGTTCTACCATGACTTTCTCGCTTTTGTTATTCCTTGTTTTCATATTGTTTTCGATATGCTTGGCCCTATCTGACCTTTTGTCTTGTTTTCCTCTCTTGAGCCGAGGGTCTTTCGGAAACAGCCGCCCTACCTTTCAGGGTGGGGTTAGGTCTGCGTACACTCTACCCTTCCCAGACCCCACATGGTGGGATTATATTGGGCTTCTTGTTGTTATTATTTGGCAGTTAGCTCTAAATGTGTTACTAGTATAGAATTGCTTAATTGTTAAGAAGTGGACATCAAAAAAATCATTATGAGGAAAGAATTAGGGTGTGTTTGGTATTGAAGAAAATATTTTCTACAAAAGATTTTCTTGAGTAAGTGAATTTCTTATTATCTTTTTATATTCGGAAAAGGGTCAAAAATGCTCTTAAACTATGTGAAATGAACAAAAGTGTCTTTCGTTCATAGTTTGGTCCAAAAATATCCTTACACTATACGAAATTGAACAAAATGCCCCTATTGTTACTTCATTGGGTCAAAAATGTCCTTTTTCTTATAAACATGTTGTTTCTTTTATTTTTAAACACATTATTTTCAAAGAAACCTTTTCTTGATCTTTCTTTTAAAATCTCTTTACCTAATAAAAAAGTTAGAGATAAATTTTTTTCTTCTTAATCTCATTTTATCAGTTAAAATAAAATTACCTCATGTACTCTTTTAACTAATAATATATATATATATATATATATATATGATCATAGTAACCACATCATTATTTTTTATTAGATAACGATAATATTCTTTAATCCTAATAAATAGAAAATATATTTATTTTTAATATTTTCCGAATTGAATTAGGAGAAACATTTGCTGATGTAATCCTTGGTTTTAAAGTTAAAATGAAAAAGGGTCAATAATAACTCCATCAATGATATCTTAAGGATATTTTGTGATTTGAAGCAATGTAATAAATTTTCTTGTTTTATGGCACTATAATTATTGTATTTAACTTTAAAACCAAAGATTATATCAACAAATGCTTATCCTACTTCAATTCAGAAAAGATTAAGAAATAAAAATATTTTCTATTTTATTAGGAAAAAGAATTTTATCGTTATATAAATGAAAATTAGTGATGGGGTTAATATGATCTTATATGTATGACCTATATTTTTAGTTAAAAAAGTACATAGAGTAATTTTATTTTAATTGATAAAACGAGATTAAGAGGAAAAGAGGGGTTAGTTTCTTTATGACTCGATGACCTTTTTGGTAACAATAGGGGCATTAAGAACTACTCGTTTTAATTGATTAGGACCTTTTTGACTCAATGAAGTAATAATAGGGGCATTTTTGTTCAATTTCATATAGTTTAAGGGCATTCTTGGACCAAACTGTAAACTGACGGCATTTTTATTCATTTCGCATAGTTTAAGGACATTTTTAACCATTTTTCGTTTTATATTTAATAAGTAAGCAGAAAATATTATCTTAAAAGTATTCACACATGAGGATGAGAGTGGGGGTGAGTGTGTTAAAAGGCGGGGAGGAAACATACTCAATATATCACTTGTTTTCCGGGAGAGAAAATATTTCCCAAGATTTTGATCAACCTTCTGAAATTTATTTTCCTCCTCATCGTGGACAACAAATCTTCTGCGATAAGCTTCTTAATTTTTTCTCCTATATTGACCAGTGATTTATAGTGGAGTAAATTGTTGTCCTCTTTTCAAATTTTTTTTAATCTATTACACCTTGGATTTTGATAGTGTTTTATTGTGCGTCCTCAACGTTTTATAAGACATTGTTCGAGTTTTAGTGGGTACCCGTGTTAGAATGAAAGGAAGAAGGGGATACGCCAAGGTAATGATGACATCAACATGGATGATATCTAATTAACCCACCTCTTTAACTATAGTTAGCCCTTCAATAGGGTAAAATAAATCAACACCATTAAAATTTAATTGCATAACTGTCAACCATCTAAACCACTATTGAGAAAAACACGTAGGGGCAATTTAAGTAAAAAAAAGACAGTTGACACATCATATATCAATTCTTGTAGGGCCCGAATATAGCAAATATTTAGAAACTGCATGTTATTTTCGAAGCGTTTCATTTCATGGCGGTAAACGTACACAATACTACTAATTTTTCTTCTATTAGTGCATAGTGTAATTACTATTCACTTTATAAAAAGAGCAAAATAACAAGGGTGGCAAAATGACCGATCAGGTGATGTTAATTAATACAAATGAAAAGTTTTAAGACCTTATCAAATATTATGGTGTGATGAATAAGATTTTATTCACTCTTAATCAGAGATTTCGGACTTGAGCTCTACAAATTCAAAAAAAAAAAAAAATCTACCAGAAAGTGTCTGTTCTAATTTACATAGCATGAATCCAGAAATATGCACTATTATTTAAAAAGGTGAAAAGGACAAAAAGGGCTGTCCAGCCCAAACTATTCCCATCGAATGGCCCACGTTTCTCCAAACCCAAAGTGTAGCCAGCGAGACCTTTTGTCGCCACTAAAAGTCAGTTGCAAAAAAAAAAAAAGGACTATTTGTGGCGGCTTTAGTCGCCACTAAACAACAATTTTTTTTTTTGTTTAGTAGAAGCCACTGAAGATCAACTATGTATAGAAAATGTATCATTATTGTATAAAATATGTATTCCTACCGTATATATATAGAAAATGTATCATAGGTTTTTATAATTGTTGTGTAATTTGTGTATAATAAATGTATCATCAACGTATACTAACTAATCATACATATATTATGCATTAGTATGTACATTATACATTGATTATACACTAATGATTCACATATTATACATATTCCATACATAATATGTATCATCAACGTATACTCACTAATCATACATATATTATACATTAGTATATACGTTATACATTGATTATACACTAATGATTCACATATGTGTCGAAAATGTATATCTATAGAAAATGTATCATAGGTTTGTATCATTGTTGTGTCATTTGTGTCTAATAAACGTATCATCAACGTATACTCACTAATCATACATATATTATGCATTAGTTATACATTGATTATACACTAATGATTCACATATTATACATATTCCATACGTAAGTATATAAAATGTATCATTGTTGTATAATTTATGTATAAACTGTATCATTCTTGTATAGAAAGTGTATCATACGTCTAGACAATGTATCATACATATACAATATATATAATATCATTCTTGTATAGAAAGTATATATATAATTCCAGCATATGTATATAAATTGTATCGTTCTTGTATAGAAAGTGTATATAAACTGTATCGTTCTTGTATAGAAAGTGTATACAAATTGTATCATTCTTGTATAAAAAGTGTATATAAACTGTATCATTATTGTATAGAAAGTGTATATAAAATGTATCATTCCTGCATAGAAAATATATCATACATATACGTATAGAAATTGTATCATAGTTGTATAAAATATGTATCATTACTGTATATGTATAGAAAATGTGTCATGCGTATAGAAACTGTATCGTTATTATATAATATGTGTTTAATAAATGTATAATTAACGTATAATTTATGTTTAATAAATGTATAATTAACGTGTAATTTATATTTAATAAATGTATAATTAATGTATACTTACTACTTTTGTTAGTTTGTAGTTGATATAATTTAGTTTGTTAAGTTTTCGATGATGGTTACTTTCTTCTTTTTTAATCCCTAGTAGAAGATAGAAAATAAACGGAAGTTTGCAGCGAACCTTTTTAAAATCGCCACAAAAGTATTTTGAGATATTTCTTGAAGGCTCAATCAATGTATAAATATACACATATTATACATTTTTTTTGAAAGTTCAATCACCGTATAAGTATACACATATTATACATGTTTTGGAATATTTGTTGAAGACTCAATATGAATTTTAACCTTTGGTGGAGACTTTTTGAATTGCCACTAAAAAAAAAAAAACGGTTGATCTTTAGCGGTGACAAAAAGAATCGCCACAGAAAGTTTTTTTTTCTTTTTCTTTTCAAAGGATCTTGGGTTGCTGGGCCGGCCGGCGTTTGGAAATAGTTTGGGCCTGCTGGCCAGCTCACGATATTAAGCCCAAATGTAGGCCAAATGTGAGATTACTTTGGCTTGTTGAACTTTGACTTGTTGATCATGGTATATCCTTTTCCCTTTAAAAAATAAATAGGATGATAGTGTAAGAATTCACATTGTAAAATAAATATGTTTATTCTCATACTCAACTCCCATGTTCTTTTTCATTCTGAACTACACTAATATTTTAAGTACAACATAAGGTTACGTAAATAATTAACAAATGACACATCTACTAGTTCGTATGTAATTAGAGTTGTCACACCGGCCAAGAAAAAGATTTAATAAACCAAGGCAAATACTTGAACAAGAATCTGTTATGCAAGGAAGGATGCTGAGAATGGGTAGTAGGGGCGATTTTAGGTACTAAAATTATGACGCGTGAACACACTATCTCTCCGTAAAACTAAATATTTTATGTATATATTTTTTAAAATTAGTATAATAATGTCGGAACCCATGCTACAAAAAGACAAGATAATGCACTTGTTTGAAGGTTGAGTTATTTACTTAGAGGAGTAGGAATTAAGTCTCACTTAATACTTTTTTTTAGTGGTTAACCTATATTTCAGAAATTCTAAATTCGCGAATAGTATCAAAATGTTACACGGGACATCACAAAGAAATCTCACACAAAGCAGAGCGCATCAGCTAAGACTCAAGCAAATCAGCAAATTGACACATACAGAGACAACAAAGAGTAGATTCAGCAAAATACAGTCGCAACGGCTACAAAAGGAATGGATCTACATGCAGAAACATAAAGTTCACAACATCAACAAGAAAAAATCAATTGACTCAAAGGACACGATACCTGCTGAACATCAAACATACATTCAAATTATGGGCGACACAAATGCAAATTAGTATCTTCAGCTGCAAACTCCGACCTCAACGATCATGAATTAGCAGCGGCTTGAGGTTTGAAACTTGGTTCTTGGAACTCAATTTGGAAATCAATCGGTCGAGACTAGGCTTTCCTTTTCTTTATTTGTTTTTACCTTTACTTTCCGCTTTGAATTTCATTTTTGTTTTGTTTGATTTTGGACCTTTGCTTAATTAATAAAATTAGCCCACGTGGCCGTGCTTTATTACTTTAAAAAAAAAAAAACATTTGGAGCGTCTGCCATAGATACATTTCGAATCTTGACTATTATGCCTAATTTTGCGTATCAATGTACTAAGTCGTTGCAATAATCTGACTCTAAATCTAAGTTGTAATGCCCTGTTAACATTTAAGATTTTGTACCAAGTCAAAATAACTATTTGGGATTTGTATGGGGTTCGGTTGGGCCCCAAGAATTTTGAAACATGAAAACACAAAATAGATAGTGCAAATTTTTTTGGTGCATAGCTTCGCAAGGGCACTGAGTTGCGTTCGCGAAAGAAGCTCACTAGACTACTTTTTGCGATCGCAAGGCCTCCTGTGTGAATGGAGGAAGTACATTTCAAATTCAATTAGATGACTTTTTTTTTTTCTTGGGAAAAGGAGGAGGGGGAGGGAAGGGGTCACATTAATTAGTCACCATATAACCAACTAGATAGGAGGACTCAAAAAGCTATTAAAGTAACTTTAGACATTAAATAGAGGGGAAGGAAAAACAAATTCAAACCAGTACATACCAACTCATAGAGTAATAACATCACATGCATATAAATATGCCCACTTCTGCACATAGTAGAAATTTTAACATAGGCCACAACTATCCTATTAGTACAAACAGTGGAACAGCTTCTCTTATTCAGCTCAAAATAATGCAAGTGCAGAAATAATAATAGTAATGGTTATAAAGGAAACCAGGCTGGCCTTTTGCAGTGAAATCCCACCATGACTTATATCAGTGTTTATGCCAGCACTCGATGGGCCTAAACCATTGTTGACACCTCCTAATACGCCCGTGTTCGGATTAGTCACATAGGGAGATCCGCCTGTGGTGGTTGTGGTTGTGGATGTGGATGGTGTTCTTGTGGTGGGGCTGGTCGCAGTCCCCGGAGTTGTAGGGGTACTGCCGCTACTAAATAAAGAAGTAACTTGTCATGTGTTAATTCCATAAAATAAGGGATACAAGTGATGAAGAGGTAAATCGAAGAACAAGATATACTAAGGGAACGTGTAGACTAGATTTTAAAGCAGAGTAAGCCAATCATATTCTACCTCTTTAGTTCAATCAATTTCATGTATTTTGAAGCTCACATTGCACCCTACCCTTTCTGTTTCAAGTAGTAAATTAGCTATGCTCAGTTGCAACAGTGGTACAAATCCCACCATCTTGGTTAGGATCCAACCGAATATGCAGGGGCGGACGTAGTTTAGAAGTTATGTATCAGTTCATAATTTGTTTAGATTATGTATATCAGTATATGTACTGAGAAATTTATTTAATATCTAATAAATTTAGCTATTACTCGTATATTGATTTGAAATTATCGTAAAATCCTTAAATTTCAAATCTCGTATGAGGTCAGGGAAGGATACATCAACTATGAGTCCGCAACTTAAATGACTTAAAAAGTGGGATTTGGAACCAAAATAACCCATAAAAAAAACAGGTTATCAAACTACCTTTTTTGCACTAGGACTAAACTGCACTTTTACAATTAATTCCTATTGCGTACTAAATTAGTGCGCAATAGGGTTATATTTTTTTTGTACAATTTTAAAGTTCTCAAATTCACGTTTTTTTCATACTTTGACCAAAGATTAGTCATGTTTCAAAACTCCGAAATATCAATATTTTATTTAGAACTTGATATCTTTTTTTGCGGACAATAATGTCAGCTCATTACATCAAGTATACTTAAACGTTTGGATCGTCATTTTAGGGGTTGTAAAGTGCCCCGAAGTAAGTTTTGTTTGTTTTATTTTTTAAGGTTTTAATTTAAGTGTTTTATTATTTAGTCAAGGCATTACTTTATTTTGAATGTACAAATAAAAACATTATATTTAAAAATAATTCATCCAATACGAGAGGTTCAAAATAATTCATTACAATAACAAAATAATACATCATTCTTTACAATAACAAAATATTTAAAATAATACTTCAAGTACGAGACGCTCTTCCACTACGAGACATACTTGCACCACTACAGCCTCGTAGGCTACACAAACGCTTATCATGGCCAAACTCCTTACACGTAGAGCACCTGCGAAAGTATGTCCTATCATTGACATCCATTTGATTGTGAATCCGACTTCGTGCGTTAAAGCCCAATTTACGGATGTACTCCTTGTTAGAAACCATTGAAAATGGCTCGTTTGGCCAATAAGCTTGATACCAAGTGGGTAGAAGTGGCCGACATATGCTTTAAAGTAACTTTTAACGCTGTATTCCGATACCACATAACTTGATACCGTTTTTCCCATTGCCTCGAAACACTTGACGGCATGTGGTATGTTTGCCATTTACCACAACTACACGTTCTCGTGCCCTCATAAACGGTATGTAAGTTTCCTCCCCGACGTTCGTAATAACCTGTCCTGACTTCATACACACGTTCAACATGGTTATACTCGACCATCTTGTGCAGCCACATTTTTTCCAATTTTGGCATCCATCTCCCACCCTCTGCTAATATGGCTTTGGCATGCTTTGTTCTAGTCACAAACCTCTCGACAACTTGCATGAAAGTCAATCTCACCATTGCAGTAACGGGCAGTCCCCGAGTATATTTTAGCAAACCATTGAATGACTCCGAGCTATTTGTTGTAAGCATCCCCCGTCTCCTGCCTTCATCAGCATGTAATGTCCATTTTTCAACTTCGATTGTCTTCAACCAATTATATGCTTTTGGACTCACTGCCTTGATCATCTCCATCCTTACAAGCCATTTTTTTGTTGATGCTCCATCACAGCCGCTCACATCAATTTGTTTAGTTTGACTTCATTTGAAAATTTGCCTTAAACAATAGCGATGGTAAGCAAAGGGAGGTTGTCACCCCTCCAAAGTAGACATATTGTGCAATATGCCTTGATGTCAATTAGATAGCACGCATATGCCCATACGATCCTTAATAATATATCGCCTCAAAAATATTCTCCATGTCTCATTAGCGGCAATTGCGAAAGCAAGAGGGAATATCGACCCATTGGCATCCATTACTACTGCAATCAATAGCTTGATGTCGTACACATCATATACATGCGTGTCATCTATAGATATGACTGGATGGCAGTGAGCAAAACCATCAATACGTGGTTTGAATGTCCAAAACACAAAGTTGAAAATATTACCGGGCAGAAGCCTCACTCTACAATAGTACCAACATGAATTTTTGCTGGCTTAGAGTTTCCAGCGGCACTTGACCGCTCAAAATGTCTCCATAAGAACTAAAGTCCCCATAAGTAGGCTGGACTTGAGAGACTTCTTGAGGTATCTTTTCAATATACATTTCAAGAACATTAATGGCGACTAAATCCCTATATTCATCCCTCGCCCTCAAATAATCATCATCATTGATATTTCACACACCATAAAACACTAAACCTTGTGAGACGGTGTGTGGATATCTGCCTATCACAGATAATCCATACTGAGTAGGATTAGTTTTCATTTTTTTGTATATGTAATTGACCAATGTTTCGTAATTCAAGGTTGTTGGAAACTTTACATGGGCTTGTGGTTTGATACTATAACGAACATTATTGTCATTAAGTATATATTCATCCCAAAATAAAGAAACCTTAACAGTTGAAGGAGGAGAAGACATTTTTTCTCTGAAGTTTTTTTTTTCTTCAAGAACTTAAACTTATGAAATGGATGAGTTTTTACCTCATCCAACATTCATATTAAATAGAAAAAACTTGAGCGCAAAAGTGAACATTTAAAAAACGTGGGATTAAGCCCTATTGCGCAGGAAAACACTGCGCAATAGTGGTAACGCCTTTTGCGCATGAAAACACTGCGCAATAGGGTAATATTCCTGAAATAATGCAGCGTTGTGTTGTCAGATCGAGCATGATATGTCATAAAAAGCGGTCAAATTAGGCAGCATTGTGTCATAAAAAGGGGTCAAATTATGCAGCACTGTGTTGTCAAATCAAGCATAGTGTGTCACAAAAAGAGGTCAAATTATGCAGCATTGTGTTGTTAAATCGTGCATGTCATTCCGAAAACTCATATTTTGAGCATTTAAATGTTGGGCAATATAAGTTAGTGACATATAAAAGCGATCAAATAATGCAGTATTGTGTTGTCAAATCAAGCATGTCATTCTAAAACTCATATTTTGCGCATTTAAATGTTGCGCAATATAAATTAGTGTCATATAAAGCGATCAAATAAGGCAACATTGTGTTGTCAAATCAAGGAGTAGTATATAACATGATTGACAAACAACTAGCATTCACATTAAAACGAGTTATCATGCCATTTTATACCCAATTTGCTGATATTGATTCTATTATATGTTTTACCCCAGTAGACATATTCAAATCATTTGGAAGGAATAAAGACCAATCTACATTTCTACTACTCGATATTCAATATGTTACATTCCAATAACAAATGAAAGACTACTTACATAGTTGCAAACCCCCAAGTACCCTCGGGGTGGTCATTATAACCCTACCTACTTACTTTATTATAAAAAAAATATGAATCTTCATCGGACATCTCAGAGTCCGAATGCCACATGGATCTGAATCTTACGTAACCATGTTGACCATATTCTACCTTAGGCAACATATTTTCATTCGATTGTTCTCTTCGCGAAAATGGTTAAGAGCAAAATTCAACTCTTGTGGAGTACCACGAGGCATTGACATAATACGTCTTTTTGGGCGTTTAAGCCCCAATGACCTTAACTTTTATTCCAGTGCTACAGCCTCCCTGACACGCCAATCCCACTCCTCTCTTATTGTATTATTGTATTCTCGACTGAATCTGTTGTTCGGGTTATTTGAGTATTTAAAATCATCATCTAATTCCCATATCCTACCAATTGCTTCGAATATGTCTGCTGGGGTAGAACATGTAATAGAACCAATATCAGCAAATTGGTGTAGAATGACATGATAACTCATTTTAATGTGAATGCTAGTTGTTCGTCAATCATGTTATATACTACTCCTTGATTTGACAATACAATGCTGAATTATTTGATCGCTTTATATGACACTAACTTATATTTCACAACATTTAAATGCGCAAAATATGAGTTTTAGAATGACATGCTTGATTTGACAACACAATACTGCATTATTTGACCGCTTTATATGACACTAACTTATATTGCGCAACATTTAAATGCGCAAAATATGAGTTTTCATAATGACATGCTCGATTTGACAACACAATACTGCATAATTTGACAGCTTTTTATGACACACTATGCTTGATTTGACAACACAACACTGCATAATTGGACCGCTTTTTATGACACCATGCTCGATCTGACAACACAATGCTGCATTATTTCAGGAATATTACCCTATTGCGCAGTGTTTTCATGCGCAAAAGGAGTTACCACTATTACCCAGTGTTTTCCTGCGCAATAAGGCTTAATCCCACGTTTTTTAAATGTTCACTTTTGCGCTCAAGTTTTTTTATTTAATATGAATGTTGGATGAGGTAAAAACTCATCCATTTCATAAGTTTAAGTCTTTTAAGTTATTGAAAAAACCAAACTTCAGAGAAAAAATGTCTTCTCTTCCTTCAATTGTTAAGATGTTTTTATTTTGAGATGAAAATATACTTAATGACAATAATACCGTTCGTTATAGTATCAAACCACAAGCCGTGTAAAGTTTCCAGCAACCTTGAATTACGAAACATTAGTCAATTACATACACAAAAAAATGAAAACTAATCCCACTCAGTATGAATTATCTATAATAGGCAGATATCCACACACTGTTTCACAAGGTTTAGTGTTTCATGGTGTATGAAATATCAATGATGATGACTCTTTGAGCGATTATTTGAGGGCGCCGGAAAAATATAGAGATTTAGTCGTCATTAATGTTCTTGAAATGTATATTGAAAAGATACCTCAAGAAGTCGCTCAAGTCCAGCCTACTCATGGTAACACTAATAGGGACTTTAGTTCTTATGGAGACATTTTTAGTGGTCAAGTGCCGCTGGAAACTCTAAGCCAGCAAAATTTTAATGCTGGTAATGTTGTAGAGTGGAGGCTTTTGCCCGGTAATATTTTTAACTTTGTGTTTTGAACATTCAAATCATGTATTGACGGTTTTACTCACTGCCGGCCAGTCATATCCATAGATGGCACGCATGTATATGATGTATACGACATCAAGCTACTGATTGCAGTAGGAATGGATGCCAATGGGTCGATATTCCCTCTTGCTTTCGCAATTACCGCTAATGAGAGATGGGGGATATTTTTGACACATTTGAGGCGGTATATTATTAAGGATTGTATGGGCATGTGCGTGCTATCTGATTGACATCAAAGCATATTGCACAGTATGTCTACTTTGGAGAGGTGGCAGCCTCCCATTGCTTACCATCGCTATTGTTTAAGGCACATAAAGGCAAATTTCCAAATGAAGTTCGGAAACAACACACTAAATAAATTGATGTGGGCGGCTGCGATGGAGCATCAACAAAAAAAATGGCTTGTAAGGATGGAGATGACCAAGGCAGTGAGTCCAGAAGCATATAATTAGTTGAAGACAATCGAAGTTGAAAAATGGACATTACATGCTGATGAAGGCAGGAGACGGGGGATGCTTACAACAAATAACTCGGAGTCATTCAATGATTCGCTAAAATCTGTTCGGGGACTACTTGTTACTGCAATAGTGAGAATGACTTTCATGCAAGTTGTGGAGCGGTTTGTAACTAGAACAAAGCATGCCAAAGCCATATTAGCAAAGGGTGAGAGATGGATGCCAAAATTGGAAAAAATGTGAGCCGCACAAGATGGCCGAGTATAACCATGCTGAACGTGTGTATGAGTCAGGACAGGTTATTACGAACGTCGGGGAGGAAACTTACATACTGTTTATGAGGGCATGAGAACGTCTAGTTGTGGTAAGTGGCAAACATACCACATGCTGTGTTCTCATGCCGTCAAGTGTTTCGAGGCAATGGGAAAAACGGTATCAAGTTATGTGGCATCGGAATACAACGTTAAGAGTTACCTTAAAGCATATGCCGGCCACTTCTACCTACTTAGTATCAAGCTTATTGGCCAAACGAGCCATTTTCAATAGTTTCTAACAAGGAGTACATCCGTAAATTGGGCATTAACGCACGAAGTCGAATTCACAATCAAATGGATATCAATGATAGGACATACTCTCGTAGGTGCTCTACGTGTAAGGAGTTTGACCATGATAAGCGTTTGTGTAGCCTACGAGGCTGTAGTGGTGCAAGTACGTCTCGTAGTGGGAGAACCTCTCGCAATGGAAGAGCGTTTCGTACTTGAAGTATTA
Source organism: Lycium barbarum (assembly GCF_019175385.1). Classification (NCBI taxonomy): domain Eukaryota; kingdom Viridiplantae; phylum Streptophyta; class Magnoliopsida; order Solanales; family Solanaceae; genus Lycium; species Lycium barbarum. Next base: position 137,741,195 of record NC_083339.1, read on the forward strand.
TTTTAAATATTTTGTTATTGTAAAGAATGATGTATTATTTTGTTATTGTAATGAATTATTTTAAACCTCTTGTATTGGATGAATTATTTTTTAATATAATATTTGTACATTCAAAATAATGTAATGCCTTGACTAAATAATAAAACACTTAAATCAAAACATTATAAATAAAACAGTTAAACCTAAAGATAATAAGATTCAAACAGAACTTACTTCGGGGCACTTTAGAACCCCTAAAACGACGATCCAAACGTTTAGGTATACTTGATGTAATGAGCCGACATTATTGTCCGCAAAAAAAGAAATCAAGTTCTATATAAAAACTTATATTTCGAAGTTTTGAAACAGGACTAATCTTTGGTCAAAATATGGAAAAAACGTGAATTTGAGAACTTTAAAATTTTACAAAAAAATATAACCTCTATTGCGCACTAATTTAGTGCGCAATAGGACTTAACTATAAAGTGCAGTTTAGTTCTATTGCGCAATAAATTAGTGCACAAAAGATAGTTTGGTAACTTTTTTTTAGGGTCCGGAACTTTTTTAACCCAAATTTTTTTTTTGGAACCAAACTAACCCGTTAAAACAAAAAAGAACCAAAGTAGGCTTCACGCACAAAATCTGCGCGTGAAAGGGCCAAAGTGTACATTTACACTTTGGTCCTTTCACACACAGATTCTGTGCGTGAAGCCTCTCCCCCCCCCCCCCCCCCCCACCCTAACCTTTATTTTTATAAAATCAAACTCAAAATCAAGCTTTGTTCGTACTTTGACCAAAGATTAGTCACGTTTCAAAACACCGGAATATAAATATTTTATATACAACTTAATATTTTTTTTAGTGTACAATAATATTGGTTCATTACATCAAGTATACATATACATTTGGATCGTCGTTTTAGGGGTTGTAAAGTGCTCCTAAGTACGTTTGAAAACTTGTTATATTTAGGTTTAAGTGTTATATTTTATAAGGGTTTGATTAATCTTTTTTGTTTTATTACCAAAGCTATGAAAGTACTTTTTTGGTTCAAGAAAGATAGAAAAGAAAAAATTACTCTGCTTTGTATTAGGTTTTTTTTTTCTTTTATGTCTTTTTTATTTTGTTATTGTATTGTGTAATCCGCACCTTTTGAATGTGCAAAAATAAATATAATATTTAAAAATAATTTATCCAATACGAGAGGTTTATAATAATTGAAAAATATTTCATTCCATTAGCAACGAAATATATCATTAAGTTACAATAGACTTAAAAAAAAATCAAGTTCTAGACACTCTTCTACTTCCAGATATGCTGCTACCATGGGAGTTTTGCCCACATGAACGCTTATCATGCCCAAATTGCTTACATGTCGAGCACTTGCGAGAGTAAGTCTTTTCGCTAACATCCATTTGATTGTGATAACGGGTTAGCTTGTTTTTTCCCAATTTACGGACATGCTTCTTGTTCGCAACCATAGAAAGCGGCGCGGCTGGCCAATAAGCTTGATTACCAAGGGGGTGGAAGCCGGAATATGCTCTAAGGTATTTTACGACCTTATATTCCTCCGCCACAAAATCAAGTACATTTCTAGCCATTCTCTCAAAGCACTTGACTGCATGAGAACATGGCATGTGGTACATTTGCCACTTACCACAAGTGCATGATTTTGTATGCTCAGTAACGATATGTTTGTTTCCTCCTTTACTATCGTAATAACCTGTTAGACCCCCAAGTTCGGACTCAGACGCATGCGGGTGAGGGCAGTGTCAAGGGCTTGTACATTGCCCCTTGACACAGGCCTATGTGGTTGTTGGAAGCAATGTGCGGGGTTGCATGCCTATGGCATGATGTGCAGCTAAGTCAAGGTGTTTGGGTGTTGGCAAAGCAGCTTGACGGATGTCAGTGGCACGGACAGGCGCATGGCACCAGACAGGCATGCGTGTTGGCAGTAGGTTGGCACAGGCAGACATGGGCTGGCTGGGCCAAGGCAGATAGGAAAGGTAAAGGGTTGGCATGGCATTGGGATGAAGATGGGCGAAAAATATTCTAAGTGTTGGGCGAAGCTATGAGGCGAAAATCAAGCTAAAGCACGTGCACGGCACATGAGCGAGGCATGCGCGGGGCACATGTGCGACGGTTAGGGTCGGTTTTTGAAGGCTTTGCCCACATGGGCGAAATGTTAGGCTTAAGATCTGTATGCCATTATCCCAATGTAACTACTGGCACATGCCATGCACGCCCCTTCCCTTGTAACTGCCTCTGGCAGGTTTGTAAAGTAGACAGAATTTGGTTAAGGCATTATTCAGTTTTGTAAGCCTCCAAATTCGTGAGTCCTTTTGTATATCTGAGAGATAATAAAAAGGTTGGGCATTGCCTGTAAACATTGTGTGTTCCTTTCATTGTGTTTGACCCGAAATTAAATCTAAGTATCAGAAGTGAGTGTGGGTGCGAAGGCTGAAGTTGGCCGTGACGCTGAAAAAAATCACCCCTGTTTCATAACCTGTTCTAACTTCATACACTCGTTGAACGACGTTATACTCGATCATTTGGTGACCCTCTACCTTTCTTCTATGGTGCTATATCTTTTTGTAAGGCTTTAGCATCCATGTTCCGTCCTCGGCTAATATGGCTCTGGCCTGCCTTGTCCTATCCGCAAATCGCTTCACGGCCTGCTTGAAAGTTAGTCTTACCATTGCGGTGACAAGTAGTCCTCGAGTACATTTGAGGAGTCCATTGAAAGACTACGAGCTGTTCGTTGTGAGCATGCCCCATCTCCTTCCTCCATCAGCATAAAGTGTCCATTTTTCAACTTCTAATTTCATCAACTAAACATATGCCTCTTCACTTACTTCCCTTAGCAGCTCCATTTTTGCAGCCCATTTTCTTTGTTGATGCTGGATCGCAGCCCCCCACATCAATTTGTTTACAGTGCTATTTCCAAACTTTGTTTGCAAATTAGCCTTTAAGTGCCTTAAACAATATCGATGGTAAGCATGTGGAGGATACGGCTCTTCCAGAGTATGCATATTATGCAATATACCTTTATGACGATCTGATATGACACATATGCCCTGACGACCCTTAATAACATGAGTTTTTAGATGAGTCAAGAACATCCCCCATGTCTCGTTGCTCTCGTTGGCGGCAATTGCGAAAGCAAGAGGGAATATTGACCCATAAGCAAGAGAAAGGGATTTCTCGGACACGTGATTTTGAGATGATCTTTGGAACTTAGAAATCCTCTTTTCGGGAGTTGTCGGGGTATATGGCAGCTATTCAATATGCTAATCCTGACACTGTTGTACAGTGACGGCTTTTAGAGGGCAGAATTTTCGACTTCGTCTTTTGGGCATTCGAACCAAGTATTGATGGTTTTGCTCAATGCCGGAATGTGATATCGATAGATGGGATGCATGTATATGGCCGATATGACATTAAGCTCCTAATTGCAGTAGGTATGGATGCCAATGGGCCAATATTCCCTCTTGTTTTCGCAATTGCTGCCAACGAGAGCAACGAGACATGAGGGATATTCTTGACTCATCTAAAAACTCATGTTATTAAGGGTCGTCAGGGCATATGTGTCCTATCGGATCGTCATATAGGCATATTGCACAATATGCGTACTCTGGAAGGGCGGCAGCCCTCCACATGCTTACCATCGATATTGTTTAAAGCACTTAAAGACTAATTTGCAAACAAAATTTGGAAATGGCACTGTAAACAAATTGATATGGGGGGTTGCGATGCAGCATCAACAAATAAAATGGGCTGCAAAAATGGAGCTGCTAAGGGAAGTGAGTGAAGAGGTATATGTTTGGTTGATGAAATTAGAAGTTGAAAAATGGACGCTTTATGCTGATGGAGGAAGGAGATGGGGCATGCTCACAACGAACAACTCGGAGTCTTTCAATGGACTCCTCAAACGTACTCGAGGACTACCTATCACCGCAATGGTAAGACTAACTTTCAAGCAGGTCGTGGAGCGATTTGCGGATAGGACAAGGTAGGCCAGAGCCATATTAGTCGAGGACGGAACATGAATGCTAAAGCCCTACAAAAAGATGAAGCACCATAGAAGAAAGGCAGAGGGTCACCAAATGACCGAGTATGACGTCGTTCAACGAGTGTATGAAGTTAGAACGGGTTATTACGACTGCAAAGGTGGAAATAAACATATCGTTACTGAGCGTACAAAATCATGCACTTGTGGTAAGTGGCAACCGTACCACATACCATGTTCTTATGCAGTCAAGTGCTTTGAGAGAATGACCAGAAATGTACCTGATTATGTGGCGGAGGAATATAAGGTCGTAAAATACCTTAGAGCATATTCCGGCCACTTCAATCCCCTTGGTAATCAAGCTTATTGGCCAGCCGCGCCGTTTTCTATGATTGCGAACAAGAAGCATATCCGTAAATTGGGAAAAAACAAGCTAACCCGTTATCACAATCAAATGGATGTTAGCAAAAAGACTTACTCTCGCAAGTGCTCGACATGTAAGCAATTTGGGCATGATAAGCGTTCATGTGGGCAAAACTCCCGTGGTGGCAACACATCTGGAGGCAGAAGAGTGTCTAGAACTTGATTTTTTTTAAGTCTATTGTAATTTAATGATGTATTTCGTTGCTAATGGAATGAAATGAAATATTTTTCAATTATTATGAACCTCTCGTATTGGATGAATTATTTTTAAATATCATATTTATTTTTGCACATTCAAAAGATGCGAATTACACAATATAATAACAAAATAAAAAAGACATAAAAGAAGAAAAAACTAATACAAAGCAAAGTAATTTTTTATTTTCTATCTTTCTTGAACCAAAAAAGTACTTTTATAGCTTCGGGAGTAAAACAAAAGAGATTAATTAAAATCCTATAAAACATGACACTTAAACCTAAATATAACGAGTTTTCAAACGTACTTCGGAGCACTTTACAACCCCTAAAATGACGATCCAAACGTATATGTATACTTGATGTAATGAGCTGATATTATTGTACACTAAAAAAATATTAAGTTCCATATAAAATATTTATATTCCGGTGTTTTGAAACGTGACTAATCTTCTGTCAAAGTACGAAAAAAACTTCATTTTGAGTTTGATTTTCAAAGAATAAAGGTTGGGGTCGGGGGGGAAGAGGCTTCACGCACAGAATCTGTGCGTGAAAGGACCAAAGTGTAAATGTACACTTTGGCCCTTTCACGCATAGATTCTGTGCGTGAAGCCTACTTTGATTTTTTTTTTTTAACGGGTTAGTTTGGTTCTAATTTTTTTCCAGACCCTTTTTTTTAATATGTTATTTTGGTTCTAAATACCATTTTTTAAGTCATTTAAGTTGCGGATTCCATCAACTATGGTACTGTAGGGAATGGTTTTTTAGTTGGATGTCACATTATGTCAAAAAAATAACAGCACCCTTATCGAAGCACCAGTCCCTGTCTGAAGGCTTGCTTTTACAGTTCTCAATTACTCATTCCGTAAACAATTGCCAGCAAACACTAATTTGTTACTCTTCAATAAGGACAAAGACTACGCACTGTATAGTGTCTAATGGTCAATGTTCGATGACATTTATAACCCCACCACAAATTTTTGACCACGTGACTTTCAGGTACTAATATGATTTTTACCTATATATCTCACCTAAAGGGATTGTTTGGTACGTAAATAAAAGTATCCCAGTATTATAATTTTGGGATTAATTTCTTTCATCTTTTGAGATTAATTTATCTCATTTAGGAGATGAGATAAAATAATTTCAGGATTAATGAAATAAAATGGGATATCCCATCTCTAAATTTGGATGCACTTTATATTTTATTTGGTACAAAGTATAAATTTATCCTATAAAAAATAGTACAAAATTAATCCCATAGTTAATGCTGAGATATCTCAGCTAATACCGTGTACCAAACGACACCAAAGAGATCAATGAACAGTGTTAATAATTGGATTTTTACTGCAGTGTGAGAGAAAAAGATGTATGATGTTGAATTATTGCAGCATTTTGAAAAGCTACCAAAAGAGTGAAAAAGAAGAGAAAACCCAATAAACAGTAGAAGCAATAATATTTTCAATCAGTCAAAAGCATCATGATGTCGTAGTACACTTTTCAACATTGAGGAAAAAAGGAGCTTATAAATTAAATCAAAAGTTAAAAAAAATAAAAATTTGGACCTGATTTGGCATATATAACCATTTTAAGTATATAAATTTCAAAGACGAAGGAACATAATTTGAAAGATGGAGACGTAAGTCGTAACTGCTTTATTATGTTATACTTTTTCGAGACTCGAGAGATGCCCATCTCACAAAAGAGATAAAAGGAAATAGAGTCTAGAAAACAAAAGAGAAAAATAGGAGAAAAAGGAAACAGAATCTAGGAAAATCAAGGAATTGGACATCATCAAGATGCTCTTATGAAATTGTCAAGAAGTAAAAAAATTGATACAAAATTTTCCTTTTGCCCAAAAGACCAACTCGTGACCATGGAAAATTGGTGAACAGAGAACTTTAGAACTCACTATTTGGACTTGATTGAAATGCTGAAATATTTTGGGAATAAAAGTACTTTTGTTTAAATCATGAATTAGCTAAAGTAGCTTGAAAGCTGACATTGTGCTTAACCAAAGAGCCAAACAAATGACAAGGATATTCCACGGTTGGAATATCCCATGGGATTAACTATTGCACTTTTTATATGGGATATCTAATCTCATTATTTTAGTACAAATAGTGGGATAAGATAATTCTAGATTAATTAGTGCCCTGTAGGATAAATTAATCCATATTTTATATCGGGACTATTATCATTAACTCACCAATCAAACGACGCCTAAGAGTGATGCTACTGCCTAACGGCGGAGCCAAAAATTTATATAATGAGATTCTAACAATGTTAGAGTGCCACATTTAATATTTGAATATAGGATCTAATATTTGAACATAGGATCTTTTCTTATGCCAGAAATATTCAATATTTCATATATTACCTCTTGCTTCCCTTTAGCTCCACCCCAGTTCTACTCGGGATTGGTAAGGCATTAACTATGCATCAAATAAGTGAAAAGAGCATTAAGTGCTGAGTTTTGAAAAGCATGGATTAATTTTGACTCCTAGTGGACCAAAACTGATGGAGTGGCGCTTCAAAATGCAACAGAAGGTATATACATACGTCCTACAGAAAGGGTCCAATTGACATCCCTTTACCGTAAAATCATATTGCGTAGATAAGTTAAAATTCGTTTTGTTATGTATATATATTACATTTTGAATTCCTTTAATTTCTTTGTGTGCTTATCTTTTTATAACTTAAATTTCCTCGGTGAAAATCCTAGCTCGCTAGATCGCCACCGCATAACTTGTTTTATTCTTCAGGATAATAGTTACACTTTTTGAGCGGCCAGTGCATATAGGTGACCTGATAGTGTAGTACATTATTATTTTTTGGCAAGAACAAACTCATATGTAAAAGAGTAACAGACGACCACTATTAAATCAGACAAAACAAAAGGATTGGCCAAAGTTATAAAGTGAAAATGGTAACGTTCAATTAAAAAATCTTACCTCGCAGTAGAAGGATAAACACAGCCAGCTGTACCTGCATATCACAATTCACACAGTAAGACCCAAAAAAAAAAAAAAAAAAAAAAACATTAATCCCCACCAAAATAACATGTTCCAAAATAATAGTACGACTCTTATGTACCAAGACGTCCCACAATGTATGAAATAACTTCACCGTTTTTTCTAAAAAACAAAAGGCTTTGCTTACTGGGGTCAGTGCCAGTAACAGTGGCAGCGCCAGAAAAATCACATGATCCAGCAGATTGGCCTTTTTTCTGGAAATAGCTGTTGACAGCATAATTGCAGTGAGCTCTTACGGTATTCGGGTTAAAGCAAGGCCCATTTGTACGGATCGGGTTGCAATCAGCCCCTGCTCCACAAGCATAGTCCAGTGTCTTTTGCAACACTGCGTCACTCAATCCTTTGCAAGCGCACCATGCAGCATCTACCAAACAAAAATCCCAACAGAAATACGAAGAAATTAGATTTAACCTATAATTTTTGGCTTCGAGAGTACGTGGTTTTTAAAAAATGCAAATTCAGATAACAGAGGTACAAAATTAAAGCCAGAGGAAATCTTCAAATTTAAAATAATTAGAAGAAAAAGTAATAAGAAAGGCTCCAAACGATGTGAGAAGAGAGCGCTATACATTTATACTTCAATTCCCTGCCAAGCATAGCATATGAATAGTGCTAGTAAAAGATGCAGCTCATTTATTGTGGTTTAAACGTATGGAAAGTGAAAGACTTTTAGAGGAGATTTTAAGCAGCATATTTATAAGGTCCTGTTTTTTGAAATGAGAAGGTAAGAAAAATGAACTTACAGTTCAAAAACAGAGACAATTTTGCAAATGCAGGTAGATATCAGTGCCTAAAGGCAGAAAATAACACTAGTGACGGATTCAGAATTTAAAGATTATGAGTTACTATAACGGTCTCAAGTTAATATATAACTGAGTTCATAGTCAGAGATATAAAGATACTTAGGGAATTTCTTAACATATATACATGTCCAAGCAAAAGCTACTGGCCAAGTTCACCTGCAACTGAACTTGTCACTGACATTGTGGATGCGCCCCTATAACACTAGATGCAGCTTTGGGCAGGAGAAGCACAATTAACTGTTAAAAAGAAAGACTAGACAGAAAAAAAGAACTTACTTGAGTGACCAGCCATGGCCAAAAAGAGGAGAGCAAACACAAAAGCAGACATGATAAGATGATGATGATAATAGAGCCTGGGGATGGAGAAGAGGTAAGAATGGTGCAGGTGGAGAAGATAAAACACTAATGTACGTTGTATGTGAGTGTGAAATGAGTGAGGACTGAGGAGTGTTTGTGTTGGGATTTTCACACACAAAAATACAATAAAGTTGATACAGTGATAATGCGGATTTAGATGGTGGCCCCGCTTGGTGGCCTTACCTCTTTTCAAAAAAAATTGAGGTGTAGTGCACTAAATATGTCCTAGATCACTCTTCCCCTCTTTGAACCACTTCTTTTTCCATGTAAAGTTGTAGCAACTTGTTAGAAAGAATGATATTTGTAAACTACATTGTTTTCCAATGATAGAAATTCTGGTGTTGCAAATTATGTATTCTGATACAAGAGGGGATCCTTATTCATACCAATTCAAGTGATCTTTATGATTCTCCGGCTCGCTGCATTCTTTAATTGCTTCCCCAATCAACTTACACATTATTTTCATTGTTTTTCCTTAGTTCAGGGCAATATATGTCTTTAATTGTAGCACTCTCTGGCAGTCCATGGGGCCATATTGATATCACAATATACACAATACCATCAGCAAATACAGACAATACTCAATTTGCATAAGCAAAACAGTGACAATACCAAAATTTATCGTTGTATATGCTTAATGCAAAAAAGAATTTCAGGTTGATAACAAATTCTTTATTGACCATAACAAGAAGAAGAAACACATAACAGCATATTCATTCTGACAAAGGTTTATCTTTCAGTACAAACTAGTTACTAAACTAGAAGCTTAAATGAAATAGAAAGGATATGGAGGATAATTAGGGATTTTTACACTATATAGCCTCTCACCAAAATAATACGCAACAAATGCATATTTTTGTATATTAAGCAGATAGCTTATGTATATAGGCTAGCGGCTGTAATTATTTTCGGCTGAGTGGCCAGATGTGTTAAAAGCCCGACTAATCATACATTCAGCCCACATGTTATCTGCAATTGGCCTGTTCACATGCCGTATACTTGGGCTTCTAAGCGAGGACTTGGGTGCACCGTTAACGGATCAGCCCGTTGTAAGGTCAGCCCAAATGCTTCCTCCATGTTTAGTTTCTCTGGCAATTGTCCACTGGGCAAATTCCAGTTAAATGAATGAATTAAAGTTGCAGTCATCAACTGGACCATTCGTATACCCAAACTCATTCCAGCACATATTCTACGCCCAGCACCAAATGGAATTACTTCAAAGTCATTTCCTTTCACATCAACTTTGGGCTTCTCACCTCCAGGCAAGAACCTTTCAGGCCTAAACTCAAGTGGATCAGCCCATTCATTTGGATCACGAGCAATGGCCCAAACGTTGACAAGCAGCGTTGAGCCCTTTGGAATGAAGTAACCGTTGATCTCACAGCTCTCGGATGCAATTCTAGGAAGGGAGAGAGGAGTTGATGGATGAAGCCTAAAGGTTTCCTTAACTATGGCTTCCAAATATGTCAATTGGGCCAGGTCAGATTCCATAACGAGCCGATTCTTTCCAACTACTTTGTCGATCTCTTGTTGGGCTTGGGCCAGTATTCTTGGGTTACGAATAAGCTCTGCAATGGCCCATTCCACTGTGCTAGAGGAAGTGTCTGTGCCAGCTACAAACAAGTTCTGCAGTAATTCACAAAAAAATAAAAAAAATGAAAACAAATTAAGGCCGTTTGAACATGATTGGTTTTCTTCTTTTCAGAAACATTTTTTAAAATATTGTTTGATTATGCATTGGCAATGATTTTTTGGAGCTGAATTTTTCAAAATTGAAAAACTAATCAAAGTGAAAAAAAAAAAAAAAGTTCACTCACACAACTTCAATATTTTTTTCAAGTGAAATGCATGTACAAACACAACTTCAACCTTCAAAGACTATTTTTTAACTTCAACTTCTCGTTTTTCTTTTAAATTCAACTTAATCTATATTCAAACGCCCATTAAATGCCAGTACGAATTATTCCTGGAGATCACCATCACAACTGCGGTAATTCAAATACAAATGCAGGCAGCATCTGACATATTCAGGCCCAGTTGGACTATTAAGTAAGTCGCCTTAAATCATATAACATGCAACTTTCTTCATCAATAAATCCAATAAAAAATTACGGTAGCTGTTGCATCCATTACCATTCACCTCAACATTATAACAACAGTACTAGTTTAATAGGCCAGGGGTTTGTCGGGATGGTATGGGGCAGGCAGAATTGTGGGAAGAAAAAAATCCTAAATGGGACATGGCAAGGCGGTAGAAATCTTAGCCGGTTAAAAAATGCTAAATGGGGGAGAATGGAGCAGTCGAAATTTTAGCGGGTAACGCTTGCCCTAGGTAAAAATTAGCTCGGATAGCCAAATTTTGGATGGTTTGTTAGTACTTTTGAAATTTTATTGAGCAATAACAATTTTGAGGCGGAAATAATATTTGGACAAGAATACTCGTTGCTAATGTACGAAACAACTCCAACACAAGGCTTTGAAAAGTGAAACACTAACACATTTGTGATGGATTATGAAAAAATTCTGGAATTTCAAATGTTCAGTTAAAACTCTGAGAATAATTCATGAAATTCAAATCTTTATCAATTCAAACTTTAAAATTTTTTTCATAGAGTTTGAATTGATAAATAGTCAAACTTCTAGAATATTTTAAGTTTGTAATATTAAAGTGAGATGATGTTTTTTCTCGTAGCATGACTAAACAAGTAAAACTTCAAGATAACACGTAACATTCTGAAATTCAAACTTATATCGTTGAAAATCGAGAACAATGGTAAGATTGACTTATTAAACATTGTTTCAAAGCCTAAAAAAAGAAAATAGTCAAATATCATAGTATAAATTGGGACTCCCACATTACTAATTTTTTGCCTTAAACTGATTAACTGTACTCCTACAAATAACCTCACATTTCGTTCCATAAGTAAAGAGGTCACTTCGCTCTTAATTTCCCCACAAAGTTAAGTTAGTAATTACATTTTAAAAGGGAGAGCGAGTAGTTTTACTCCATGATGAAACATGGAACTGAGAACAATTATTGATTGCACCTTTCAGATGTATAATTTGAGAGAGTAATTGTTAAGACAATTGAGATGTTTGTTTTGCTTTCTTTTTTTAGTCCGTTTAAAAAAAAAGAATGTAAGAATGTTTTTTCTTTTTTTGTCTAACTTTTAAATTTTAACTTTTCACGTGACATGTTTAAAATCATAAAATTAAATGATATTTTAATACATTCTAGTCTCTTTAATTTAAGAGGACATAATTCAAAAATCTTTTATACTCGTCAAAACCAAACAAACAAAATTAAACTGAGGGAGTAATATGCTTAAGGAAAGGAAGCGTACCAAAAGTAAAGCTTTAATTTCCGTATCAGTAAGCTTTCCTCCATTATCATCATCTTCATTTTTCAAAGAGATCAACGTACTCAACAAATCCCCTTGTTCCTTCTTCGTTTCTCCAAATCTCTTTCCCTTATGCTCTTCAAGTATTGATGTTAAGAACGCGTCGAAACGCGCGTGGAGTTTCTTCATCTTTGCAGCTACACCTTGAATGTCTAAACAATCAAGTGCCGGAATAAAATCGCCGATGTTGAAAACGCCGGCGAGTACCATCATTTCCACACACATTGACTTGAATTCCTCGGCTTGTGGATCAATACCGCTAGTGCCGTCGGCGAATACTCGCTTACCTAGCATCACGCGCGCAAGGGCATTTGTGGCGCACACGTTCAATAATTGGCCTAATTTGACTGGCGTTTGGCCAGCACTTGCTAGGGCGCGCGTAAGTGTTCTCACTTCATCCTGCAGTTGTAATTAGGCCAACATTAAAAGATATGTTAATCATTAGTACTCTTTCCGTCCCAAAATAAGTGCTATTTAGCAAAAATTAAGAAATTTATAAATATAATATGGATCTCGAATTATTCAAGATACTATCTTCCTCATCAAGATCAATTCGAAATATCGAAGTGTCGCCAGACTTTTTTGGCGATCAAATATGTCACCGGAGGTCCAAATCATTCTATACGTTTGACTCTCGAATCAAGGAGAAAATTTATGAGAGAATAATCAAGGAAATACACAGGTTTGTACTCACAATCTCGCTTAGTAAAATCATTAATTTTATTTAAAAATATAAATAAATAATGTGAAGTTTATTAAATTATTTTTGTTTATTAGAGGTATTTTGGGGACACTCAGGCCTCGGTTGGACATGGTTTGAAACCAATTATGTTTGGACATGCAATTTGAATATTTTAAGGAGCATTTTCTCTTATAGATATAAAAATCTCATAAGTTGTGAAAATTATTAAAACATTTTCAATTCCTATACAATCTTACCAAATGAGCAAGTCATAGTTCATAATAAAATTAATACGGTAATTCATAATAATCGACTGAAAATTAATACTAGAAGACTTTTCTAAAAATATAACATCAATTGATCAAATTTTAGTTTAATTAATAAAATTAAACTAAGGGTCTTCTTTTACAAAATTAAAAGGTTGATAGACATAAATAAAATTTAATGAAAGTTAATGAGATTGATAAATGATTAACGGGGGTAATTGTTAAAAATATCTATTAACTTATGATTTTTTTTTACAAAATATAAATTTATGAATTAAATTTTATATTTAAAAAAATTAAAATTATAATTTTAAACCCTAAATTATACCTTTTTGAATAATTTATAATTTAAAATTATGGTATAATTTGAAGTTTGAAATCATAATTTCAAAATTCATGGCCAAATGCCTACTTATTTTGAGATGGAAGAAGTAACTAATTAAGCACCGCAGCCGACGAAAAAGAAAAAAGAAAAAATTAAGCACTACAGCTGTAAAGTGCAGAACCTATCTAAAACGTGACTACGGAGTATTAATTTAAACCCCACCATAAAGCAGCTTTATCCAAAGCCAATTGTCCTGTAATATTCAATACGCTTACTGATATATGTCATGCGGCAACCTAATTAATTCAAGGCTGAGATTTATTTTGGTACTAAACAACTAAAAGTGGTGATATAAAAAAATTTCATCCTAACGGCGACCGTCTATAATCACCGTGCCTTGCATTTCTCTCACCCAATGCACCATGTGCGCCTACCATGACGTTATGAGCTATGTCCTTTCCGAACTTATTATTGCCATTGCAGTTGAATTCTTAATTTTTGGAATTGGTCTTCTCTATTTTTTTTGGAAAAGGAACTTGACAAATAACACGTTAAAAGATAAGAATAATGATCATTTGTTTACACAAAAGCTTTTGTATAATGAGATTCATCCGAAATTGTTTAAATCCTTAATTATTTAAAAAAGAAATAATTGCTTATAATCATCCATTTACTTCTAAAGTCCAAAGAAGCTATGAAATTTTTTAAATGGCATGTTCATTGTCTTAAAGATAGAAATAAAATTAAGATTAATATAAAACTTATAGAAATAATTAGTTAGAATGATAAATATATGCCTATGATGAATTCGTAATCTTTTACAAAAGAAATATGAGGCTTTACTTTTATGTAGGCCCACGCTGAGGCGAATTCAGAATTTCAAGAATATAAGTTTACCTTAGAATGTTTTTTGTTTTAAAAAAAAGACGTAAAAGCGCATTTAGTAGAGTTTAATCCCACAACCTTAGAGAATTAAACCCAACATTTAATCAGTGCTCCACTCGATTCAGTTTAACTATTTGTTCCTTCAGTTAATATTAGATATTTTTTAAGAATTATATACATAATATACTGAGTTTAATCGGGCCACCATGAATTCACTTGATCCATTTTTAATGCATACATTCGCTCAGGGCCCACGTGCCTCATTGGGTGAGAGAAAAATGCAGTGATATAGACAGCAGCCGTTACTATGAAATTTTCATATAATTTTTTTTCATATCCCCCCCCCCCCCCCCCCCTATAATTTTTTATTTAAATTTAGGACCCGTTTGACCATAAGAATTATTCATTTTTTTCCGAATTTTTTTTCTTTTTTTTTTTCAAAAATTATTGTTTGGCCATGAAAATTCCAAATACAACTTAAAGTTGTATTTGGAATTTGAAAAACAAAAAAAAACTTGTTTTCACAACCAAAACTTGTTGAAAAAGTACATTTCAATAAAAAAATATTATTTGCAAAAACTATGGTCAAACACAACTCCAACTCCAATTCTAACTTCAAAATTTCAAAAAAAGTGATTTTTTTTTTTTTTTGTTTCTATGGCCAAACGCCTACTTACATTCCACTTTTAGTTGCTTAGTAACAGAATGAATCTCAACCTTGAATTAGTTAAGTTGCCACATGGCATATGTCAGTAACTGTATTGGATATTACTGGACCAATTATCACTGGACTGGATCTCTATACTACTGTGTTTGCGCTGACTTACAATTGACTTAATTGGGATAAAAAAGAAAGAAAAGAATAAATAAATGGAGTGTAGTGTTGACGTAATAAAAGAGAAACAAATTGAGAGAGAGTAACTTTTGTAATGCAGTACTTTACTAAATTAGAAATGCCTATACAGCTATGCTTTAAACTTCTGAAGGTGAACAAAAAGAAAAACCTTTAAATAAATAGATTATTCATCTAATTAGTTTTCCGCACTCAATGTTTAGATCAATCAATATATTTTATCATGGTCAAATAGTAAAAGAGGTTAAAAAAATGCACATATTATTATTGATTTGGTTTCCGACAAAAAAATTCAATTTGACGTTAATATACAGGAAAAATGCTACAAAGTATACAGAAGGCACATCATATTATTATTGATTTAGTTTCCAATAAAAAATTCAAGTGACGTTAATATACAGTAAAAATGCTAGAGTCTCGCACGTAACTCTCATAAGATATATGGGGACTTTCATTAAGTCATTTTCCTATCAATAAATGGAAAGTATAGCAGCACCTGTTATGCCACATCTAACAAAAGACAGCCACGTAAAGTAATCAATGATGCTCATGCGTACGCAGTAAATATATCGGAAAGGAAAGAACATGCATCCACTTTCCCAAGTATATCTGGAAAAAAAAGGGAAGAAAAAGGAACGATGAAAAAGACCCCTCATACAAATTAACAAGATTTTTTCCCTTAGTATAGCCGCCGTACGGGTGTTGTTTATGGATTCTGTTCCAGTATTTACTTAATTATATTTAAAATAAAAGAATTTTCAAATTATCAAAAATTTCATTACTTATTTAGTCGGTGTTTGGCCATAGATTCCTAACATTTTTATGCTATTTGGAATTTATGCAATTGGAGTTGAAGATGAAATTGTGTTTGGTTATACTTTTTATAAAAAATATTTAGAATTATACTAATACTTAATTGTATTTAAACAAAGTGAAAATGAGTTGAAAAACAAGTTATAAATTGATTTGTAAATTTGAAACACAACTTTAAGTTGGAATTAGAATTTACATGACTAAACACTAATTTTCAAATAAAGTCAGAAACCATCCCTGAAAAAAGTAAATACTACTCCCTTTGTCTTATTTTATATGAGAATATTTAATTGGACACGAAATTTAAAAAATGAAGAAAAACTTTTGAAACGTGTCTAAAATAAATCATAAAAATTTATGTGGCTATAAATCATTTCATTAAAAGTAAAAAAATAAATTTAAAATTAAATTATCACTAAATTTAAAAATGCAGCATTCTTTCTAGGATTAACTAAAATGGACAGAGTGTCATGCAGATTGAATGGAGGGAGTATTTTTATGGCCAGATGGGTCCTTAAATTTTATTGCTAAGTGAAACTATGTCACATCAATTCGACAATTGCAGTAGTACAATAGAAAACTTGGCAGATGTAAGTGTAAAATAGAAATACAAACCTGGCGAACATGGCGGAAATCATCTAAAGCCTTAGCAGAAAAAAGATGAACAGAACAAATTTTCCTGAGCATACGCCACCTAGGTCCATAAGGTGCAAAAACAAGATCATGGTAATTATAAGCCAAGTGCTTCGCGCCAGAGTTCGGTGGGCGGCTCGAGAAGTTAGCGTCATGAGTTTTCAAGAACTGAGCCGCCACTGAACCCGAAGCTGCAACCACCACGTCCACAAAACCCATCTTAAGGTGCATGAGTGGTCCGTAAGTTCGAGCCATGGCTGCAGTTGATTGGTGCGGCTTGGGACCTAGATGGACTATGTTTCCGATTATAGGCCAAGGTTTTGGACCTGGTGGTAGTGGCAATGGATAACGTTTACGGAAAAATAAACTGAGAATGAAATGTAGAAGAAAAGAGAAAAGGATAGTGTATAGAATTAGAGAAAAGATTGCCATTTGGTGATGTGTATAATGTAAGAAGGAAAAGTTTGACAAAAATATCAGTTTACACGGACTATAAATAGAGATAAATAGGGGTCCACACTTAAACAAGTTACTAGCTTTTAGTAGTTGAAATCTAAAGTGAGAAAACATACCGTCAAATTTCTCAACCGTCATTTTTTATAACAATATTTTATTACAGTACTTAGTTGATTTTTTATTTTTTTTATGTTATGTTCTATTATATGTTCTCTATAATAATATTTTACTATAGTCATAAAAAAATACCTGAACAAAAGACTTTGTGTAGCAAAGTTGATTGTATCACTAAATTAAATATAGTTAATGTAATAAATGCGTGTAAAAAGAACATGTGTCTCACATTTATTAGTTAGGTTTATTGAAGTGTACGGCCATCTAGCAGACAAAAATTCCATGTTCGAGTCTCACTACAGTTGATTATTAAAAAAAAAATCATATGCTTGCCCAAAAAAAATCAAACTTGCACGTGAAGGGCGTAATATAATTAAGTAAATTAAATTGTTTCTCTTAAATAGAATTTATATTTTTAGATGTGATAATCAAATACTTTAGCATATATTCACGTCAAGTGCAACTAAGTTTTTAGTGTAATGTTATAGTTTAATTTGCTTTCCTTTTTTTTTTTTTTGGCAGCACGAGGGTGGTAGTTGCAGTGAGTGTATTTTTGACGGTTTGGTCAGTGAATACGGCATTTCTGCCAACAATGTCTTTGCTAAATTAGGTTAAATTATTCTTTTGGGAAACTGAACTGATGAAATATTTGGTCATTGTTAGATTGGAAACTAGAATTTGGTTTTATGCTGACCAACTCCTGTGACAAAATTAGGAATAAGAAAGAGGAGAACGAAAAAATAAGTTCCTACTATATATTTTTGCACTCTTGTTTCTTTGGGACATTGACAATTATGCTAAATACTGTATTCGCTCGCCTATCTCGATGAAAAAACAAATAATGAAGGGCAAAAGTTCTCAGTTTTTTTTTTTTCTTTTTTGCTTTGGAGCCAACTAATTCAGATTCACATCATGTAGGGTCCATTCAAGAATGGACTCTCAAGGAGTTTTTTATATTCAGATCTCGAACCCGGAAACATTGGTCATGGAGGGGCAGCCCTCTCCATTGAGTTCTCTTATTTTTCTTCTTTGCAAGAGATGAATTTGTTTACCCCGAATTTGGATAATCAATTAAAATTGTAGGTGAGGTATAAGATATGTGGCTATATCTTGTACTTATTTGTTAGAGAGAAGAAATATAAGAATATGCTATAAAGGAGCAACTGATGATCAATGATTCACTATAGACTCGTGTATCTACTAGTACGTGAGCGTTATTTGATTTGAGAAACGTAAGAAATAAGCACAACAAATATGGATCGAATCTGACGTATGAGAGGGAGATTTTGTATATATATTGCTATTCCAAGAGTTCTTGGAAATGCAGAAGCCAACCCCCTCAGAGGAGGACAATGCCCCTTATTTATAATAGTGCCCCATGGGCTTCATACAACATGAACAATAAAATAATAATGAAAAAGCTGTGAGTTGGGTTAGGTTGGATTAGGTTGACCGTACGATCTGACACCCGTACGATTGACAGTTGAACATGGCAGGACGCTATCGACGCGTGGCAACCGCGCAACGGATCTCCCGGACCACCGGCCATGATCAAACGGGCTAACGGCCTCGACCAAACAGATCAATGGCAACGATCGACCCGGTCATGGGGGAACCGGACCAAATGACGCCCTTCCTTTGCTCCGGTCCAAACACTCCTCCGGTTTAGAATGGGAGCCTTCATGCACGTTCTTGTTCTTTTCTCCCTTCGATCTTTGATCTCACCGGTTTAACATATATCTAATTTTTACCGTATACAGAATTAGTTGTTACTTCTTAAAATTGAGAAAGTTAAGTTTATTTTTATCTGAAGCATTAAACCACCCATTTTTAATGCCACTAAAAATACTTATGGTAGTGATAAAATTAAGGGGGGGCACTAGTAAGTAGAAACAATGGATTATTACATATGCTTATTAGCTAATCGGTTACGTTGCGACAAGAGAGAGTTGCTCAGATGGTAAGCGCCCTCCACTTTCAACCCGAAGGTTGCGAGTTTGAGTCACCAAGGGAGCAAGGAGGGAGCTCCTGGGGGGAGGGTCACGAAACAATGTCAACTACGGCAAATTGCTTTGAACCATATTATATACATAGACTCGTGAATCCTCTGCGTAATTTCACATATGATCACTTTTTCACCAAATCACTTAATTATATTTTCTAACACAAAAATCACATAATTTTGTTCTTAAAAAGGTCACATATAGCGAAAAATCAAACTTCTTGTGGGTGATTATTTTTTACTATGTCATTTATTTTTAATTTTTCTATTATCTTATTTATTTTTAATTTAATAAATACAAATTCAATTAAAAAATTCAACATGACTCAATCCAAAACTTATATTCGACCGGTAATTATCTATTACTCTTTTTTTAAAATAAAAATAGTCTAATAAATACAAATTCAATTAAAAAGAACCGATCCAATCCGACCCGACCAAAAATTCATATGCAAGAATTAAAGTACTATATGAAAAACATATATCTTATATATTTTTTTGTTTAGTATAAATATTGAGTGTGAATAATTTATTTATTTTTCGTTTTGAATTGTGGTAGGTGTGCTTTGAAAATTCTAAAATGACATAATAAGTTGTCAACCAGTAGTATATTACATGTGTTCGTGATGCGTCGACTCTCAAAATTCATATGCACAAAACTAAAATACTCTTATTAGATTTGATATATAAGAAGCATATCATATGCTATATCAATTATTTTTGCCAGTAAAATATAAAATCACATTCTTCCCTCATCTAAAAAGAATAAAAATATAAAATTATTATTATTATTATTATTATTTTATTTTTAATCAGAGACTTCAAAATTTCACCTGATCAATCATTGCAGTTCAAATCCCTTCTTTAAATTATTATTTACTTTGAAGTAAGTATCTGATGGGGAACAAAAATATAAAGTTGTTGATGCATATCTTATAATTTGATTTACAATAAGGAACATAAAAGGCTGGAGTAAGAAACTAAATTTTAAGGACTAATAGTTACTACTACTGGCATGGAAGTAATAATTTTTTCAGATTCATGACCCTTTTAATATTGTAATTTCAGCATATGATTTTTGGTGGGGTTGGGTTGGCGGTTCCTTTTAATTGAATTTGTTTATTATTTTATTTTTTTAAAAAAAGAGTAATAGATTATTATCGGTCGGAAATGAGTTTTGGATTGAGTCGGGTTGGATTTTAAATTGAATTTGTAGTTACTAAATTAAAAATAAATAAAAAAGTAAAAAATAAATAAAATAGTAAAAAATTATCACCCACCGAAAGTTGAATTTTCCTGCATATGTGACTTTTGTATTAGTAAGGACAAAATTATGTGACTTTTATATTAAAAAACATAATTAAGCTATTTTGGTGGAAAAAAAAGTCATAGTGGTATGTCCATGTGTGAAATTTTCCCGCAGAAAGGACAAAGAAAAGTTATTTTCAGCTTACGGCTCATTGAATATATGTGTTCCTTTTGCTACTTTGGCAGTTCAGTTAGTAATGTTAGTATCACTAACTATGTCACAGATCATTGAATTAAAATGGGTAATTAATCAAGCAAATTATTGAAAAAGTATGGACTTGACAGAACCTAGCTACTTGCTGCCAAACTAATATGCTATACATAGTTAAAATATTAAGTGTTTTTTTTTTCTATCTGTTTAATTTTTGATGGATTGAGTTATTTAATATTTATGTCAGCCAAAAGTAGCACATATTCATAAAATTAATTAAGATGTGCTAAGCTTCCTCGAATGCAATAATTATTTAAAAAAAAAAAAAGGAATCATCTGCTCCTTGGTCTGTGCATGTTATAATTATTGGAATCTGAAATATCCAAAAAGTGCAATTTGTATGAACCACATACTCTACCAACTTTGTGCCATTTAGGTAACACGGGAGGCAGGCAGATAACTGCAATAATATTTGGACAACACGTTCATTCAATTCGAGCGGTTGCCCTACGTTTAGTCTTCTAATTCGAAGGAATTATTAATTTTGAATTTCTCGTCCTTCCTAGTACAATTTTCAAACAGTAAACGATGACCATCAGCATAAACGTTGCTACGTTTTAATTTAAATATTAATTATAAGGACATAAGTTTTGGCTATTTAATTTGTCGTTATTGTTACTAACATGCGTGTCTTTCCACCAGCCACACTTATATTTCAGTCCAGTCACTTCTGGACGGATAACCGCGTTAGTAAGTTATTGCTCTCATTGGTTAAAACCGAAATCACATTACTATATCTTACTGAAGACTTCAGTAACCAAAACTTATAGCCTGTGACCAAATTTTTAAAATTAATTTATTTTGTTATTTTTTTAAAAAATACTTTTTAAAAAGTATTTTTGATAAAAAATTATTTGTGTTTGGCTAATTAATTAGAAAAGTACTTTTAAGCAGCAATTAGTATTTGGTCACTTTTTAAAAAAGTGTTTCTAATAGCCTGTTTGGCCAAGTTTATTTTTCTCCAAAAGTGCTTATTTTTCCAATAAGTGCTTATTTTAAAAAAGTGAGTTGTTTGGCCAAGCTTTTGGGAGAAAATAAATATTTTTTGAGGAGTAGCAAAAGCAGTTCTCCAAAAGCTTAAAAAAATAGCTTCTGCCCAAAAATACTTTTTTGAAAAGCACTTTTGAAAAAAATACACTTAGAAGCATTTTTTAAAAGCTTGGCCAAATATAAATTGCTGCTCAAAAGTGCTTTTTAAATTAATTGGCCAAACACAAATTACTTTTTGCCAAAAGTACTTTTTTTATAAGCATTTTTAAAAAAAAACACTTTTCAAAATTAGCTGATTTTAGAAACTTAGCCAAACAGGCTATAAGTGTATTTTTCTCAAAAGTACTTTTAAAAAAAATGTTTTTGGACAAAAACTATTTCTTTTAGCTTCTGAAAAATAGCTTCTGCTACCCCAAAAACACTTATTTTCACAAACGCCTTACTTTTTAAAAATAAACACTTATTCGAATAAATAAATTTTTATGAAAAAATAAGCTTGGCCGGCTATTACAATAGTAGAAGATTCGTTGAATCTATATTTTGATGGCGTCACCGACTACTATATATGTTGCGGTAAAATTTTAACTCGCCCAGTGTTTAAATCATACTAACAATCCCAATCAACAACTTCTTCGGAGCAGGGCATCGAAGCTTGCTCAAGAAAGTTTCCAGGTTGATTAGACTAATAATTGTCATATATGTATTCCTTCCACTTGCAAATTAATTTTTGAGATTTTTTTTTTGGTAAAAAATAAGCGAATATTTTAAAGTCCAGAGATTATTAATTAAATTTTTTAAAGTTGCCTTTTTTTTTTTTTTAATACTCGTAGTTTGCCCAAATTTCAAGACTCACTATTTCAACCTTAAGGAAAGATCGAGAAAAGACAAAGAATAATTTAGTCAAATTACCATCTGATCAATGCGATTGATTAGATTTTTCAATGAGTGTGTCACACCTCAAAAATTTATTTATTTTGGAATGGAGAGAGTATATGCATATAAACTTGTATTACTTAAACATACTTAATTAATTTAACATTTATTTACGAGGCATCAGGGGCAAATTTAGGTGGGCTTGAGGGTGTTCACCCGAACACCCTCGATAAAAAATTACACTGTATATGTATGATAGATTTTATTTATTTATGTATATATATAAATTTTGAATATCCTAAATAAATACAAAAGGTTAGCTCAAGTGATCTAGAGGGTTCAAACCTTACTCCAACATCCAAGGTTTGATTCCTAGAGACAATGTTATTTTTTATATTTAGCTTTTGTTATTTTTTTCAAACTGCTGAGTGAAAATTCTGAATCCATCACTGTAAGACATCATCCGTCTGGGCAGAGGAACTGGGGGAAAAATACATAATTCCACAAGTTGACTCGATGGTCCCCGAACAAAGTGCCATGGAGAGGAAAATACAAAGACTGTTTTTCGTTACAAATGTTTCAACAGCCTCAATTTAACTTTATATAAACTGAATCATAAAATTAGAAAAGGAGAAAACAAACAACCACCAACTGTGGTTTTGCATATATAGTTTAATTGTTTGATTTTCATCTCTCCTTGAGTCGAGGGTCAATCAGAAACAACTCTCTTCACAGTCACAAGGTAGGATTAAGATATGTACCGCGTACACTCTACCCTCCCCAGACACCACTTGGTAGTGATATATATTAGCCCTGATCCAAAAAGATGTCATAAGGAAAAAGAAAATTGGCAAAATTTAAAGAACTTGGCGAATTATTCGGGTGGCATTAGATTGTTTTTGACGCTGATCTTTTCATGAACTCATTTTTGAAGTTGCTAGATGGTGCTTTATGTCCAGCTTTTGCAAAGAGATGATAAACTGATGAATTGATCAATACCAATCTTCCCTATAAGCCTGGCAACCAGTTCAAATCGGACCGAACCGGTAACCGGTTAGTAAATCGGTCGGTTTCCGGTCTAAAAATCGGAACCGGCCACTGGTTCCGGTTAACCGGTTCCAAACATGGAAATCGGAACCGGCCAGTCCAAACCATAAAAAAAAAAACTTTTTGTTTTTTGTTTTTTTATAGTGTATATATATTATAGTATTTATTAGTATATTGCAGGTATATTTATATATGTTATATAAGTTTATAAGTAAAGTTTATATATTTACTAACTAACAACATATATGTATATATATATATATATATATATATATATATATATCAAGTTATATGCTTAAGTTATATTACATATACCTAAAATATACTAAGAATATACTTATAATATTAATATACTTAAGTTATAAAATAGAAGTTTACAAACTTAGAAAAAACTTAACTTATAAATAACTTAACTAATAGAAAAAACTTAACTTATATGTATTATAACTTAAATAAATATATGTGTTTAAGTTATATATATATATATATATATATATATATATATATATATATATATATATATATATATATATATATATATATGTTTCAGTTATATATATTATAACTTAAGTTTTTTCTAAGTTTATAAATTCCTATTTTATAACTTAAGTATATTTATATTATAAGTATATTCTTAGTATATTTTAGTTATTTTTCAAGTATATAACTTTCTAGTTTTTAATTTAAGTAGATGTATATTATAAGTATATTCTTAGTATATTTTAGGTATATTCCTAACTTAATATAAGTAAAAATATGAACACAAGTAAATAGAAGAAAACTCAATGAGTCATATATTTTATTCATTCATGGATAACAGTTATTTGCAAGTTGTAGTTTTTTTTAACTTGCAAATAATACATGAGTTGCAAAGAAATAGTAGAATAATAAAATAAAAAAGTGTCAATCATTTGGCTAATATCCGTCATATCATATTCGGTCATGGAGATATCTTCAAAGTCTTCCATTTGGTCCATTCCACTTGCTATCAAATCTTCAATCTCTTCCTCTTCGCCTTCCACCGCTTCTAAGTTTTGGTTGCGTCGCTCTGATCTAATCCAATCGCGAATGCACACTAGTACTTGCAAGCTAAATCCGGATAATGAGTGTCTATGTTTTCCAATTTGTTGTCTTCCTTGGCTAAATGCACTCTCCAAAGCCACGGTTGATATTTGAACCATAAGAATATCTCGAGCCATTCTTGAAAGTACCGGATGACTCGCCTTGTATCTCTTCCACCATGCTAAGACGTCCAAATCATCTAGTTCTTTGATAACCACATTTGGCTGCATCAAATAAAGGTGATATTCATCAAAGTTTGCATTATTAGAAGGAGCTAGTTGTGAATGTAAAACTTTTAAATTCGACAAACCCTTTAAGCCCTTTTTGCTACTTTGAGAAGTAGTAGGGCGTGGAGCAACGGATATAGCACTTTTTTCCAAATTAGAATAATGACTAAAAACGTTTCTAAACTCGGCATCAATCGCGAGCTCAGCTTCATTTAAAGATGGTTCAACTTCTTGGTCAATTTCTAAATAGTTATAAATTTGACCAACCAATGCTCTAGTATTAGACATTTTAAAATAAAGATTTAAAAGAGAACCGAATATAAATAAAGTTGGGATGGGAAAAAAATACTTCTTAAATTTTATTGTCATATTAAAAATGGCCGCTTGATAACCGGATTTATCTTTATACTCATATAAAACTCTAGATATTTCCGCTAAGTAGGCTAAAATTTCGGTTACCGTGGGATAGAATTGTCTAGAAAAGGCAGGAGTTGCATTATAAAATTTTTGTAAAAGTTCAATACATTCCTTAACATCTTCCCAATCGGTAATATTTAACCAATCATCACTATCCGTATTAAAATGGTTGTGAGCTTGTTGTATGGGAATCTTATAATCATATGCTTGTTGTAACATAATGTAAGTGTAGTTCCACCTAGTGTCAACTTCTACTTGAATTTTCCTAGGTCTAAGGCCATTTTCCACACAAGAATTCTTAAAATCTTTAATTTATGCCTATTAGCATTACAAAAAAGAAAAGTAACCGCATTTCTAACTTTTTGAATAGAATCTTCAAAATAGTTAAGATCAACTCTAACAATCAAGTTTAAAATGTGACAACTACATCTCACATCAAAAATATTTTTTAGCGGAGGGTTTAATTCCCTTTTAAAAGACCAACCGTCTTTTGTATTATTAAAAGCATTATCTAACGCAATACAAAGTGTTTTTCTATAAATGTTAAAAAATTTCATAATAGTAGACATTGAATCCGCTAAAAATTTTCCATCATGATGACCTTTCCCTTCATCATATAAAAAAACTATAATTCTTTTTTGCATCACCCAATTATCATCAACCCAATGACATGTAATAGCAAAAAAAATCTTACTTGTTAAGACTAAGACCCAAATCGGCGGTAAGAAAAACACTACAATTTAAAGAATTAAATACATGACGCAAACAAAATCTATATTTTTTATACAAATCTATAACATCCGCTCTACAAGTACTTCTAGGAATACCCTCAAATAACGGATTATAACAACGTTGAATATAAGTAACAAACCTCAAACCCGAAGGAAAGGAAAATGGTAAACAATCATAAGCTACCATTTTAGCTATTTCTACACACTCTTTTTTCTTGTCATACTTAAAAATTTTACCGATTCGTGGGTCTACTGTTATTTGAATACCCCCCACATTTGAACCCATTTGCTCTCCCAAACATCCTTATGTTTACCTCTCATATGATTCATTAGTGTACCCGTTCCACCATCCTTACTAGTTTGTTGCCTAAAAATAAATTCTTGTCTACATAAATTACATGTAGTTGTTTGTCTTTCCTTATCCTTAGTCATAAATTGCCAATTTTTAGCGGTTGGCTTACGAGTTCTTGACGATTTGTCTTGTGTATGTGATTGTGCAGGACCTATATCTCCTATGAGATTTTCAGGGGCTTGTGTTTCATCATCATCATCATCATCATCAATTTCATTAAAAGTGTCGGTATAATGTTGTTGCATTACCTCATAATCTAAAAGTGAATTATTTCCACCAATATCAATACCTAAATTAGGTGTTTCGTTCATGTCACGACCCAACCAGAGGGCCATGACGGGTACCCGGTGCTACCCCACCCGGGCACCTCTTAACGTGCATACACATTTACATCTAGGAGAGCTACATAGCTAAATCATACTTTTATCCCTCATTCATACTATTTCCATTGGGCAACGATACATTTATATCATCATCATCAACTATGCTCACAACAATGTACATAAGCTGACGAGGCTAACAAAATGATATCCAAAATATAGGCCGACAATGCCAAATACATCTAAGTATTTATATACATGTCTACGAGCCTCTAAGGAGAGTATGTCACATCATATAGGCGGGACAGGATCCCGCCATGCCCATAAGTATGTACACAAAAAAATAGATATCAAAAGTTGTAGCTCCGAATGAAATGGAGCTCCCCTACGTAGTCCCTGAGTAACAAAGCTATGGATCAAGCCTGTCTCCCTGGCCACCTGCGGGCATGACGTAGAGTCCACAAACAAAAGGACGTCAGTACGAAGAATGTACTGAGTATGTAAAGCATGATCAACATCATTATAGAAGCATAATAAACAACATAAGATGGGAGGTAGAAGAACCATCGTCATAAACCCTTACTTGCTTTTCATAAGGACATTCCATTTCTATGGCGTGATTTTGTACATACATCCATATCCGTATCCGTATTCGTATCTGTACTCATTTACACTTTCATACCCATATTCATATTCATAATCGTATTCATATTCATTTACATATTCATATTCATAGCATACCCGACCATGAAAGATTGGTGTTTCACATACCCGAACATGGCAAGGCTCGGTGATTATACATACCTGGCCCTACCAAGGCTTAGGGTTATCCGTACCCATCTACAGTGGTGCCCGCGCAATACATATCTTACCCGGCCATATAAGCTCGGGGTTACATAATAATCATACATAAACATATATATATATATATAAGAGCTCATAAGCATCTTTGACATCATTACTATCGTCGTTTTATTACATTTATCCTTAGGGGATCACTCATCGTATAAGGAATTTCATAGAGTCGTAACTTAGCGAGAATCATGAGCTTTAGTAGTTTTAAGGATAGAATCATTTAGAGGACATCATGTTTCATGAAAGAATAGATATATGGCCAAAGAACCATGCCTTATGAAAGAAGGGTTAGTCTTACATGCCTTTTCGTTCAACTATTCTACCGCTTGAACGTTCTCCTTCAATGCTCACGTTTCTACCTTCATTAGGGTTATACTAACACTAAAAAATTGATAGCTTAGCATACTTGACTAAAGCTAGAAAAAAATTGGACAGCATCTCCTTTATTTATATGACTTCCTCCATATCATATATCAACTCCCAAACATCTATGATAACATTCACAACATCATAACAATAGTCTTCATTCACCTACATTATCTATATTCTTCAATTCGCTTCAAATCGTCCATATCCATGGTCATAGCACACGATTACATTCACTCATATACAATGTCTATCCCATGTTCTTAACATCATTTATAACATAATCCTAATCACAACATATCAAGAATCATGACTCAATCCAAGCTATTACTCAAAAATGACACTATTCCCACATTCATGACCCATTTTCTATTTCCTTCTACAATCCAAGTCTTTCAACCTCTCAATACCTTAAACAACATGAAAATACCATAAAACTTACCTTGGATGGTGTAGGAATGAACCTTGGGTGGAAACACTTCACTTGAGCAAAACCCTAGTTCCACCTCCACTTGGATTTCTTGTCTTGGATAAACTTTAATGAGTTTCTTATGCTTGATTCTATTGGTTTGATGAAGTTGATCATTAATATCTCTTGAATTCTTGTGGGAGAAGTGTGGAGAAATATTCTAGAGAGTTCTAGAGAGAAGGGGAGTGAAGGGGAAATAAAATAAAATGAACTTGATCCCTTATTAATAATACTCCATCTGTCCCGACCAATTTCTACGGACCAACATACGGTCCGTATAAATTATACTGACCGTATGTCTGGCCGTAGATTTGGTCCAGTGAGACTGGCCATCTGGGCTGATTATACGACCAAACATACGGCCAGTATATTTTATACGGCCAGTATGTTGGGCCATATAATGCCCAGTTCTTCTGAACTCATTCTCGTCGACTCGTTTGATCTTCAATCCTTATGGAACCTTCTTAACACTTGTTTATCACCTCATTAACAATCTAAGGGACGTTATAACTCTTCTCCAAAACATCATTAAGTCATCATTAACTTGTTACTCGTAAATCCTTCCCGATACATATCGTATGCCTTGCCTTCTCTTGGCAAACTTTCTTCTTTTACCACGAATGTCTTTGAAATCTCAATTAGGGTCATCAAATGTTATTCCTTACTTATTGCAATATCGCATACTTCGTGTCCTCCGCTAGTCTATTCATTGTGCATCAACGCGAAATTTTCCGAGGTATAACAGTTCACAAATGTTTCCTCATTAAACCCACCACTAACAATACCACTACTACCGGCACCATGTCTGAATCTCTTCGCCATTATTAAATAGAATTAATTCTAATCACACTCAAATAAATCATAAAAAATAAATTGCAACAAATTAGATTGCTAGAATTAAATTGCGTAAATTAAATAGCGGAAAATAAAGATAGAGTTGGAACGAAGGTACCAAATTGCCGGACTAATTTCCAACAAAATGAAGGCGGCTAGAATTGCAAATCCACCAAAGCTTTGGAGCTACTTCGGATTGTTGCAAAATCACCAACTCCACCAACAATTTTTTTTATAATTGCAAAATTAATAATTGAAACTAGAATAAAATTTTATAATATTTAATTGAGAGAAATTTAAAATGGCTAATTGTTGCAAAGTAGCTATAATTGAGAGAAAGAGAAGAGTGAATTGGTGTGGATTAAAATTGAAAATGGAGAAGAGTTTATATAGGGGTGGGAGATGGATTAAAGTGTTAAAAAAAAAATTGGGCGGGTTAGGAAGCCAAAAGGGGAGTTTGGAGCCGTTGACAATTGCCATTTTTGCAAAATGGAACATTGGCCAACGGTCCAGCCCAGTCATGAAACGGCTACTTTAACAAAAAAAAAAAAAAAATTGACCGGTTAACCGATTTTAACCGGTCTAATTCTGGTTTACCGGTTAACCGGTCCCAAAAATGCAAACCCGAACCGGTAATAAATCACCGGTAAACCCGTTCCACCGGTTCCAGGTAACCGGACCTGTTGCCAGGCTTACTTCCCTATCAAACTATGATATTTTAGCAAAGGCTGATTTAAGATGGGACATTTTACGATTTTGTTTTTAGCTGAGTTCGTTGTTTCTTTCAAATTATTTTTTACATATGCAAGAAAATTAAGATGAACATGTATTCTAAATTCACTTACAAATCCTGAATTTATCGTCATCTCCACATGCATCTTTGTTGGTGCTTTCAGTCTTTGAAAATGTTGAATCGGTACAAAATATTTTTTTGTTAATTCAAGTTCCAGACACATCTTCAAATACTTACCTCGGAAAGCTGATTTTGTAAAATCTAGAGACCTTAATCTTTGCGAAAGCCTTGAGCTATCTCTGAACTGCCCCCGGAATGAGAATATTTCAGTCACAAATGTTATATTTGGCATAACATTGCAGGGAAAGTATAAAGTAACAAGGGCAAAGGACCAATCAATAATCTATTGCCACCAGACTGAATCTTAAAATGAAACCACTGGACCGATTTATTGGGCTGGAAACTCGCAAATGTTTAGCAGCCAGGTACATCTAGGTTCAATGCCAAGCCTTACTCTAATCTTTACGCTATAGAAACTGGGTCCAAAATTTTGGATCGTGACAATTCTCCAAGCTCAACCTTTGCAAGAAATCAAGAATGGGAAAATAAAAGAAAACCACGCTTACATTTAGAAAAACAGAGGATTACAATCCTATTGAGACATTCCATTCATAAAGCAAACACTAAACATTCAACAAGAGAGTGAGCATCTACATTTATTCACTTCTTGAAGATGTAAAACTGAACACCCCCCGCAAGGGGTCAACAAAAGTAGTCATACGTTCATTTGATCGAGTGACTAACCACTTTAAACTTCCATTTCATCATCTTCGTCAACTATTTCTTCAATCCTCATTTTCTTCACTGCTTGAGCAGCATCACTCCTTGGCCCATTAGGGAGCTGAATCAGCACATCAGATTTTTTCCCAGTAGCAGCATTGACAAGCCCTCCATTTTTCTCCACCCTGTAAGTTAGATCTTTCCCACCAATTCCAGCATCTATGTACACAGTTGAATTCTCATCGATTTCCTCCTTCACAAGCATCTTTGATAATTCCGTTACAACTTTCTTCTCCAACCACCTCCTAATAGGCCTTGCACCATAAACCTGCATGCCATTAATAGCAAAAGTTAGTACACCTCCTTGTCAAAATTACCATGAAACGTAGAGTTAAATACTAGAAATTAGCACTTACCGGATCATAACTTTGAGCAAGTATCACGTCTAACGCTGTCTCAGTAACACCCAAGGCAATACCCCTCTCAGCTAAACGGCCTGCCACATCTTTCAGCTGGTGACGGCATACTTGTCTCAACTGCTCGTGTGACAAAGGATCAAACACAACAATCTCATCAAGCCGATTCAATAACTCCGGCTTAAACTGCTTCCTCACCTGGCACAAAAAGATATGTGAACAACTATCTATTTAACAATGAAAACTTTCCCGCAACAGCACACGATGTTGAACTTTTTGCAGCAAATTAGATGTTCTAACATACCTCCTGCATGACCATTTCGCGAGCCTTCTCCATGGTGCACTTGCCCATTAATCCTGACAAAAGATATTCCGCTCCCAGATTTGAAGTCATTATGATCACACTGTTAGTAAAATCCACAGTGCGACCTTGACCATCAGTTAACCTTCCGTCGTCCAACACTTGAAGCAAGGTATTAAACACAGTAGGATGAGCTTTTTCCACTTCGTCAAAAAGCACAACACTGTAAGGGCGCCTCCTCACAGCTTCAGTAAGCTGTCCTCCTTCCTCATGTCCAACATAACTGCAGACACAGAACAAACATACTCAGCCTTCATCACTCGAGACACAAAACTATTAAGTACCTAACGAAAAGTGGAGCTATCCTGCTCTACATTTGTGTACCATCCGATATAGTTTACTCGAAAAAGTATTTTTTATTCTATTATCATTTTAATGGCTAAAGGGTCCTTACCCAGGTGGAGCGCCAATCAACCGAGCAACAGAATGTTGTTCCATGTATTCAGACATGTCAATTCTGACCATCAATTTGTCATCATCAAAGAGCTGCTCAGCAAGAGCTTTAGCAAGTTCCGTCTTTCCAACACCAGTTGGCCCCAAGAAAAGGAATGAACCAGTTGGTTGTTGTGGCCTTCCTAATCCAGCTCTAGACCTTAACACAGCCTCAGCAACAGCTCTAACTGCATGATCTTGTCCCACTACTCTTTGGTGCAATCGATCAGCGAGACCAATCAATTTCTCTTTCTCATTCTGACCAAGCCTTGAGACAGGTATACCGGTCCAGCGACTAACCACTTCCGCGATCTGTTCAGGTCCCACAGTCTCTGTTAACATTGTACTCTCATCTGAGGTACTTTCAAGCTTTGTTATTGCAGTTTCCACTTCTTGGATTGCACCATATCTGAGATCTGCCGCTCTAGCAAGATCATATCTCCTTTCAGCTTCTTGTAAAGCATACGTGAGTTCATCGCGCTTTTGCTTAAGCCTGCGAAGCTCATCAATCCGCTCCTTCTCTTTCTTATACCTCATCATCAAAGGCTGGAGTTTGTCCCTCAAATCATCAAGCTCTTTTTTAACCTGAAATATTGATTGATATGTTATTTGTACACATTTCACCATATATGTTTTAGAATACTAGGTAAAAGCACTACTGGGAGATTAAAACACTTACTTCAACAAGTCGAGCTTTGCTAGCTTTGTCTTTTTCCTTTTCAAGAGCATGATGTTCAACTTCTAGCTGAATCCTCTTCCTTTCAAGGTTATCAATTTCTTCTGGTTGACTATCAAGTTGAACTCTCACATTTGCACAAGCCTCATCAACTAGGTCAATGGCTTTATCTGGCAAATGTCGACCTGAAGCAAAATATACAGATCAGTT
Organism: Lycium barbarum; assembly: GCF_019175385.1. Classification (NCBI taxonomy): domain Eukaryota; kingdom Viridiplantae; phylum Streptophyta; class Magnoliopsida; order Solanales; family Solanaceae; genus Lycium; species Lycium barbarum. The sequence continues at coordinate 137,774,093 of NC_083339.1, forward strand.
ATCTTTGCATCTAGTATGAGCACATGATTATTGCTAACTGGCAAATGATAAGCCAGACAACTGCCGCAATTCTCCATAGCAAAGAGTTGGAAAACCTTCAAAGAAAATTCATTTTAATAAAATGACATTTATGACACCACAACAAAAAGCTTAAAAGGTTATCACCTTGCAAACCGGAAAGAAGCAGAAATATTTTTATCATCTAAAACAGGACATAATTCAGTTATATCAACTAAAAACTAGCTTCATGTCCACCCTGCTATATTTCAGGAAATCTTTTCCGGACCACCAGAATACAATCTTAAGATGCATCACATTCGATTAAATCATCATATTCTAAAATTAGTGACATAATGGGCGAAATTTGTAAAAGTTCATACCTGTGATGTATCGAGACGAAAGCTGGGCTGCAATAATAAGAGCCCTATCCTGAATTTTCACACCATGATGACCTTCATACTTCTCCTTCAACCCTCTTAGGATACTTATAGTATCCGGAACACTAGGCTCCGCCACATAAACCTGCTGGAAACGCCTCTCGAATGCAGCATCTTTCTCCACATACTTCCTATACTCTTCCAAAGTTGTTGCACCAATACACCTTAATTGTCCCCTAGCAAGCATTGGCTTAAACAAATTAGCAGCATCCATTGACCCTTCAGTCCTACCAGCACCTAACACCAAATGTATCTCATCAATAAAGAGAATCACTTTCCCTTCTGCTTCTTCCACTTCCTTCAAAACAGCCTTCAACCTTTCTTCAAATTCACCTCTGTATTTTGCTCCAGCAACTAAAGCTCCCATATCCAACGCTATAACCCTAACATCAGCCAAATTACTCGGAACATCGCCTCGAACGATCCTTTGTGCCAACCCCTCAACTACTGCTGTTTTACCAACACCGGGTTCTCCAATAAGCACGGGGTTATTCTTCGTCCTCCTCGATAAAATCCTAATAACTCTTCGGATTTCTTCATCCCTACCAATCACAGGATCAAGTTTCCCTGCTTGTTCCACAAGATCACGACCATAAGTCTTAAGTGCTTGAAACGTAGTGTCCCCGGTAGCACTTTCCACTTTCTTTCCTTCCTTTCCTCTAAGTTTCTCAACTTCAGATTTCACTCTTGCTGCACTAAGACCAGCTTCTTTCAAAAGATCAACAATTTGGGAATCTTCAAGAAGTCCTAAAATCAACAAATCAACCGCCAAATGGCTATCACCGCGCAATTTCTGCAACGATTGTGCTCGGCGGAGAACTTTTATCAGTGAAGTGCTTGCTGGAACTTCATCAGGTGCTGGTGTTTGTGAAGGTATTTTCTTTTTAGCTTGATTGAATACCCTTTCAACTGCATTAGCTGATTCTTCACTACCAGCAGCATTAACAATTGCTTGTCGGAAAATACCATTGTGATCAGAAATTAAAGATACAGCCATATGCAAGGGTGTTATTTGAGCATGCCCTAAGGATGTAGCTAGTTCATGTGCCTCAGCAAGTGTCTCATTTGTCTTGTGTGTAAATTTTTCAGGATTCATGATGACTTACGCGAATTTCAACAAACTGCAACAATAGAACACACAATGAGAATCAAATGAATCATACTAGTAAAATTTACAATACCAGTATATAAATCTATAGGAAGAACAAGAAAACCCAACAGAAAAAAATTATCAGTAACCAACTTATTCAATTACTCAGAAGGTCACTCAACAATCCGAAATTAGGAAAAAAATCACTTAACTATGCTCATATTACTCAAAAGATCACTCAACTGACCAAATACCTGTTTTACTATTTTAATATTATGATTTTTTCTTCTTTAATCTATACTATGGACATGAACACATACAGATAAATAAAACCTTATTTATAAAGTGAAAAACATTTTTCAAGCATAGATACTGGTGTAAAAATAAAATAATTGAGCCTAGTTTTCAAGCATATTTAACGTATATGATATAAGAGTATCATAGTATATAGCTCATTTTTTTCTTAGATACATAAATCAACTGATTCACTTATAATAACTAACCCCAATAAAAATTCGACTCAATGATCAATATATAGCAAAACCGGCTTATTATTTTAAAGAAAAGATGACATGTTTCAGCAAACGCAACTAACCGAACAACAATGCATGACTTCCCAAATCTAAAAAATTAAAAAGAACTGAAAATTGAAGAGAAAATTTTTAGTGACATAATAATAAGAGACATGAAAGCATACCTTCAACAAGAAACGAACTGTAATTGTAAGAGCAGAAAAAAGAGAATTGCTTTTGATGTGTTTGTTTGGAGTGTTTGGTTCAATATACTGCAGGGAAGATGGAAGGGAGAGAGTGCTTATGTTAAGGGAAACAGAGGAGTCTGGAAGTTTAGACGGGTGAGTCTAGAACGTACCAGAAAAAACAAATAAGGAAAATAAAAATAACCTAGAACTTTCCACACTTTTTTTTTTGTCTCCTTCACGGCCACGTGGCAACTCTATGATTACGTGGGTCTAGTCATATTTGTGTATCTGGTGACTACTAGACTGACCTGGAATATAGATTTCTCATAAAATCTTATGCTCCCTCCTAATTTCATTTGGCACATAATTTAAAAAATAAAAGATGATTTTTAAAATGTATGTTTCGAAATAAATCTTTGATATTTGTGTAACGGTAGACCATAATATTATAAAGGTAAATTATTTTTAAATATAAAATGTGTTAATTTTTTTGAGATAAATTAATAAAGAAATTAGGATAATTTTTTTGGGATAGAGGGAATATAATTCACTTTGGGTCCCGTGTTTCGTCGCAAAAGAATTGGGGTCATTCGCACAAATGCACTTATTTAGGGGTGGTCTTCAGTTCTTGCCCCTGGTCTTTAATTTTTGTATTTCAGCACTTTAAGTGTGGCCGAAAATATTCTTGAAAATTAAAGGGCAATTTGCACAATTGCCCTTCGTTGTGGGTGGCCTTTGATTTTTGTCTTTTTGTCCTTCGCCTAAAATACTTTGAGGTTTTGGGTTCGAATCACGACTTAGTCATAAAAATTTTAAAAAATTTCAAGATAAGACTTTACAAAAAGTCTGCCTTATGCTGTAGACTTTGCCTTAAGTATAACAAAATGTCTGCCGCATAAGGCAGACTTTTTGCAAAGCCTCGTCTTGCGAAATTTTTTTTTTTACTGAACAGGGGTTCGAATCTAGAACCTCGGAATATTTTCGGCCACCTTTTCAAGCGAGGACAAAAATTAAAGATCACCCCAAAAGAAGGACAATCCGCTCAAAAAATGAAAATTAAAGTGCCGAGGTGTGAAAATTAAAGACCAGCAATTTGAGGGACAAAAATTAAAGGCCACCGCGTTTGGAGGCAATCCGCGCAAAAAAATGAAGAATTGCAGTTTCTTTTGTTTCACTCCCTCTGATACTCTGTTCATGTCTTTCAAAAATAATTCAAAATTAGTGTTATTTAAAAAATTAAGATATTATTATTTTTCCCAACTTACTCGTGCTATATAATAAGTGTGCAATTTTTTAAAAGGTTTTTCCATTAATTTTTTATACTTTTAAGAGATAAAGGGTAATGTAATTAAATGACCTTTTTAATTAATCTAATTAACTAGAAATATTAACGAATGTGTCACACCCTAGAAAGTCATTTGAAAAGGATTGGAGTAATAATAATTTATACAAAAAAAGTTGGCCTATTTTGCAGTTTCATTTTCAAGAGGAAGATGATAGAAAATAACTGCATCTGTCAATAGAAGAAATGTATTAAAAATTATATGAGCTATAATGTCACACATTTGAATCACGTGATGCTTATGAGATTACATAAATCACTAGAACAAATTATAAGTTTGACTCGCTTAAATTACTTTACTACTATATAGAAGCATGGGTTAAACCCCATGCTTCGTCGTCCGTTTTTTACTTAAAAAAAAAAAATACTACTATATAGAAGCATGGGTTAAACCTCATGCTTCGTTGTCCGTTTTTCACTTAATATAGAAGCATGGGTTAAACCCCATGCTTCATCGTCCGTTTTTTACTTAAAAAAAAAAAATACTACTATATAGAAGCATGGGTTAAACCTCATGCTTCGTTGTCCGTTTTTCACTTAATATAGAAGCATGGGTTAATATAAACCCCATGCTTCATCGTCCGTTTTTCACTTAAAAAAAAAAATACTACTATATAGAAGCATGGGTTAAACCCCATGCTTCGTCGTCCGTTTTTCACTTAAAAAAAAAAGTGTAGGCCCCAACTAAACATCAACCAATATTAAAAAAAAAAAAGTGTGGGCCCCAACTAAACACCAACCAATATTTGAAAAAAAAAAAGTGGAACCCACCATCTCCAAACTCAAGGAAAAAAAAAGTGAACCCCATATTAACAAAATTCAGTAATATAAAAAAAATGAATCCCATATTAAAAAAACAAACAATGCCAAAAAAAAAGTACATCCCATATTAAAAAATCAAAACAATATTTATGTAATTTCCAAAATATCTCATTAAATCAATAATGATGGATTCATTGCCACATGTGTATCAATTCATTAGTGCTAAAAATTGTAGGCCCCATATATATTAAACAACAACTAATATTACAAAAAAAAATTGTGAGCCGCATATTAAACACCAACGAGTATTAAAAAAAAAAAGGGAAGAAAAAAAGTGGAACCCACCACATCCAAACTCACAGGAAAAAAAGTGGAACCCATATTAACAAATCAAGCAATATTAAAAAAAAGTGAATCTCATATTAAAAATAAACAATGTTAAAAAAAAAATTGTGGGCCCCATATTACTGGAACCCACCACATCCAAACTCACGGGAAAAAAAAAGTGGACTCCATATTAACAAAATCAAGTAATATTAAAAAAAAAAAAGTGAATCCCAAAAACAAACAATGTTAAAAAGAGCCGGTTGGGCTCCTTTTTCGTCGTCCGTTGTGGGCCCCATAAAAAAAATTGTGGGCTCCATATGTATTAAACAACAACTAAAATAAAAATTAAAAAATGTGGGCCCCATATATATTAAACAACAACTAAAATTTAAAAAAAAAATTGTGGGCCCCATATATATTAAACAACAATTAATATTACAAAAAAAAAATTGTGAGCCCCATATTAAACACCAACCAGTATTAAAAAAAAAAAAAAAAAAAAAAAAGTGGAACCCACCACATCCAAACTCACGGGAAAAAAAAGTGGACCTCATATTAACAAATCAAGCAATATTAAAAAAAAAAAAGTGAATCTCACATTAAAAAAACAAACAATGTTAAAAAAAATGTGGGCCCCATATTACTGGAACCCACCACATTCAAACTCACGGGAAAAAAAAAGTGGACCCCATATTAATAAAATCAAGCAATATTAAAAAAAAAAGTGAATCCCATATTAAAAAAAAACAAACAATGTTAAAAAAAAAATCTTAGAAAATCAAACAATTAAATCAATAATGATGGACTCATTGTCACATGCGTATCAACCTATTAGTGGGAGCAAATGAAATTATTGTACAGCAACATACTTAAAATACTTATATATTAAAATAAGATAGAATTTAATTACTTTTTCATTTTTTCCTTACTCTAATAAATGTGAAAAGAGATTAATGTCATAAAAGAAAAAATAATATTAAATGGAGATCAAATAATTAATAACGTAAATTAGTGAAATTATAATTCTAATTGACGTTTCCTTAAAAAGTCGTGTAAAAAACAACATGACAAGTAAAATGAGTTAAATAAAAAATATTTACTAAAAATTAAAAAATAGAAGTTCTTCATGGCCCCATATTAAATACCAACCAATATTAAAAAAAAAAAAATCCCAACCAATATTTAAAAAAAAAGTACAAAAAGTGGAACCCACCATCTTCAAACTCCGGGGGGGGGGGGGAAGTGAACCTCATATTAACAAAATCAAGCAATATAAAAAAAAACGAATCTCATATTAAAAAAAAAAACAAACAATGTCAAAAAAAAAGTGCAGACTTTGTATTTGTAGCAAACACTAATATAATAAAGTTTTAAATACGGAGCACAAAATACAATGTTATATTAATCGTGTTTTGAACATAGTATCCTATATTGACAAAATCAAGCAATATAAAAAAAAAAAAGTGAAACAAAATCAAGCAATATAAAAAAAAAGCGAATCTCATATTAAAAAAAAAACAAACAATGTAAAAAAAAAAGTGTAGATTTTGTATTCGTAGCAAACACTAATATAATAAAGTTTTAAATACTGAGCACAAACTACAATGTTATATTAATCGTGTTTTGAACATAATATCCCATATTGACAAAATCAAGCAATATAAAAAAAAGTGAATCCCATATTAAAAAAACAAATAATGTCCAAAAAAAAGTGCAAATTTTGTATTCGTAGCAAACACTAATATGCACTATTCAACAGCAAGGAACTACTATTTTGAACATAGTATATATATATATATGCATAAAAATAGTGCAAACTAATAATGTCCAAAAGGGTGGGCCCCATACTAAACAACACCAACCAATATAAAAAATAAAAAAAAATAAAAAAGAAACTATATAAAGCATGGGTTTAGACTCATACTTCGTCGTCCGTTATCCCTTTAAAAAAAAAGGTGGGCCCCATACTAAATAACACCGAGCAATATCAAAAAAAAAAAAACTGAACCCCATATTAAAAAAAATATAATGTTAAAAAAAAGTGTTGACTTTGTATTCGTAGCAAACACTAATATTATAAAGTTTTAGATACGGAACACAAACTACAATGTTATATTAAACGTGTTTTGAACATAGTATATGTATATATATTATATGCATAAAAATAATACAAACTAATGTTATATTAATCGTGTTTTGAACATAGTATATATATATATATATGCATAAAAATAGTGCAAATTAATAATGTCAAAAAAAAAAAGTGCACTCCATATTAAAAAATCAAACAATATTCATGTAATTTTCAAAGTATCTCATTAAGTCAATAATGAATTCATTGCCACGTGCGTATCAATTCATTAGTGGGAGCAAATGAAATTGCTTTTCTTCAAAAGATTAAGTAATCAGACCATACAATTTTCTTTCTTTTTTTATATTAGCCTGAGATCTAATCTAGATATTAAACTGTTGTATCTGCTATTCCGCCATGTCATTTATTTGTTATGTTTACTAAAATAAATATACTTAAAATATTTAAAATAAGATAGAATTTAATTATTTGCCGATTTTGTATTCGAAGCAAACATTAATATAATAAAATTTTAGTTACGGAGCACAAACTACAATGTTATATTAATCATGTTTTGAACATAATATATATATATGTTGGGCCCGTGCGCAGCACGGGCATAGGCCGTCTAGTAAGGCTATATAAATTTGAAAGGTTTACATATGTGTAGACATTACCATGGAAAGTGGGATTACAAGACATGGTGTGATAATTATTTAAAGTAAACTGTTAAAAAATTGCATTGAACGTCTACATTCCTTTTTGGTCCAAGAACTTCTATTACATGGATAGTGGATTAGGATATTAAGAGAGTAGACTAATATGATAATCTTATGAATGTGAAGGAAAAGGAACTACTATTTCTTAAGCCGTAATATGCCAACTTCTAACATTTGGCCATTTAGTTATGAAGTTAAATTAAGACGATTCTCAACTTCAATCTCAAAAGTTTGAGGTTAGTTCTAAGATGGTTAAACTCCAAAAACTTTATAGAATTCGACTGTTCTTTAAACATGGTCCTAAATACAACTATCCCCGCACCTGTCCGAAGAAGTAGGAAGTGTGAAGAAGTGACACGAAATCACTGATCCAGCATAGTGGGAACTACAGGTAGTGGCTCGAAGTCTAAGTTCTTGTATGAACAAGTCTATGTTCTTAATTGAACCGTAAAGCTTCATAGGGTCTTTCTGTTCAGGTGCAGGTAGTTTGATCTTGACAAACATAATTACATGCGCCGTTCACCATAGCGTGACCAATTTGAAAGATCACATAAAGTAGTTGAAATAACTGAGTCTGATCGAGTAAAAGACACTGAATGGAAACACGATCCAACATCAAGTAATCACTTCAGTAACAACTGGAAAAAATTGCTCAACGAAACTTGATTAGAACAGAACGAAGCATCTTTGCCGCTATAAGCAAGAGTGCCCTCATTAATCTGTCACCCTCGTTTACCTTTAAATTAGATAAGATGCTCCTGCAGATGCATGGAAACCTCAATCATCCCAGAACACAGAAGCCCAAGCTGCTCCCGTGGTTCTTTGCAGCCAGAATAAAATTAAGACTATCAGATTTTCGTGAAGAAGTTTTACAATGATCCTTGTGGAGACCTTTTTCATAAAGCAAACTAAAAGAACAGAAACTGAAGGGTGCAAGTGAGCATGCTTTTGCCCCTCGCTTTGGTATGGATACAAAATAACTGCTGAATTGAGCGAGGTAAAGAAAAGCCAACAGCAAGGCGTACTAAGCTTCAAGTTTCATCTATAAATAGCTCGCTGATTAAAAAAAAAAAAACAGGTTATATCCATCTTAAACAACAATTCATATGAACGGAAGATAAAAAGGGTAACAACAGTTCTTCTACGGCTCATCGCCAAATTCAGCATGAGAAAGACCTCTGAAAGTATAAACCTAAGGTAAGTCGGTGATGTATAACTGAACAACATTCAGGCTCTTGCCTCGTTTCAAATCCCAGGCTGTGACACTCCTATGCAAATTTGCCTGGCAAATGTAAACCTGAATCAAGAAAGGTCTTCAATCAAAAAGAATCCACGGTGTGCATGCAGTTTGTTGAAAACTAGAAAAGTAGTTCTTCACAGAAAGGAATTTAGCACTTAAGTTTCCAAGAAACTCTGGTTAAAAGTTGATAAAAGATGTACATCTCAATGAAAAGCACGCGTCATCACTTCACCATCATTCCTAGCTCTGTTTTTTTTTTTTTTTTTTTTTTTTTTTAAGAATGAATCAATCATTCCTAACTCTGGATATTATACATACAGATATGCTAACCATTAGAAGTATGCTAGAACCAATATGCTCATTCATTAAGTGATGATAATTTTACTACTACAACTGCTACTCTACCACAAAAAACTACTTGACCATTGTGCAGCCACAAACTCTATTAATAACAACAAGCTTTCCAGCTTAAAATTCTATCAATGTCTCCGGATGGAAAATAATTATTGCCACTAGTCTGCAAATCTAACAAAAAATCCATGCACTTGACCTAGTTCAATTGCTACAGCCAAACACCAACAACTACGCATAAACTCCAGTAATCAATTTACCAGCAAAACAGGACATTCAACAATCAATCTTTCAATGGATGCAATAAACTCGTGATTTAGTAGAGTTGAAGACAAAAGATGATGGGGCAAAAAAGCTCTCTAGAGGACATGTATATGCAAGATGAAAACAAAACTCGGCATGTCATACATTCATCACAAAAGAAGCTTTGACATCTTATCACAGAAAAAGCATGTCATACAGAGAGCTTAAATTAGTTCACATCCAACACTCACTTGTCTTAGATTCCACGCCATTACGTTTTAGTCCTCCTCACTGTCGTAAACAATTGCCATTCTGCGATGAGTTGTTGTCTTCCTTGGAGGAGATTCTTCATCTGACTCAATCCCTTTCCGCTTACTTGGTCCTGATTCCCTAACATCTTGCTTCGGCTCCTGATAAATTTTGGACCACAAAAAGGAGGACGAAAAGTGAGAGAAATGAAGTAAATGATCAAAATTCAGATAAGTAAATTCATCAAACTGCATGGAATCGGAATGGGAATCGCAAGTTAATAATTTAGCATGCAAAACAGTGTTAATCAGCTCAGAACCAAGAATTTTAACCATAATAGAGAACTCCAAAAAGAACTAGAAGGACCATGTAGAAAGCATATTTTTGTGATCCATCAACTTTAGTGCAGGTAGGAGGTAGCATATTAATGGGGAACATTCTGGTTACCAAGGTTGAAGTTTTAGAGTGATTTCACTGTAATCTATGTTCCCTTCCAATCTTTCCTCTAGAAGCGCCATAAAAGCATGTAGCCTGAGCCTGCTGAGGTGTGGTTTCTCAAGACTGCGATTGTTAACAAGGTAAAATCCTATTTGAATTACTTTTTGTCAACTAAAATTAAAAGCTAGACTGAAACATGTCAACCGTCATTGAATAATCGAATTTTACCGGGAGATCCCCTGATTGCTGCATTAATTGACTCCAAACAGGACTGATCACCAAATACATTGACCGTGATCATCATGCTCAGAAGAATCAAACTTCAGAAGAGAAATTAAAGAGAGGATGGGAGAGTGAAAGATATAAAAGGCAGGAAATTCTTCAAGATCAGTGCCATAAATATTTTTCCATCTTCCATTAAAATCTACAGCTTCGTTGATGTTAGAAGTCCCACATCGGTAGTGAGATGGGTAATTGGTCCCGTTATATGGTCTTCGCAATCCCCCCCCCCCCCCCCCCAATGAACTAGCTTTTGGGGTTGAATTAGGCCCAAGGTTCATTTAACATGGTATCAGAGCCAAGCCATCCCAATTTCTTCGTTCACCGATGTTCGGCCCCCTTATTATATTGTCCACGCTCTAGTTAACTGGGTCTGGGCATATGAGGGAGTGTTAGAAGTCCCACATCGGTAGTGAGATGGGTAATTGGTCTCCTTATATGGTCTTGGGCAATTCTCCCCTCATGAGCTGCTAGCTTTTGGGGTTGAGTTAGGCCCAAGGTCCATTTAACTGTTGATTTCATATTGTTTCTGAAAAGATCTCGTTTGTTTAGAAGTTAGATTCCGTTTTTTCTTCCATTATGCTTGCGTACCGAAGTATCCCCCCTTCTTTCATCATTCGATGTCGCTAATGCTGCCTCAGCATGACCACAAGCGCACGAAAAACTGAACATGCATCTTCATCTGACCTCTCACATGGAGATTAAATTTATTGAAGAAAACTTTAGCTAACCATACGGAGATTATTTGGAAAGATGGAAGAGTAGAGATTAGGCAAATTAATGTGCTGGCTAGGGAACTGCCCCTGATGGCAGTCTTTGGCTTAGGTAAATGCAATGCAACGATTTGGTAAGTTGAAGATGGTGGCAGTATATGATAACACTTTACAAAGAAAGGGCGATGGTGTGTGGTAGGCGAGACAGAAGTTAGGTTTCGGCAATTTAAAATAGAGCTTCAAATTCTTCATTACTGTTGAAGAAATACATCGACTTCTGCCTTTTACTTCAAGAACTTTACCTGTACATCGAACATAATGCATTTCTCATTTTATTTAAAAGAAGGAAACTACAGGGAGAATTTCATAACCACACATCAAACTCCCTAAAAATGCCAAAACATTTTGAAATCCATACAGCCAGCCCCAAGTTGGAATCCATTAAAAATTAAGCAATGAGCCCAAGTATTTTGCCTTATCAAAAAATACGAGCTCAACTATTCTGAAAATCGATATAGCTACTCATAACACACCTCATTTCATCCATTTATTTAAAATCTTACATTTTTTTCTTAACAGGTAAATATGATTTTCTCTTACATTTATGTATAATCTATGCTGATTTATTGGGGTGTGGCCCTTTCCCGAACCCTACTAATGCGGGATGCTTTATGCACCGGGCTGCCCTCTTTTAACTCTTGCAGTATGTATAACCTATGCTGATTTATTGATATTCTACGCCTCAAATAACTACGCATTGCATATGACCTCACTAACTTCTCCAAAATGGATTTTTGCACCTGCCGGCAATGGTTTACTCTTTGCTTTCATTTACCAACTTCTCCATGAAATATGATTTTTTTCTTAACAGGTAAATATGATTTTCTCTTACATTTATGTATAATCTATGCTGATTTATTGGGGTGTGGCCCTTTCCCGAACCCTGCTAATGCGGGATGCTTTATGCACCGGGCTGCCCTCTTTAACTCTTGCAGTATGTATAACCTATGCTGATTTATTGATATTCTACGCCTCAAATAACTACGCATTGCATATGACCTCACTAACTTCTCCAAAATGGATTTTTGCACCTGCCGGCAATGGTTTACTCTTTGCTTTCATTTACCAACTTCTCCATGAAACCAATATATCTAATTTACTATCGTGTCGTCCAGCATTTCAAAAACCTCGTATCCGGGGATTAGGCCCTAATATTCCAAGTGAAGTGACACCAAGGCTCACTCAAACAAGTAAAATTAACCGACTCGTGAAGTGGAATGTTTTAGAAATATGGAAACCCATCTATATCCTAGACGCCTGCTGTTATACCTGATATCTTATAGCTCTCCAAAATCCAATTACTTTCCAGAAAAAGAAATTCAACCGGCAGAGGAAGAATAATATCCCGAGGAAAAGGTGTCCTTGCATCAAAAGCAGGTATTTTAGAAAGAGTGCATTACTTATGAACAGGCCTTACGGGCCTCGATGCATGGGACAAGCGACAGCAAAAAAATGCAACACCAGGAACGCGGAACACCACATGAGACATCCATATTTCGTAAGTGACAAAACGGCTAACATTCATCATCCAATATTCTTCCTTCCTACCTTGCTAACAAATGTACCAAACATTGACCAATAAAGGAAATTGCCACAAAAAGGGAAACACTTTTTGTTTTCATCGAAACCCCGATCATACCATTTCCTCAAGGAAACTAAATGAAGAGGACATTTATTGTTGTCAATAACTCAGGCAGCTTAGATGCATTAAAAATTTTGACTTTGCTCATGCCACGTAGACACTTTAGTTTCAATTCTGAAGCACCAGAGAACCATTTTCTTCTGTTATCGGAACAACACCTAGGCAGATACTACTCATCTTGCAATTGGTTCCTCTTTTTCTTGCATTGTCCTTTTCTGAGCATATTTAACATTATGACCTTTGCCCGAAATTTTAGTGTTTAGAAAGAGTCTGCTCCATGGCAAAATGTTGATATATGGAAACTGTCGGCCTATTTAGTTGCTTTAATTGAATCCCGTGATTCAATTTCTCCTTCTAATGACATCCACGGTCAATGAACCAAACCCCTCGTCTTGGACCATATGGTAATGTATCCCTCATTTCCGTGAAATGATGACCGCCAAAATTGCTACAGCAGCGAAGAAGCAATTATTAAGAGTATCAAGATGCACAATTGCTTCAAAACTTGATTTCCTTTCATTAAAAGTCTTAGGTCCAAAAAGGTAGTGAACAGCTGGCATATTTAACATTGCATCTCTGATGTAAATCTTTATCATCCATAATAGCTCTACATACCAATTCTAATCATTTAAGCCTCGATCCAAACTAATTTCGAGTGGGCCACATGAATCCTTTATATCAATCTCATCCATTCAGGCCCTATTAAGAGGATTCATAATAGTCAAAGTTTTTCTAAACTAGTTGTCCACATACCAAAATCATCTTTATCTGAGCTTGGGACCAACCAAAGTTTGCAAAGCTCACATTGGCAGAATTAGTTCATATTATCTCATTTTCTAACCTAAAGGGGTCCACTGACAATAAATACCAAAGCGAACAATGATTTAATTGTAATGCCCTATTTTGGGAGGCACTGTATCTTGGAGACTATAGTGTGTATACAAACGCTTAATTAGAAGTTTGATACGGTTACGTTTCTTGGTAATATAAGAGTAATGTTGGAGCCAACTTGTGCATGCCTCAACTAATTCACCGGTTACCAGCTACCTCCCATCAGCACATGTATCGAGTTACTCTACTCACCAAGGCTAAGCAGATGGAAAGATTCCCCTAGAGTTGGCTCTGTCGGGATTCGAGCTTTGGTTCCAAGGTTGTTCCTCCACGTCTCCAACTCTTTCACCTCTATGACAACCACTTGGTGGAGTTTGGTACAATCATTCTATAACGTGCTTCTATCCTTAGAAAAATGAACAGCAGAAATTCCACAGGTTAAACTAGCGGGGCAAGTTGTTCATCTGAAATATTGCCTAAGTTTTAGGAACAAAACCTCGAATTCACAACGAGAATTTCTTCCAAAACCTCTACCAAAGGACATTGTTTTTTCAAAAATATAAACACTTGGGTAACGGTTCTTTATGCTAAAAGCCCTTATCACTTTAAATTAGATCTAACATAAATATTAGTATTCTCTAAAATTTGAAGACTAGATGAATAAGGTAGATAAGGTAATTATCCTTTTCGAAATCCAAGCTGCCAGCTTTGTAGCTTTTGTCCCGCTCCTAGATATTTAATTTATACAACATAACAGGTTTTACGCTTTTAACAAACTTATCTCCAAATCATTACACAGCCAGCACACAGAAAAAACAGATATAGCAGTTGATAGCTTGTAGTGCCACCAAGTTACTGCAAAAAAGTAAAGGACAGGGATATGCCAAGCAGTCTGTGTCTGGAAAGTTTACAACAGCTCTGGCACAAGAGTTTACTATTTACAAACTAGCATATTAAGAAATACCAATCAAAAGTATGGAACTTTGCAGTAAAAGTTTAAACTTCTCACAGTTACCTATTTATTAAATGCAATACATGATCAAGAAGGTTCACATGGGATATTACTGGACAATGAAGATCAGTTTCCTACCTCAGCTTCCTCTTCAGACTCTTCATATGCCTCTTCCTCCTCACCCTGATCACGCTCTTGCTCATCTTCATATTCTGGCTCCTCCTGAACAGCCCTTCTACGTGGTGGGGACCTCTCTTCTTCCTCTTCCTCCTCTTCAGTTTCATACTCAGACTCCTCCTTCTCGCTGTCATCAAAATCAACAGGGCGTCGAGAATGCTTTGAAGCAGGCAATGGTGTTTGCCAAGGAATATCTTTCTGACAAAGGGCGAATTTTCATGTTAGCTGAAAAATGTAGCAAGAAAAATAAGGGGAAATTTCTTTGATTCCACTTGACTTCTGCACCTTTTTCGCATTAATGATTCGTTTCTCAGCTTGAGCTTCCATTTCTAGGTCGTCTTCAACACGACGTCGAGCAGCAGACCGTCGAGAGTCATAGTAATCAGTCTCCTCTTCCTGATAATGGGAGATAATTCCAATAGGCAGATATGATAGATCATAGTGGCATTTTTTTCTTAAGGAATGCCGAGTAGTTCGACTAATGTCTTCCACAAGGCAACAATTATATAAACATTGAATCGTGTTGAACAGATAATTCACCCACTTCAGAGCAAGCAGGGATCAGGAGGTTTCTATCATGCCACTGAACAGTGCTTTCTACAACATGAACGACAGATGAAAAAAGAAGAAGATCTTACCTCCTCAAGCGCATCCTCCAAGAAACCAGGAGAGAGTTGGCGTTCCCTACGTGCCGTAGGCATGTATTTGCGGCTGACCTTCTCCTTTTTCCTATTGAGGAGTACACTTGCTCTGATGTTTTGGCCTTCAGCCTTCATAGACAAAAAGAAAGTTAAAGTCAACTTAATAACGTACCAAAGCAAAATATAATCTATTACTCATCAATTTTACCTTCTCCTTTTGCTCTTTCTCCCTCTCAGGGTCAATGTCAGTGAAACAGTTCTTCACTTTTTGATACTTCTTATGACGTGAATCAACAAGGGCAGTCAATAAACGGTGAGAGTTCGATGTCAATGATGAAGGCATAAACCTCATCTTGTTTAAAATTCTCCCTTGTGATTGTAGTATTCCCTGCGAGTTAGGTGTTTATGCTGAGGATCACTAGGCAATAGATGTCATAAAGTACATAGACTATAGGAATTGAGACAGAAAAAGCTAATAGTATTTAATCTAAATATGATTCATCAAAGTTCAATTGCAGCAGATACTTATATTTGCAAGTCATAGGTGTCAACCTAATATCAATCCGAGTATGTAGGCTGATCTCACACATAATACTACCTCACTTAAAGTGGAGTAGCTTTCAGCCTCTGATTCCCTCAATCTTTAATAGGCATAAAGAAGATATCAAAAATGCAAAAGACAACCAGGTAGGGAAGGAGAGAAAAGACAACGGGGAGGAGGAAAAAGGGGAAGGTGATCAGGACTGGAGTCGGGGAAAGTCATCAGAGTTGAACCAGTTTAGGGGAATGGAGCAGGGGAGAGATGGATGGCTGCTGGCTACTAAGTAGAGAGGAGGAAGAAGGTGAGAGATTGGCAGAATGTGTTCCCTTACCTTGTTTATGCTAGAGAAATAAATATTCATTTTACTTTAATCCTCATATTCTACTAAAACGGCCAGATATCAGTCAGTTACTAATCCTATTTTCAGTCAAGCCCGGAGTTCAAGTTTCTAACTAATACGAGTAAAATCATTTCAAATAATTGTTTTTTCATTTCATTCCATAACTACGGAGTAGAAGTAATTACTCTTGCATGTTGTGATCTCCTACAACTTATCCACTGATTAAACAACCTGTGAGGACCTCATAAGGCTTAACTATGTACAAGTTCCTCTTTCTTTTGTGAAGTTGTGAGTGTGTATATCTGCGGATTTGACGAACGGACCACTATTTTCCCTGAAATTTCCCAGCCATAGAAACTAGGATTTTGCATCACATATGACAATAGACATGAGATTTTCACCTTTCCATGTCTAAGAAACAGGTGTGCTTGATCATGCTGCGCATCTTGCGTAGATATGTCCAGAACTTCATTTCCAATCATTAATTGTACACTGCCATCAGACCATGTCACAAAGCGCGCATTGCTTTCTACCTGCATACAGAAACATTTATTCAGTCAGTACCAAGAAATGCTAAATGAATGAGAACTTTTTCTTGATCTGTGAATCCAAACTCACATAAAATATTAAAGTGATCTCAAAGTCTGACCAATGATAAATAACTAACAAGCACTCCAACTTGTAGAGTTAGTTAGACATGCAAGCATCTGTTTCTATGTCAGTCTTTATGACTAATATATAACACGTTTTCCTTTCAACCGATATCCTTACTCTTCTCTTGTAGAAGGGGGATTTTACTTGTCATTGCATGGTCCACAGCTTTGAAAGCTTTAGCTCCAACATAGACATCAGCAGTACTTTACCAGCCACCAAAACGTTAAAACCAAGATAACCTATTTTAAGAAAGATAAGAAACATAACCTATTATATATTGCCTCCTCCTTTTTCTTGATTTCATGTTCATTTGATGTACCTTATGCCTTTTGTTTCTACCTTTTTACCCTTTTCCCTTGCCATTATATTCATCTTTCCTTCCACTAACATTTTTTTTATAACAGTGATTGTGGGTCAGCTTGAGGGCACCTCAATGAATTCCACGGGGTACTTGCTACCTGATAACTCTGCCCCCAAGGCTTGGACAGCTGTGAAGAGATCACGCTTCAGCTGGGATTGGGATTTGAACTTGAGACCCACTTCAGAACCCACACTTCATTGACCACTAGGTCACACCCTTGGATATTTCCTTCCACTAACATTTTGATAGTTTTAATTATTATGTGTGAAATAAACATAGTTTTAATTATTATGTGAAATAAACACTTCAGAACAACAAAAGTTCCCTTTCTCGTAAAAGAAAACAAGTCTCCTACCATCATCAGGCAACTTACACTGATGAATCGAGCATGTACAACATAAACAAGCATAAAATTGTTTATTTCATCAGGACAACCAGAGATATGATTTGATTTTTTGAAACCATGTCATGGCTTATAAATATAACCGAGTTTATGCAAAAGTTCACTTGCGTATGTTCTCAGGGCTTCTTTACTTCCCTCCACCAGACAGTATTAACTAAGCTAATACGCTTCTTAGATGTAGATTCATTGAACGTCACCTTCAACATAATGTATTAAATATTCATTTGATAACACCATTTTGTCGACTTGATGTTTACTTGATGGACCTTATGTCTTTCCTTCTCACCAATTGTTTGGTTCAGTTCCTATCATCGAGGAATAACACCACTACAAATTTTAATTGCTTTAATTATATGGAATATACTTTTAAAAATATGGTGAATTATGTGGAATAAACTTCAGAACTACAAAATCTCCCTTTTCCTAAAAGAAAAGATGTCTCCTAACAGTGTCAGACAACACCGCAACCTCTGAGCTTAAAAGCTTGCATTAATATCTGATGAATCAACACATGTACAACTTTCAAATAAAGAAAAATAAACTTGCCTAATTCGTCATGGAAATCAGAGATGAGCTGATTTTCTGATCCATGCCCGAGCATATAGATATAAACAACTTACAGCTTTTTTCTTTTTTTGAGAAATTAAATTCACTTACAGCTGTTGTGCCATCGGGCTTTTTAACTTTCCTCCATCGAACAATGTTGTTAACTAAGCTGATGCGCTTCTTGGATCCAGATTCATCAGTCACAAATACATCCTCTTCAACATATGTCTCTGGATCAAAGGGCTTGGGATCAATGCCCATTATGTTAGAAACCTTGATCATGTTCATCTGCATAAAGTGAACGAATAGAAAGTTCAGGATTACGCTCCCGATGATATTTTTCAATCATTAAAGGTTCCGGGGTTATTAAAAAAAGGTGGCAACAATAATGACAAACATGAATGATGTTTTAAATATTTGACAACCCCCCATGAGCAATAGCATCATATGGACCAACTGAATTTGCTTGTATAAAAAGAAATAACCGGACCACAGTTTAGTCTGATTGAAAGTTTTCTCCAATAGAGGCTTAAAATCTGTCCAAGGTTTTCAGAGGATAAGCCATGATATGACCACCTTGGATTTAAAGAATCCATGTTATAAAATGGACGGTTACAGTTGGGAGGAACATAAATAGTTAGCTTTATGAAAAAGACTAAGTTGTAATAAAGACTTATTTGTTGCTTGTTCCACTTGCATTGACCTTCCGGTACTTGCAAAGAGTCTTTTCTGGCGTATAGTCCATTCTCATCCTTTAGACAGAACCATTACCCCTGATCACATGTTCTCTGATCAAGCTTTTGACAACTTTAACCCACTCAATCTCTTAGGAATGGAGGGATAAAAAGACTAATCGCGTCTCTCGGCCCCTCGCCATAAATAGAAAAGTAGCAACAACATCACATCTAGCACTCAAATAACTTATCAAAAGAATTTCTAATACTCAAATGAGGTACAGGTATCAAAACATCCTATGAGCCTCAGGTTTCAGACTGAAAGGGAAAAAATAGAACACGCCTGCCCTATTTTGGTTCAAGCACTATAAACAGACAAAAGGTTTCAAAAGAAAAAGTTTTTAAACACTGTAAGCAAGAAGTTATTCTTTTTCCTCCTCCTCTATTACTTTTTTTGATCAAGTGAAAGTATTTACATCCTCCTCTATTACAGATGATAGAATCAGAAGGTGATGATCGTAATAATGTAGTGACAAACATAACAGACGTGTGTATTCTACTGGTCAGTCTAGATAAACATTTAGGGAAATTTTTGCAATACAGTCTGCAAAAATGGTCCTACGAATTTATGAGTTGACAGGACTTCAATACCAATTTTGCAAAATATAATCAAGCCTCTCGAAAGCTAATCTGCAAATGTCAACTATCAAGAGTTTCATTGAAAAAATTGCAATTGGTGTGCAATATCAACCAAGTTAAGTCATAGAAATACAGACTTTGCAGTTTGAAACTTTTTGGTAAGCACATGCATAAAGCCGAGTGAACTTTTTTATTCTTGTCAGTCTTTCAAAATTCAGCTGCAAACTAAGCAACCAAAAGGGGAAAAAATAATGGAAGATACATGAAAAAGATTTCTGAATTACATCAGTAGAAACATGAAAGAATACTGACCTTGTCTGAATAAGCTGGTGGTGGACGCAATGGAATCTCCAGCTCTAAGGGGGGCCCAACTGGTTTTTCCTTAGTTTTAGATTCCACATGTTCTTCTTCAGACTCATATCCGCCATCATCTTCAGGTATAATATCTTCTGGCCTCAATTTTCCGTAGCTAGTTTCTTCTTCAATTGGGGATATCTGCAATAGCAAATATTTTAAATACATAAGTGGAACCAAACAACTACCAAAGTTGAAATGTACTCCTCATTTAGCACTTGTACAAACATTTTGCTCCTCGTCAATTTGATTCTGAACAACATAATCAGCTTCTTCTTCATCCTCCGAATCCCCAAACACATCACGAATCTCCGGGGCGGAGGATATGTGAGCCTCATCTTTATCTTCCCCAGGAGACCTACTGCAAGACAAAAGATCACTGTGTTCAAAAAATTTGGATGCTACAAAACAACATCAGAGAAGAATTACTTTTCTCCCAGATAAGAAATCGAAACTCCACCTAACAACTTATGTAACCAAACCTTTTACAATGTGTTTCTTACTATTGATCCACATATGCGATAAGCTATCAGAGTGGTATGAAGGATTTACAACAGATTAACTCAAGCAGAATCAGCAATGATCAGTTGCAATAGGAATCATGAGCTGGTTATGAAAAGACCGAAACATGTTTGTACATTCTCCAAGCAAAAACCTCAGGAGGAAAAAGGAAAAGAAAAAAGGTAGAAGTAGATACAGGAAGGAACAGACAACCAATCACCTTGGACTTCTTGCTTGATTTACTTCCTCATCCTCGTTGTCAACATATCGGTTTTCCTCAGATCTTTCTGATTCACTGTCAATTACTTCCCGCCTCCTACTAGTCACTACTCTTTGACCATATTCTTCTTTTTCATCACTCTCTGAATCTCTTCCTTCACTTTCTACCCTCTGATCACCAACCTCTACTTCCTGGGAACTCTGATCTCTTTCACCCTCACTCTCTCCATGACCAGGATCAGCATCTTGCATTTCAGCATCACTCTCCATTTCAGCCTCCCCTTGGCCTTCTACTTCACCTTCACCTTCACCTTCAACATCAGCTTCACCTTCAACGTCAACATCTGCCTCACCTTCGCCCTCTCCCTCACCTTCACCTTCTGGCTCCAGCCCTCCATCCCCATCATCCTGAAGAAGAAATAATCGAACAAGAACAGTTAGTAAGTCGAAAATGTTTATGCAAGCAGACACAAATAAGAATGAAAAGTGTAAGTTTCAATTCCCAGGAAGCAAAGGTTACGTTGACTGAAATTCTGAAGCTTTTATTTTGTTTTGACCAAGACATTAACACATGAAAGCATGTCAGATCACTTAAAGTAATGCCATCAAGTAGAGGGTAAAAGACAGAATTTTTAAAAATTTGGACAATCAAAGAGAACTACACTATTATGGCCCAACAGATCTTCATATGCTACAGCTATGAATAATTATGAGTGAGAGAGAATCATAAGCGATTCCAACCGCCTGTGCAACATACATACACCAATGACACTACATAAAGCGTTCCCTAATCCTTATTTTTCAAAAAGGATTCTACTTTTACGAATTCATTCATAGAAAATTTGAATTTAATTAAAAATAGCATATAATTCAACATTCACTCGGCAGGCATGCCACACAACAAGACATACATAGAAAATTCGAATTCAACTTGTGAGACTTGTTTTCCCTACTTCCGTTAGGAAAGTTATTTTCCTCGTTTTTAAAGAACTTGTTTTCCTAAAGAAAATGTTTTTCCAAAAAATTTGGCCAACCGAACATGAGAAAATTGGAAAATAATATTTTTCCTTCATATTGAACACACCCATAGTTCAAACCACTGAGCTATCTACACACATTCAAGATTCCTTCCTTTTCTTGCTTTTTCCCCTCTAAAAAAATATTACTAAATTGGGTTAAACCTGCTCATTTCTCCATTCCAACAATTTAACGTGTCGAAACTACCTTCCAAAACATTCTTATGCACATGAACCAATAAAAACATACATGACAACAAATTAGGGCCAAGCTAACACTTCAACAGAAAATCAAATAAAACCATATCACATTAATTCAATGACTAAAAACTCTTAACAAGAAAACAACTTTACTAATCAAAAAGAGGGAAACTGAGATAAAAACTCGAACCGAAGCTCCAAAACCATTCTTATACACATGAACCAATGAAAACACACATGATAACCAATTAGGGCCAAGTCTAACAGTTGAGCACAAAATCAAATAAAATCATACCACATTAACTCTAACAAGAAAACAACTTGATTAATCAAAAACAGGCATAAAAACCGAACCGAAGCGAAATCAGGTTGACGATTGGATTCATGTTCGGATTCAACTTCCTCTTCCTCTTCTTCTTCTTCTTCCTCCTCTTCTGATTGGTCACCAAACAGGTTTTGCATCATTTGATGCCTCTTCTCTTCACCCACCATTGCTTCACTTCTCTCTCTTTTTTTCTCTCTTCTCAATTCGGTGTGTGTTTTTTAGCCTTTTTTCCTGAGTTTATGTGAGACTGTTTTGTAACGCCTCTTTCAAAGTGTAAAGCTGAGTAGTATCACACCTGTATTCCAAGCTTTTATTATACTCACTGCTTCTTACCTTTAAAACATGACAGACCAATGAGAAAATAAATAAATGATCCCTACGTCT
Organism: Lycium barbarum; assembly: GCF_019175385.1. Taxonomy (NCBI): domain Eukaryota; kingdom Viridiplantae; phylum Streptophyta; class Magnoliopsida; order Solanales; family Solanaceae; genus Lycium; species Lycium barbarum. The sequence continues at coordinate 137,796,515 of NC_083339.1, forward strand.
CATACTACTTGTCTATTTTCCCTTTTACTCGCCCTTTAAAAACTCATTACAACATTACCCTTATCTCTCACAATTAATGTTAAGAGCAAAACAGAAAAAACTTAATTAATTTTATAAATTGATAAATATTTTGGGACGAATATTTATACCAATGTGGACAACTAATATGAGACGGAGGGACTATTAAGTAATTTAGTCTTCTTTTCCAATACATGTGGTGACCCATTGTGATGTTTTTCACACGTAGCATCTCGACGGTCACGAAGATTGTCTGAGGGGAAAACAAACTCTGGGCCCCTATTATAATCTGAGTTGGATGTATTATAACAAGGTCAAAAATGTTGAAACTAACTTTGGCTTTAGTTCTTTAGATTTTTTCAAGAAATAATACATACTGTAGTAATTACTTTGAAAAGATTGCACTTTTTCCCTTCCAAGTGGGCTGGTTTTAATTTTAGTCCCCTCAAATGAACTGCCTCTAATTTTTGTCCTTAGCAATCGAACTAATGCCTAGCGAAAAAGAACATAACTTGTAACATATTATAATGCGAAAAGATAAACTTACGCCCAACAAAAAAATTATGCCTTGAGGGTCAAAAATTATACCAATACAAAATAGGGACAAAAATGTCAGTTGCTCAGTTACTCTTCATATTTGTCTCAAAAAGTTTTAAGATAATAGTCATTAATGCCTTTTGCAATTGTACAAGAAAATCATTTACATGTGATACTTTACGAATGCTTAATACCCTCTAGTCAGTTTGAACTGAATTCAATAACCTCGTAAAGCACAATATTACTTTCATGGTATGAGGTGCTCCACACGAGCCTGCGACGTCAGCGTCATGTCACAAATAATATAAATTATTATTTTCTTTTTTATTTATACATCTTTTGTTACATATACATCACCAACTTTTCATTTCCACCAGTCGTCAAGCCCAACCGCTGAAGCCATTACCATTGGAGCTGCCAACACCACAAAAGTCACCACCACACCCGCTAATTGTACCAACCACCAATTTAGGCAATGGTCCCTAGAGCACCACCTAAGAACAAGAATGTGCTCTGAAAATTATTACTTGTTCTTAAACTATTAGGATCATTTGACTAATTAATTTCATATTTAAATAGTGTTAAGTCTCTTATTATAATTTAATTAATTAATTTGTTGCTTTTTTAGTCAAATAGTAGTAGTTTGAGGACCATTACTTGTTCTCAAACTAAGTAGATCATGTGTCAAATTGATGCGGGCTCTCGTAGGATATGATAAAGTATCATTTTTAGGTTTAAATAGTTGTAAGTCACTTATTATAATTGAAATAATTAATTAGTTGTTTTTTAGCCAAATATTAGTGTTTGAGGACCATTACTTGTTCTTAAACACACTAGATCATGTGTCCAATAGATGGGGCTCTCATATGATAAATGATTAGTTTCATGTTTAAAAAGTGTTAAGTCCCTTATTATGATTTAATTAATTAATTGCCTTTTTGTCAGACAGTAGCCTAGCCTATATATACCAAGTGGTCTATTATTGACAAATGATTTAGTTAATATATATATATATATATATATATATATATATATATATATATATATATATATATACACGGTGACAATTGAACTGGCCAATTTATGATATACTTTTCCATAGTCCATCATCCATTAAGGGTAGTATATGATCGTTGGTGAAGTGTTTGAGCTTTTATGGCAATGTAGAAATTAATTAAAGATAACAATGGATGAATTGGATAAAAATGACTGTGACAGGGATGACAGATGGAGAGGTTTTCTGTCGTTAGGGAGTAATTTTTTGATGAAAATTCTGAAATGCGCAGGATAAGAGATCTGAAAGGGAGAAAAACATAAGCTTTTGGAGAGAGAAAAAATAATCTTATTTCTACTTTAAGTTTTTAAAAATTTTGGGGATGGAGACTACTTTGTATTTCAAGACTTTGGGGTTGATATGTAAATTTTTTAAGACTTTCGGGATGGGGAATATCTTATATTTTTCAAGACTCTGGGGTTAAGGTTGAAGGCTTTTAAACTTCTTTTATTGATGTCTAAATAGGGGGTATTTCACCAATTCCCAAGACTCTTGATGTAATTTTCCCAATTAACGACTCCAAGAGATTTTTTGCAAAGAGACCTAGTGTCTTGTGGTATCGGAGATTGTCCGAAAGCGTAATAAATTGTGGGTCCCACTAAAATCTGAGTTGGATTTATTCACAAGATGGTCAAAAATGTTTGAACTGACTTTGGGCTTTAGTTTTTTAGAATTTTTTTCATTGAATAAATCACAATTGCTCTTCATATCTGTCTCCAAAAAATTTAAGAGAAAAGTCATAAATGCCTTTTGCATTTGTACACAAAAGTCATTTACGTGCGATACTTTACGACCACCTAATACGCTCTAGTCATGTTTGAAGAATACCACAAAATACCTCTAGTCATGTTTGAAGTGAATTTAATACCACAAAATACCTCTAGTCATGTTTGAAGTGAATTTAATACCACCCCGTAAAGTATAATATCACTTTCATGGTATAAAGTGTTCCACACGAGCCTACCACATCAGTATCACGTCATAAATAAAATAAATTTATTTTTTTCTTTTCCTTACATAACCATTGAAGCTGCCAACACCAGAAAAACCATAATAATTAATTTTATCAACCGCCACCAAACTCACTGTCATCATTCCACAAACCACGGTAAAATTTACTAGTATTAGATTTTGAAAGTCTAGTCTAATTTTGAGAGTCCACCACTCCAATTCAAATTTGAAATTTGGGGGTGCTTTTCAACGAAGGAAATGACTTTTAAAAGGGAGACAGAGAGGGAAGTCCCAAGCGTCTATACCGTAAAATCGATTTTCGACGGAAGGAAAAAGGACATTTATAAGTGTCACTGTAATTTTACTTCGATCATTAAATATTTTCATGCTTGTTAATATGTTTAAATATAAAGTTATAAACTAGTAAACATGGCACATTTTGTGCCATAGTAAATATTTTTTTATCAAATTACTGCAACACACACATATACATATATATATATAATATTGAAAATAAATAGTAAAAAGTGGACAATGTTTTTTTTTCTAAATGAGAATCACATAATGGCTATGGAGTATAGCTAGACTTCACACTTGTGTACAAGATAGATGTTTAACGGGTTAAATGAATTTTTCTCAATAAAAATAAATTAGATCTAAGTAGATCAACTCCAATAAAAAAATTGATTCGCACCCTCAAAATAAATTTACGATGAGTAAGAGAAGTCACCGATATTAACCCAAATTATATGGATAATTAACTATTGAGTAATTAACTGAAGTAACAAACATTATTCTCTGAGCGGGACACAAGCAGCATTAATTGAGTACAATTTTAATATGATTAACCAACGCGCAATGAATACTTGTCAAATTAAAAGTATATTAAACTTACATCAATTAAATTATGCTTTAATTTAAGATATGAAGTTTGGAAAGCGACTGTCAATTTACATCTATTAGCGGCGATCTTATTAAATGTAGAGCGACGATCTTACATGTCTATATAGTGTTATCTTGTACAAGGATGAATATCATTCAACTACTCAGCATCAATCAACATCCCAGCCATATTAAAGTTCGTAATGCATTTTTTATTACTCTCATTTCCAAAAAAATTATCGTAAGCATATCTTTAACAAAATATGAACAATTATATGTTTAAACAACTGATCATACAGTTTACTTATTGCATTAAGTAAAATAAATGTGAGTGCTTTTTAAGAAAAAAAGAACTCAGATTTCAAATGTTTAGTAAATTAAATTAAATAAATGTGAGTGCTTTTTAAGAAAAAAACTCGAATTTTAAATGTTAAGTAAAATAAACCTTTCTTTTGTATTGATAGTTAATGGTATTCGACTTCATTTAACTAAAGACCCTAAAAAATTATGAGTCCCTAAAATATAAAATTCAAAATATTATTCAAGGTAGAATTTTTTTTTAGACCAAAAAAATAAACCAAGTGATTGTTTAAACGACTTGCTGGCTATTTAAGTCGGATCAAACAATAAAAAATAAATAAAAATTAAATTGCAGGGCTAGATTTACCTACAATCAGGCGTTGTCACGTGACACCACTTTGTTGATTTTTCTTACTAAATGCGTACATACAGTATCATAAACGAATATGAAGATAAAAATCATAGAATGACAACACTTAACACAAAAGAGGTGAGGAGATCTTTTGGTCAAACACCTCAAATTTATAGTAGGGGTCACGAGTCAAAACTTAATTCATATAACAAACAACAATATTGTTGCTTCCGTTGTAACTTTCAATGAGTTCTGAATAATTATTTGGTGTCTCATATATAAAAAAGGTATTTAGTGTAACACCTCGTATCTTCGGGCTAAGGTATGACCCTTATGATGGGAACATAATGGAACCAAGATGAGGAGTATAGGAAGTGTTTTGAAAATCAATCAAGTCAAAAGAAGAGTCCTTGGGCAAAGTAAAGTCGGACGCTACCCTAGCTCTGTTTGCAAGTGAGTTTGCACAACGTCTCACTTTAAGAGAGTATTAGGGAAAATCTATAAGGAATTTGGGAAAACTTCTCATAAAGTTTTAGATCTTTGAAATACCTTTCCAACGATATATTATGGAGGTCAAATGGACATCTTTACAAAAAGTTATGGCCGTTTTACTGAAGGGTCGCAGAGCAGTCCGCCGGATAAGCGTCTGCGATGCAGCACGCGAAATGCGATGCAGATGGCCATCTGTGATGCATTTCCCAATGCATTTGAGCCAAAAATTCAGTCTCGAAGTTTCCGGCATTCTGTTTTCGATACGCTTTAGCATCTGCGGCGCAAATGCCAACGTTGACAGCCCCGAGGTTCATTAAAGTCGCGTTTTTCCAAATTTTTATTCCATTTTCAGTTCTCCGAGCCCTAGCACAACTTTTCTCTCCTCTCTTCATCCTCCCACATCAAGGCAAGTCTCTCTCATGTATCCCTAAGTAATTCTAACACTTATACATGGATTCTTAACAAGATTCTACACTATAATCTTAGGATTTCCAAGAAAACCCATCTCAAGGTTCAAGATTCAAGCTTTTGAAATTGTTCTTCAAGATATAGACTTTTCTCAAGTTTTTTGAGCGATTAAGGTATGTAGGGTTTCTATCCACGTGTGGGAATATCATTGTTCTTCTCCACTTTACGTTCATCCATGAAAATACGAAGCTCCATAAACCTAGGGTCTCTACTCTAATTCATGATGACCCTAAGTTACATGTACCATGACATACCATGTTCGTATTAATAATTTATTATCGTATTCTTGATATTCCATTTTGGTTATTGGGAATCCGCCCGTAATCCATGAACACCCATGCTTTGCATTCCATGGGTTCTTAAATGCAAGATATGAACTATTATCACTACAAAAAATTGGGTAATTTGTGGAGGTTGAAAGTTGCAATTCGCGGAGGTTTTAGCCTCTTTTAGCAACTAATTGCAACTTTCAACCTCCGCAAATTATCCATTTTTTGGTAGTGCTTATTTTCATGAAAATCTATATGCTTTCCATGTTTTCATACAAGTTATACTATATACTTATATTCATTCTATGTTATACTCACGAATCATGTTTACAAGCCATGTTTACGAATCATGTCTACAAGTCATACTTACAAGCTATGCTATACAAACCATTGCTTCAGATGCCACCTATATCCATATTCATGTTTTTGGGAGTAGCATAGGTTTACCGAGAAGACTCAAACAGCCTGAAACTACATATGCCAACGTAGGGTGAGGGTCGATCCACCCAGATTAGGATGACACATTTAGACAATTGAATTTGATTCTTTTATGTCATGCTTATGTCTCATACCCTGGCAAGGTGTGGGGCTGCTGTACTGGTCAGACCAGGTACCAGACTCCATTTACTCATGTGGTGATTCCACGTTGTCGGTTATACTACGGCTCTCCCACAAGATATAAATATACATATGTACATGTTATAAATTTATTCATGTCAGATGATGCTCACGTTCAGCTTACAGTTTCAGTTCTATTATTTCACGTGCCATGTTAATTTCATTCAGTTGTTTTACATACTAGTACAATTCAAATGTACCGACGTCCCATTTTATTGCTCGGGGCCTGCATTTCACGATGCAGGTAGTGATTTACAGGACAATAGAACTACTCGTTAGGACACAACTCGTATCAGCTTTTGGTGAGCCCTATCTCATTCGGGTTTTGTAATTATTTATATTTCATGTTCATGTTGGTTATGTAGTCACAGTATGCCGGGGGCCTTGTCCCGGTAAATAGTTAAGCAGTCAGACTCACGTTTAGAGGGTTCATAGACTAGTCAATTATGTCATGTCAGATATAATAGTATTTTCAGAACTTATGATTATTTAATCTCATGTTTTACTCACACCATGCATATTTATATTATATTCCACATCAGTACATGCCTCACGTTGATTCAACAAATCAAGTAGTTCGCTAAGTCACATGCAGCAAGGCATCGAGTGCTGTGTTACGCCAGGCCATGGTTCGGGGCGTGACATTTAGTATTGTTTTTAATGAAGCTACTCTGACTACATTTAATATTTTTAAGGATATAAATGCTGGAGTTTGTTTTATTAATACGATATACATTATATATATATATATATATATATATATATATATATATATATATATATATACATACTAGTTATGTGAGGCCCGTGCTAAGCCCGGGCCCAAACTCAAGATATAAAAGTAGATATTTTAACTAAAAAAATATAATCTGTGTTAGTACAAGTGTACAATAACAACAACAACAACAACAACAACCATATACCCATTGTAGTCCCACAAGTGGGTAATTATATAAAAGCAAAATTTTCATTCCACTGCTTTAATATTTTAACTTCCATTTTGATAAAATTATTTACTTCAAATCAAATGCGGAGCCAGAATTTGACATTTATAACTTATGTATCCTAATTTTCTGAAGTTATTTAGTTCTGAATAAATAATCTATACATAGTTAATGAACGTTTAAGACAAATACATAATTTAACTTGTGCAGCGGATGGAGCTGCTCCTCTCTTAATTAGGGATTAGGGGTTCGAACATGGATATGGAAAAAATCTTTGGAGGAAGTGTTCCCTCCGAATAGGCGCGATACAGTGCTAATTATCTAGATTAATTGGGCTTAAATGCGGATATCGAGCACGAACCAGAAAATCAAAGAACATGAAAAATGAGGTAGAAGGTTCGATAGCTTTTGAAAAGTAGACCTTAAAAATAAAAAATAAAAAAATTGACTTAAATAAATAAGATTAGGACCTAAAAGTAATTAATTAATTAATTTTTTTTAAAAGAATTAGAAATTATTGTGAGGACTACAAAAGTCCCCAGGTTCGATAGCTTTTGAAAAGTAGACCTTAAAAATAAAAAATCAAAAAATTTACTTAAATAAATAAAATTAGGACATAAAAGTAATTAATTATTTTTTTTTTTAAAATTTGGGAAACTCTTGTGAGGACTACAAAAGTCCTCACATTCCCTCTTATATTATATAGTAATATATATATATATATTTTAATGATATTGATACACAGATTTGTTGTTTTGTTTACTTATTAAAATGATGATACTGCTTGCAAACAATTATACGTAGCTATTTACTTCTTACTTTGTTTAAACAACTCTCAAATGACAATTCGAGTTGCTTAAACGGCTACCATGTTTTATTTAAACAACTTCCCTGATTAGTTCATTATTTAAACAACTGTATAAGTTGTTGAAATAACTTTTTGAGTTGTTTAAGTAAATTCCCAATTTGTTTAGACAATTATCTAAATTGTTTAAATAACTCCTTAAGTTGTTTAAATAACTTCAAGTTTGACCTATTGTTCTTAAAAACAAACATTATTGTGTGCACGACTCAAATAATATTTGTTAAATGTAAACTTAATGTAGTTAGCTTACGCACGTGCGATAGCTATACTTAGTTTACTACACCGATTCATTATCAATTAAATTGTGTTTGCAATTCAGTCATAGAGTTCATCGTCAACTACTCTATTGGCCCATTGTTCTTAAAACAAACATTCTTTTGCATTTTATTGCTGCTTGCATTTCAAGGTATTTTTTTACAACTCACTTAAAAATATTCTTATCAAAATGCAACAATCAATTTATCAACTTTTTTGGCGCTGTGTGTAACACAAAAAATTAACTCCAGAATGCCTCTTAAATTTAGTCTAAGAACGCCTAACAAATACAACATTTCACTAATTTTCAATAATTATGATTCACTCGTTCATGTCTTATCATGTATGAGAGTTGCAATAGCCTTGATGCAAAAGAAAGTTTACTTGGTAGTGCATATAATATATATATATATATATATATATATATATATATATATATATATATATATATATATATATATATATTTATGTATGTTGAAAATAAAGACAAACACTCATATATTTAGATAAAGAGTCACGTAAATTTACCTCCATCGCATGTCTACATCAAATTTTATCAATTCATCATAATTAAGTAATTTAATATTATAGAAATCTATATCAGTTAACCATAATTAGTAAAAAAAATTATATGCAAATACATATCACACCTTTATTTATCTTAATATTTATCACTATTATTTTTTATTGATATAAACATCAATATTACAATGCTCTGGAACTTTGTTAGATATGCCCGCACGTGACCTAATTTCCGTTAAGCATATCAACTTCCGTTTGGCTTTGGCAGTTACTCAAGGGACCAAAGTGCACCAAAATAGTAAACTTAAAAGCATATGTATGCTCAATGTGAATATTCAAGGACCAAATGAAACTTTTCCTCCAAAGTTTAGGGACTGTTTCAGTTAAAATCTCATTTCGATTACTTTATCTCTCTCTAGGGACACTTCAATTTCTCTCTCGCTCTTTCTTCTCTCTCAACAGCACCGCAATTTCTATCGCCGATTCAAAACCCTAGAATTCCGATAATTAACGGGTCGGTTCGGAGCTCCATTGTTATCAAACTCAACATTTGGGTATGTTTGCTTAACATTTTTGTTCTATATCTTATATAAGCCCTAATTTTATACATCTCTATGAAATGTACTGTTTTTAATTGGATGGACTTAATTTTTTTTACCGTTATTGGTTTTGACGGCCTGGGTACAGTGAATTTAACAGCTCGTGATATCAGTTTTGTTCTTGATTGAGTAAATCTCTGTATTATGATGCTAGCTGAGTGTGAGTTGTTTAAAAATGAAACCTTTTTATAATTAGATTCTCTAACCTAAAATTTTGGAATTGATATATGTTCGTTGTATTGACTGTGATGATTAAGGTTGTGCTAAAGTGTAATGTGAGCAGATGATTAGCACTAATATGTATGTTTAAGTGAGAATTAAGTAAAACTTTTACCATTTCAAGAAAAAGAAGGAATTAAGTATGAAATCTCTGTGATAGTTTAAAGTTAGTTACTTTATCAGTTTGTCCTATCAGTTTTGTTCTTGGTTGAGTAAGTCTCTGTATTATGATGCTAGCTGAGTGTTTTTAAGATAACATACGGAGTTGTTTAAAAATGATGCCTTTTTATAATTTATACTCCCTCCAGATCAAAAAAAAGTGTCCACTTAGCCTTTTTTTTTGGTCAAAAAAAGTGTCCACTTATTAAATCAAGAAACAATTAACCTTATCTTTCCAGATTTGCCCCTATTAATTGTTATATGATCAAATCCCAATGTCTATTTAATTAGGGGTAGTTTAGTCAATTTACATGTTTTTTTTTCTTCTTGGAGTGAGTAGTTTCTTAAGGGGTGTGCAAATGGCTAAGTGGACTCTTTTTCTGATCCGGAGGGAGTAATTTATATATGTTCTTTGTATTGACTGTGATGAGCAAGGTTATGCCAAAGTGCAATGTGAGCAGATGGTTAGCACTAATCCGTAGGTTGAAGTGGGAATTAAGTGAAATCCATCTTTGCAACTTATGTGATAGTTTAAAGTTAGTGACTTTATCAAAAATCTTATGATGAGCCCTAATTTATGTGGAATGCACTGTTTTTAATTGGATGGACTCGATTTTTATTTTTTTACTGTCCTTGGTTTTACCGGCCTGGGTACAGTGAATTTAACAGCTTATCCTATCAGTTTTGTTCTTGATTGAGTAAATCTCTGTATTATGATGCTGGCTGAGTGTTTTTCAGATAACACACGGAGTTGTTTAAAAATGATGCCTTTTTATAATTAGACTCTCTAACCCACAATTTAGAATTATATATGTTCTTTGTATTGACTGTGATGAGCCGATGAGGAAGGCTGTGCTAAAGTGCAATGTGAGCGGTTGGTTAGCACAAATCTGTAGGTTTAAGTGGGAATTTAGTATAAAATCCATCTTTGCAACTTCTGTGATAGTTTAAAGTTAGTGACTTTATTAGTTTGTCCTATCAGTTTTGTTCTTGGTTTAGTAAATCTCTGTATTATGATGCTAACTGAGAGTTTTTTTTTTTAGATAATACACAGAGTTGTTTAAAAATGATACCTCTTTTTAGAATTAGACTCTCTAACGCACAATTTGGAATTTATATATGTTCTTTGTATTGACTGTGATGAGTAAGGTAGTGGCAAAGTGCAATGTGAGCCGATGGTTAGCACATTAAGTATGGAATCATCTTTGCAACTTCTGTGATAGTTTAAAGTTAGTTACGTTATGAAAAATTTGTGATACTTTAGGGTTAGTTTTCTTCTGAGGTAATAATTATGATTAACTGTTGGAATCTATCAAAAGTAAAAACAAGAAAAGGAGCTCTTGGAATAGGATATATTGTAAGAACAGAGTTTAAGATATTATCTTCATTTAATAGTTAGAAAAGTAGTGTTGCTCTTAAATGTGGTGGCACTGGTAGATTTAATTTCTAAAGTCAGTATCTTTTGTTGTGAGGGTAAACAAAAGTGAAGATAGTTGGAGAGGGAAGCAAGGAATGAGCTGTAGGGTCTCCATGAGAGGGTAGTGCCATATGGTGTGATGTTACTATTGTGGTTAGAGGTTTGAGTTCCTTATAATGCAAAACAAAGCGGTCACATGAGCAATATTTTTTTTTTTGAGCAATAATTTTATAGTGCTATATCATTAACTTTGCTGGGACTACATGACCTTGGTAAATAAGAACAAGCATCACAAACTAATCATAAGGATTCATTTTCAACTTGACCTGTGCTGCGTTCTGTAGGTGTCCTGACATATGCAATATTCTATACAAAGAGGAACCACATGGGTGCACCAAAAAGAAATAAGGGATGAAATGCTACTTTTCTATTTACTAAAAAAAAAAAAAATTACTTTTCTATTGTTCAAAATTCATCCTCTATCCCTTCAAAAGCTCTCCTATTTCTTCCTCTCCAAATAACTCACATCATCTGATTGCAAAATTATCACCCCCCTCCCACACACACACACAAAAAAAAAAAAAAAAGGCACATATTTCCGCCTCTTCCCTTTGTGTGGTACAATCGGGGAGATTTTTTTTTTTTTTTTGAAAAGTGGACTGCCTTAAAATTTAGATGGTGTATTGAGCTTGTTAGTCTCATTTAGACGCTTTATATTGATCCAATCTTGGATCGTTTCCGATTCTTCTCTTTCTTTTGTTTATGTCATGTCTTCTTGGTCCTCCATTTAGGTCGTTTCTTTGATTTGTGCGGAAGGATAGCGTTGAGCTTCAATGCCTGCACTTATTTATCTTCTTGTAGTTTATATAGATGGTGCATGGAAGTAGTTCATTAATGTTAATGTTCAATTCTTACACCAGACTACCTTTTTCATCTCAAATAATATCATGAAGAACCTGACAATGTGGCACTTACAGCATGATTTTGCAACTTTTAATGAAAACTAGAATGATCTTGCAGGAGTTTCAAGACAGACAGCTGAGAATAGTTATCCAAAGTGAATATGTATATGTTCTGATAGTACATTGATTGTAATGCCAAACCGTAGAAGATTCAGTTGCAAAATTATACACGCAAAGGTTCTGGAAAATCATCTATGCCTGGCAATGAATTTGGAGATAGTGTTCACAATTTTTTTGCACAAGACAGCTTGTCACAAGTACAGCATAATTCCCCAGTAGCGGACGTCAATTGGCCAACTTCAAGGGGCAATATGTGGGCTGGAAGTCAGAGACAGATAGGTGTACTGAGTTCCAACACGAAAAATTACAATTTGCAGAATTCTGGTAATTTAATATGTCATGTGCTCTCAAAACTATTAATAGCTTGGTGAATGGCTGTGATTGATATCTTACTTTTCCTGCATGCAGACGCTGGAAGAGGAATAAGCAGTTACCCATTCAATGGGCAGCATGGTTTAAATTTTACGCAGCCAATTCAGAGGCCTGAGCTTGCTAAAAATCAGTCACAAAGCCAGCAGCCAAATTTGAATGGCTACATGTATGGTAATCAGTTTTACCAGACAAGGCAGGATGAAACAAACTTTCCTGCTGTGGATACTAGTTCTGATCAACGTAATATAGCCTCAGGAGGCTCATCTTTTTTTGAGTCGCAGCAATGGTTGGGTCCTGAGCAGCACGCAAGAGTATCTGTTAGATCAGAACCTTCGGATAGTCCTTTGAGTGGCGATCTTTTTGGTGGTCAGCAAATCTCTCATCAGCAATCAAACATGCTGCATTCTTTGCAGCGGCAGCAGTCTGGGATTAATGACATGCAACAATTTCAACAGCAGGTTATGTTCATGAAGATGCAAGAACTTCAGAGACAGCAGCAACTTCATCAACTAGAAGCAAGGCAACAAAATACTTTAAATCAAGTTTCTTCCAGTCCTAAGTTAGCATCTGGTGTACATTCCTCTGCATTAGTTAATGGTACTGCGGATTCTGGTGCATTAAATCATACCTGGGCAAATGAGCTTGGCAACACAAACTGGTCACAGCGTGGTTCTCCAGTACTTCAAGGGTCCTCCAGTGGACTCATTCCCACCAATAATGGCCAAGCACAGCGCTTAATGGGTTTGATTCCTCAACAGATTGATCAATCTCTATATGGAGTTCCTGTTCCTAGTTCAAGACCATCTCTAAACCAATTTTCACAAGGGGTGACAGATAAGCAAGCAGTGCAGCCAATGCCAACTTTTAATAGTTCATTTCCAGTTAATCAATATGCTCCATTAGCAGATCAAGTCAGTGCGCAGGATGGGATTTTCCTCTCTAGACAGAGACTCCAAGTTGAAAATGTATTTGGAGATGCTCCAAGCCAAACCCTATCTAATGCAGTGGATGTGGGTAACCTTCAGCAAGCTGATGCTATGCAAAAAGCGTCAGTTCTACAGGAATTCTGTGGCAGACAGGATATAGCTGTTCCTTCAGATACCTCACAGGAGGAAGCAGCCGGGGGAGCTTCTTCCTCACAGAACGAAGCGGCCGGGGGAGCTTCTTCCTCACAGAACGAAGTTGGATTGGATCCTACAGAAGAAAGAATTTTATTTGGTTCAGATGATAATATATGGGCCGCCTTTGGCAAGAGCCCTATGAGCGGTGAAGGTGGTAATCCTTTTGATGGTGCTGAATTGCTAGATGGGACTCCTTCTATCCAAGGTGGTACTTGGAGTGCTCTTATGCAGTCTGCTGTTGCAGAAATTTCTAGCAGTGATGTTGGTCTACAGGAGCAGTGGACTGGTGTGAATTTTCATAGTACTGAAATTCCTTGCGGGAGTCCGAACTTGACATACAACAGTGAGAGACATAAAACAACTTATGCCGAAGACAACTTGCCCCAAGCCTCATCCTTAAATTCTGTTTCTGTTCATCCCTCTGGTAGCCCCGATATGAGAAATAGCTATCACAATGTTCAGGGTCAGAGGTTTCCATTTGAGCCAGGCAAGAGTCTGCAATCAAATTCTTCTCAGAGACTTTTGACGTCATCAGATGGAAGAAATAAGTTGTCTAATTTAGGCCAAACACAGATGTTAGGAGCTGAAGGTTGCGAGATGGTTGAGAAGACTTCAAATCCTCTTGACAGGGAAATGATTTTAAAAAACATTTCTACTTCTTTGGCACCCGAGCTTGGTGGAGCTAGGGAACAACACAACAAATCAGCTGGCTGGAGTGTTCTTGAATCAGCAATGCCCTCTGGAGATGCAGTGAGTGTCTCAAGAGAGAATCCATTTAAACGTTCCCAAGATTACAATCAGAAGAAATTCATTCAAGGTGAAGTTGTTCATAGGGGTGCTGGGTGGAATTCTGATCCTGGCCGTAATACTACAGTTACTATGGCACGCACAGAATCATCTGTGGGTAGTCCCCAGGCAAATTCGGAGGTCTTTAGCTTGCATAGTTCTGCCGCAACACCAAACTCAAGTACCATGAGGAGTGGCGAGGAAACCAGTCAATTTTTCCAAAATAATCATCAATCTAGTTATTGGAAGAATGCTGATCCATTGGTAAAATCTAGTGTCAGCAAAGGGGAGGTCTTACAACATCATGTTTCTGAGGACAACCAGCTTTTGCACTCATCTCTGGATATTGGCGACAAAGAGGGTAAAATGCATGAGATGGAGAACAGTGATAAACAGGAGAATTCGAATGACAGCCATCGCTCTAACTTATCCCCTCATTCTTCTGCTGGTGGTGTTAGGGATAATGTATTAACAGATGCTAAGGATTCAAGGTTTCTGCCCACTGGGAAGCATAAGTTGTCTAATGATGTTGGTCGGAGAAATTCTCGGGCTAACAAGTTTCAGTATCATCCTATGGGAAACGTGGATAAGGATGCAGATCCTACGTGTGGAATGAAACACCCTACTCATTCTCAGCCTATGTTGCAGCAGAATCCCCACCATGGCCAGTCTTTGTTGGCTCAGGTTCCTAATATTCAGGCAGAATTGGAAAAGGTGTTATATCTGATATATGATAGTATAATTCTATTAAGTTCTGTAAACCTTTGGTCAGTAATAAAAGGGGAATGTTTCGTACATTACAGGTGGGTTTATCTGATGAGCTGGCTGATGGAAAAGGCTATGGCCAGGTGCACTCTGGTGGCAGCTTTCCTGGTGGTGGATCTAATATGTCTACACTGATAAACAGATCTTTTGGGCTATCACCAAATTCGGCTCCAAAATCTAGGTTGTCAATTCAGTATTGTCATAACTTACAAAGGCCTGTCTGGCCAGGAAACAATTATTTCAGTATTCAAATACTGAAATGATTATTTCCAAGTTGAAGTTTGGCTAGAAGTTTTGGGTTTCAAGTTGAATGTTATTTGAACTAACATGAAATCTGAAATAATAGTTTGAAGTTGTATTTCAAGTAATGTTTCTAAAGTCTTTGCTTCCTCTCAGAAATCTGAGTTTCACAAATTTTTCTTTTTCTAAATGAAACTATGTCCAAATAGAACTTTGACTTCCACAAACCTTTTTCCAACTTGAACTCCAACCGCTATTTTTCCAATTTCGACTCAAATGTTTCCCAAAATGCTTAGTTAATCTCCTAGGTACACAGAGATATCTTAAATCACTAAGAAATTATTTGTCATAACTTTAGATGATTCTTCGGAACATTTCAGCTGCAATCTTTTAATCTCTTCATGCTGTATAGATCTGATGCTTTGATTGGTTTTCTCATTTCAGTCCAGACATGCTGCAGCTTCTTCAGAAGGTGGACCCGTTGAGAGAGCGTGGCTCTACAGCTCACTTCAGCAATTATGAACATAAAGCATCATCTGATGCGCCTGAAGCCGAAAATTCTGATGGGTCTGCTGGACACCTCCGGCGAAGTCGGTCTTCGGCCTCTCAAGGTTTTGGTCTTCAACTTGGCCCTCCATCGCAGCAGATCTCAGTCCAAACCCATCTCTTGTCATCTCAAGGTCTTGCTGGAGCAGTTAGCTCTTCACATTCAAGCCATGCTGCTGCTGAGATTAGAGAGAGAAGTCGGGGGCAGATGCTCCGTCCCCATCAGGCTCAATTCCCTGCCCCTTCTGGCCTCTTACAGCAAGAGTCTAAGCATAACACAAGAGTTTCAGGAAGTACAATTAATGGAACTGATATGCACACCATGTCTGGGAACTTTTCTTCAGCATTTGAATCAGCTTCTGGTCATACTTACTCTAGAAATCAGCTTCAAAATCCCCACATGGTTAGGGCAAATGGGCAAGACTCAACAAATCAGTCTATTGGTGTATCTTTTGATGAACCCCATTCAATAGAAAAAGGAGATTCTGGCAGAGGACCCTTGCCGGATGGTGCTAGCAATGTACCATATAGCCCCCCGCTCTCTATGGGCAATTCTCAGTTAAGTAATGCTAATGGTCCCCATGGAAGCGTCTCCACTGATCGAGCTTCATCCAAGGAGCCAATGTCAGCTTCCCCTTCTTTTTTAATGCCTGGGATATCTCTGCAGGGTGCATCTTCCAAGTTCACTAATATGCACACCAATTTTCCACCACCACCGCACCTTTTTAGTGGTCAGTATAGCAAGAATCCTTCCCATATTCTCCAGCAGAATCAGATGAATATTATGGAGTCATCATTATCTGCTCCAGAGAGGCAAGGTGATCAAGATGCCAACAAAGGAGGGACTTTCATGTCTGAGCTTGGTAGTAGTTCAGTGAATTCTCTGCATTCTATCGAGGGGGAAGAACTGCAAGATAAGGAGAATACTTCTGAGCCAGTACCTACGGAAAATGTGGACTTAGTGCAGGAGATGAACGATTCACAGGGTAGAGAATCTATTGTCAAGAATCTCCGCGAAGGATCTCCTGCAAATTCCTCTATGCAGAGAGATATTGAAGCCTTTGGCCGATCACTGAAACCAAATAGCTTTCCTAATCAAAGTTATTCCTTATTAAACCAAATGTGGACCATGAAAAACGTGGAGACCGACCCAAGCAATATGGCCCTCAAAAGAATGAGGGTACCAGACAGCAGTGCAGCTACTCAGCAAGTTCCTTCTGGTGATTCTAGAATGCTGAAATTCTCTGGGCCAGATGATTTGCAGAGAAGTGTATCATTTCAACATGGAGGAAGGATGACTCCTCAGGATGTTGCATTTTGTCAGGATGATTCTCAGACTGGCTCTCTTAACAGCAATACTAGTAGTGTTAAGCCTGAGCAAACTCAGATTAGTCCACATATGCCACCATCATGGTTCAATCAGTACGGAAGCTTCAAAAATGGGCAGATGTTACAGATGTATGATGCACACAGAGCTGCTGCCGCCATGAAGGCAGCAGAACAGCCTTTCATTCCTGCAAAGTCTACCAGTGGTTTGTATGCTTTTAACTCTATTCAGAAAGTAATACATGCAACTGCTGATAGAAGTCAAATTGGTAATGTTGGGCAAAGTTCAATTGCCAACTCTGCTGCAACTGAACATTTTTCTTCTCTACAAACGTTGCCAATGAACGTTGATCAGCAGCACCCAATCATGAAACCGAAAAAGCGGAAACGTACTACATCTGAATTCACTCCTTGGTACAAAGAAATTTCTCTGGATTTATGTAGCGATCAGACAATCAGGTTCTTATTGTGCAACAACTTTGATAAATCCCTTTGCTTTTAAGCTATTTGGCTGCTTCTGTTATTCCATCTGTTGTTTTCACTTTGGTGGTTATGTTATTTCTAACAGCATGTTTGTTGATGCATGTTAATTTTTCCTTTGGCAGCCTGGCGGATATAGAGTGGGCCAAAGCAGTTAATAGGCTTCCTGAAAAGGTCGCTTGAGTTGTCGACTATAATCCTGTTATTTGTAATTTGGTTGCCGTTGCATTTCTGATATCCTTTATTCTTCTGATAACAGGTTAAAGAAATTGATTCTATTGATGATGGGCCACCAAGGCTTAAAGCTAGAAGAAGGCTTCTGTTGACCACTCAGCTTATGCAGCAACTATTTTACCCTCCGCCTGCAGCAGTTCTTTCTGCAGATGCTAAATCGGAGTATGAGAGTGTGGCTTACTCCATTTCCAGATTGGCATTAGGGGATGCATGCAGCATGGTCTCTTGCTCGGATGCTGATACCAATATGCCTCAAGATGGCAAAGAACTGTAAGTTCTAGTTATTACCTTTTTTTTGGGAGATTGTTACATAATATCAGTACAAAGGTTGTACTGCAACCATATTTACAATGAGCAAAATTAGAAGAGAAAACTGTTCTGTAGTCCTAGCAAGATTCTATAATTTCAAGGATTGATTCAGTGTCTTCTGTGTAGTTCTGTTTACACAAAAAACAGAAAAGCAAGATACCATTTGGTTTGATCTTTTGCACTGAGCTACCACTATCCTCAAAACATCTGGAATTCCTCTCATCCAGATGATCCACCAAACACATGCTGGGATAATTCTCCATCTACCTCTGTCTCTTGCTCCAGCACCAGCCTCATCTCAACATAAAAGAGCTTCAATAATCTTATTGAGCATTTTCAAGGATATACCTCTGAGATTAATAAAGGTCTTCCATAGCTAATCTGTTATCTTGCAGTGTAAGAATAAATTGCTAACTGTCTCAGATTCTTCCCACATAGATAGCACCTTGAGCAAAGTGAAATTCTTCTCTGAATGAGATTATCTTGGGTCAAGACAGTATCTTTTCCTAGCATCCAAGTACAACAAGCTACTTTGTAGGGTATCTTGATTTTCCAAATATGCTTCCATGGCCAATTAATAATCTGCTGAGAAGATTGATTCAAAATTTTGTATGCTGCATTCACCTTATAACTGCCACTGTTATGCCCCTGTCACCACTCACCACAATGTATCCACCTCCATCTGTTAACCTTTAAAGTCTTCCAGCTGCTTGTAGAATTCAGTCAACCTAGCTACCTTCCAATCATTCAACATTCTCCTTAATACAAGTTCCCAGCCTTGAGAAGTCCACATTTGAGCTGCTTTTTTTTGATGCTCTACTTATTACTTGAGATTGATTAGTTTGCATCTACAATTTGTTGTTGAGGTCCTAATAATTTGTTTGATGTATTAGTAGTCTTCCTGACAAGCGGAAAGCATCTGAGAGAGATGATAGACCTCACTTCTCCAGAGTTGTGGACGAGTTAATGGGAAGAGCAAGGAAGTTAGAAAGTGACTTTGTGAGGTAAATGGTTCATATCTCGCTTATGCTTTTGTCTTTATTTGATTCTAATGTTTTTTTGATCAAGTTAATGTATTTTCATTCATAAACAAGGCCAAACTGGCCGTATATGAGCGGTATTCCAAAAGGTAAAGAATCTAGAAGGAGATATGATTCTCTACAAACTCCACCCAATCATCTATACACCAAGGAACTTATTGAGAGCACCAAAAGAAAATAAGGGAACGGAGACTACTCCTCGACTGAGAGAAACTCGACTCTACTCCTTCAAAAGCTCTCCTATTTGTCTCTCTCCAAACAATCCACATTAACGCAAGTGGAACCACGTTCCAAGCCCTTCGTCTTCTCCTTCTCCCGCTCAGCTTCCATCACTAAAAAGATTCGAGTTTGTCTGAATTATTATACTACACACACACCTAGTCATTTATTTTTAGTGATGGTGGGGGGGGGGGGGGGGGGGGGGAGAAAAATAGTTGAAGGAATCAAGCCATCTAAGAAATCGGGGATGTCTTTACTTGTGGCATTTGAATAGAAGATAGGTTCAGGTTTCAGGAGATATTTCATAAGTTAATTACATTTGAGCCTGGACATTTTCTTTACGCTGATGTTCACTTCTGTATTTGGCGGTCTCTGTAATATGAATAGAAATAGTCTGTCTAGTTAAAGCAGAACTGCACAAAATGCTAAATTCTGGCATACAGATTTCAGCTTTACTAGTTTAAGTAGTCGCTCTTTGCGTGTCTACCTGTATTAATAAGTAGAAGACTTTAAAAATTATATAAATATTACTGTAATAAATTATGTATACTTTATTACTAAGTTGTATGCTATCGTTTAAGTATCAGTTCAAAAGTATATCCATAATTTGATGTGGTGCTAAAGAATATAATACCAGTTGTGGACATTGAAAAGCCTAGTGCGGGTTATCTCTCCTGTGTGGTTTGCGAGCTATTGTACAAGAGCTGGGTTTACCCTGTGCGCACCCGAACCCGAAGGTTAGCGGCTGCGGGTTCCCATGTCTCAAAAAAAAAAAATTGTGGACATTGAAATAATTTATATCTAATTATAGTATTTATTAATGCGTGTATTTACATTTTGGTACATAATTTTATAGGAGTGTTTGATTAAAGCATAATGAACATACTATTGTACACCTATAATCAAACATATTTTTTCACAGAAAGTGTATTTATCTTTTTTTGTTATACTAAGATAATTGAATTATATAAACTAGTTGATTTTAATTATATGACTGATTATAAATTTATAATTAAGAATAAGGAAACTCAAAGGAGTGCCTACCGACATTTATCGACTTCAGTTATGATTTTCTTCTTAGTCTTTATCTATTTTTCTTTTTTATTTTTACTAAGATAATTAAATTATATAGAATTAAGTGGTTATAATTCTATGTCAAATAATAATTTTAAGTAGGGCTAAGGGTCAAATTTACCCTCCAAGTATGGTTTATAGTTTAAATTTGCCTTCTGTCAAAGTTTGGGATCAAATTTTCCCTCCCCGTTAGGATACTTGATAAATTTGCCCTTATATGGATGGGAAGTTTGACTTGGACTCCACAACAGAAAAAAATGAGCCACTTCAATTCCACGTAAGCTCCACGTCGGATCCGCGTAGGATTTCATACCCAACTCAATTAACCCATAACCCTAGTTACCCCATATTTGATTACACCAGTTGAAGATTTCTTTATCAATGGGTCGGTCCATATCTGGATTATCTCCTTCCATTTCCCCAAGATTGAAATTTTCCTGAAATGATTCGATCTTTTTCGCCAATTTCAATCGGAGGATATTTAAGTCGGGAACTGCGTCCTTGATGTGGCGGTGTAGAGTTACGGAGCGTGGATTTCGTAAATCGCCACTTGTATTCATAGATGGACTCTAAAATCGCCAAATCCAGATGATCATCAACAACTTCTTCTTCGTCGTAGTCTTCATTTTCTCTGTTCTGTTCTTCGCCATCATCATCTTGATTTCCACTTTGATCATTTTCTTTTGATTCTTGATTTCCACTTTGATCAACTTGTCCTGATTCTTGATTTACACTTTGATCATTTTGTTCAGAATTTTGATGATTTCCACTATCTTCTCCTCCTGCATTCTCTCTATTTTCTTCGTGTTTGTGATTTTCACCTTCCCCTGTTTCTGCTTCCTCTGTTTCTTTGGTTTCATTTTTTTTTTTTAATAGCTTCTTCACCATTGTTGTTTTCTTGATTTCCATTCTCTCTTGCTTCATCTAGTTTAGATTCTTGATTTCCATTCTGCCCATGATGCTCTTTTTGCCCTTCTGCGTCATTGATTCTGTGTAATTTAGTCACATCAGAAACAGCCTCTATTCCATTTCCTTCATCAGTACTAGGACTGCTTAATCTTTTACGTCCATCCAATGCGAATACCGTGCAATAAGTGGAAGAAGCATCCAAGATAACTTCTTCTTCACAATTTCACAGAATGACTCGTCACATAGTAGCTCTGTTTCATCCTTTGCTTCTTCTCCATTGTTGTGTTCTTGATTTCCACTCTTTTTCTTCATCATCAATACTAAGACTGCATAGTCTTTTACGTTCATTATTCAAAGCGAAGACAGTGGAATTAATTGGAGTTGGGTATGGGATCCGACGTGGAGCCTACATGGATCTGACGTAGCTAATATTTTTGTGTTGTGGAGTCCGAGTCAAACTTCCATCCATATAAGGGCAAATTTATCAAGTATCCTAACGGCGAGGGCAAATTTGATCCCAAACTTTGACGGAGGGCAAATTTAAACTATAAACCATACTTGGAGGGTAAATTTGACCCTTTTCCTTTTTAAGTATGCAACAGGTAATAGATAAAGTTTTACTTGTTTTGTTAATGAAATTTTCTTTTTTTGATACTAAGCTACATTTTTACTTATAGGATTTTTCCTTTTTTCGGTATTACTTGTCTTCTACAAATTGTTATGTTACATTATTCAAATAATAAAGGAACTTAGTAAGATTTTTAATTTTAAGACGTTTTATATTGGTCGCAGAGATTCTTCAGTCTTGTGGTTATCGGTCTTCTAAATCAAGATATATTGGTCAACATATATCTGTATTTGTTATTTTTCTACTTTGGGATGGACAGTTAAACCATTTATGCATTTAAATTTGTGTAGTCTAGCAAATACAAGAAATAATATGAAAACCAAGCTAGTATCATATTATATAATCATCATATATTATGCAATAAAATAATACACTTAAATTAGATTAATAATAATAATTCAAATATTTTAAGAATCCTTATTAAACAAATAACTACTATTTCTAAAACCTATTAATAGATACTATTTGTAGAAAAATATTGTAGAAATACTTATGGAATCAAAATTTTAGAATAACAATCAAGCTTTTAAAGAAACACATACAGATTGAACTTTGTGAATAGCGAATAGTCATAAATAAACTTTCCTTCTATTTTGTTCTTATGTGATTAAAATACAATGATAAAAACTGATGTAGAAAATCAAAATTATGCAGAATTAATTTGTGTTGGAATTTCCTTGTCATAAACCACTTTCCTTCAATATTCTTTGTATTGTCGTTCAGTTTCCTGATATCGACGTCCTTATTGGAGAACATCAAATACCAACCAGATTAAACTTGTAACTTAGATAATTACTCCTTCCAGTCCATATTATATAGTTCTTTTAGCTTGGGCACACCTCTTAAGAAATCCACTCACGCCTAGAAAGTAGTAAAGTAAGAGGTGTTCTCTCCACGTTACCCTTAATTAAATAGTACCTATTTAATATGGTTTCTTGGTTATGTAAAAATTCACTCATCTAAAATAAGGGTAAATTTGATAAAATAATATGTAATAATTAATACCTTCTTGATTATGTAAAAAATAATTATTTTGGACTAATCATAAAAGCATCATGTAAATATGGATCGGAGGGAGTTGTACTACATGGGAGTGAAAACAAATACTTCATGGAAGAACATGGGCAAGAAGGCTATACCATTTAATTTTCACAAATAATAATATAATTATGTTATAAGGAAATAATTTTTATAAGGTAAAGTCTTATTTAATATTGAGGTCCTAAATTTAGGAATTTTCTATTAAGTAGTTCAATTAAGGAAAAATTTAATATCTAAAACTTAGTTGATTTTAAAGACCTCAACATTAATGAAATAATTAAATGACTATTTTGTCTAGTGTGAAAGCTACTTTTAATGGGTAAAAAAAGCTAACCACATTTCGCTAAGTGGCTTCGTGCTTTTATGTACAGTGGCGAATCTAGAATTTTCACTTAGGGGGTTCAGGCAAAACAAGAAAAGCTAAATATAAAAAGTAATGTTGCCCCTGGGAATCGAACCTAGGACTCTAGAGACAATTTTAAACACCCTGGACTGCTTGAGCTAACCTTTTGCATTTGTCAGGGTATTCAAAAGTTGATATATGTACATAAACACAGAAAATCTACCCTATATATACAATGCGATTTTTTGCCGCCCTCTAAATCCGCCCCTGTTTATGTATAGATAGATTATCAACTAGATCTAAATTTCAAGGACACATGGAGGTTTGTTTACTTGGAAATCACATCTTCTCTAATGATTTAGCACATCTTCGAAAATGGAAAGATGATCAGTAATAGTTATTTTTATCACCATTGACGTTATTTCCCACTCCATCAAATGAAGAAATAGTGCTAATTTGGACTAAATCTTCCAGAAAGTGCATATTTGTTTGCCGGTTCATAAATGAATAGTGTCACTTTTTAGTAGGAAATCAACACTGCTATTATCCTAATATTTGCTCCCCTGGGCTTTGGTCCAGTAGTAAGTGCAAAGGGCGTGATGTGTGGGTTAGGCGCATGCCACTAGTTCAAACCCTGTGGCAAACATAGGTCTGGTATTTAAGTGGAGAGGGGTAGAGAGTGGGTACATTATTCACTGAGTTTAACTGTGCGCCATTGGCCTTCAAAGATTTTCTTTGTTATATTTTAAAAAAGCTCCACAATGCTTTTGTACTACTCCATTTCAATTTGTCTTGCTTCCGTTTTTAGTTTGTCTAAAAAAGAATGTCACTTTCTATATTTAGTAATTTTTTAGTTTCAACATTCGCGTTTTACCATTAGTGAGATTCCCGTATTATAATGGAATGACATGGCATATCTACGACCATAAGATTCAAATGGTATTTTTGGTATATTATACACACCGTTACTTTAAGACCACAAAATTCAAGAGTCTTTATATTCTGAAACTTGGTCCAGTCTAACTAAGACATAAAATGAAACTGAGGGAGTAATATTATGAGTTCATTTCACTTTGGCTACATTGATAGTTTCATCTGTCAAAATTGCCACCATTGAGCATGTGCATGAAGCCATCTAGTCTATTCTGAGAAAATCAATACTGCTATTTTTTTCCTCAGTGACTGCAGTTGTCCTTATATTTGCTCCCATAATGCTTCCCTATAAATATTAGGAGTTCATTTCATCTTTGATTTGTGTTACTCGTGTGTTGAGATTTATATATTTGCTTCTCTCTCTCTCCAACAACACCCCCCCCCCCCCCCCCCCCCCCTCTTCCAAACAAAATGGGCTTGCTAAGCTTACCTGACAAAGACATTTGTCAATTCACATGGTTCTGATTTTGCTGCCACTATGGTGCAGTTTGAGCAAGAGAGCGTCAGTATTAGACGTGATAGTGGAAGGACAAGATCTGGAGAAGTTCTCAGTCTTCTATCGATTTGCAAAGTTTCATGGTCGGGGGCAATCTAGTGGTGCTGAGTCATCTTCAACAGATGCTGCTGCACATAGCCATAAACCTTTTCTGCAAAGATACGTTAATGCACTCCCAATGCCTAAAAATCTCCCAACTAGGGTGCAATGTCTTTCACTATGATCATTAGTTTAGTTAATATTTTTTCGCCATCAATCCAATAGCTCCAAATCCCTTGGAAGTTTTGTTGCTAATTATGTACTGGCACTAGCAGCAGCACAAAGAGCACGGCGCAATTGCAGAAAGAACAGTCTCTAATTGGTCCCTCAATGCAATATAGGCAGTCCATTTTGCATGTAGGCCAATTATGTCAATTGTCAAGAATGTGGTTCGTTCCATGTGTCTCTCCATAGTTAGAGATAGAGAGATGTCCATATGTAGTTAGTTCAGTGTTGTGAATGTAATGGTAATTAAGTCAGGTGTAGTGTACTACAATTTCTTATCTTCTAGGTAAATATATGATGCCTAGGCTCATCTTAGTAGGTAAATGTGAATGTCAACATTTGCGAAGTTGTTGTGTTGGCTATTTGTACCTTTTTAATACTCAGAACAACCCCCCCCCCCCCCCCCCCCCCCCCCCCCCAACAAAAAAAAAATCCCCTCCTCTTTTCCTGCAGACCCCACAAAGAAGGATTTCTTTGTACTAATAGAACCCGTAACAGCTGGTAGCAATGTCAATGTCCTGGTTTTCTCTGGTCAGTTCTGCTTCAGGCAGGGAATGGTTGCACATCGAGCCAGGCTCTGAAATTTACATTGTATGAATGGGAACAAATTTTTGATGGGTTTGACCTAACGTTTTGTTCTGTATGGTTGCTTACGGAAGGTGAGAAGTGTATAAAATAATCCATTTTACTTAAAATGACTTCTGGAAAGCAGTTTGCTCATTTTGCATTCAGGCCATGTGAGTTCTGTGAAATGTTTATAACGTGATCAACTGTTGGATTTACTAGAATTCAGGTTGCTGCATCATTGCATCTTCCATGCCGTGTTGGTGCCTTGGTAATGTATGATTAAACTCTCAAAAAGCAAGTTTTGGAATAACAACTTAGCACTGAAATAGCATGGGATCTTTTCCTTTCATCTACTTGAGATTACTATGTTATGTTGGTATAAATATTACTGTAAACGGTTAATAAAGAAATTCGTGCAGAATTTTACAACGTTTGTGTAAGTTTACCAATGTAAACTGTTCGTAAGTTTACTAATGTAGGTCTTAAGTTGTGGTTTGGTTAGAGGGAATGGGGAGAATAATAGGCATAAATCTGGCATAAAATTGTACAGAGGAAGAATTTGAAAAATTAATTCAGACATAACTAATGCAATGTTTAGTTTGTTGTATGACCAAAATAGTTAATGCTTATGGTCGACGGTGCTAAATATTACCTGCATTAAATTGAGTATTTATGAATTATCTTATGTTGGATAACAAACCCCCCCTCATGACCTTCAAGTTCAACCCATGATGTGATTGTCGAGGTGTTTAATGACAGTTGAGAAGAGTTCGTCGGAATCATTATCTTCTTGTCTTTGTCGTACCTTTGATTTGGTGAGCCAGAGTCCTTTCATACCGAATTCTCGGAACAATTTTTGTCTATGTTTGACCAGTCGTTCATACAGTCAGACTTTCTATTACGCTCACTATCAGAATTTCAGCTTGAGTTTGTTTTCGCACATTTTAGTTACTTTTTGAGAGGCATATGCCCTAGATAAATGAACCACCTCAGTGTCCTTTAATCAATGTGACGGTGAGAGCCAAAAACTCTTAAGCTGCAACAGAATATAGTTGCATGTGAAAAAAGGAAGACGAGCAGAAATTTTAACAGCTCAGAATAATGTTGTAGTTCTTGCATCTTACACTTGCTCACTCCCTTGAAAATGGATTACCAAGGCACGGCCGACTAGTAACGTTTAACACATTTACTTATTTGTTATGATATGAGAAGGATGCATACACTATTTTTTTTAGTAGAACTAAAGTACACATGTTTTCCCCTTGACTTGAGAGATTATAATGTCCCCATTAAAGGAAATGCTTTCTTACATGGACACAACACAAAAAATCCATCTTGGAAGTAATGGTGTTCTACGATCATATTTAGTGGACAGTTTTGATTTTGAGCCCAACTCAAGGATCATTTTGGGTTTTCTCTACAAAACAAATATTAACTATTGTTTTTTTTTTTTCTGAAAAATATTAACTATTGTTAAGTAGTAATAAATTTGTAAAATATAAGATAAATGTTATGCCTTTATTTGTTTTGCAAACGTGCAATAGTTTGAGTAAGTTTGTTCGAAAATTTAATTTGATACTTTCTTTGTCAAATTAAGTGTTCAGCTAATATTGTAATTTTATTTTCAATATTTTTTACTAGTATAAGAGACAAGTTAAATATTTTGAAACCGATCTATTGCCATATAAACAACACATGGTGACCGCTGAGTAGTTTACTAATTAACTGTAGTCAATTGATTAAAGTAGTAGAAAAGCATATATCGAATGCAATACTGTGAGATGAGTGAGACCTTTTATATTGACCTTTTATATTTAATCAGATATTTTGATATTTTTGGTTCTAACTCTGTAAATGGAGAAATTTCTGACATGTTATCCTAATGGAATGGTGTAATTTAATAGAGCATAGATTTATAATATCATATATGGTTAAAAATAAAATAAAAGAAGGGCACTCCAGAATTTTTCTTTACTAATGGCAAGTTCTTTGTAGTTATACAGTAGGATTTCTATAAACCCTCATTCGCTGCATTTCATTAGAACAACTAATTATTTTTGGAATCGATCTTTCAAGATATGTTATATTATAGTATGTTTTAATTATAGCAGCATTTCGCTATAATAGTTAAAAAATATTTGAATAAACAACGTTTTTATAAAAGAGGTTTGACGTTGCCCTCAAACCTGCATTAATCTTTTCTAGAGCCCATTTGAGTTAGCTGATTGTATATTTTTTGATAAGCATTAAATGTTGAAATCACTTTAATAAAAGAATCAATTATGTTCTTGGATATATATAACTGTTGAAATTAGCATTCCTAAGTAGTTAATAAGTTTGGTAAAAAGTGTTGATAAGCTATTCTTCAATAAAATAACTAAAATACTCTTTAATCTTTTTTCTTTAATTTCTTTTATTTATAAATTTACAAGTATTATGGTACGGAAAAGGATGGACGACGTACACAAAACGAAGAGGAAGTTAGTAGTTGTGTTTTGAAAAATATATTTAAAAATCTTGATTAAACTTAAAGTAGTTAGAAACTACTCATAAATTGAGATTAGCCAATTTATAGGGTAAATTTCACAGATGACCACTCACACTTTTTTCATAGAAGTCACTTAACTATCGTTTCTAACACAAAAGTTACTTAACTATGAGTAGTCACTAAATCACTTTTCGGTGTCACTAAATCACTTTACGATAGTTAAGTGGCTTTTCGCGAAGTGGTTTAGTGACCTTTGTGTTAGTATACTCAAAGTTAAGTGACTTTGAGTTGAAAATGATAGTTAGTAGCCGTTTGGCCATAAAAATTATTCACTTTTTTCCGGATTTTTTTTCCACTTTTTTTACTTTTGGGTGTTTGGCTATAAATATTTCGAATACAACTTGAAGTTGTATTCCGGAATACCAAAAATAAGAAAAACTTGTTTTTTTTTTTTTTTCCCTTTTTTCACTTTTTTACAACTACATTTCACCAAAAACTACAATTTCAAAAACTATGGTCAAACACAACTCCAACTCCAACTTCAAAAATTCTAAAAAATGTGAATTTATTTTTGGTATTTATAGTCAAATGGCACCTTAAAGTGACTTTTGTGAAAAAAGTGATAGTTAAGTGACCCGCGTGAAATTTAACACAATTTATAACTTTTTGATTGTAACCAAACTTTACATAAGTCAAAAGGTGTTTATAGCCCATATTGACCTGGTTGATTTCCTTCGTCACCAAGACAACTTTCCCAATTTTACTTTGGAAAGAATTCTTCTCTCCATATAAAAAAATTAAATTCCATTCGACAAAAACGGTAAACTCAAATATCGTCAACGAGGTTTTTCCGGCTAAGCTGCTTCAACCTGGTACCCTTCTGTCCTTATTTCCTTTTAGCTCTAACACACACGAAAGTACATATATGTGCATTCCTTTGAACTTGCTATGTGCATTGTACATTCTCCAACTGTTTTTGAAAAAATTGCAATTTAATTTTTACAGAAAGTAACGGAAGAAATTACTCTCTAACTGCTTAAATCTGTTGCAGTACTTTTGCTCATTGTAGTGCTAATGTGGGGAGGGGTGGTTTGGTAACCTGGTGTCCGAGCCAGCTTGTGTCATCTCGACTAATTTCACGGGATACTGTTAGAAAAATAGGAATATATAATCGAAGAAGAAATGACTTTGAGGTGTGAAAGAATCGACTTTCCTCAGAGAGATATTGGCCGTATACAAATTGGGGAAAATACAAGCAATTTCCTTTAGGATGCAACAAAGCCCATGTTTATTCCTGTAAATTTTTCTATTCTACTTCAAGAGTGTCCTTATATTTATAGAACTTAAGAGATGACTTTTCATGAATAGTCATGGTCTTTCACGAACAGATATATGTGTCTGTTCACCTAGTGTTTTGTCTCTACTGGGATTTAAACCTGAGACCAACCTACTTCATTGACAACTAGGCTACACCCGTGGGTGCCTAATGTGGGTTTTTACAGTT
This sequence comes from Lycium barbarum, assembly GCF_019175385.1. Taxonomy (NCBI): domain Eukaryota; kingdom Viridiplantae; phylum Streptophyta; class Magnoliopsida; order Solanales; family Solanaceae; genus Lycium; species Lycium barbarum. The sequence goes on from NC_083339.1 coordinate 137,826,143, forward strand.
GAATTGCTCAATTTTGGCGTAATGTAGGCTAAGGAAAAGAGAGAAATATGGAGAAAATTGACTTCTAAGTTGGAGTCCTACGAATGGGTTGGGTTGCTATCAAAAGAATCGTGAAGTCGTTTAGTGGAAGAGGCAATGTATAATATCCTTAAATTAATTTTTACTCGATGCCTTTTTTTTCTTTTTGTTGATATTTTTAAGAATAATGAATAGATTATTTGAAATACTTAGCCTTATTTTAAGCGTGAAACATAGGTTTAGATTATCGTTCTGTGTGGGATTCTCTGGGGTTTGTGTTTAACTAGGTGAAAATTTATTTATTAGAATAACGAATCGGGCTATATTTAACAGCCGTAAACACAAATTGATCTTTTTGTCGTGATACATTGCTTCAATTTATTATTATTATTATTATTATTATTGTTTGATAATTGTGGTGTCTGGGAGCTTGCGCGCATGTCGATTAATTCCATGAGGTGTCTGTTACCTCACCAACACAGGTACCATATAACTCTATCCACCAAGGCTTGGACAAATGAGAAGCAATCACTTACTCCCTCCATCCCAATTTATATGATATAGTTGACTAGGCACGGAGTTTAAGAAAGAAATGAAGACTTTTGAAACTTGTAGTGTGAAACAAGTCATAGATATTTGTGTGCCCTTAAATCATTTCATTAAGGGTAAAGGGGAAATTTTAAGTTAAATTATTTCACATTATAGAAGTGTATCATTCTTTTTGGGACAAACTAAAAAGGAAAGTGTATCACATAAATTGGGACAGAGGAAGTAGTATTTTTGACTCCGCTGGAATTTGAACTTGAGACCTCCAATTCTATTTATTTCTTTGTATGAAGTATCATTGTAGAGAATATCAACTTTCCTTATAATTATTCACAGTAGTTCAGTCCTAGAAGACGGAAGATGAAGAATCAGCTGAGGATGTCGTGGCAGCGGTTTTGTAGGCTTATAATGGTAAGCCAATTACTCCAACTTCAATTTGATCGCCACTAAGTCATGCCTATTAGCAAATCTTGCAATTCATCTTCGTCTGAAGCCAAAATCCTTGTGTAGATTTCTAGGCCATTTGGAAAGCCATTGAGAGATAAGGCGATAGTAGTTGCTGGAAGAGTCGCTGTAAAGGAAGAAGGAATGACTTTGAAAGCTTCTTGTCCAGTGTGTTTACAAGTTATCAGCACTCCAGTTGATTCTGATGTGAGAATGACAGTGGCAGTACACATGAGCTTATGGCACCCAGATGATGTTCAATTTCAGTGGGAAATAATGCAAAACAAAGGAAGATCGGTTGTTCACATGCCCTCTTTCTGCTTTGGAGCTGGAATGGCTGCTGGGATTGGTGCTCTGATGGTTATTCTTGCCAGAAGTCATGCTCAAGCATTTGGCAACAAAAGGTGAAGCTTATCTCTAATTCCGACTAGAAAGGGTTATGATGATCTTTGTGTTTTGCCGCTAGTTTTGCCTCAGTTCTGGAGAATTGTAGAATTACGAAGATCAAGTAGATAGAGTTTTCAAGTGGCTAAATGTTATGAGTTCATATTATTGAACGACTAAGGTTATATGAAGATCCATGGGATGATAGTAGTTACGGCAAAAATAGTTTTCCTATTTCTCTGTGATACCAAGATGATGTGAATTTTTGTTCTGGATATGTGTCCCGAGTTACTTTTAGTTCCTTTGTTTCTTTAATGACAGTGGTGTCCGGGCTAGCTCTTGCGCCTGCTACCTCCAACAATTCAAGTACTGATAGTGATCTAGCTTTCGCTGAAATTTGAACATGAGACCTCATGGTTCTCCTGCTTCATTTTACCACTAGGAGACACCTTTATCTTCCTTTTTTTGCTCCTTCCTTTCTCATTCATTGTTGAGGAAGCATTATTTTATCCTAAGTATTAACCATTCTGCAAAAATGATACTTGCTCAAGAAATTGGTGGTGGATCACCCTTCAATTATCTGGTTCATGACTCATTGTGGTTGGAATTCAACAATGGAGTGCAAGTTCGGGAGTCCCTTTTCTATGTTGGCCTTATTTTGGAAATCAAACTTATACACAGACTTGTATACGTGATGGTTGGGAAATAGGTCTATCGTTGAATGCAGACGAGAAGGGAGTCATTTCCAGATATGAAATTAGGCGAAAAGTGGGGCATTTGTTATCACATGATAGTATAAGAGAACACAGTTAGGTTGAAGGAAAAGGCTAGAAATAGCATAAGAATACCCGTTTGGATTGGCTTATAAGTTGCTTATAAGCTGTTTTAAGTTTTTTTGAGTGTTTGGCTAGCCAGCTTAAAGTCATTTTGTGCTTAAAATAAGCTCAAAAAAATAATTGGGTCCATTTGACTTAGTTTATCTAAAGCAGCTTATAAGCTAAAAAAAAATAAGTTAGACTATCCAACTTATTTTTTTAGCTTATAAGCTGTTTGCAGCTTATAAGCATAAGCCCATCCAAACAGGCTCTAGGAGGATTTTCAACCAAAAACTTCGAATTTATCGTATCGTAGATGAAATAATAATGGTTTCTTTTTCCAGAGTTACTCGTTATCGTAAGCTTCGTATGATTAGACAGCTTTTGATGTAAGGCTTAATTAGTAGTTGTTAGTTTAATTATGTGTGTGCATAAGTGAAGCCAATTGATTATTAACATGTGATCCTACACCAATTTCTCAACTCGAAGTGTTGGAGAATTAATTGGACAAAAGAAATTTAGACTACATTAATTCAAGAAGACTTATTTTCCACAATACATCATCAGATAAAATTACTTTTTGCTTTGAATGTCTGACCGACTTTTCAGTTAGCAGGAACAACATCATCATATTGAACCCATCGACCATCGCTAGTTTGTACTTGCAAAGACAAGCTCTTCCCTACCAGCTGCCCAATTTAGCATCATAGGTAACCATCCAGTCTTAGATCCTTTGATTTTGACATTGCCAACATCTCCAGCACCTCCGACATTGAACACAAGAACAAGAATTCAATTAGGATTCCCTTTCATCTCAAACTTGAGCCGACTTTTCTGTAAACAACAGGGACAACACCTGCTTTATATTTGGCGATTTTTAAGAACATAGGCATTGATAAATCAAAGTGCTTTTATGGAGGATTGCACCAAATGTCTACAGTTTTTGTGTAATTTGGAGGGCAGAAATTGGTGGCGGTTATAGTTATGACTGCGCCTTTATTGCACCATTGAGGGTCATTGGCACACATTATTTGAAAGTAAGCTCCACAGGTTGATCCATTGTTAAAGAGTGTTGTGCTTTGTGCTGCTGTTTCCAGGCCATAACCTTGCTGGAATAAATTTCCATAACCACAAGCTCCCTCTGCAAAGTATTTTGTTACAAAATGTTACTAATGTTTATGTTATGAACAGAAACCAAAAACTTAAAGTTGCAAATATTATTTTATGCACAGGTGAAATGTTCCTATAGCACCATATTTCACTCTTTCTTTCTTTCTTTCTTTCTTTCTTTCTTTCTTTATCTCCAACCTTAGGTTAAAAAGAGGCAAACCCGAAAATAGAAAAAATGAAGAACACATTTTAAAGTGGAAAATCCTTCAAATCGATGGTAAAAACCAATTGAAATAAAAAGACATTTCACCAATTGAGCAAGTTTCGTGAGCCTCTATTTACTTTGAGATGGTAAATTTGTTCCAACAACAAAATCTAGTACTCAATTCCAAAAAAATTGAGATCGATTATGTGACCATGTTCCCATATAAAGTCATCAAAGGATACATTATACAAAATAAAAATAAAAGTAGAAATAGAAAAAAGAATAAAAATAAAAATTATACTCTGCGTGAGCTTGCTCTCATTGCCAGTCGCAAGTGTTTTTGTGATTTGGAGACAAAGAAATTACTTAATTTTGGCTTGTTAATGCAATAAATTAAATAATTTGCAATTGTAGTAGATTGCTACTATATCAACTGGTCATCCCAATTAGTTATAATTTTCATTGAAGTGCTTGTAAGTAAGCAAATCTGCATCAGTTTTAATTTGCTAAAACAAATGGGGTTGAGTTAATTACTTAATTATTATATTTTACCGAGAAAGGTAGGATAAGTAGAACTTTTTAGTAATTGGTTAGCATTAACTGATGGAAGATAATGACTTTCCCTTTTTTTCTTTTTCTAATCCCATAAGTGGAGTCTGGGGACAGTAGAGTGTACCAGACGTTACTCCTACCTTGAGCGGTAGAGAGGTTGTTTCCGATAAACCCTTGGCTCAAGAAAAGGGAAAGAGAAAAGGAAAAAAATAACTTTTAACTTTGAGTCGGACGATTGGGTCGGGTTACTATCAGAAGAATCTTGAAGTAGTTTAGTGAGAGCAATGTATAATATCCTTTAATTAATTTTTACTCAATGCTACAATATTTTGTTGTTGTTTTTTTTTTTTAGAATGATGAATGAATTATTTGAAATCCTTCTTAACCTTGTTTTAGCGTGAAACATTGGTTTAGATTATCGTTCTGTCTAGGATTCTCTGTGGTTTGTGTTTAACAAGGTAAAAATTTACTTATCGAAACTAGAATCACGAATCGGGCTATCTTTAACAGTCTGGAAACACAAATTGATCTTTTCTCGTTATACATTGCTTCGATTTATTTATTATGAGTGTGGTGTCCGGCTAGCTTGCACGCACCTCAACTAATTTCATGAGTACCTACTATCACCCACCAGCACAGATACTAGGTAACTCTGTCCGCCAAGGTTTGGACATATGAGAAGAATCTCCTAGTATTTCCATCTATTCAAGTAATGATTGCTTAGTGTTCTAGCTTTCGCTGGAATTTGAACATGAGACATCATGGTTCTCCTGCTTCATTTACATCTAGGCCACACCTTTGCCTTCCTTTCTCATTCATTGTCGACTAAGCAGTATTTTATCCTAAGTTTTAACCATTGTGCAAAAATGATATTTGCTCAAGAAATGGTGTTGGATCACCCTTCAATTGCATGTTTCACGAATCATTGTTGTTGGAATTCGACAATTGAGAGTGTAGGCATGGGAGTCGCTTTTTCTATGTTGGCCTTATTTTGGAAATCAATTTTATACACAGGTTAGTATACGTGATGGTTCGGAAATAGGTCTATTGTTGAATGCAGATGAGAAGGGAATCATTTCCAGATATGAAATCACGCGGAAAGTGGAGGATTTGTTTTAAAGTACAGTTAAATTGAAGGAAATGGCTAGAAACAGCACAAGTGTCGGAGGATTTTAAGCCAAAAACTTGGAATTTCTTGTATCTCAAATGAAGTAATGATGGTTTCTTTTTCCAGAGTTACTCGTTATCCTCAGCTTCTTATGATTATACAACTATTGCTATAAGGCTTAATTATTAATTTAATTATGTGTGTGGATAAGTGAAGCAAATTGAATAGTTATGTGTGATAGGTGGTCTCTTCCCAAATTATCATAAGAATAACACTGAGCATATTCCATCCGAGTATATTTGTCGCTCAATCTCGACTCAAAGTATTGAGAATTAATTGGACAAAAGAAATTTAGCCTACATTGATTCAAGAAGACTTATTTTCCACAATACATCATCAGATAAAATTATTTTTCGCTTCGAATGTCTGACCAAATTTCCAGTTAGCAGGAACAACATTATCAGATTGAACCCATCGGCCATCACTAGTTTGTACTTTGAAAGACAAGCTCTGTCCTAGTAACTGCTGAGAAGTCTGCCAATTTTGGCCCCAGTTTCGCGACATCGGTAACCATCCAGTCTTAGATCCTTTGATTTTGACATTAGCAACATCTCCAGCACCTCCCACATTGAACACAAGAACAAGAATCCAATTGGGATTCCCTTTAATCTCAAACTTGAGCCCTCCTTTTTTGTGACAATTGACTTTTCTGTAAACAATTGGGACAACACCTGCTTTATATTTAGCGATTTTTAAGAACATAGGCATTGATAAATCAAAGTGCTTCTGTGGAGGATTGCACCAAATATCTACAGTTTTTGTGTAATTTGGAGGGCAAAAATTGGTGGCGGTTATAGTTATGACTGCGCCTTTATTGCACCATTGAGGGTCATTGGCACACATTATTTGAAAGCAAGCTCCACAGGTTGATCCATTATTAAAGAGTGCTGTGCTTAGTGCTGCTGTTTCCAGGCCATAACCTTGGCGGAATAAATTTCCATAACCACAAGCTCCCTCTGCAAAGTATTCAAATGAATTTGTTACAGAATGTTACTAATGTGTATGTTATGAACAGAAACCAAAAACTTAAAGTTGCAAATATTTTTTTATGCACAGGTGAAATGTTCCTATAACACCATATTTCAGTTTTACTTACTTTATCTACAACCTTAGGTTAGGTTAAAAAGAGGAAAACCCAAAAATAGAGAAAATGGAGAAGACATACTTTAAAGTGGAAAATTCTTCAAATTGATGGTAAAAACCAATTGAAATAAAAAACATTTCACCAATTGAGCATGTTTCGTTACCCTTTATTTACTTTGAGATGGTAATTTTGTTCCAACAACAATAACTAGTACTCAAGTCCAAAAAGTTGAGATCGATTATGTGACCATTTTCCCGTTTAAAATCATCAAATTAAAGGCTACATTATACAAAATAAAAATAAAAGTAGAAATAGATATAAGAATAAAAATAAAAATTATACACTGTGTGAGCTTGCTCTCATTGCCAGTCGCAAGTCTGGATAAAAGAGGAGCATGTTGGTATGATAAATTTATTTTATGCTATATATCATAACAGTCTTAACATAGAAGGGTGGTCAATTGAACAACATTCATTGAAAATTTATACCCCCCCCCCCCCCCCCACACACACATATATATATATATATATTCGGAAATCTTTAACGAAATTTCTAACTTGGGCACTGTCTGGACACCACGGTGGAGAGACAACATATACAAGGAATTAAGGTTTATAACCTACGCATGGTATCGCCACCCTTCATGTCTCCATAAAATGTAGCATGGGCATTATTCCATCCATTGCCATCCAAATCTCCTTCTACCCGTTTAGTTTCAAATGCTACAACTAAAAAAATAACAGCTATGGTGATGAATAAAATGAAGAAACTTCGGTGTTTGACCATTTTGACTTAAAAAGAATTTCTTTAAAACTAGTTTCAACCCTGTGGTTGATTTGCCTGGATAATACATTGCTCTGAAATGATATTTATAGCCACAACCCAAGATGAAGCTAAATAGGCACATATTCTCTTAAGAGGGAAAATAATTAAGGCCATAAAAAAGAAGGGGGAAATCCATTCATGGTAAGAACTGTTTTTCTGATTTGGAGATAAAGGAATTACTTAATTTTGGCTCGTTAATGCAAGAAATTAAATAATTTGCAATTGTAGTAGATTGCTACTAAATCAGCTGGTCTTCCCAATTAGTTATATTTCCATTTAAGTGCTTATAAGTACATTTAAGTGCTTAAGTAAGCAATCTGCATCAGTTTTAATTTGCCAAAACAAATGGGGGTGCGTTAATTACTTCATTATTATATTTTACCGAGAAAAGTAGGATAAGTAGAAATTTTTAGTAATTGGTTAGCATTAATTTATGGAAGACGATGACTTTCTCTTTTTTTTTTTTTTTTTTTTTTTCTAATTCCACAAGTGGAGTCTGGGGAGGATAGAGTGTACCAAACCTTACTCCTACCTTGAGAGGTAGCGAGGCTGTTTCCGATAAACCCTCGGCTCAAGAGAAGGAAATGAGAAAAATATGGAAAAAAATTGACTTCTAAGTTTGAGTCGGACGATTGGGTCAGGTTGCTATTAGAAGAATCCTGAAGTAGTTTAGTAAAAGAGCAGTGTGTAATATCCCTTAGTTAATTTTTACTCAATGCTTCAATATTTTGTTGTTGTTGATATTTTTTAGAATGATGAATAAATTGTTTCAAATCCTGCTTAACATTATTTTAGTGTGGAACATAGGTTTTGATGGCTGTTCTGTCTAGGATTCTCTGTGGTTTGTGTTTCACAAGGTAAAAATTTATTTATCAGAACTAGAATCACGAATCGCGTTATCTTTAACAGCCTGGAAACACAAATTGATCTTTTCTCGTTATACATTGCTTCGATTTATTTATTATGAGTGTGGTGTCCAGCTAGCTTACACGCACCTCAACTAATTCCATGAGTACCTACTATCACTCACCAGCATAGAAAATAGGTAACTCTGTCCACCAAGGTTTGACATATGAGAAGAGATCTCCTAGTATTTCCACCTATTCAAGTACTGATTGCTTAGTGATCTAGCTTTCGCTAGAATTTGAACGTAAGACATCATGGTTCTCCTGCTTCATTTACCTCTAGGCCACACCTTTCCCTTCCTTTCTCATTCATTATCGAGTAAGCAGTATTTTATCCTAAATTTTAACCATTGTGCAAAAATGATATTTGCTCAAGAAATGGTGTTGGATCACCCTTCAATTGCATGTTTCACGAATCATTGTGGTTGGAATTCGACAATTGAGAGTGTAGGCATGGGAGTCGCTTTTTCTATGTTGGCCTTATTTTGGAAATCAATTTTATACACAGGCTAGTATACATGATGGTTCGGAAATAGGTCTATTGTTGAATGCAGACGAGAAGGGAATCATTTCCAAATATGAAATCACGCGGAAAGTGGAGGATTTGTTTTAAAGTACAGTTAAATTGAAGGAAATGGCTAGAAACAGCACAAGTGTCAGAGGATTTTAAGCCAAAAACTTGGAATTTCTTGTATCTCAAATGAAGTAATGATGGTTTCTTTTTCCAGAGTTACTCGTTATCTTCAGCTTCTTATGATTATACAACTATTGCTATAAGGCTTAATTATTAATTTAATTATGTGTGTGGATAAGTGAAGCAAATTGAATAGTGATGTGTTATAGGTGGTCTCTTCCCAAATTATCATAAGAATAACACTGAGCATATTCCATCTGAGTATATTTGTCGCTCAATCTCGACTCAAAGTATTGAGAATTAATTGGACAAAAGAAATTTAGACTACATTGATTCAAGAAGACTTATTTTTCACAATACATCATCAGATAAAATTATTTTTCGCTTCGAATGTCTGCCAAATTTCCAATTAGCAGGAACAACGTTATTAGATTGAACCCATCGACTATCACTAGTTTGTACTTTAAAAGACAAGCTCTATCCTAGCAACTTCTGAGAAGTCAGCCAATTTTGGCCCCAATTTCGCGACAACGGTAACCATCTAGTCTTAGATCCTTTGACTTTGAAATTGGCAACATCTCCCGCACCTCCCACATTGAACACAAGAACAAGAATCCAATTAGGATTCCCTTTAATCTCAAACTTGAGCCCTCCTTTTTTGTGACAATTGACTTGTCTGTAAACAACCGGGACTGTGAAATTATAAAGTAGATTTTTTGGAACTACAAAAAATCCTAGATATTTAGTAATGATTCTAGAATAGTCTAGTATAGTATCTTGGATAAATATCTTGAAGAGATTTCTAGATAGTCTAGAGTATTGTAAGAAGATAAAGTTTGCTAGATTTTTCTTATAGATGTATCTAGAAGAATGTCTAGAACCATCCTTAGACAAGTATAAATAGGAGTGGACTTGATCATTTGTAACCAAGTAATTCAAGAAAGTCTTTCTTCCATAACCAAATTCTCCTATCTAAAATTTTCTTTCTCCTTTCCAAAGCTTCCTCTTCTTTAGTTGAATCTTCCAATCTTAGTAACGATCTTGGGCTAGCAGAAAGTTTCTCCGATTTACTTTTCTTCTGCTATTTTTCTCCACAGGGACAACGCCTGCTTTATATCTGGTGATTTTCAAGAACATAGGCATTGATAAATCAAAGTGCTTTTGTGGAGGATTGCACCAAATATCTACAGTTTTTGTGTAATTTGGAGCGCAGAAATCGGTGGCGGTTATAGTTATGACCTCGCCTCTATTGCACCATTGAGGGTCATTGGCACACATATTTGAAAGCAAGCTCCACAGGTCCATCTACTGTTAAAGAGTGTTGTGCTTAGTGCTGCTGTTTCCAGGCCATAACCTTGCTGGAATAAATTTCCATAACCACAAGCTCCCTCTGCAAAGTATTCAAATGAATTTGTTACAGAATGTTACTAATGTGTATGTTATGTACAGAATCCAAAAACTTAAAAGTTGCAAGTACTTTTTTATGCACAGGTGAAATGTTCCTATAACACTATAGTTACTCTTTCTTTCTTTCTTTATCTCCAACCTTATGTTAGGTTAAAAAGAAGCAAACCCGAAAATAGAGAAAATGAAGATCATGTTATAAATATTATTTAATTATGGATGTCTATCTTTATGAGAAATATTAGGGTTAGTGACTTTGGGATCAAGTCACTTTTTCCCTATAAATATAGAAGTTCTCCTTCATTGTAAATCAATCCCTATCAAGAGAAATAAAGAATTCCACTCTCTTCTCTCTTTCTCTACAATATTCTTGTTCTTGTTTTATTATTTTATAACACGTTATCAGCACAAGCCTCTAACCAATTGAGATATCCACTTCAATCAGGTATGTTCTTACTAATAGAGTTAGTCAATGTTCTTTCAGACCCAGGTATGAACAGATTCTCTGTTACGAAAATAATAACATGATTCGCTAGATTTTTTAAGTTCCTTTTAGTTTTGCTGAAAAAACAGTAGGTACGTTCATATATCATCTAATCACTACAATTTCTATGTTTACACGAGCAAGCATGTGATGGTTACATCCAATTGTTTCTTAATTGATTTGCATCAAATATGAAAATAAGTAATCATTAGTAACTTTAGGTCGATGAAATTACACTATCAATTTTAGAATAGCTGTACAACACAGAATTATTTAATTGTGTGGTTGTTTTGGATGAACTTTTATCCGACAAACGTGTTTACTGTTTCTACAAAATAGGTTTCAACCCACTGTTATGGAAATTGGATTAACTATTACTTGAAAAGGACAAAAAAAATCCTGGAGGGATTAGATCTTGAATTTTGTAAATTCAAATTTGAAAGAATAATATGACACCAGAAGTGATCATATTACATGTGCTTTATTGTAATCAAATTTGTTAATCACGTGGAAGTGGTAATATTTTTATAGGCTTGTGATTGCAATTAAAAATATGTTGGAGAAAAAAATTTCTACATTATATATGTGCCTTAATTTGCTCCTGAAGTAGCAATATCTTAAAAGAAGTTTTAAGCAATCATAATTTTATAAGGTTAAGGCACACTTTGATGATTATGTTCCATTCTTGAAGAATGAGAACGTTTGATAAACGTTACAAATACAGATCCATTCCCTGAAGTGAATGTGATGATATTTAGTAAAGATTATAAATACAGACGTGCTCTTGGTTGTGAAAATATCACGTCTCACCTCCAGAAGAGGTAGAATAATTCAGAAGAAATATTCTGAATATGTTATTCTTTACTGTTGAAGTAGTAACCTTTGAGATTTACTCCCGAAGAGGTAAACCTTTACGTTTTCTCCCGAAGAGGTAAATTTTTGAATTTTACGTAAACCTTTACATTTTCTCCCGAAGAGGTAAATTTTGAAATTTACTCCTGAAGTAGTAATAATCAAAATTTACTCCCGAAGTAGTAAGAATTTGAAATTTACTCATGAAGTAGTAAAAGATTAAAGTTTACTCCTGATGTAGTAGAATTTTAAAATTCACTCCTGCCGTAGTAAAACTTTAGAAATTATTCTTGTAGTAAGTCCTTAAACTTTACTCCCGAAGTAGTAAGGTTTTGAACTTTACTAGTTTCATTCTGCCAAGTGAAAAGAGAAAATATTTACCAGTTATCAGCATTAATTTTTTTTGCACCTATTTGTCAACATCATTAAAAGATGCATATCTTTTCAAGTCATTAACCAACAGTTCCGTATTTCAATTAAGACATTTTTCATACAACAAGTAGCTTGATCCTGTTGAAATGAAAAACATTATACGACCCAAGTGATAATATATCCTTAAAGTATGCGAATTTGAGCCGATGATCTCTTTGAGTATTATGGGTATATAATGAGTAGTTGTATATTGATTTGTCCTCTTATGGTGATAACATTACAAATTGCTTTATGATATTATATAGGTATATCTGCATGTTAATATGGTCTTTTACTTTTCGATGAAGGACTTTGCATTATGTTTACCTATATCGAATTGGAATGGGTTTTGAAAGTATAGTTTGAGTAATCATCTATTCATGTAGCATTTAACATCTTTATTAGTTTAGTAAGCGAATATGATAGATCAGATCAAATTGCAATTAATTTTCTAATAAATTACTAGTTACATCTAATTGTAGTCGGATTATTATGTCTTTGTTGTAATGGATAAAAATTTATCTTAGATGAATTAAAAGTGGACTATGCTTTTCACTAAATATTTTGATATTTGTTGTTCCGTCATGCATAAAAATTAACTGCATTCCTACTTGAATAGTCCACTATCCCACATACTTTGTTAAGAGCAAATCACAAGAGATATACATGTTATTTTGTGGTATGAAGACATTGCCGCACTTTATTGTCATATGTCGAAATATATTAAATATTTTTAATATGAATCATTCCAAGGCAGATAAAAATACATCTTGTAGAAAAATGTCTATTATAATCACATTGATATAGCATGATTGATTGTTATTGATTCCCCTGAAGGAAATAACAAATTCATATATTTTTCTTGACCAAGGATGTAATATTTATGTGGTCACTGCTAAGATACAAAATATTCATATGTTAACAGCGAATCTTCCTGAAGGGGATGTTTGAAAAACTGAAGTTTAGAACATAATGTTTACTTTTCATTATTTATGAATTTATTATATTTAAATGTAAATTCGTTTACTAATTTCTTATATGACATCAGAAAGATCTAATCAAATTTTCTTTCATGGCACCAGCAGTGTCTAAGCAATATTTGATCGTACAAAATTAATTAAGGGCTCCAGAAGAGGTAGTTATTTATCTAGAAGATCATGGTACTAGTAGTGTCCAATATATGTGATTATGGAGAATAAATTAAAGGCTCCTGATGAGCTTATATAGTATTATGTCATTCGTTGTAGATTGTAATATACAAAGTTCTTATGATCGAAATACAAGTAGTAAACCCGAAGTTTACTAAAGTAAATGGCTATTATATTGAAGCTATAAATGATTGGAGGACTAAATATCTTCAAAATCATAGTGTGTAAGCCATATGTATGTGAAAAGTTACCCTCTCTATTCTCTAAATTGTACTACACAAATATAAGCATGATGAAATCATATGCCATGATAAACCAGAAGTTTATTGATACAAAACAAGAGTTCATGTCATAGTAAACCAGAAGTTTACTAAAACAAACATGGCATGGTAAACTTAAAGTTTACCAGTACAAATAAATTTTATTAGTCGGCATGAGCGTTTTGGCCATCCCGATTCAAATATGATGTGTAGATTGAGTATTTGGACATATATTGAAGAACTAGAAGATTCTTCAAGAATTTATTTTTGTTGCTTGTTCTCATGATAAGTTGATTGCACTGGCTAATGTTGAGATTGAATTTCCTAAATTCTGAAAAAAATATAAAAGGTGAATATGGGCCGTTCACCTGTTATGTGATGTCTTAAATAGATGCATCGAAAAGACGGTCATATGTGCATTTATAGTCAACCTGCAGTTTGACATTTACAAAATTACTTGCTTAAAATAATTGAGTTAAGAGCACAATTTTTAGATTATGTAATCAAGACAATCCATCTTTATAATGCTGGTTTATATCCAAGCTGGTTTGGCGTTAAATGCCTCCCTAAATAGCTAAACCATTGCTTATGAGAACAAAGTTTCATGTGCTAGTTTGAGATATGATATATTGCATACAACACCACTTGTATGTTTCAGACCAATAAATTATGATAAATTCTCCCCTCATAATTGGTTCAAGGTTAGGAACCAAATATTTCCATCTAACAGTTTTTTATGTGTGGTATATGCAGGGGCGGATGCAGTCAAGGCCCAGGGTGTTCACCCGAACACCCTCGGCAAAAAATTACAGTGTATATTTAGGGTCAATTTTATGTGTTCATTTACATATATTGACTTTTGAACACCCTGAACAAATGCAAAAATTGGTTCATTTGTTTTTTCGAACACCCTGATTGAAAATCCTGGATCCGCCACTGGGTATATGATTAATTAATCTACCATGATGCATAAAGATGGATTCCCCCAAGGAAAATGGGATGTATGTTAGTTCTTCTAACATAAGGGGGAGAGAATAAGCAGCTGAGGAATATGTTATGAATTATATGTCATTAGTATGATCCTCATTCAAAAGATAATTCAACTCAAATTCTAGAAGCATTTGCTGACCCAAAATTAATTTCTAACTTCAGCTGCAAAAGGCTCCTATTAAATTCATGTCCCTGAAGGACAGAGTCTAAAGCATGCATGAAGCGTGGTAGACTAATCGATTCCAAAAGCATTAATCATTGAAAAGAAGAAGGAGCAAATGATCAATGATCATTCTAAGGAGGCAATGTGCTCTTGAAGAGCCTACGACATAATACTTCATGAAATCTCATGAGAGATCTAGGTACCTAAAAATAATGGAAGTGATGAGATCTCAATAAGTTATGTCACATTGAGAACTGATACAAATGATATATCGTCGACGATATCTTTGGTACAATATAGCGCAATATTGTAAAAGATTGTGAGGATCTAAATTCTACGTTTATTAAAGTATGCTGACGTAGAAATTATTATCAAGTGAAATGACGTATCTTGGTTAGCATAAAACTTATTTGACCTGCTGTCCAGACACCAGAAGATGTCATATCATTTAAATAGAAATAGATGTTGTCACATCCTATATGAATTACTTGACAAAATTATATGAAAATTCCTGAAGAATTTTAAATGCCTGAAGCATATACAAGTTGCAAAATTTTGTTCATAATTCTTATATGAATTAAATTAAGCAAGGTGAACGCGATTTTATCACCTTAATGAATATTTACTGACTAAGGGCACAAATAACTCTATTTATCCTTACGTCATTGTGGAAATCAAAATCTGTCATATTGTTGGTGCAAGTTGATTACTTGAGAATTATTGAAACCCTTGAAGAGTTTTCTAAAGAAATAGATTATCTGCTGAAAGAAGTTGAAATGAGAAACTTGCAGAATTTTTGGGTCCTGAAGTGCCATATCTTTATGCAATTGATGCATTTATATATTTTGCTATGACTGTGAGGGATTATAGTCATACGATGTCGTTCTACATGACAGTCAAATTATATAAAGACAACATCTATTCATAAAGCAAGTCAGGAATGCACTTGGAGTGATTTCAACAATACAACTCTATTCAAAGACTGAAGATGCAGTAGCATACATAACCCAACTAAAGAGAGGATTCATAAAAGCACAAAGCTTATTTCACAAAAGTTGTTCTTCACACACAAGCTCCAGAAGAATGGTGATATCAACGTGCAAGAGATTTGTTCTAGCGATAATATGACTGATTTATTCACCAAGTCTCTACAAACTACAACTTTCAAGAAGATGGTGCACAAGATTGGAATGTGAAGATTCAAGTTTTGGAGTGATGTACCCATTAGGGGGAGTTAATACACGTTGTACTCTTTTTTCCTTAGCCAAGGTTTTGTCCCAATTGGGTTTTCCTGATAAGGTTTTTAATGAGGCAACCAAATAGCGTATTATTAGAAATGCATACTCTTTTTCATTCACTAGATTTTTTCCCACTGGGTTTTTTCTAATAAGGTTTTAACGAGGCACATTATCTACCAAATAGACATCGAAGGGGGAGTGTTATAAATATTATTTAATTATGGATGTCTATCTTTAGGAGAAATATTAGGGTTAGTGACTTTGGAATCAAGTCACTTTTCCCCTATAAATATAGATGTTCTCCTTCATTGTAAATCAATCCCTATCAAAAGAAATAAGAATTCCCCTCTCTTCTCTCTTTCTCTACAATATTCTTGTTCTTGTTTTTATTATTTTATAACATATCACACATTTTAAAGTGGAAAATCCTTCCAATCGGTGGTAAAAACCAATTGAAATAAAAAACATTTCATCAACTCTGGAAGTTCCGTGATCCTCTATTTACTTTGGGATGGTAAATTTATTCCAACAACAATAACTAGTACTCAATTCCAAACAAGTTGAGATCGATTATGTGACCATGTTCCCGTTTAAAATAATCAAAGGCTACATTATGTCATACCCCATTTTAACCGGATTAAAGTAGAGTACAACATATTGGTGATTCCTATTTTTTTTTATTTTAAGGAGTCACCACCTAATTATTTATGGTGAATTAGGACACCTAAAGTTTATCAAAGTTATTTTCTAAAGTTATCTCTGTTTAAGGTCTGCGAAACTTAAGATTCTAGGTAAGGGTTCAATTAGTCTAAAGGGAAGGTATTAGGCATCCTTTAAGACCCATTAACAATGGTTAACCGACCGGACTTATGATTAGTTAGACTTAAGTGTAAATATAGTATTTTTAAATATTTAAGAAAATATCCTGAAAGTATTGCTAAAGTTATAGATAGAAATAAAATGTTGTTTAAAGTAAAACTTGTAGAAAAGTAGTGATTGAATAAAAAAGAATTTAGTTATAAATAGACCAAAAGAAACAGAATGAGTAATGTTTATATGTATTCGGAATATGAATTACGCCAATTAGCAAATTAAAATGTATTTGTAAAGTTATTGCAAGATTAATATTAATGTTTTAACAAATATGTATTTCAAGTGTTCTAAGATAAAAAGAGTAAAACTTGATTCTTTTAACTCGATGTGGTCGTGCTACTTTGAAAAATCAATCATTCAAATAAATGTTATGGGTACTATAAATAGTTTGGAACATAAATAGAAGTGAATATAGTTTGTGGAATTAACTACCCTTTACTAAACTAAACCCCTTAATGACGCTAAGGTTCATCTAAGTTAAAATGTTAGTCATACAATACACATTGGATACGCACAAAAATAAAAGTAGAGTAGATATAATGCAAATGGGTTCAGCTCATTCGGGATTGCTGTGATCTGTTGACTGTTGGGCTTCAGCCCAACAAATTTTGTTCATATACGGCTGCGGATTGGGCTGATGTGGTGGAGATCATGTTGGGCTTTTAGCCCAACACCAAAGGTGGAAGAAAACGAGTCCCTCAGACTCGTATGCGGTAATCATGCATAAAAACGAAGGAAAAGGATTAGTATACGAACAATAAACAAGTTTAAATATGCAAAATATAACGCAAGATAAATTAATAGATTATGTATATACTATGTATATTTTGGTATATCTTAGGTGTACGCATTCATAAAGAGATAGCTTGACATGTTAAAATATTATGAATCACATAAGTCCTAGAGCACACTCACTTTCAATCTAGGTCTTTATTCATTGCTAGTTTACATTATACTTAGGTCTACTTTGACATTTTTTTAACATAGACAAGCAGTCATTTAAGGTCATGAAAAACGAAATAGGCATGTACAACAGAGTCAGGTAAGGCACAAAATGCAAATTTTCGCTATACGGCACTCCAAAGAAACTAGTAGGATTCCCAAATCATTTACCAAATCCACAGTTGCTAAATTCAGGATTTCTCAAACCTTTCATGCATACCATTTTTACTTCGAAACTCTAGATATTGAACCATCAATAGAATGCAAATCCTTCAACTTAGAACAGACATCAGGGGTACATTAAAGGTCTGGTTCACTAGGTTTATTTCAATGTTATTTTTATGCAAGGCCATACATAACCATAATCATGCAATATCAAAGCAGGTATAAAGGGTAACAGCATATGCACATAAGTTTCTGGCCTTCCTCATCACTTACATGCCAAACTATCACTTTAAACATGGGGGGGGGGGGGGGGGGGGGGGGGGATATTACTTTAAGGTCTTAAAGGGCATTTTTGGGAGGTTCAGACAGATATAGATTTAGCCATAGGGAGTTGTAATCACATGCTTTTGATCAAATAAAGGACTTGTCATACAACGCTTAACCATAGAGTAACAGTTTAAATAATAGATAATCATTGGACTTAATCAGACAGGTTTCATAGCCATAACTAATTTCAACACAAAATAAGACAAATAGGGATAGACCCTCTTAAAATTATGTATAATACACTACATACCCATAGCAAGCAGGGGACAATATATGAGTTCAAACCATAGTGTTTAGAATTAAGGAAATTACAGATTCAACTAGCTAAGACCAAAGCCAACAATACAGAACAAATTGCTTCAGACCTTCCTATGGTTCTATGCAGCACATTAGTGATAGGATTTGAATGATATTGACTATAGGCAGAATTAACTCCTTTACATATCTCAAATGATACACATATAGGCTAGGGTAGTTAAATCCTCTCTGCTAAAGTTGAAAGTATAAGGAAAGAACAGGGCAGATTTGGAGTTTGTTTCCATTCGACAATAAAAACCAATTCAAACTGTACACAATGGAAGGAGAAATAAAACCAGTAAACACTTAAGGCAACTGTATACAACCAAACCAAATTCATGCTCGTACCATCATTAACCTATCATTTACACTTTTAAGGACCATTGGCTTGGTTCGATCTAATGCTGAGAACTAAGGCATCCTAAATATCACAGAAACGATAATTTGTTCTTTTTTACTCAGACTAGCATATGAATTCCCGTTTCTTTTCAACAGACCGTGAACAATTAAGTAAAGAGAAGAACATGAATGACATTCACCACGGGTTGTAGGACTAACGCGAACTCAAAAATGAAGATATGGGAAAATCAAATACATGGCAGAGTCCACAAAATACAGTTTCAAATCAGCAGATATCCCAATCAATGAGGCCAATATCAAATAGGGAAATTTCCTTAATAAGCTTGAATTAAATGTCTATATGTCAATATTAATCCAAACCGATCTGAGCTAGCCCTAAATCATATTAACGGCTACGTTAGCACATATTCTTTTAACTAACAGGCAGAACCTAAACAGATATGCTAAACTGCTACTAATAATAACAGAACAAACTAATGACACAAAACTTAAGCTAAACACAAACAATGGACAACAAATGATGAACTAACAACACCAAATAACTTAATGGAAGAAAAATCACCTGTGGGTGCAGTGAAGTGGGTGTCGACGGTCACGAATCTACTCGAACACGACGAGCTCGAAACCGATTATAGTAATTAAGGCTTCAGACCAAACTAAAAATAGAGTGATATGTTAGCTGTTATTTTTTGGGTAAGGCTCTCTTTTATAACTAAAACTTGTGTTTTGTAGGGGGTTTTGTGGTTCCAGATCCCTGTTCCTTTTTGTTTCTTGCTCATCCCCCCCTCTTTTATAGGATTGTGATTAGGTTTTTAAATGGAAGAGGAAGAGGAGCGGGGTGTAGCGAGTGGAGGGAGCGTGGGAGAGATAGGCGTGGGGGACAGGCATGGGGGACAAGGAGAGGTGGAGGTGGCAGAGGCATGGAGATGGCAGAGGCGGGTGAAGAGATGAAGGTGGAGAGGAACGTGGGAGAAGGGAGAGAAGAGGAGAAAGAAGGAGGCGGCTGAAGGGTTTTAGGTTATGATGAATAAGTGAAGGGGAAATGGGTCGGGCTGGTCGGGTCGGGTCGCGGGTGAGTTTGGTTGGGCTGGACCAATGAGTTGAATTGTTGGGCTAGGTAGATTGTTAGGATAATGGGCTGAATTATTTTATCCGAATTTGGCCCCTTTTTCCTCCTTTAATTTAAATTATTTTTGGGTTTCTAATTTAATAACTAGTACAAAATATATTATGATAATGATTTATATGTAGAAAATAAAGGACTTGATAAAGTATAAATTAATTTAATGAAAATAAAGTGATGACGAACTCTTTTGAAATTTGTGATAAAGTAATACTCGTAATGTTGAAAATAAAAGTAGTGATATTAATAGTAGTAGCAGTAAAAAAAAAAAGTGAAAATAAAGTATTTAGCTCGTCAATAAATTTAGAAACCCGAGTAAATAAAATTAAATAAAGGAGGGACAAAATTGAGTGTCAACACATTATACAAAATAAAAAGGGATAAGGCATCAATACCCACTTGAACTATACCCAAAGTTCCAACGCCACACCTTTTCTTTTCGGGGGTCCTATTACCCCCTTAAACTTTTTTAAAACATAATAAATACCACCCTAAGCGCTGACGTGGCAAAGAGAGTGTATTTCACTCTCTTTGGGAGAGTAAGAAGTATAAAATTTGATTAACTTATACACGTGTCATTTTTTAATTGGGTACTTCACATTTAATTAGACCTAATTAATTATCATTAAAGTTTAAAGTTTTTTTCTAAACTATTTTTTTCTAAAGGTGGAAAACTTAATTTTTTTAATTAAAAAATCTGTATTTTCTTAAAATATGGAAAATTGTAATTTTTTAAAAATATGTGGAAAATTCATTTTTAGTAAATAAATTTGGAAAACTGAGTTTTCTTATTAAAAAATCTGAACTTTTTTAAATCTGGAAAACTGATTATTTTTTCCTATATATGAAAAAAAAAGTTTTCCATATTTAGTTAAAAACGGGTTTGCCACATTTTAAAAAAAAATTGTTTTTCCAGATTTTTATAAAAATCCAGTTTTTCACATTTAAAAAAAATCCAGATTTTTTAAAAAATAATCCAGATTTTTTTTGAAAAAAAAAATTGTCCTAAAAAAATGAAATCATGAAAATCTAGATTTTTTAGGACATTTTTAAAAAATTCCAGTTTTCAATATTTAAAAAAAAATATTTTTTCCATATTTAAAAAAAATCCATTTTCCATATATTTTAATTAAAAAATCTAGTTTTTCAGTTTTTTTTTTAAATGGGTTTTATAAAAATCAAATTTTCAAATCCATTTTTTTTACACAAATTTAGTTTTTTCAAAAAAAAATTAAAAAATTGCCACGTTTGCTAAAAGAATTAAAAAAAGAAAAAGAAAAAAAAATATACATGTGGCAAGGAGAGTGTATGTTACTCTCGCATAAGAGTTTAGATATTCAGTTTTAGGATTGTAACTAGTCCGTTTTAAAAAAGTTCAGGGGTAATAGGACCCCCGAAAAGAAAAGGTGTATAACTGGAACTTTGGGTATAGTTCGGGGCGGGGGGGGGGGGGGGGTATTGAAACAAAAATAAGAATAAAAATAAATAAATTACCCTGTGTGAGCTTGCTCTTGTTACCTGTCGCAAGTCCGGGTAAAAGAGGAGGATTTTGGTATGATAATTTTTTTTATTTTGGTATATATCATAACAGTCTTAACACAGAAGTGTGTGTGTGTATATATATATATATATATATATATATATATATATATATCCACTCGGCCAAGTTTGACCATGTGTTCCTTCAGTTAATATTAAATATATTTTCAGAATTATACACGCAATATATCGAGTTTAGTTGAGTGACAATGTGTTCACGTGACCCAAATTTTATACATAAATTCGCCTCTGTTTATAGCAACAACCCAAGATGAAACTGAATAGGAACATATTCTCTTAAGAGGGAAAATAATTAAGGCCATGAAGAAAAAGGGGGAAATCCATTCATGATAAGAACAGTTTTCGTGATTTGGAGATAAGGGAATTACTTAATTTTTGCTCGTTAAAGCAATAAATTAAATAATTTGCAATTGGAGTAGATTTCTACTATATCAGCTGGTTTTCCCAATTAGTTATAATTTACATTTAAGTGCTAATAGTATCTGCATAAGTTTTAATTTGCTAAAACAAATGGGGGTGAGTTAATTACTTCATTTATATTATGTTTTAATGAGAAAAGTAGGATAAGTAGAAATTTTTTGTAATTGGTTAGCACAAACTGATGGAAGAGAATGACTTCCTCTTTTTTTTTTCTTTTTTTAATCTCACAAGTGGAGTCTGGGGAGAGTAGAGTGTACACAGGACCTACATCCTACCTTGAGAGGTAAAAATACCGTTTTCGATAGACTTTCGGCTCAAGAAATGGAAAAAGAGAGAAATATGGAGAAACTAGACTTCTAAGTTGAAGTCGGACGATTGGGTCGGGTTGCTATCAGAAGAATCGTGACGTAGTTTAGTGAAAGAGCAATGTATAATATCCTTAATTAATTTTTACCCAATGCTTCAATATTTTGCTGTTGTTGATATTGTTCAGAATGATGAATAAATTATTCGAAATCCTTCTTAACCTTATTTAACCGTGAAACATTGGTTTAGTTTATCGTTATGACTAGGATTCTCTATGGTTTGTGTTTAACTATGTAAAAATTTTCTTATCAGAACTAGAATCACGAATCGGGCTATCTTTAACTGTCTGGAAACACAAATTAATATTTTTTCGTGATACGTTACTTCAAATTATTTATTTATTTATTATGATTGTGATGTCCAGTGGCTTACACGCACCTCAACTAATTCCGTGAGTACCTGATATCTTCCACCAGCATAGATACTAGGTAACTCTGTCCACCAAGGTGTGAACAGATGAGAAAAGATCACATAATATTTTTGCCTCCGCTGAAATTTGAACCTGAAACCTCGTGATTCTCATCCCACTGAGACCTCCGCTTCTATTTATTTCTTTTTGTGAAGTATCATTGCGGACAACATCAACTTTCCTTTTAATTATTTACAGTAGTTCAGTCCTAGAAGAAAGAAGATGAGGAAGCAGCTGAGTATGTCGTGGCGGCGGCTCCGTAGGCTTATGATGGTAAGCCAGTTACCGTAATTGAGATTTCATCTGCCATTAAGTCTTGCCTATTAGCAGGTTTAGCACTATTGCAATTTATCCTTCTTCTGAAGCCAAAATTCTCGTGTGGATTTCTAGGCCCTTCAGAAAGCCATTGCGAGATAAAGCGATAACAGTTGCTGGAAGAGTCGGTATATAGAAAGACGTAATGGTTTTGAAAGCTTCTTGTCCAGCGTGTTTACAAGTTATCAGCACTCAAATTGATTCTGATGTGAGAATGACATTGGCTGTACACATGAGCTTATGGCACCTAGATGATGTTCAATTGCATTGGGAAATGATGCAAAACAAAGGAAGATCGGTTGTTCACATGCCCTCTTTCTGCTTTGGAGCTGGTATGGCTGCTGGAATTGGTGCTCTGATGGTTATTCTTGCCAGAAGTCATGCTCAAGCATTTGGCAATAACCGGTGAAGCTTATCTCTAATTCCGACTAGAAAAGGGTTATGATGTTCCTTTTGTGTTTTGCAGCTAGTTTTTGCCTCAGTTCTGAAGAATCGCAGAATTAGGAAGATCAAATAGATAGAATGTTCAAGTGGCTGAAAGTTTTGAGTTTATTTTATTGAACGACTAAGGTTATATGAAGATCCAAGGGATGATAGTAGTTATAGACGGCAGAATAGTTTTCCTATTCCGCTGTGATACCAAGATGATATGAATTTTTGTTCTGGATATGTGTCCCTAGTTACGATTTGTTTATTGGTTATGAGTAACCTTTTTAGTTCCTTTCTTTAATGATGGTGGTGTCCGGGCTAGCTCTTGGGCCTGCTACCTCCACCAATTCAAGTACTGATTGCTTAGACTTCTAGCTTTCGCTGGAATTTAAACATGAGACCTCATGGTTCGTTTGCTTCATTTACCACTAGAACACACCTTTGGCTTCCTTTTTTTGTTCCTTCATTTCTCATTCATTGTTGGGGAAGCAGTATTTTATCCTAAGTTTAACCATTGTGCAAAAATGATATTTGCTCGAGAAATTGGTGTTGGATCACCCTTCAATTGCCTGTTTCAAGACTCATTTTGGTTGGAATTCGACAATGGGGAGTGTCAGCAGGGGAGTCCCTTTGGACTTATTTTGGAAATCAATTTTATACACAGACTTACTTGTATACGTGATGGTTGCAGAATAGGTCTATCGTTGAATGCAGACGAGAAGGAGATTATTTCCAGATATGAAATTACGCGAAAAGTGGAGGATTTGTTATCCGATGACAGCATTAGAGCAAATACACTTAAATGAAGGAAATGGCTAGAAATAGCATCAAAATAGGAGGATCTTCAACCAAAAACTTGGATTTTCTTGTATCTCAAAAAAAGCAATGATGGTTTCTTTTTCCAGAGTTACTCATTATCTTCTGTTTCACTGATTATACAACTTTTGATATAAGGCTTAATTATTAATTTAATTGTGTCTGTGGATAAAGAGCCGATTGATTATTAAAATGTGATGGGTGGACTCTTTCCCCTACCAACCGTATGAATAACGTTGAGAATTAATTGGAGAAAAGAAATTTAGACTACATTGATTCAAGAAGACTTATTTTCTACAATACATCATAAAATAAAATTATTCTTGGCTTCGAATGTCTGACCAAATTGCCAACTATCTGGAACAACATTATCAGATTGAACCCATCGACCATCACTAGTTTGTACTTGGAAAGACAAGCTCTGTCCTAGCAACTTCTCGGAAGTCTCCCAATTTTGGCCCCAATTTCGTGACATTGGTAACCATCTAGTTTTAGATCCTTTGATTTTGGCATTGACAACATCTCCAGCACCACCCACATTGTACACAAGAACGAGAATCCAATAACGATTTCCTTTGATCTCAAACTTGAGCCCTCCTTTTTTGTGACAATTGACCTTTCTGTAAACTACAGGGACAATCCCGGCTTTATATTTGGCAATTTTCAAGAACATAGGCATTGATAAATCAAAGTGTTCTTGTGGAGGATTGCACCAAATGTCTACAGTTTTTGTGTAATTTGGAGGGCAGAAATTGGTGGCGGTTATAGTTATGACTACGCCTCTATTGCACCATTGAGGAGCATTGGCACACATTATTTGAAAGCAAGCTCCACAGGTTGCACCATTGTTAAATAGTGCTGTGCTTAGTGCTGCTGTTTCCAGGCCATAACCTTGGTGGAACAAATTTCCATAACCACAAGCTCCCTCTGCAATAATATCCAAATGAATTTGTTACAAATGTTAATATGTATGTTATGGAAAACTAAAAGTTGTAAATAATTTTATACATATATTTGAGTTCTCTTTTTAAAACCCAACTCTTCACTTTCTCGTGAGTGACTCAATCACCCAAACCACTATGCTACTAGCGGAAGTGGAGATAAAAGGCACTCGTGATCCTCTATTTTCTTTTGGATGGTAAATTTATTCCCACAATAATAATTATTTTTCAATTTCAAACAAGGTAAGATCGGTTATATAAAATCTACTGGCCATATTTCCCATTTAAATTCATACCAATATTATACAAACTAAAATAGAAGTAAAAATGAAAAAAAAATGAAAATAAAACCTCTGTCAGTGTGAGCTTGCTCATTTTATTGGTCCTAATTCTGGATAAAGGAGGAGGGTTATAATAGATTGCCCGTGATGGTAAATTTATTTTTGGTCTATATAGTGTACCGTATCTCAATACTGTGGCATAATCATATAAAATGAAGGGTTGTCAGTTGAATATGCTTCATTGAAAATTTGTACGGTGCATATATAAAATTTTATTAAATATATAGGTAAAATATTACTTTACACACACAGGGACAACACGCACACACACTCGATATCATGCCTGAGGGACAACATGTATAAGAATTAAGGTACAAGTATAACTTACTCATGGTTTCGCCACCCTTCATGTCTCCATAAAATGTAGCATGGGCATTTTTCCATCCATTGCCATCCAAATCTCCCTCTACCAGTTTGGTTTCAAATGCTACAACTAAAAAAATAACAATTATGGTGATTAACAAAATGAAGAAACTTTGGTGTTTGGCCATTTTGGCTTTAAAAAAAAATTCTTTTAAACTAGCTGATTTGCCTGGATAATACATTGCTTTGACATCATATTTATAGCCCACACCCCAAGATGAAACTAAATATGAACATGTTCTCTTAAGAGGGAAAATAAATAAGGCCATGA
Organism: Lycium barbarum; assembly: GCF_019175385.1. NCBI lineage: Eukaryota > Viridiplantae > Streptophyta > Magnoliopsida > Solanales > Solanaceae > Lycium > Lycium barbarum. The sequence goes on from NC_083339.1 coordinate 137,852,101, forward strand.
AAAAAAGGGAAAATTACATTCATGATAGAACTGTAGTTATGATTTGGAATTGGAGATAAGGAAATTACTTTTGGTTCATTAATGCAATAAATAAAATAATTTGCAATTGTTGTAGATTGCTACTATAGCCAGCTAGTCTTCCCAATTAGTTATAATTTGCATTTAAGTGCCATAAATAAGCAATTTGCATCAGTTTTAATTTGCTAAAACAAATGGGGGTGAGTTAATTACTTGATTTGTATTGTATTTTAATGAGAAAGGTAGGATAAGTAGAAATTTTAAGTAATTGGTTAGCATTATAAGTAGCTAGCTTTCTCTTTTTTTTCTTTTTCTAATCTTGGGTCTTTAACGTAATTGATTGTAAATTAATATAATCAGATCATTTACAGAAATGTGATTACGACTAATTAAACCAAAAAAACAAAAAGAGGAGGTCAACTAAAGCATCTTAAGGTATGATTGCATAAGATTGTCAATATCAGTGGAAAAAGGGAATATGGTTGTTAGCCTTTTCTAAACCTTTTTTTTATATAGTTTTATAAAAAAAATCACAAGAGATCGTTTGTTACCATAAGAGATCTGAACATTTGTTATACATAAGAGATCTGAAAATGTCATTTTCTTCAATTCAAATTGTAAGAGGCCAAGACATCTAAATTCCTCTGGTAAAGAGATTACATGAAATTCATTTTACTTTCATATAATTAAGAGGAAAAAGAACTTGCCTTGTCTTAATTTTTATTTTTTTCAATCGAATGATTGAATTAAAGAAAAAATGATACATATACAGTTGTGGGTATTGGTGAAATATCAAAGAATTAGCACTTGTATTATTATTTCAATTAGGAAGTCTCTAATACTTTAATTCAACTGAGAGAGCCAAATCATGCCAATTTCTTTGTAATTGTTAATTGCCTTCAATTGTTCAAGATGTTAGAGCCCGTTTGGATTGGCTTATAAGTTGGCTTATAAGCTGTTTTCAGCTTTTTTGAGTGTTTGGCTGGCCAGCTTAAAGTCATTTTATGCTTAAAATAAGCTCAAAAAAATAATTGGACTCATTTGACTTAGTTTATCTAAAGCAGCTTATAAGCTGAAAACAGCTTATAAGCCAAAAAAAATAAGTTGGACTACCCCAATTTATTTTTTTCAGCTTATAAGCTGCAAACAGCTTTAAGCTGTAAGCCAATCCAAACGGGCTCTTAGTATAAATTATGAAATACTCGAAGTTAGAAATGTTTCTAGATATTCGAACTTTTTAGTTATATTAATTCAACAACATCAAATGAGCATCCCATGCTCAACAATATAAAACTTAAAAAGGACAAACAGATGAGAAGACTAAAAACTAAACAAATAAAGGCAAAATAAATATATTACGAAAATAATGAAAAGATCAGTAATATCTATTTGCTGAAAACATCGAGCAGGTGTTGCAATAAAAGTTGTCTAATTTAAGGACAAAAACTAAAGACCGACCCATTTGAAGGACAAAAAATTAATGACCAGTCCATTTGAAGGGCAAACCGTGTAATCACTTCTTTCCAAACTCGTCGAAGACTTTTTGCTCGATCCAAGTTAGTTCGCTGACCTTTAAACCTCGGGCCTTGAGTGAAGTTGGGTTGCGTTGAGGTTCAAATTTTACAAAAAAAAAAAAGGGGAAATAACCCATATATACAGCCCACGCATCTAATTTATAGTCAACGTAACTCATTGTATCATCGACGTATAGATAATGTATATATATAATACGGTCCACGCATTTAGGTTGTAGCTGATATAGCCTACTGTATCATCGATGTATCCAAGTGAAATCTCCTGGTATATGAAAGAGTGAAAAAGTGCTTTCGTTGATGTGGAATAAGAAGCCTTCGTATTTTAATGCACGTATTTAATTTATTCGGAACTATTAGAGCGGGATCCACTTTTTGGGGAATATGAGTAGAAGCAATAACAAGAATATTTCTAGTAGAACATCTTTCATAATCCCCGAAGAGATGGTTCATTAATAGACCGAGGGATAAGTCATTCGACTCATTCACATCCAGATCATGAATGTTTGGAATTCATATTATGCAAGGAGACATTGCTTTTGCTAATTCGAATTGAAGGGTGATATAAAATCGATCTATTTCCGGCATCATATCCATAGTTAGCCCATTCATCCTAGTTAGCAGTTCCAACTCCATATCAACGTCACGATCGATATCATCACTAGCATCAAGATTGTCATTATCATCAATATCGTCACTATCATCAATATTGATCTCATTAAGAAGAAAACCTTTAGGCTTGTTATCCAGGAACTTGTTCAGAAATACCGTAATGAAAGGAACATAGGAGTATAGATAACGTATCTATTCTGTATGGCTATATATAAACATTACATATACTCTATATGCATAATGTATATGTGGTTTACCTTCTTTTCTGAGCTACCATAAAACCCTCTTCATTTTTCTACAATTATACATCACATATACATCTTTATACACCGTTATACATTACATATATATTAGGGATAAGGCACTATTACCCCCCCCCCTGAACTATACCCTAAGTTTCCACGACACACCTTTCCCTTCCCTGGGTCCTATTACCCCCCCTAAACTTTTTTTTCCCTTAATTCTTTGCACCTTTAACGCTGACGTGGAGGCTTATTATACACTATCCCAATTATATTTGCAGCTGTGTGATCACGTGTTGTGGGCCCCCAAGTCAGCTTTCTTTTCCCTTTTAATTTATTTACCTTGGTTAAATCGTATCCATACTTTTCCCAAAATATTAGCCGATCAAAAATTCACCCGAACCAAAAAATCAATTGATAAAAAACCCTCTTCGATCATTGAAGATTATATCCCAAAATCTTAAAATTCAGCATTTATAGAGTGGAAAAAAACATCTAGCATCTTAAGTTCTTCATTCCAAAAGGGTCAATTTCGCTCCAGTTCAAAACAAGAATAATGTTGTGATTTCTTCAGTGTTACAATTTGTAAATTCAAGGTCAGTTGGAAGGCTAAGTTTGCATTTAGTCCAAAGGTTAGTTTTACTACATTTAATTGGGGTTTTGTTAATTTAGGGTTTTTAAGGTTTGCGAGTTTGCCGAATCGAAAATAGAATTTTCAAAATTTTTGATTACTTAGTTTGTTGTTATTTATCTTTGTTTGCAGTTAGTTATTAGTGGGTTTACATTCATAACTATTAGATTGTATCATGGTGGGGACTTAGTGTTTGGAGATGATGATGAACCAAAATATGTTGGTGGGGTAATAAGTGAATATGTTAATGTTGTAGTGGATACACTTTCCTATTTTGAGTTGAAAGACTATATTAAAGAACTAGGGTACAGCTCAAGTTGCAAATATAGTATTCGGCCACCTAACAATGGCATTTTAGGAGATATTGACAATGATAGGGTTCTTTCTAGTGTTGTCAGACTTTTGCAAAGTGGCAGATTTTGGATGTATATGTGCATATGCTTGAGGGGGAATCTAATGCAACTTTTAATAAAGGGGTAGGGACCATTGAAAGAAGTGATAGTCAAAATATTGAAGTTGGTGAGGATGCTTTCAATGCTGCAACTTCATCTACCAATACTATCCCAAACATTATTTCTCCATTAGAAGTAGTATATCCAAATACTCAAGATCCACTAGATCCATCAGATTCTAAAATTAGTGATTTTTCAGTAAAGGGATCTGATGAATCAACTGATGATAGTCCAATTTCTGAAAATGGTGACATACTTGGAGAAGATGATTACTTCAGTGATGTACATGAGGAGTACATAGAGCTTAGGACTGAGAAAAGGGAAGCACTGAGGAGGAAAAGAAGGGAGAGAATTCCTGCAGATACTGAAGAAGTGTCATGTGGTGTAACTGGACCAAATTTGGGATTTGATGAGACTGAAACAAGAAAAAAATGTTTAGAAGGGAGGCTAGGGGTGATGAATGATATTACCCATGTTCTGATGATTCTAGCTTAGGATCTGATGATGGTGAATGGTGTTTTGAAGAAGTGGAAAGGAGGAAGCTAAAACTATCAAAATCTAGATACAAAACTGATACAAAGGGTGATAGATTTAATAAAACTTGTAAGAAAATAGTGTGGCAGTTAGGTATGATTTTTGGGAGTGTGAATGAGTTTAGAGATGCAGTTACTAAGTGTGCAGTTCAGAGAAGAGTGCAGATTGAAAAGTATGTTAATGAGCCAACTAGAGTAAGCGTGAGGTGTTGCAAAAAGAATTGCAAATGGCTTTTGTATGCAAGCCTTGATAATGAAACTAATAACTTTGTCATCAGGACTTATATTCCATTACACAAGTGTGAGAAGTCCACCAGAAATTACTTGTGCAATTCTAAGTTTCTGGCTGTTGTCTTTAGAAAAAGAATAGTTGAACAACCAAACATAAGAGTGTTTAAGTTGCAAGAGTTGGTTAGGAAGAAGTTTAAAGTACATGTTGGCAAGACCACAACCAGGAGAGCAAGAGCTAGAGTGTTGAAGGAGATTATGGGTGATCATATTCTTGAGTTTGGGAAAATTCTTAATTATAGGGATGAGTTGTTAAGGACAAACATTGGGAGTACTTTTGTTGTAAAGCTTGGTGATGCTAATGAACTTGGTCAGCCAGTTTTTGAAGCTTTTTACATCTGTTTTGGTGCACTCAAGCAATAATTCATGCATGTTAGGAAATGCATAGGCATAGATGGTTATTTCTTGTAAGGAATAAGTAGGGGACAATTACTAGTTGCTATTGCTAAGATTGGAATAACCAAATGCTTCCACTTGCTTGGGCAGTAGTGGAATATGAAAACAAAAATACTTAGACTTGGTTTTTGAACTAGAGGTTCTCAAACATCTGTTGTTCCTAGTTCATCTAATGCACCTAGTTCAGCTACTGCAAACAGAGGAAAGAAAAAATTGTGGCAACAACAACCCCATATAAAGGCCATGAGTGATGGGAATAGGTGTGTTTCAAGCTGAGAATGGGCTCACAACTTTTAATGTAAGTACATATACATTACATTACATTATATATACTGTTCTCTTATAATAAATTCAACTTATTAAATCTTATTTTGTAGCCTGTATTGCCAAGTCAGAGAATTGTATCTACTGGACCTAGAAAGATAATAAGATCTGCTGATGTAACTAGTGATATTGGTTTCAAACCAACAAGTGGACTGAAGTGGAAAGGAACTAAATCAATCACAACTAGAAAGCTTCAAGAGATTAGAGATCAAGCAAGGGCTAATGGTTCAAACAATGCAAGTCAAAGTACCACTCCTTCATTGCCAAGAGACCCGTACAAGCTATAATGTTGATATTAAATGTTGATTTTGTTAATTTAGAAGTACTGTATTTTGTTAATGTCAAAGCTACTTAAGACTTTAAGCAACTGTTTTGTTCATGTTGGTAAAAGGTATTCAGATGTACCATTTTTTATTTATTTATGAAACTATATTTTCTTGTAAGAAATGGTACTGAATTCTGGTATTTATATGCAATGTTGAATTCCTGTTTTCATCAGTTTTATGTGATCTTGAATGTGAGTTCTATGTATTGGCTGTTTGATGATTGAAGCTGATGTTTAAGTGTTGCTTATGTTCAGATTTTGACTCAAAAGTTGATGTTAAAACTGGTGCAGTTTTGGCTCAAAAACTGGTGCAATTTTAGCTAAAAACAGGTGCAATTTTGGCTCAAAATGTGGTGTAGTTTTGACTCAAAATTTGGTGTAAAATATTTGAACAAAATCTAATCCATTTTGACACAAAATCTGGTGCAGTTTTGAACAAAATATGGTGCATTATGACTCAAAATCTGGTGTAAAATTCTTGGACAAAATCTGGTCCATTTTGAAATAAAACTGGTGCAGTTTTTGGGCAGAATCTGGTGCTTGTTTGACTCAACATCTAGTGTAAAATACTTGGACAAAATCTGGTCCATTTTGAAACAAAATCTGGTGCATGTTTGACTCAAAATCTAATGTAAAATACGTGGACAAAATCTCAACATTTTGAAACAATATCTGTTGCAATATGTAATCTTATTCTGTCATAATTGACTCAATCAATAACAAAAGAAAATTGCCAAAATTTACTCAAACAATAACAAAAGAAAGTTGCCAAAATTTACTCAATTAATACCAACAAGAAAAGTAGGATAAGCCAAACAAGTTTAGCTACAACACCACCATTAAAATTCCAAACTAATGCTTCATTATAATACCAAAATGTACTTTACAACAAAACAAATCTAACTTTAGCCTATCCGAGATCATTGAAGTTCCATTACAACAACCAAAATGAGGTTCTATTAGTACTATGGAAACTTCATTTGATTTTTTTTCAAGTTGCCTATTTGGATTAAACCACTAAGATACACAACAAATACATAAACCATCAAACACCAAAGGATTGTTCTATTAAACCTACACGAGTTGCTTTTCTTTTTTCATTCATATCATTCTCTTTCAAATTACTCTTCTCTTTTGAATCTCCAAGCTCAGCCAAATCATTCTTATCCTCTTTTGAAACTTCAACCTCATTCAAATCACCTATCTCTTTTGAATCTTCAAGCTCAACCGAATTGATGTTGAGATTATCATATTGAAGAGTAAGACTTTCAAGCTCATCCAATTGAATTTCATCCTCTTTTGAATCTTCAAGTTCAAGTGAATTCATGTTGGGATTATCATACTGCATCTTAAAACTTTCAAGCTCAGCCAAATGCAACCTAACACGCTCGTAATTTTCTTCTAACTCCTTGATTTTTTTTTTTTACCAATCTTGGAATAATAAACTTTGATCCTTCATCAACACTTTGCTTATCTCTCTCCATTTGAAAAACTTGTTATTGGTGGCCTGAAATTTAAAGAATACAATCACTTCAAATTAACACTAACACTAAAATTTATCAACCAAATTAGAACATGAACACAAAACTCTTAGTGAGGACAAGACCAAAATCTCCTCCCGGGATTGCGGTCAGACCAAGAAGTATGCATTTTCAGCAAAATGCCATGTTTGCATCGCACTTCGGCATTGAGCATTTGCATCTTCTTCGTCCATACACAACTTATTCAACAAGCTATTCGCCATTCCTAACCTAACATTTCATACACAAAAATTAGGGAAGAAATTTCAAACCCTAAACTTGAAATTCGACATGAGAGGGAGAAAAGATTAAGAATTTACACAATAATTAACTTACCTGATCGAAAATGGCAAAATTTGCCACCAAAATCAGCTCTTGCAAATGGGTGAAAATTTGTAATGGAGTTGATGAAATTAAGTGTGTTTTGGGCGAAGTAGTCTTCAAATGGACTTTGGGAGTGACACGTGGTCACTTCCCATTCGCTATAACCTCTTTTTTTTTTACTCCTTACGCGCTTAACATATTTGTTCGCATGCACTGGTCCACGTCAGCGTTAAAGGTGCAAAGAATTAAGGGAAAAAAATAGATTAGAGGGGTAATAGGACCAGTGAAAGGAAAGGTGTGTCGTAGGAACATAGGGTATAGTTCAGGGAGTAATAGTACTTTATCCCTATATATTACATATACATTCTTACACACCATACATAATGTATAAATAATAGTGTAAGATAACTTTTTATTATGTTAAATTAACGTATTATTACTTGTGCAGAATTTCATAAGCACTACCTGACTAATAAATGAAATATGAAGAAGAAAGATAGAGGTAGAGCCATTAACTAATAAAAAAGTAATCATCAAATGAGACGGTGATAAAGATCAGACTGCATCGCAAAAGGGAGAGAGGAAAAAAATTCCACCTAAAAAATTCCGCCCAAAATCAAAGCAAATAAAGATTAAGCTTATAGTTAACAAAACCAAAATGGGTTATTGTAAGAGAAGTAGAAAGACAGATATAAATATTTCTATTTGATGTTTATGGATATAAAAAAAATAATCTTCGGAGAAGAGAAAACTCTAGAAGTTTTTTCCTAATTTTGATGGAGAATCTTGTGGGAAAAGAGACAGAGAGGTTCGAAAAAAAAAAGGGTTTTGAGAAAGAGAGATAATGGGAGAAAACGGGGGGAAAGGTGTAAAAAGCAAAAGCGAAGGAAGATGAGAGGGCGTGACGAGATGATGGGAGAGATAGATCCAAAAAACAGAGGTCACGTGGGAGACTTGCTAACCAAATTGCGAAATGGTTAGTGGGGGTAAGAAATGGAGAGGTGGGCCAAAATTGGCAAACTAAATGCCTCAATGTACATTCAACTTAATTTCCCTAAGAAATGATAAATTAAATACATAAAAATTGAAAGGAATTAAGGAACTAAACATAATAGAAGCAATAGCTCAAATTCAAATTCTACTAACATAACCCATCATATTATTATTTAGTTATTCCTCAGCATTTAACTAATTAACACGCATAAAAATGAAGATGTTAAGATAATCTTACCACAAGTGAAATATAATGTGCATGTAGGAGATGATGTAATAGTATTAGAGCCCGTTTGGATTGGCTTATAAGTTGCTTATAAGCTGTTTTAAGCTTTTTTGAGTGTTTGGCTGGCCAGCTTAAAGTCATTTTGTGCATAAAATAAGCCCAAAAAAATAATTGGACCCGTTTGGCTTAGCTTATTTAAAGCAGCTTATTAGCTGAAAACAGCTTATAAGCCAAAAAAAAAAAAAAAGTTAGCCTACCCCAACTTATTTTTTTTTGGCTTATAAGTTGTTTCCAACTTATAAGCTGCTTATTTTAAGCCCATCCAAACAGGCTCTTAGATATGATGTATGTGTGGTTGAATTTTTTTGAGGATTTTCTACTTTTAATGTGTTTAATTGCAATATGTTGTACTCCTTTAAAAAAAATTATAGGGATAATTTAATTTTGAACTTGGAACTTAGTTAGAAACACTATGTATTATTATCTTGTAAAAACTTATGTTTTTGCACTTTTAGGTTATAACTAGATTGAAAATACGGAAAAGGGCCAAATATATTCTTGTACTATTGGAAAAGGGCCAAATATACCCCTCGTTATATTTTGGGTCCAAATATACCCCTGTCGTTATACTATTGGCTCAAATACACCTTTCCTCCCTTAAAGTGGTTCATCTTGGAAATCCTATCCTACGTGGCAGTAACATTTGATGAGGTGAATGCCACGTGGCATTGCCACCTCATCACCCCTAATCCATTTTACTCCTCCCCTTTTCCATGACTAAAATTACCATCCCTTCACCATCACTGCCACCGTTACCGCCATATAGTTACAACTCTAGAAAAAATTTACCTTCTAATTCTCTCTCTATGCGTCTATCTTATACTTCAGATATGTAATTGCATAGTGATATTTCCATTTGTTTTCCATGGAAGAAAGAGAACGGAGTAAGTAGTACATCCCATCACTGTTTAACCTATCTCAAAGGGAGCACATTAAAAACCGAAATCAGAACCAAGAGAATCTGTGACTTAAGTAGCACAAAAAAAGAAAAGTTAAACCAAACCGGTACAAAAAAAAAAGCACATTAATAGGTTTCATGCACGAAATTCATGCGTGAAAGGACCAAACTGCAAAAATGCACTCTGAGCCTTTCACGCACGAAATTCGTGCGTGAAGCAACAAAGTTTTTTTTTTTTTTTTGGTGTTACCTTTCAAATCACATTTTTTTCCATACTTTGGGCAAAGATTAGTCATGTTTCAAACCCCCAAAATATCAATATTTTATATAAAACTTAATATCTTTTTTTGCGTACAATAATGTCGGCTCATTACATCAAGTCCACCTAAACGTTTGGATCGCCGTTTTAGGGGTTCTAAAGTGCCCCGAAGTAAGTTTTGAAACTTGTCATATTTATAGGGTTTTGATTTCAGTGTTTTACTATATTTGAATGTACAAATATAAATATTTGATTTAATAATAATTCATCCAATATGAGAGGTTTATACTAATTAAAAAATAATTCATTCCATCTAATTACAATACTAATTCAAAGTAATACAATAATAAATTACAATAATAATACAATCTTCAAGTTCTAGAGACTCTATTACTTCGAGACGTGCTTGTACTACCACGACCTTGTTGCCCACACGAACGCTTGTCATGGCCATATTGCTTACAGGTAGAGTACTTGCGAGAATAAGTTCTTTCACTAACATCCATTTGATTGGGTCTACGACTCCGTGAGTTGATGCCCAATTTCCTGATGTAATCCTTGTTAGCAACCATCGAAAACGGCTCGTTTGACCAATAAGCTTCATTACCAAGTGGGTAGAATTGGCCGGAATATTCTCTAAGGTAACTGTGGACCTTGTATTCCCCCGCCACATAACTTGTTACCGTTTTTCTCATTCTCTCGAAGCACTTGACAACATGAGAACACGGCATGTGATACATTTGCCACTTACCGCAAGTGCATGTTCTTGTTGCCTCATAAACGGTATGCACGTTTCCACCCTTACCGTTGTGATAACCCGTCCTAACTTCATACACATGTTGAATTGGGTCATACTCGGTCATTTGGTGATGCTCACATTTTTTTCTATAATGCTCCATCTTTTTGAAGGGCTTTGACATCCATGTCCCGCCGTCGGCTAATATCGCTCTAGCCTGCCTTGTCCTAACAACAAATCGCTCCACAACCTGCTTGAAAGTCATTCTCACCATTGCGGTGACAGGTAGTCCTCAAGCAGATTTCAGCAAGCCATTGAAAGATTCTGAGCTGTTTGTTGTGAGCATGCCCCATCTTTTGCCTCCATCAGCATGAAGCGTCCATTTTTCAACTTCGAGCTTCATCAACCAAACATATGCGGGTTCACTCACTGCCCTGATCAGATCCATCTTTGCAGCCCATTTTCGTTGTTGATGCTCCATCGCAGCCCCCCCCCCCCACACACACACACACATCAATTTGTTTAGAGTGCCATTGTGAAACGTTGATTGCAAATTTGCCTTCAAGTGCCTTAAACAATAGCGATGGTAAACAAAGGGAGGCTGCCACCCCGGTAAATTAGCCATATTGTGAAATATGCCTTTTATGACGATCAGACAACACGCATATGCCGGTACTATCCTTAATAACATGAGTTTTCAAATGGGTCAAAAAGATCCCCTATGTGTCGTTGCTCTCGTTAGCGGCAATTGCAAAAGCAAGAGGAAATATTGACCCATTGGCATCCATTCCTATTGCAATTAGGAGCTTGATGTCGTAGGCACCATATACATGCGTACCATCTATGGATATCACTAGTTGGCAGTGAGCAAAACCATCAATGCATGCTTTGAATGTCCAAAATACGAAGTTGAAGATTTTTTCCTCTATAAGTCATCACTCTATAACAGTACCATTATTAAAATGTTGTAGAGCTGCCATATACCTTGGCAGCGATTGAAAAGAAGTATGCCAATTTCCAAAGACCATCTCAAAAGCGCGTCTACGCCCGAGAAATCCCTTTCTGTTGCTTATAGTTTTACTATATACGGTTTGAACGTTTCGAATACAATCTTTGATGGGGATCCTGCACAAGTTTAAACAAACAACATTTAGTAATGATCTTTTAATCGATATAAGACGTATAATGTACTAGGTAGGATAAGTTACCTTGGCGTTTCAGCAACGTCTTTAAGTAATACTTGAGCAATCATGTTTGTATCTAAATTGTAATGATCTGCTCGATTTTCTTCCATATCACAAGTGTGTCTTTCGCGGAATTTTGTGATAGCCCACATACCATCAGGCTTAACAATTCCCCGAAGCAACCACTCACAGCCTTGATACCGTCGTTTACAAACTAGTCTCCATATCTTTGTGTTTGACTGATCAACCTTAAACTCCCTCATATCCTTAAAACAATAAATTTTGACAGCCCGTTGCAACGCCTTTTTGGATGCGAACAACATTCCCTTTGCAAGGTAGCATCGATCTTTGTTGAGATCCTTTGGTTCAATCCAGGTTTTTTGGCGACTATCATCATCTTCTCTTGTGAAGACAAATGCATCATCACGACCCTGCAGGCTGTCAAGATAAGGGATATTGTTAGAATGCCACTGAATTGGGCTTTCAGAAGTTGGGTTTTCAGCCATCGGTGGTGGTACATGGTGGTGCATTGGTTCTTGTTGGTTTTGGCTTTGAGGAATATTGTTGGTCATACCAACTTGAACATCATCATCATCTTCATCATCGGTTACCTTTGCATTATTAGCCATTTCATCGTCATCACTTGATGATGACTCATAATAATTAGGAAAATCTTTATTATCAAGTGCATTCATCCTCCTACACGAAAAGTAACATATTTTAAATACCAACATCATATATATATATACAGATAATTTAATATCAAGGTGATGAACTTACTGTCGTTCATTAGCACTGTCATGGTGTGGAGAATGATCAACTCCACCGAACTGAGAGGATTGACCAACATCCATATTTGGTACCACTGGCGAGTTTTGAGAATAGTTCCTATAAAGATTTGAAAACTGGTTATTGACCAATTCATACAACAAACACGTGCTATAATATGAAAAATCCATATTTACCAATTTTCATTATAAGCTTGATTAAATTGCTGGCTTAGATTTTCCAGCGGCACTTGACCACTCAAAATGTCTCCATAAGAACTAAAGTCCCCATAAGTGTTACCATGAATAGGCTGGACTTGAGGAACTTCTTCTCGAGGTATCTTTTCAACATACATCTCAAGAACATTAATGAATACTAAATCACGATATTCTTCCGGCGATCCCAAATAATCACTTAAAGATTCATCATCGTTGATATTGTGCATGCCATAACGCACAACACCGTTTGATATTGTTTGTGGATATCTGCCAGTTATTGAGATTCCAAACTCAGTGGGTGTAGTTTTCATTCTTTTGTGCATGTAACTGACTAGTGTTTCATAATTTAAAGTTGTTGGAAATTTAACATGGGCTTTTGGTTTGATACTATAACGAATGGAGTAATTGTCCTCGACGATATCTCCATCCCAAAATAGTGAAACCTTAACAGTTGAAGCATTCTGAGACATTTTTTCTATGAAGTTTGATTTTTTTTTGAATGACTTGTAAGATTTAGACTTATGAAGTTGATGAGTTTTTCACTCGTCAAGCCTTCAAGTTAAATAGACCACTCAAAATTGTAATGCGTGGTGTGTTGTCAAATCAACACTTAGATTGTGCATTAAAATGGTGCACAATACAAGTCGTGTTAAAATGGTCAAATAATGCAGCAACGTATTGTCAAATCAAGCCTTTATGTGTCATAGATTTCTGAAATTGACATTGCGCATTAAAATGGTGTGCAATACACGTCGTATTAAAGCGGTCAAATAATGCAGCAACGTATTGTCAAATCAAGCCTTTATGTGTCATAGATTCCTGAAATAGACATTGTGCATTAAAATGGTGCGCAATACAAGTTGGTCAGACAAGGTGGGAACTTTTCACGCCCAAAAACTGTGCGTGAAAGGTTAATGGATGGTTTTTACACTTTCACGCACAGTTCTTGTGCGTGAAAGGTTGTGTTTTTCATTTTCACTTTCACGCACAGTTTTTGTGCGTGAAAGGTTCACTTTTTCATCCACCTTTAAACTTTTTACTTTCACGCACAGATTTGTTTTTTTTTTTTTTAACCTATTAAAATCACGATTTTTTCCATACGTTGCACGAGTTATTATTAATATAACTAATTATCATTAAAAAAAAATAATAACATAAAATATACACTTTATTTACAACATTCACAATCTCAGGTCCCACAAATGGGAGCCTTTAGAGTTTGGCTAGGCCTAAGGCTAACCCCACCACCACCACCATCATCTCTATCCCCCTTCCTCCTCTTAATCTGTACATGCTCTATGGCATGATCATCCTTGCTTCCCTTCCTTCCCTTCTTTCGACCCGGACCCCAGTTCATAACATGTTTTCTATGGGAAATGACGGTGGGCGGTGGGGCCGGTTCATAACATGGCTCCTCATCAATCTCATCAGGAGATGGGTCCACAGGCACAGAGGAATGAACCTGAAATAACATATGAACAATTTAATTTAGATTTATCCTAAAATGACCTGAAATAAATAAATAATTAATAAATAATTTTATTTTATTGTAAAAATCAAACCTGTGTGTCGACGACCTCCTGAGATGCCTGCTGAGAGGGCTCCTGAGCTGGCTCCTCAACGGTCTCTTGAGTGGGGCCCGGTGTAAGAGATGGGTCCACAGGCGCAGAGGAATGAACCTGAAATAACATATAAACAATTTAATTTAGATTTATTCTAAAATGACCTGAAATAAATAAATAATTAATTAATTATTTTATTTATTGTAAAAATCAAGCCTGTGTGTCGACGACCTCCTAAGATGCCTGGTGAGAGGGCCTCTGAGCTGGCTCCTCAACGGTCTCTTGAGTGGGGCCCGGTGCAGGAGATGGGTCCACAGGCGCAGGAGATGCCGATGGTGCCGTATCAAACACGAAGTCCTCGAACATGGAGTCCTCGAAGTGCAGTTGTAGGCCACCCTATAGATCACAAACCGGCCGCTCACCCTGTGGATCACGAACTAGTAGATGTGGCAATGAAGGCCAGGGCACATAATCTGAAAAAGGGTCCGGCATATACAGAGGTGTCTGTGAAGTCGACGGCCGGGAATGAGAAGTCGATGAGATATCTGTAGTCGCCGGCTGGTAAGAACTCGATGGGATCTCTGAAGTCGCCTCATCACCTCTGCCAGCCCTACCACCTCTACGACGGCTACCAACTCCTCTGCGACCACGACCACCTGCTGCCCTAGGTGGGGCAACGGAAACACGCTCATGAAGACGCTCAAAGTCATGTGCATGTCTCATACCAGCCTCGGCAAGCTCAATCATCCATGCTGCATACTCCGCCGTCTCGGGGGCCTCTAGACGGGCAGTGCTCTCATAGCGCATCGTCTGAACGGTCCGTACCAGCGCCTCGTACGCTCCTGCGAGATCTACATATCCCAGGCCATCTGGACGACGCCTAGAGGGGTTGCCAATAATGATGCGAGTGATCCGCATGTACCACTCCATGTACACATGGATCGGAGTGTCATGTCCGACCACCGAGGCTCGTCATCCTCACATCCCAACTCTGGACCTGCTACTGCATATATAGTCGCCATGCATCATCGACGCCCGCACGCTCGTCTCTCGCATGGTGGTCATGCTCCCAAATCGTAGCCGCGGGTATATTTTGTACATACCCAAACTGCCGTAACACGCGGTCGGGTGCGTGATACTCAACGATATCCATATGTATCAATGGACACCGCGACATTCACATGTGCTGACCAGCCCTACAAAACGCCTGCAGCTGATCCAAAATATGATCATACGACGTCCATATAAAAGCCTGTAAAAAGAAGTGAACTAGTTAACAATAAAAGACTAAAATAGTAGCTATGTGGTCTAGCGTGTGGATCTAAAATATGAACATACCGTCTGCATCGTCATGCGGTCTAGCTGATCCCTAAACGGGAGAAGGCTGTGATGAGTCTCCGTACGTCGGCGTACGCCTCGCGACCATCTCCGCGCGTATGGCATCGACATAGTAAGATAGTCAGCGGGAGGGTGAGCTGGTATGGGCTGAAAAGGTCTCAACCTAGTCCACACCCATATCTGATATAGTCATTTAAAAAACATTTTATCAGTCGTCGTTTTAAAAAAATATATTTTGTGTTTAATTACACAGACTTAAATATATCACCTGAAGGAGCGAGCAAAATGCAGGGACCTTTACCCTCGTGCCCATAGAACATCGGCAGAATCCTCGATACATGTAGCCCAGCACAGCAACGCCCCAACTATAACATCCTATCTTGGCAAGATCGTCGATATACCGAAGATACCTCAAGCTCAAATGTGAACCCGAAGTGTTCGGGAACAGGATGGCCCCGAATATGACGAGTAGGTATAGACGCGCGCGTCGGTCAACATTAGCCTGAGGCGTGTCCTCTCCAATCGGATGTTGCATGTCTGTGAGGCGCAAGTGAGCGTAAAGGGCCGACAATAAAAGTCGACTCTGGCTAAAAATATGACCATCCAGAGCCGCGAAACCGGTGAGCCTAGTCAACTCATCCCGGTAAGGTGGCAGCACAGGGGGCTCCTCAATATACAATGGGCGTCCATCAACATGTAGCCCATAAATGACCTTTACATCCTGAAAGGTAATGGTAGCCTCACCGGTGCGGAGATGAAATGTGTGCGTCTCCGGTCGTCACCTCTCAATCAATGCCGTCACTAGCGACCTATCGTGCTGTACTTGACCAACTTCGACGCACCGGTAGATACCGCCCCGACGTAGTATATCCAGGACACGAGGATGTGGGAGGTGAGCAGCTAAGATCTCCCATGCTGAGTCCCCTAACCGGGTACGAACCTGAGACTCAGGCTGCAGGTCGGATGTCCATATATGTTGCGACCTATGCTCGGGCTGAAGATACAGTAACTCTCGGTCGAAGGGCCCCAGATCAAGAGGGTGGTGATCCATCTGTTTTACGTATTTTAAATCAATCATTAACAAGTAGTATTAGTTATGTAATCTTTTATCAAAAATTTTATTAAGGATTGTGGTGACCCATCTGTTTTACGTATTTTAAATCAATCACTAACAAGTAATATTAGTTATGTAATCTTTTATGGAAAATTTTATTAAGGATTGTGGTGACCCATCTGTTTTACGTATTTTAAATAAATCATTAACAAGTAATATTAGTTATGTAATCTTTTATCAAAAATTATATTAAGGGTTTTCAATCCTAAGCTACGGGTTATGAATCCTAAACTAAGGGTTTTCAATCCTAAATATAAAGATTAAAAATTAATAAGTCAAATAATTAACAATTAGTTAGCATACAATTAGTATAAATAATTAATAAATAAACAATTAACTAACTAATCAAATGATTAACAAGTTATTATCATATATTTAATAAATAAACAATTAAGTAACTAATCAAAAAATTGATAAATTATTATTGTATATTTAACAAATAAACAATTAATTAACTAATGAAACAATTAAGAAATTATTAGCAAATAAACAATTGGCTTAACAAAAACTCAATAAATAATTAGCTAATCTAACAATTAAAATAGCTAGTATAACAATTAATAAATGCTTAAGTCGCTAATCGAACAATTAATAAATACTACATAAACAATTACTAAATAATTAACTAATTAACAATACATAAACAAATTAAAAAAAAAAAAAAAAAAAAAGGGCAGTCCCAACAGTGCGGGCACTGCCCAAAAAACGCACAAAAAGATACCGCAAAACGGCAAATCCACCTCAACAATCCTTAGGGTAATAATATATTTAGCAATGTAATAAAAAATTCGTAGTGAAATACCTAGATTGAAGGTTTTTTTGAGTTTTCAAAATAACCTCTGCGCTGCTCTATTCCAAAATGTAACCTTAGAAACTTGTTCCTACACTTCAATATACCAAGAATATTGAGTTTTGGATTGAAAAACAACAAGAAAATAGCGTTTTTGGGGTGGGGGACCATCGAAAATCGACGTTAATGGTGTGGGTGGGGGCTAACTGTCAGGTTCTGTGGTGGGGAAGGAGGGGATCGGTTTTTGTTGGCATCATTCACGCACTAAATTCGTGCGTGAAAGGCAAAAAGGCAACTTGCTCTTTCACGCACGAAATTAGTGCGTGAAAGGTGAAAACTATATTTTTGCAACTTACTCCTTTCACGCACGAATTTCGTGCGTGAAAGGCTCAAAGTGCATTTTTGCAGTTTGGTCCTTTCACGCACGAATTTCGTGCGTGAAACCTATTAATGTACTTTTATTTTGTACTAATTTGGTTCAACTTTTCTTTTTTTGTGCTACTTAAATCGCGGGTTCAAACCAAGATGGTGACATAGCTAACGAAGCGCAAAATCCTTTTTGGTAAAATTCGTATTTTTTCTTGTTTGCTGTTGGTGACTTCGTGGCATAAATAGTAAATTAATTTTTCTCACACACAAGTAAAAAAGTCGTAAATATGATTTTATTTGACTTCATTTTCTGCTGTTTGATACAATAAGGTGATTGTATTTTGACATGTTTGCTAAATTTGTTTTTTAATGCAGGTTCTTTTTTTCTTCAATTAAATTTGTGAGCGCGCGATTGCGATTTGCTAGTTGTGATTGCTCCGAATCTTCTTGAAGCTCTTTTGATTTTCTTAATTTCAATACTAAGTCCTTTACAGCTATAACTATATGGCGGTAGTGATAGCAATGATGGTGGATGAGGTGAATAGTTTAGTGGTGAAAGAGGGGAGGAGTAAAATGGGTTAGGGGTGATGAGATGGCAATGTCACGTGGCACCCACCTCATCAAATGTCAGTGTCACGTAGGATAGGATGTCCAAAGTGGACAACTTTATCAGAGGAAAGGTATAGCTGAGCCAATAATATAATTGCAGGGGTATATTTAGACCCATAATATACTGAGGGGTATATTTAGCCCTTTTCCAATAGTACAGGGGTATATTTGGCTCTTTTCTGTTGAAAAAATATAATGAGGGATCAACCCGACCCTGCAAGGCACGCGACGACCCAAATTGAAAGCTATGACTTATTTCTACCGCACGACACTAGGGAGCCGTTTGGACATGACCATGAGATGAAATTATGAGATGAAATCAGATTTGGACATGCAATTTGAATTTCTTAAGTTGCAGTTTTTTTTATAAACATAAACCCCACAAGTTGTGAATACCATCAAAATTTTCTCAATTCTTATACAATCTTACCAAATGAGTAAAACACAGTTCATAATAAAGTTAATACGCGACTTGAAGACCTTTCTAAAAAATACAATATCAATTGATCAAACTTTAGTTCAATAAAAAGGAAAATTTAACATGAATAGTACTGTAACTACTATTTAATATAGTCCTCCCACATGGTAAACATGATTGGTAAATATATTTTACCAACTTACAGATTAATATTTAATACAAATGATTGGTAGATATGATTGGTAAATATTGAGTTATCACTATAAAGTGGTTTAGTGACACCGAAAAGTAGTTTAGTGATATTTGTGTTAGTATACTCAAAGTTAAGTGATTTTTGTGTTAGAAACGATAGTTAAGTGACTTTTGTGGAAAAAAAAGTGATAGTTAAGTGACCATATGTGAAATTTACTCGAGAAAATCTATATATAATATAAAGCTACGCATAGACAAAGTGATGTGGCACCCCTATATGGCCTAGAATACCATTTATCTTTTTTCTCCTTTTTTTTTTTTTTTTTTTTTTTAACTTTCTCTCATTTTAAAATCAATATGTTATCTATTAAATAATTCAAAAGTGACTATCTTAATTCTCTTAATTACACCTCTTAATTATTTTAAGTTTTAACTACACCTTATTCTCCATCTCTAGCCGTTCGTTTTCTTTAGCTTTCTCTTTTGTAACCGTTTTTATTAAATTCTTAATCAATAGAGCATGAATTCTTCAACTATTTAAGTTGGAAATAAGAAGGTTGCAAACAATCTTTCACACACTTTCAGTTTGTTCACCCAATTAAATTCTTGCATATAATAGAGTAATATTGTGTTCTTTTGTTCTTCCAACGATTTGAGGGAGTAATATTATTTATTTTCTGTTGATTCCTCCATTGTCGTTTTTTGTTTCTAATATAATTATTTTGATTTGTTTATCATAAATCTTTCTGTTTAATTTTTGTGCGATTGCGAATTTTAAATTGTTGTATTTCTTTTTCTTTTTCGTGCTCCGGCAAAAGTCTAGGAACTATGATTCAATGCTTCTATTTCTTTTACCTTTTATCGAAAAATATAATGCACCAGATCTTTTTTTTCTATTTTGTCCGCTTTTAGGATGAAAACCTTAAAGGAGCTTCCTTAAGTTTTTTCGATGATTCAAGCAGGAGTAAGATACTGTTGAAAGATGGAAGAGACAAGACAATTCTTAAGGTTTCTTGATGTAATTTTATAATCTCAAAAAGTTACAAATGCAATTCCATACTTTATTGTATTCTTTTTTGTCTTTATGTGAATTCGATGTAATTTTATGTTCAAAAGGAACATTGAAGAGGGAGTTTATCTCTATGATATTCGGTTTTCTATCTTTTCTTTTCTTAATTATTCTCTATACGCGAAGACAAGAATTAATTGAGCAACGAAGAAAATAATGAAAGAAGGAAAACAAAGGTGGAGTTGTAGAAATGGAAAGTTGTGACATCTGTTTATTTCATTAATAATATATCCCTTAACTTTTAACTGTTACAGTAACTATTTGAAAAACTAAAATTATTTTATTTATAATTAGACCTTTTAATTTGATAATATGTATATTTTGCTGAAATAATTTAGCTATTCTATCGTAGATACGCGTTTCAATCATATTTTAGGTTTAAGTGATGGTTCATAAAATAGTGGTAATCAATGATTTTATCTTCTACAAATATCTAATTGGAAAAAAAAAAAACTTAAACTTTTCAATTTTACTTAAGAAAAACTAATCATGTTAAACACTTGTATTCTCAAAATTGTTAGAAACTGCTATTGTACAAGACATCAAGAGTCCCAAGGTTGTAATTACATATTGAATTTAGACTGCTCTGTTCCCCGTGCGCATAAACGAATTTGATGTTTTTTGTGGAAAATGAGCAAGTAGGGAATTACGAAAGAAAATAAAAACCAAAGAGAGAAAAATAAAAGGAAAACGGACAGGACTAAATATAGACAAGGTTGTTATGATTTAACTCACTGAATTTTGGATTATATTTATTCAGTTTTGATTTTATTTTTTCCATTCATTCTTCTTTTATTGTTGTTATCAAATTTAGAATGAAAAATAGAGCAAAACATAAAAGTAAGTGTTAAAAATAAATTAACATTAAAACGTTAAAAATCGATCTAGATTTGAAGTCAAAATGGTTTTCAAAACAAATATCTATAAAATTTATATATGTATACTTTTTCATTTACCTATTTTCTTTAAAATCTGCTAATGGAAAAATCAGTTCATTTATGTCTAATTCTAATAAAAGATATTATAAATTTTATTTAATATAAAATTAATTACTAAATGTAATACATAAGAAATTTAATCTATTCTGTCTTGAGTAAATTTGTAATGATATCAATTATATCCTTTATGTATTAATATCGTGGTTGTACCGTGTAAAGCGCGGGCTACTTCACTAATAATTTCTTAATCAAGAAATCGACAAGTTTACTTTTAGTGTGCTGTTTTTTTTCCGGTTATATTTTGTGTAACCAAGCCAACTTATTTTATTTATTGTGTAACCAACCCAACTTAATCTATTCAATCCACTTGGTGTTTGTTTGACATGTGGTAATCTTTCTTTTCTGGGACAATTTTTGCACTTTCTTCTTCAAATTGGATATGCACATAAACGATAATGTAGAAACAAAATTGAAAAAGAAACAAGACATTTCTTTATGGAATCTTTTATCCTTGTCATCCTTTTTACTTTTAGTAAGTGACTTTTTTGGAGGCAAATTTTTATTTCTAATTTTAAATGTAACATTTATTTGAAAAAACTTAATGAAGAATGATAAGATAATCTCAAGTCTCGTCTATTATATTTTATAGGAATGATATATCTATTTCATGCTTAATTTATATACATACAATTTTACATGAGTTTAAAACACCTGAAAGGACGGGGTTGAAACGTTCACTGCTTTAAGCTCAAGGATGTAAATTGCAATTGGAGTGTGATAACGAAGTAATTGCACGGTTTTCCTTCAAATGGACCGATCTTTAATTTTTTGTCTTTCAAATGGACTGGTCTTTAATTTTTGTCCTTCAAATGGGCTGGTCTTTAAATTTTGCTCTTCAAAATTAAACTTATGCATAGCAGGGTATAAGTTCTTTAAGGTGCCTAGCAAAATTTGTGAATATTATGATGTGTAACTTATGTGCCTTTAAGCATAAGTTCGATTCCGAAGGACAAACAGTAAAGACCAGTCCATTTGAAGGTCAAAAATTAAAGACCAGCACAAAATAGGGCCAAAAGTTCAAATGACCCCGTGATAATTGACGACCAGATTGGCCTTTTCCTTAGGCGAAGCCCGTAGATTTTTGGCCGGTTCGTTTTCTGGATAATTGTTTAATAAATAATGATTTCTTTTGGTGTAATTTATGAATCTCTTAAATGACGGTCAAAAGATTTCTTTTGATCAAATCGAAAATTTTATGAAAAAATACTAGACCACTTTCTAAAATTTTGCAAGTTGCAACAAATATTAGACACAGTTTAATGTTTTGTTTGTAACGTGGAGCAATATGAGCAAAATAAGACACGAGTCTAACATTTTTTAGAAAAAATACTTAGTTTATGTGACATCATTTCCTTTATACTTTGTCCCAAAAAGAATATTATCTTTCTATAATTAGAAACAACTTAATCTTAAAATTCCCCTTTTACTTTTGAAGAAATGATTTATAGCAATGCGAATATCCAAGATTTGCTATAGACCACAAGTTTCAAAAACTTACTTCCTTTATTAAACTTTATGTCAACTTAAATGGTGTCAAATATTGGGACGGAAGGAGTAATTTTTTAAGATTTATATTTGCACAACCTTTAAAAATAACAATAACTCCCTAAGTTTTAATTTATGTGATATAGCTTAACTAGACATGAAATTTAAAAAAGAAAGGAAAACTTTTGAAAGATATAGTCTAAAACAAGTCAAAATGGTGGTTTACAAATATAATAATACTAGTATTTGCGTAAACTAGAAATGTTAGTAGTAAGTAGTAATAGAAAGAGATTGGGCTTTGTTCCTTGAAGCCCAATTAAGTAGGGCCTGGGTCGATATCCTTATTTTTTATAAATATAAATATAAACCCTACTGATCCTTCTTGACATCTTACAAACCCTCGCTGAGCAGAGAGTCGCCGCAAGTAGAATAGAAGGCCAAAACATGGAGGCAGCGAGAAATGTGAAGGATGTTTCACCCCATGAGTTCGTCAAGGCTTATGCCGCTCATCTCAAGCGCTCCGGCAAGGTATGTACTTGTATATATATTCATTAGATTAAGTCTGTCTAGTTTACAAATTTGTGTGTTAGGTTAATGCTTTTTAATTTGATCATTTATATCTCATTTGCATGTTCTCTATATGTGTATTAGAGTTGTCTAATAAACAGATAACTGTACGGCCAAATCTGCATTAGATAATAACGTGACCATACTCTCTATGCCAAACTATGTGTTAACTATTCCTGTTTTTGGAGTGCCAGGCTTGTTGTAAATATACGAGATGTTTCTGATTTTGTTTGGTTAACACACGTACGTGTATACCTTGTTTGGTTACTCTAGAATATGTAGTCTGAGGGTGATAGAGTGAGATTGCTGTTGTGTAAGCCTAAATACTGATTCAGCAGAACCCATTAGCTTTTGCTCTACGCTTATTAAGAAATTCATTGATTATACAATAATATACCCAGTGTAATCCCATAGGTGGACGGATTAAAGCATTTCAAAGCAGTTTGAAATAGGGAATGTGGAAGTGAAAGCAGTAACAACAACAAAATAATTGGATATGTAAACTTAGAATCCAGTTATTAGCACTTGAATTTGTAACGTTGAACCCAGAAAGTTGAAACCCTAGCTCCTCCTCTTATGTCAAGGCAAAAATTATTATATAGTCCTGTAATAAGTGTATATACATTGTGATCAGTAGGGAGAGTGTGTGTCTGCCCTTATTATTAGTAGACTGTTTATTTTCCCCGTCCAGTGTTTTGTTGTTTAGTTTTTGAACTAGCTTGCTGCTGAATGTCGGTTTTGATGGGAGGTCGAAAGTCACAATGATCTTATTCGTTTGCTGCTTATTAACATTCCATATCTGTAGATGGAGCTTCCAGAGTGGACTGACATTGTCAAGACTGGAAAACTGAAAGAGCTTGCCCCATACGACCCTGATTGGTACTACATTAGGGCTGGTATGTGTTTTATTATCTCCCCACACTGAAGAATGGATTCATGTGAATCAGAATTTTGGCTTACTGACTTTTCTTCCATGTTTTGAATTTTATTGACAGCTTCTATGGCAAGAAAGATCTATTTGAGAGGAGGTATTGGTGTTGGTGGATTCCGAAGAATCTATGGTGGTAACCAGAGGAATGGCAGCCGTCCACGCCATTTCTGCAAGAGCAGCGGTTCAGTTGCACGACACATTCTTCAGCAATTGCAGACCATGAACATAATTGACTTTGAACCCAAGGGGTACGTATTCTTTTCACAATCAAATGCATCTTTCTTGTGTTTGGGTGTTGGTATAGGGCATGGAATTCTTTTGGTTAGGAAGAACTCCTCGGATTGTCTTTTGAGTAGAATAATGTAGTTATTTAATGATGGTTTATGTGTGGTTACTTGTTGTATCTTTTGTTCTTCTATCAACAACAACCCAGTGAAATCCCACATCGTGGGGTCTGGGGAGGGTAGAGTGTACGCAGACCTTATATATGTCCTGATAAAATAGATGTAAAGTGAAAAATGTATATGAAAGCAACACATTTGTGAAATTGTTTGTTTTTGATTGTGCTATTGTGTTTCTGATAAGTATTCTGATTTATCTGTTATTTCCTTTTTACACAGAGGAAGGAGAATCACATCCAACGGTCAGAGAGATCTTGACCAAGTTGCTGGAAGAATTTCTGTTGCCAATTAAGAGATGAAAAAGCTGCCTTTTTTTATGAATACATGAGTTGCTTCCACCTTGCAATTTCAGCTTGGACCTATATAGATGTAGCGTATCGTTGAACCTTTTTTCTGCATGTTTTGCCAATTATCTTCATTGTGGGATTCTTCTCTTTTTGCATCAATATGCTAGTTTTGTCCTGTCAGTATTTTAAGATGTTACTTAAGATTGCTGTCTATTTGAGCATGGCTTCCTTATCTATTTTCGGAGTATTTGCTTGGTGGAAAATGTTTCCTGAAAGGAAATCATCTATCTTTCAAAAATCATGACTCGTGCTCTATGCTTTGACTATTTAAACATGGAAAAATCGGTGAAGAATTGATTTTTGTCGTGGTTAAATGGTTTTGGTGCTAGGTAAGTACAATCATAAGTTCTTTTGTGAGAGTTGTGAAAACCAACAAATTTGTGTGATAATTAAAGTCGTGGTAATTTTGGTTCTCTTCCCCTCTCTGAGGAAAAATTTCCTGTTAGCTTAGAGCTTTTTGTATGTTTGGATAGTTTTTACCGTACAGTGGGAACGGGAAGTTTAATTCTTTCCAATAGAATTTTAATGTCCACGTGTCCAATAGAATTTTAATGTCCAATATAACTGTTTTCTTTTATTAGCTAATTTTACTTTCCGTGTTAACATAGTGAACAAACCAAGTTGACGCTTATACCTCTATTTGGATGGAAAATTCAAATAAAATCTAATTTTCAATTTCATTTAAAATTATCCATTCTCTTTGTTGATCCGCTCCGATCCATCAATTACACACAGTCCCCGTCAGATCCCCTACATTAAGCAATGCTCCAGTATTGTTCAATACTATACTAGATTGAAGCCACGTGTCCTGTAGAATTTTAATGGCCTAGATTACACCTTTCCATCCTCTACAATGTTCCCCCTCCACCCATTAGCTTCCTAAATCTCCCTTCTTCGCCAAATGAAAGAGTAAACAGAAAGTTTCTTACCCCAAATTCAAAATTCAATTCATAGGAAAATGACCAATTCATACTCTATATTTAAGCTTTCCAGTTTTCCAAATGTGTTAACGCAACTTTACGAAAAGCACTATTAAAAGGCAGTTTTAATTAAGGGTAATCTAGTCGAAAAGAACATATCTTGTTTCTTCTCTGTAATCTACTGAATAGCAGTACAAAATCTCCCCGAGATCGATCTTCTGAAGAAAATAACATGGGTCTTCATGCATTAATGCCTTCAGTGTTGAAATTGCGTATAAGGAGGAGAAAAACACAAAGCTGTACTTCAACAAATTGCTCTCTGAAGAAACAAAGAGAGGCAAATTGCTGTTGCAAGCTAAAATAAAAATGCAGGAATAGGATACGCCATTGTACATGATGAACGATATAATAATGGGTATGTATTTCTTTAAGGGAGTTCTATGAGATGGGTTCGGTATAGAGGCTGGAGAGGTGTAATCTAGGCCATTAAATTCTATTGGACACGTGGCTTCAATCTAGTATAGTATTGAATAATACTGGAGCATTACTTAATGGAGGGGATTCGACGGGGGCTGTGATTAATTGGTGGGTCGGGGCGAACCAACAAAATGGAAATTTTAAATGAAATTGGGAATTGGGTTTGATTTGAATTTTCCATCCAAATAGAGGTATAAGTGTCAATTTGGTAACGGCAGAGGTATTTTTGTTCACTATCGCTAATGGAAGGTAAAATTAGCTAATAAATGAAAGTAAAGGGGTATATTTGACCATTTTCCCTTGTGTTAATGCAAAACGAAATTAGATAGTGGCGGATTTAGGATTTTTAAGTTTGTGGGTTTTCACCTACATGGTGACCAAGGAGAATTGAACTCTTGACCAATAGGAACAAAGCTTAAAGGACTCCTTCTCTATCAAGAGACTAACAACACACTTTCTTAATGGATTTTCAAGTTGTATTTTTTCTATATTTACTGATTTTTTCAATACAGAAATCAAATCCGCATGAATGTATGGGATTCCCAGGAATCCCATACAAGGAGCTAGATCCGCCCCTAAACAATAATAATAGATATGCCCCTGCTTTTTACTCTCTCTGTTTCAAAAAGATTATTCTCTTTTGACTTGGCACAAAATTTAAGAAATAAAAGAAGATTTTTGAAATGTGTAGTTCAAAATAAACTTTAGATATTTGTGTGATTGTAAATTATCTCATAAAGTTAAATTATTTCTAAATATAGAAAAAGAATAATCTTTTTGAAGCAGACTAAAAAAGAAAAAAGAATAATCTTTTTGGGACAAGGGAGAATACATTTTACTGAAAGATATTACATGAAGCATCATTAGGAGTTGAGGACGTGGAAAAATATAAAATTGTTGGCTGTCATACATCAGAAATCTCTGGGAAGTTTCCTAGCGTGATGATTATTGTTTTATAGGCTCCTTAGACATCACATTGGCAAGATCTTAGGGTTCATTGGGTTTGGAATAGTGTTCAATAACCTTTCCTAAAATCAAGAACAGTGTTTGAATTACGTTTCCTAAAACCAAGAAACAGGGAGTTTGAATTAACAATAAGATTTAAAAAAAAAAAAATCAGACCAAAGTTTATTGCAAATACAAGATGCAAAAAACACCTAGTATTTTCTAATAGGAAATAGTTCGTAGTGCTACTAAAGATATATGCAGTTTTTCTTCTCCTTTCACTGAGAGTTACTAAAGATATCTTAATGCTCTCAACTTTCCCCTATTATCAATTTATCATTCTCACTGTTGCCGCTTTCTTTCAACATCTTGACACTCTTAACGTGTAAGTTCTGACGTAGATGTGCATATATCAACCAAGTCATGTCGGCAATGTTGTTTAAGGGGTAAGTTAGCTAATTAAGAAGCAATTTGTATTTAGCTAATTAATTTGAAAAGTGCTTGTGACTGCTTTTAATAAGCAAATTGTGTTTGACTAATCTTCTTAAAAAGTATTTTTGTGTGTCAAATTACGAAAAGAGATAATTATCAATGAACATTTACTATTAAGATTATTTTACAAAGACAAATTATTTTAAATATCTATTTGTGAAAGACTTCATATTAAGTTTTCACTTTTATTTAATTAAAATTTAAAAGTACATATTGAATTTTCAATTAGTATAATACATAGATAAATTACAAAAATATTAAATATTGATATAATACCAACACATTGATTTAAATATACTAAAAATTACAACCAAAATAAAATTTAAAATCATTGCACAAATTAAAATTCAACACAAAAAATTACTAATTAGAAAATTAATGGATTAATGAGGGATATACTTGGTAAATATGTATTTATGATAGGGATAAAAATAATTTTCTGCTTTTGCTTTCTTCAAGAAGCAGAAATTTTCTGCTTCTCCCCAACTATAAAAAAACTGCTTCTGCCTCTACTTAAAAATAATTTTACTAATTAGCTAAACACCTCAAATATTCAAAAAAAAAATTCTTAAAAAGAGAAGCATTTTTTATCTCAAAATCGGTATGCCAAACAAGACCCGTGCCGCCGCAAGTAAATGTTCTTTCAACTTTTTTATGTCAGGCTTATCCAAAACTTCTATTGTTAATGGGATTTAATTTTATTCTGTCAAAGCACTGGGTTAATAAAATCTAATTCAAAAAATTGAATTTGGAGATTTTTTTTTTTAAAATTGGCGATGGGCGTAGGTGATGGGCACCGTGTCCCCAACGTCAACGTGTTGCTTCAGTATAAATCCATAAAGTAGGGCCCAATTTGGACATGGGCCCACCAGAGTCGGCACACTCTGAGAGAATCCACGTGTAGGCCTGTTAATCTCCGAAGCGTCGCCCTTCCTCTAGACGTAAGATTAGGAATATATCCATAAAGATTTATAGAAACCTGTATAAATTCAGAATTAAGCCGTTGCCTAACACTTAATTAATAACGAATCAATGAACAAAGGAAAATAAAAGAAGGCTTAAACTCTACATTTTGATAAAGCAAACTTACGGCTTTTGCTTTACTTTTTTTCGATTCTCCATTTTCCTACTTGGCCTAGGGTTTTGCAGCTACAATTCTGTTAGAGGAATAAACAGAGCACCACTTTTTAATTTCGCTTATAGGGTAAGGTTGTTAACTACCAATTCATTATGGTTTTGCTGATTAGATTGACATATTATTCACAAACTATGATCACGTATTCATGTTACTTTCTTCGTCTTTTATGTCCGAAATGAGCGTTGAGCCATTTCGTGATTGTCGGTTCATTCATAATATCAGTATAACTATTTTTTTTTTTTTTTTGCTTTGCTATCATTTCTAAGGGATATCGTCTGAAAATTGTTACTATATCTTTTCGCTACACCGATTTGTTTATCATTCATAATATCAGTATAACTATTTTTTTTTGTTGCTTTGCTATCATTTCTAAGGGATATCGTCTGAAAATTGTTACTATATCTTTTCGCTACACCGATTTGTTTATCATTGTTTTTTCGAAGCCATTTTTCTCTGATCAAACAATTAACTCGGCGTTTTTCCTTCAATGCTAGTGATGGAGTAGTTGTGAAGTATATTTATTTGCGTTTGATGTGTTTCCGTGTGCAAAAGTTGGCATATGACTTGTACTCCTTTCAATTTGTTTGTCTTACTTAAAATTTCCCTTTTTGGCAAACTCTTCAATTCTAACTTTCTACCTGCCATCTTTAAAACCACAAAGATTAAAGGGCGTTTTAGTACATTCCATCTATGTTTAGTTTAAGATCACAAGATTCAAAAGTGTTCTTTATTTTCTTAAATTTCATGCCGAGTCAAAACCAAACCAGCAAATTGATATTCTGTGAAGTATAATGGTTTTACTTTCTGGTTAAAATTTGGTATACATGTGCAGTTTGATCCCTTTTGCCAAAGATAGGCTAATGTTACATGAACTCAGCTAAGGTTTAGTGGAATGTTTCTGGGCACTGTCTGATAAAGATGTTATTCTCATCTTTTGCAGGTTATTTTTGTTTCTTGTTGTGTTGATTCAAAGGTTTAGGGCCCTTCCAGGGTCATAGTGAATAAGCAGGATTTCAAAGATGAGTTGAAGTGAAGTAACCTCATATTTGGACGAAGGTTTCATAGTATTGTTTGGTTGGGCTTATACTGGATAGTAAGCTAATATGTTTGGCTTAGTTGGGGAAAAATGAAACTCAAAATCGAATTCTAGCGCCGGCATGGCCTTAGATTGTGGTCGTGTTAAGAAGGTGCATTATACTGTTATTCATAGCCTAATGCTTGTCTAGGTTCATAGTTTACTAGCATACGTGTAGTTGAGTACTAAATGGAAATATAGAACTTTAAAATGGAAGAGTATAGAGAATCGGAGTTTCCTCTTCTTAGCTGGATCAGCAAAGATCCTTCTGATATGGTGGCGCCCCGTCTGTTTATTCTCTCCTGTTTCATTGCTGGTTTAGTAGGAATTTTAACTATATTTTACACAGCTTTCGAGTGGAGAAGGAACCTAAACGGTAGTTGGATGAAAGCCATAGCCAGGTCAAAGAAAAACCCGAAAACAAGGAATAAGGTCCCTGCAGCTCCTCATACTTGGGCTTTGGAAACTGTTTCTCGAGGGAAAAGTTTAAATTGCTGTGTCTGTTTAAAGTCCATTTCTCAATCTCAGACTCTTGGCCCACTTGTTGCTTCAGAAAGTTCTTTTAATCGTTGCAGCATATGTGGTGCAGCCACTCATCTGAGTTGCTCATCGAGTGCTCATAAGGATTGTAAATGTGTATCTATGTTTGGACATCCGCATGTGATACATCAGTGGGCATTACGCTGGACAGAGGTAGCTGATCAACCCGATGAATCTTATTTCTGCAGCTACTGTGAAGAGCCAAGTTCATTTCTTGGTGGGTCCCCTATATGGTGTTGCTTGTGGTGTCAGCGCCTAGTTCATGTTGATTGTCATGCCAATATGTTCAACGAAACAGGTGATATTTGTGACCTGGGCCCTTTCAGAAGGCTTATTCTATCGCCACTTTATGTGAAAGAGTTTAACAAGGGCGGACTGCTGAGTTCTATCACACAAGGTGCCAATGAGATTGCATCTTCAGTGCGTGCTAGTTTAATAAGTCAAACCATGAAATACAAACACAATAATCAGAAACATGGGAGTGGGACCTCTGCAGAGACAAACAACGGTGATGTTGTTGGGGACACAACGGCTGAATGCACTGCTGATACTCATCAAGTGAATGGTAATTGTAGAATAGATGAAAACTGCAATAATGGTGTAAATAGAGAGGGTGTGGATCAGCAGCAAGACAGTGGTGTGAAAAAGATGATATCTATACCCAGCTTCAAGAGGAGTTCATCCATTAATCAGAAGGATGAATCTCAATTAATAGGGCAGAAATACGAATTGACTGATTTGCCTCCAGATGCCAGGCCTTTGCTAGTTTTCATAAACAAGAAAAGTGGAGCTCAACGAGGAGATTCACTTAGGCAGCGGTTGAACCTTTTATTAAATCCAGTGCAGGTGAGGTGAAGTTCATTAGCTAGTCACTGTTCTTTTAGCATCCATCTTGTGAACTATTCTTGCTATCTATTATCTATGTGTAGAGCATGTCAGTCAGCACAATGATTACATGTAGGGAATGTTACCGCCATAGGTTGTAGTTGATTCTTCTGTCTTTTAAATGGCTTAGGTAGCTTGTAGCTGCTGGAAAAGATCATAGAGTTTTATTTTATGTGTCATCTGCTTTTTACCATGCTTTTCAAAGCGTTGGACACATTTCGATGGACAATTGTGAATTTTGTGCCACCTAATAATGTTTCATTATTAAAGATTGACTTATCTAAACACATAACTAAGAAATCCATTTATCGCATTAGATATCTTCATACTGCTAATATAGTTGTAAGTCGAAGCTAACTTTTTAATCTTGGTCTTGTGGTGAATGGAGGCAGATCTCTATAAGGAGAAGGAACAAATATGGTATTTATTATAATTACATTATTCCGGTTACCAGGTTTCAGTGAGGCTGGCTTGCTAATTTCCTTTTTATGCGACTTGATTGTGCCTTATGAACGTCATAAACATGCGACTTATCTTCTCTGTTTAAATACTTTTTATGTGGTTTAGCTTTTTCAGTAGATTCATGAATATTGTCCAGCGAACCAATGTCTTGATCTGTGATTTCCCATTGATATGCTGCTTAGGTCTTTGAGTTGAGTTCAACAGATGGACCGGAAGTTGGTCTGCATCTTTTCAGAAGGGTGCCGCACTTCCGGATTCTTGTTTGTGGAGGTGATGGAACTGTTGGCTGGGTTTTGAACGCCATAGATAAACAAAACTATGTTTCTCCTCCACCGGTGGCAATACTCCCCGCCGGGACGGGAAACGATCTGGCTCGAGTTCTTTCCTGGGGAGGTGGTTTAGGTTCAGTTGAGAGACAAGGTGGTCTTTGCACACTTTTGCATGATATAGAACAAGCAGCCGTAACTATCCTTGATCGATGGAAAGTTTCTATCTTAAACCAACAGGGCAAGCTGCTTCAACCCCCAAAGTTCTTGAACAACTACCTTGGTATGGTGACTGATCTTCTCTAGACAGCAGTTGATATGTTAAATTTGCTTCACTAGAGAATCTTATGATCAGTGTCTCGCATATCCAATTTTATGTTGTATTATTATTTTCTTGCAAAATTTGATGAGTGTCCCCTGTTGATGTTCCAGGGGTTGGTTGTGATGCAAAGGTTGCATTAGAAATCCATAATATGAGGGAGGAAAATCCCGAGAAGTTCTACAATCAGGTATGCAGATTTTGTTCTATAAGATCACGTGAAGCATGATAATCTGGTTAGTGGATTTGGTTTGATAAAGGAATAGGCCTGTAGCTTTCAACTTTTGCTTTGATAGCTGATACGTCGGATGATGAACTTTCATGTGTAGCATCATAATAAATTGGTTTTGGGTTGCGAAAACAAACATGTTAGCTGCTACGTAAACCTTAAAATATGATCTACAAGAGCATCTGAACACAAAATTGGGTTGTCAAATTTTGTTTGACAAAGAATAGGTCTGTAGCTTCAAACTTGTGATATGACAGTTGATATACTGATGATAAACCTTTATGTGTCGCCGTATAACATCATGATAAAATTAGTGTTGGGTTGTGGCAAAACGAACAAAATAGCTGCCATGTGAGCTTTACTGTTGACTACCTTTATGCTATAATTTCGGAGTGTTCTTAGTTCCTGTTGAGAGGCTTTCGTGCGGCCAGGTTCTTGGTAATTTCACCATATTTCTTCCTGATATTTGTCCTATGCCTCTATTGCATTTGGAAATGAAATAGTCAGTAAACGTGTACTTTGTTTACTTGGTAATCAGAAAACTATATGTACTTGGTAATCTCTTGACATGTCCATTTACTGAAGGCACCGACAGGCCCAGTTAGCATTTTCCTTCTGAAGAAAGTTTTAAATATCTAATAGTCTGCAGCATGAGATAACGCAGGGACACATTTCAAGTATTGATGTAAGGCAAAAAGGTGTTAATATGTGTCGACCTTAGATGGGCTCCTCAAGAGAGAAGTCACTGATGCACTGTTGCTCTGCTATATCCTGGATATTTTGTTCTTTTTTGCTTCGGTGCAGCAGATAGGGTTTGGATAATAAATCCAGGTGAACTAAGATGAAGTGCAGAGCAGCCCATCTACATTGCTTTGCGTAACATTAGAAAAATGAGGATATACTGGAAAAAGTTCAGTAGCAAGCCAAGTCCACCCTCCTCCATGAAGATGAAATAACTTCTACACCAAGAGTATACTAGAAAGCTAAGTCTAAGCATGGCCTATTAGTCTGTATACTGAGCTGGGTAGTCAAGGCCTGTACTGGCTAACGTGGTTTTGTGAATGCCGATTTGTTATGTTGAGATTTGACCGTCTATGGGGGTTTTCTGTTTTCTTTCTGTGTAGTGAACTGCATTGTTTATATTTCCATGTTGTAGTCTTTTTATTTTATATGCATTCGTGACTGAAATTCTTTGCAACAATGCTGCAGTTCATGAACAAAGTCCTTTATGCCAGAGAAGGTGCCAGGAGTATCATGGATTGGACATTTGCGGATTTTCCATGGCAAGTTAGGGTGGAGGTTGATGGTGTTGAGATTGAAGTTCCCGAGGTGGTGTCAAAAGGCTTTAACTGTCCTTGTGGAAAATACATTTGAGCTGTGAATGCTTACTTTTTAATCATTTAATATTTGATTTCTTACGTCAGCTTTTATTTTTCTAAATTTCATAGTTCTTATAGAAGTTGCAAAAGTATTATTCTCTTTGGAAATACTAAGAAATCTTCCCTCATGGATAAAACGTACAAAAGTTTATTTTGGAAATTTGGTGGATAATTTAGTATTTTCTTAAAGATGTTTAGCGAGTAATCGCGTCTTGAAACCACTTCAGTAATCAAAAGATTATTCATCTTTAATGATGACTTACGATTTTCTGACTTGATCTCTAGGATGCAGAAGGTGTTCTCGTAGCTAATATTGGAAGCTACATGGGTGGAGTAGACTTGTGGCAGAATGAAGATGAACACTATGACAATTTTGATCCTCAATCCATGCATGATAAGATGCTAGAGGTTGTTAGTATTTCTGGGACTTGGCATCTTGGGAAGCTTCAGGTATATAGAAAACAATTTCAGACACCACATAATTTTCATGGTACTGTGGAAGCTGTTTCCTCTTAAGGAAAAATTTCAAGTGTGTTAAAGTAGCTTCTCCTTAGGCATTTATCTATGTTATGTGGTCATATCCTTACTGAAGACATCCACTAATTACATCTGGTGATTCTCTGACAAGAGTTGCAGCAGATGTATACTAATTGGTAAAAAAACTCTCTGATGGTTATTTGTCATTTACTTCTAGCGGAGAACATGTTCCTGATTCATTGTGTTGACATGATGTGGCTATTTGATCTTCAGCTGCTTTTTGATTGCATTCTCTTGTTATAATAAGGTTACTGCTCTTGCAAACAGGTGGGACTTTCCAAAGCTCGGAGGCTTGCACAGGGTCAATCGGTCAAAATTCAACTTTTTGCTGCATTTCCTGTTCAAATAGATGGAGAACCTTGGTACCAGCAACCTTGTACATTGACAATAACACATCACGGCCAGGTCAATCAGACTTTTGTTTTTGTTTTCTTTTGGGTGGCGAGTGAGGGGCTCAGGCTTTGTCGTCGAGTCTATTAAATTGCTACGGTATCTAAAATTTGTCCGTGCTGCTGAATTACAGGCTTTCATGCTGAAGAGAGCAGCAGAAGAACCTCTAGGTCATGCAGCAGCAATAATTGCTGATGTGCTTGAGAATGCCGAGTCTAGTCAAGTGATCGATGCTTCACAGAAGCGGGCACTTCTTCAAGAAAT
This sequence comes from Lycium barbarum, assembly GCF_019175385.1. NCBI lineage: Eukaryota > Viridiplantae > Streptophyta > Magnoliopsida > Solanales > Solanaceae > Lycium > Lycium barbarum. Next base: position 137,887,148 of record NC_083339.1, read on the forward strand.
GGCAATCAGACTCTCTTAGGCACCAACACATTAATTTTGGTAGTTTGCAGCAATTAATCCAAAGTTTTGTATAAAAGCCCCCCTCTTTCCTTTCACCCCCCCCCCCCCCCCCCCCCTCCTCTTCAGGTTCTCTCATTTCACGTGTAAAATATATGGAAATTAGACATGCTCGTTTGAATACGAAGCTAGTCAGCGTTCAAGTGATTTAGACGAATTTGGCTCCCTGTTTTGCCATATTTTATGATAGTTGAACCAGTGTCCTTGTAGTCCTGCGGTCGGATGTGCTCCTAGAGTTTCATCCTCTAGTTGTAAATAAATTGTGAGCAAGACTCTCTTGGAAGCTTTGGCGTGTCTTCATATACACCCCACAAACAAACATCCCAGTAGTTGGAGATGTCCCGCCGGGTTGAGGCTTAATATGCGGGGTTGGACCACGGTACCGGTAGCGAACTTAGGAATTTTGTGTTTAAGATCTGATATTTGATATGTAGAGAAGCAGTATTTCATCTATATAAATGGTATGATCTTCTGTTAAATGGTGTTCAAACTGCCACCTTTTGCTAGGGAAAGGCGGGTAGCTTGACCAATTCAATGAAATAGGTAGAGAATTTTAAATTTAGGATTCGAATTCCAACAGAGGTAAATACCAACTGATTCTTTCCATTTGCTTAATGCTTGGATGAATAGAGTTACTTGATTTCTATCCAGGTTGCAGGTACCAGAATTTATTGAAGTACGTACAAGTAGTAGCGGCGGGATCACCTTATGTTAAAATCACAACATTTATTTAGGTCAAAATTTTAATTTTTTCTACAAATACTATTTGTTGACTCCTCTTATTTTTGTGTGTCTACCATTTTATAATTTGACACCGCTTTAGTAAAATTTCTAGCTCCGATACTGGCAAGACGGTATGGACAAAATGGCATGTTTTTGGAGCTAATATCTCAAAATAGGATGCCTTTTTTTTTTTATACCAAAATAGGTATTTCGTTGGTTATCCAACGAAATACCCGCAAGTAGCATTGTTCCGGTCCGGTATTTGTTGCATTTCGCTACACTTGTAGCGAAATGTATTTTTTTTTTTTTTGTATTTCGTTTATTAAAAAACGAAATATGAGTTTTTTTTTTTGTATTTCGTTTATTAAAAAATGAAATATGATTTTTTTTTGTATTTCGTTTATTAAAAAATGAAATATGAATTTTTTTTATTTCGTTTATATAAAAACGAAATAGAAAAATATATATATATTTTTTTTTTGCATTTTGTTGGTATATGAACGAAATAGGATAATTTTTTTTTTTTTTTTTTGCATTTCGTTTATATTCCAACGAAATAGGAAATTATAATTTTGTATTTCATTTATATACCAATGAAATAGGATAATTTTTTTTTTGTATTTCATTTATATAAAAACGAAATAGGAGAATAATTTTTTTTTCCGTTTATATACCAACGAAATGTTTTGTTCCATTTCGCAGGTATATAACAAAAAAACCCTTTTTTTTTTACCGTTTTTCTGCTCTCCATATTGCAATGGTTTTAATTTTATTTTTTTGTTCATTTCTGTTGGTTCAATCAGTTTCAGACGAGCATTGAATAGTTGTCAAAATAATATCTTTTACATTTCGTGACTTAATTTGCGAAATTTTTTACTTTTCTCCGTTTATAAATGTTGTCCTATCTTTACCTATGGTATATCCTTCGTCTTTAAACGGAGAAAAGTAAAAAAATTCGCAAATTAAGTCACGAAATGTAAAAGATATTATTTTGACAACTATTCAATGCTCGTCTGAAACTGATTGAACCAACAGAAATGAACAAACAAATAAAATTAAAACCATAGCGATATGGAGAACAGAAAAATGATAAAAAAAAAAAGGTTTTTCGTTATATACCTGCGAAATGGAACAAAACATTTCGTTGGTATATAAACGAAAAAAAAAATTATTCTCCTATTTCATTTTTATATAAATGAAATACAAAAAAAAAAAAAAAATTATCCTATTTCATTGGTATATAAATGAAATACAAAATTATAATTTCCTATTTCATTGGAATATAATGAAATGCAAAAACAAAAAAAAAAATTATCCTATTTCGTTCATATACCAACGAAATGCAAAAATAAATAAATTATATTTTCTTATTTCGTTTTTATATAAACGAAATAAAAAAAAATTCATATTTCATTTTTTAATAAACGAAATACAAAAAAAAAAATCATATTTCGTTCAAAAACCAACGAAATGCAAAAATAAAATAAAATTATTTGTTACATTTCGCTATAAGTGTAGCGAAATGCAACAAATACCGGACCGGAACAGTGCTACTTGCGGGTATTTCGTTGGTTATCCAACGAAATACCCATTTTGATATATAAAAAAAAAAAAATCCTATTTTGGGGCATTAGCTCCAAAAACATGTCATTTTGGCTCCGGACTCAAAAGGATAGCTTGGTAGTGGGGTAGGGTAGAATGATCTTAACAAATATCGAGCAGCCTGTTTCGTAACATCCTCTCAATATTTGGAAGAAGTCAAAACTGCCTATAGTTTAATTTTGACAATAAAATATCCAAGCTGAAATCATAGTCAATCAAAATAGTCTTACGATAAACGATTGACGTAATTTAACAATCGCAGAAACTAAGGCAAGTCAGCAGGGGCGGATCTATTAAGGGTCGGGAGGGTGCCACGCCACCCGCAAGCCTCACCCGAAACCCTGTGTATATATATGTATATATACAGAAGCTATGTACAAATATTTAAAGTGACACCCCCACTACAAAGTAACCTGCTGGTGCCAGTGGATAGAGGCTTTGATTCTTGCTCTCTGGTCGCGGGATCGAGCTCCAGCGACTGCATAAATGTTTTTATTTTTTTAACCCTTGCTGCAGTGCTGCTCAACAGATAACAATGAGCAGTAGCAATCTTTGTTGACTTAATTTAATTTATTAATCTTTGACTTGTTTATTTCTTAAAGTTAAAAATAGAACTTTCCCTCTTCCTTCTCATTAAAAAATAAACACAAACCCTCTCTCTCTTCTCAATTCTCATCAAAGAAACAAACTCTTCTCAATTCTCATCAACTAAACAAACCTTCTTCATTGCTCCAAAGTCAAAATCCCATTCGGCTGCTTCCTCCATTGACCCATTGTAAGGATCTTTTCGTCTTTCTTTCTTGATATCTTTTGAGTTTTTTTTTCGTACAAAAATATTTTTTTGTGTTAAAATTGCAATCTTGCTTGTGAGTTTTGTACATTTATGTATAAAAGTTGTCATTTTGCTTGTGGGTTTTGTACATTTACGTATAAAAGTTGTAATCTTGATTGTGGGTTTTGTACATTTATGTATAAAAGTTGTAATTTCTTGTGGGTGTGTACTGTTTTATAGAAAAGTTGTAATCTTGCTTGTGCTTTTTGTAGAGTTATGTATAAAAGTGTAATTTTGCTTGTGGGTATGTACATTTTTGTAAAGAAGTTGACATATTGCTTTGTGTGTTTTTTGTTGGCTGCTTAAATTTGCGGTGCTTTACTTCAGTTTGTTACATAGAGCGTGATGTATTCACAAATGTAAGTAATGATGTCATCATTGATCATTTTCAGAAGATGAAACCTCGTCGAGGACAATTGTAAATGAATGATGGATATTTATGATATTAGTAATATTATTGAAAGTTTTATGCTTTTCTCTTCTGTATATTGCTATAAATAAATGTTTCATCGGAAAAGACGAATAACCCGAATCAAAGTTCGAAAAGACGAATAATCCGACCCGAAGCCCAAATTGATTGAATGACGCATGGCACCCGGAAACTTCAAATCCTGGATCCGCCTCTGCAAGTCAGTTTATTAAACCAATATAATAATAAGAATATTATAGTGAATATCACTATTTAAAATTTACCAAATGAGTGGCAAAATTTGTCCATTAAAGTCGAACTCTGCAACGCCATAGCTTGTTCTTGAAAGCTAAAGCAATTGGCACATGCAAATGCAGCCGTTTCTTTTACTTCTCGTTTTGCTTCTCCTTTTATATATTGGCCAATTTATAACACTGTTTTCTTTTATTTTCATTATATTACTAGAAAAATTGGTGCATTCTTACATACGTTTTATCAACACACTCAACTAGACCAACTCCATACGAATACGATGAATAACTTGATCCCAAGAAAGGGCGTGAGCTTTAATAATTCATCACGCTATAAATGTTTAAAAGAAAAAAAAAACATTTAAAGCCTGATTATTGGAATGAAAATCAGAAACACAACTATGAAAACACAAATTATTTGAATTTAGTTTTTAATCTAGTAAGACTAGTAGATAAAATAAAGAAGTGTCCATTTAAGATTTTCGGACCAATTGAGTGTATAAGATAATATTTTTAGCCAAATGGTAGTAAATGTAAATAAAGGACTACTTAACTTGAGTTTTCTTTTTCGTTTAGTGGCCATTATAAGACGTTGATATGGAGATCATAAATAACTAAAATACTCAAACTTTTCAAGATTCTAATTATAGTCGCATGGACTATCATCAATAATTAGGTACAATGGCAAACAAAAAGTTGGTTATATTCATAATATGGAGAAAGATTATAAACATCATATGTCCAGATCCCAACGGGAACTAATATACATTAACGTCAAATCCTTAATTTTGCCGCCTATTATACGATTTCAATCCAAAAACTGTCGAGAAGATTTACTAGTAGTCGAAACTGGAGTTTTGAAAAATATTTGCAGTCACCAAATAAGTAAGAAAATAACTTATTTTTATATAAAAAAAAATTCGTTGAAACATTTTCTTTTATACCAAACACACTTTTAGAGTAACAAAATCTATACCTTTAATATGTTTCCGATTAAATGCATTTGAAGGTGCAATGTAATATATCTAAACACCCCGAATTGTCATTATAATTGACGTGATTTTTTTTTTTAATCAAGTCTCCAAAGGGACGATTGTCTCAAGAAAATGAAGCTTTTTTAGCATTTATCCCACGGTTAATAAAGCGTTTTCCATGTGTTATTAATCAAGAAGGAGAAAGCGATTTGCATACTAACACTTGGCTTTTCTATATAAGTTCATCTATCTAAGGTCTTCATGTTTTTGCTTTATTGGTCTAATTACTTGGAAATTTGAAGCCCATCAGTCTATTAACTCCAATTTTAAAACAAAAGGTTATCAGGATTTTTTATTTTTAAAAAAATTATATCTATTCCACTGAACATTTTGGTTATCATCATAGTTTTTGGTGATAATCATGCTCTCCTTTTTTTTTTTTTTCCAAACAATAACTCCCAAATATAATAATCGAGACATTTCTTCCACACCCCAAAAGAAAAAGAAGAAGCAAAATTAATTTCTCTTGTAGTGAAGTTTAAGCTTCTGCACCACCTTTTTTAAGGTCATTTTTTCAGGTACCAGCACGTTGATCTCAAGCTCTGTTGCCTTCAAAGCAAGCTTTTGGACTATTCTTTTATTTGTATTTTTATTTTTAAAACTCAACCATACTTAATGTACCAATACATGCTTTTAGCTGTAATTAATCTTTCTTTAATCACACTCAATGCCCTTCTGAACAACCATTTCTTGAACTTTCTTTATCATTATTCTGTTTCTGTTACTGTGTCAGTCAAAAACAATTTTCTTGTTGGGATACAACCTCATTTTCACATGAAAATTCCACCTGCTAACAACCTGTTTTACTTGAAAATTGGTTACTTAAAATAAGGAAAAAGGTTTTTTTTTTTACAGCTTGTGAGACTTGGGTTTTGTTCAAAATCCATTCTTGGAAATTGAGTTTCGAGCAAAAGATATTTGTCAAAATAAAAAATATATCTTTTTTCCTCGGCTAATTTACCCAAGTATCCCCTTTTTAGGTCACCATTAAGATGGTTTCCTTATTTTTAATTTAGATCACCATTTAGATTTTTTTTTTCTTCACATTTTTACAAGTTGTGCAAATATAGTCCATGGACCGACAAAACATTAGATTGTAGTCCAACATCTACAAAATTTTAAGTTATAGTCTAACATTTTGTCATAATATTTTCAGTTTACTCAAAAAGTATAACTATAGTCTAAAAGGTCCATAAATTACAATAAAAATAAATAGAGAATTATTTACTAAGCAACTATCAAAATTAAAAGATGATCATGTACTAAATAGCTATACGAAAAGAGACAACCTGCAATATTTCTATTCTCTTTTGGTAAATGGACTTAGATAGAAAACCAAGAGTCATACTCCTTTGTTTACTTTTTTTGAACCCCTTTCCACGGAAAAAAAAAACTGTCCAATTCATTCTACTTTTTTTCCCATTGTAATGTGATAAAAGTACAATGTTTTCAGAAAAAGTTGGTAAGAGCTTTAAAGCATTCATTCAATAGTACTTTTTTTGACGCATTCATTCAATACTGAATCTTGATTGAGGTGGTGGTGAAAAACTAGTCCAAGTGTAAAGTATTACTGAGTTACTACATGGGAAAATGAATTTCCTTATTAGTTACTCTTGAAAACGTGTTGAACATTCTAAATCAGACTTTAGATCTTACATTTGGCACTTTACTTAGTTTTTGAGAGTCCATTGGCTTACACCCCTTAGTCTCTTTTCCATTATATAAAGTGGTCTTTCCAAGTCTTTGAACCATCATTGAAGCACTTCAAGTCTCTTTATAACAACATTTGATTTCAGAATCAAGACATATCTTTCTTCTTGGGATATTTTCCTTTTCTAAAAGTTAGTGGAAAATCCTTGAGGTAACTTTTATTTAAGTGGTTTATGGTTCTTGTTTCTCTTTGCAGGATTTCTAGTTCAATTTTTGTGTAATACCGTCTCAGTTTGCTCCTTTTTTTTTTCTTTCTTTATTTCAGTTTCTTTGTGTATTCTTGTGCATTGCTAATAAGATCGTTGCATAATTTTTGTCGGTAACATATGCAATAGACTTTGTCCATTGGATGATGCTTGCAAGGCTAAAGTATATGCAAAACTCCTAATTTAAGTATCAACTTTGTGCATTGCATGATGCTTTCTAAAAGTTATTAACACGTCTTAAGCATGTAGATGTGACCCTTTTACTGGAGTATGGGAAAAGAGAAAAGAAAAGAAAAGGAAAAGCTCTATGGAAGTTTATCCAGTTCTCTTTATATAACTTTAAGCAGAGGATTCATGTATGGAAGTCGTATTCACTGATTAGACACTGTGCGAAGATGGTGGTTGTTAATTGGACATATTAAAAAGATATCATTGGGAATATGAGTCCTCTAATAGATGCAATTCTTTCCTTCCCATTTTACTAATACAAGTTCAAATGCAAAGATGACATCTAGACAGAACTAATACAGCTCTTTGCTGGATAGATTTCCTGTTTCTTTACAGTAGATCCTACTAATGGACCATGTGGAGACTACTGGAGCATTAAGTTCTGTTTAAGATTATAAATAGGATAGAGCAAACAAGCTTGATAGCCCACTTTTATCAGTCCTAAATCTAGTCCTTTTCCCTGTTTTCCAGGTTTCATACTGCCGGAAAAGATGGTGAAGATCTGTTGCATCGGAGCGGGATATGTTGGTGGACCAACTATGGCAGTCATTGCCCTAAAATGTCCCTTAATTGAAGTGGCTGTTGTTGATATCTCTGTTTCCCGAATCACAGCCTGGAATAGCGATCAGCTGCCTATCTATGAGCCTGGCCTTGATGACGTAGTGAAACAATGCAGAGGAAAGAATCTTTTCTTCAGCACTGAAGTAGAGAAACATGTCTCGGAAGCTGACATCATCTTTGTGTCGGTTAACACCCCAACGAAAACTCGAGGACTTGGGGCTGGAAAAGCTGCTGACCTTACATACTGGGAGAGTGCTGCTCGAATGATAGCAGATGTATCCAAGAACGATAAGATAGTTGTTGAGAAATCAACTGTTCCGGTTAAAACAGCTGAAGCAATTGAGAAAATTCTCACGCATAACAGCAAGGGAATTAACTATCAGATCCTTTCGAACCCCGAATTTCTTGCTGAGGGAACTGCAATTCAGGATCTTTTTCATCCAGATCGCGTTCTAATTGGAGGAAGAGACACCCCTGAAGGGCAAAAGGCAATCCAGACCCTAAAAGAAGTTTATGCACATTGGGTGCCCGAAGACAGAATCATCTGCACCAATCTCTGGTCAGCCGAGCTGTCAAAGCTCGCTGCCAATGCCTTCTTGGCTCAGAGGATTTCATCTGTTAATGCCATGTCAGCACTTTGTGAAGCTACTGGAGCTGATGTTACACAGGTGTCTAATGCTGTTGGTAAGGACACCCGAATTGGACCAAAATTCCTCAATGCCAGTGTTGGTTTTGGTGGTTCTTGTTTTCAGAAGGATATCCTTAACTTGGTTTACATATGTGAATGCAATGGCCTCACAGAAGTTGCCAATTACTGGAAACAAGTAATTAAGGTGAATGACTACCAAAAGAACCGCTTTGTTAACCGAATGGTTGCCTCAATGTTTAACACAGTTTCTGGAAAGAAGGTTGCTGTTCTTGGATTTGCCTTCAAGAAAGACACAGGTGACACTAGGGAAACTCCTGCAATTGATGTCTGCAAAGGCTTGTTGGGAGACAATGCTCGCTTGAGCATATACGATCCACAGGTACGGGTATCAAATGGACGGGTTGGGCTGAATTTGGGCTATATTCAAAATAGTCTAAGTTAATAAATGGGCGGGTTATTGACCCGCCCAAAAGTTAGTTGACCTGAAATTGCCCAAAATTTACTTGACCTGAAATGGGTTAAAAAGCGGGTCATAACTCAACCTGCACAAATCTTACTAAGTTGTAAATTCTGTTTTGTTCTTTTATAATTTTTAGTACCTAAGAAACATATTTTTTTCTTTATAATGGTTATATATAGTATATCAAATTAAAAAACGTTTTGAAAATATTTTGACAAGATTTCTTATGGGTCAATTTGGGATACATATTAGCCCAATTTTTTGATGGCCTGGAAATAGGCTGAGCTAATAAACGGGTGGGTTGGGCGGGTTGTGTCTTCATGGCTAATTTTGCCACCCTATCCACAGGTCACTCAGGAACAAATACAGAGGGATCTCTCCATGAAAAAGTTCGACTGGGATCATCCAACTCACCTCCAGCCAATGAGCCCTGCTGGAGTGAAGCAAGTTAATGTGGTCTGGGATGCTTATGAGGCAACAAAAGATGCCCACGGTGTCTGTATTCTCACTGAGTGGGATGAATTCAAAACGCTTGATTTCAAGAGGATTTATGACAACATGCAAAAGCCTGCATTCGTGTTTGATGGGAGGAACGTTGTTGATGCAGAGAAGCTCAGAGAAATCGGGTTCATTGTCTACTCCATTGGGAAACCTTTGGATGCATGGCTCAAGGATATGCCAGCTGTGGCATAAGAAACTTCAGAAGCACTAGAAATGAGAGGAAGATCCAATTCTTTTTTCCCCCAGTCAGGCCTTAAACTACTTATTTCCAATTAGCATGGTTGAGCATATGTATCTCTTTATTATTTCTCTTTCATTACAAATTGTTGTTTGCCTAGCTCATGATATAATCACCCTATAGTACAATAATAAAAAGCACTTTGTTTTTGGTCACTTGGGCATTTTCTTCTTGATAAATTTTATAACTCCAGAATCTCTCTCCTTTTTGATTGCCAACATCGGATGCAAGAAAGATCTTCTTTACTTTTTACAGAAAGATGAGCAAAAGAGAAGCTAGTATATAGCTATATATTTGCCAAAATTTCCAGACTTCATTGCCCCTAAAAAGTTAAAAGTAAATCAGTTGGGTAGTCGTATCTTCCAGAAGCCAGCAATGGCAAACGTCAATACACATTTGCAAATAAATTGAAGAGGGGATGAAATAGAAAGAATATATTAAGTCTCTGCCAGGTGCTGGGAACTGGCAAGACTAGTCGAACATGATATGATTATCACTTAGGTTTACTGAAATTATGGTATGATTTTCCCAAGGCACTTTCTTTGATCCTGCTGCATAAGGTGTTAGGTGTAGAATTGGCCAAACAAGTCAATTCTTTTGTTCACATAGTCGTGATGTAAGCGCTTACATCATAATAGTTGTGATGTAAGCGCTTACCTCATCATAGGAAATTCATTCCTATAAATAGCTAGCTTATGGTTCATTTGTAAGATATCATCAAGATCATTTGCTAAACACATCCCAAAGAGAGAGAGAAATCTAAGAGAAATACTCTTAGTGAAAGGCCTAAGTAAGAGAAGGTCTTTGAGAGAATTTTCTGTGGTAAAATTCTTGAGTGTAATTGGGATTGGGGTTGTGAGGTTGAGTGTTGTAAACACTTGTAATATTTCTTCTTTAATAAGATCTGCAGCAGCAACGTGGACGTAGCTCTCACATTGAGGGTGAACCACTATAAATCTGTGTGTGCTATTTATTCTTCGCTTACATCACGGCGTAAGTAGGTTCTGTCTAAGGAGGTTGGTATTTAAGTGGTCCAGCTGTGACCCTCCAATCTTTCTTGGGAACCTGCTTACAAAGGTCGGATTTGGGATTCAAATCCTAACAACTGGTATCAGAGCAACAGGTTGTGTTGTGATTTAGAAACGATGGGAGGCGAAGATGGTACGACGCACGGCATCGGTAAATTCGATGGTACAGATTTTGCGTTCTGGAGAATGCAAATTGAAGATTATTTATATGGCAGAAAGCTTCATGAACCTCTGAGTCCGAAACCAGAGGAGATGAAGCAAGCAGATTGAGATCTCCTCGACAGACAAGTTCTGGGAGTCATTCGACTGACGCTGTCGAAGAACGTTGCTCACAACGTGGCAAAGGAGAAGACCACCGCAGATATGATGAAGGTATTGTCTGACATGTATGAGAAACCTTCGGCAAATAATAAGGTATTTCTCATGAAGAAACTATTTCATCTAAAGATGATGGAAAATGCTCATGTTGCTGCACACATAAATGAATTCAATACCATTGTAAATCAATTGTCATCGGTAAAAATTGACTTCGATGATGAAGTGCAAGCTCTAATTTTGTTGGCATCCCTACCAAATAGCTGGGAGCCAATGAGAGCAGCGGTTAGTAATTCTGTCGGCAGTGACAAACTAAAGTTCAACGATGTTAGGGATCGTATCCTTGCTGAGGAAGTGCGCAGGACAGATTCTGGAGAGGCATCGACGAGTTCTGCTTTTAATGTTGAAAACAGAAGCAGAAATTATGACAGAAACTACAACCGAAATAGGGGCAGATCGAAGTCAAGGAATGGCAGGGGTCAATCCAGACCAGGACGAACATTTGAGTGTTGGAACTGTGGAAAACCAGGTCACTTCAAAAAGAACTGCAGGGCGCCAAAGAAGGAGGACAACAAGTGTCACGACCCAACCCCGTGGGCCGCGACCAGTGCCCTAGCTGGGCACCTATACGTACCCGATACCCAAATTAGCATATTATCAGAATAATATTATAATAATATTAGTGGATGCCACAGAATTTATCAGAAAAAGCAGACTTGGCACACATAGGCCGATAAGGCCATCATAGAACAAAGTATCCCAAACATATGTACAGAACCCACACAGATGTATCCACAGACCTCTACAGAACATATCATAATCATAAGACGGGACAGGGCCCCGTCATACCCTGAACAAAGTACATATCCAGATAGCAGTGACAGACTGTACCAAAAGATGGGCTCTGTAGAAAAGAGCGCCCCAAATAGCAGAAATAGGATCCTAAACGTGTGGATCAACGAACCTGTCGTCAGTACCTGCGCGGCATGAAAACGCAGCCCCCGAAGAAAGGGGGTCAGTACGAAATATGTACTGAATATGTAAAGCGGAATCACAGAAGTCAAATCATAATGATTACAGAAAATGGGTACAAAATCCAGAGTGTCAAATGCATATTTCCAAATCAGACAGAATGTGTACAGAAACATATGTCATATCATATCCGATCCCTGCCACGGGACTCGGCAGACAGAACGTGGTCACCCTCCCGACACTGGTGCCACAATACAGAGGAATCAGAAAAGGGGGCGTGGCCCCGTATCATAAAATGTCATATCAGAATGGCCATAACAGATCAGATCAGAATAGGCTGACATGGCACATCAAACTCCACAGACCCATGTACGCGTATACCTGCCCCCTCACATCGGGGCGCGGCGAATAATGCAGAGAATTACGCTTGACAACATATCCTGGCCCGGGCTCAGTGTGGGAAACATTGGGACATCCACGAGTGGAGTAGTGAGAGACTAATGCAATTTAAAAATATAATAAATGTTTTCAAAGACTCGATGAAGCGTATCGAAGACAAACAAATCCAATGGGGTCGGACGGAATCATAATAAATGTATTTCGGATATCATAATAAATTACAGAAGTATAACTTTCCCGAAGTCATTCCGAGTGTCAAAATAATTTATAATATTTAACAGAATATTTAAAATAATATTCGTTAAGCGATTAGTAGGGTAATTAAAACATTTCTTTCAAAAATCGCTTAAAAAGGAAGCTTTAACACATTAGGGGCAAAACCGTAAATAGCGGGCCCGCCTTGGGACAAACAAGGCGGCGGGCTCAAATTGTGTCCTCTAAGCATATAGTATCACCTAAAAAGGTTATACAAACATTCTATGACTTTCTGAATAATTTAGAGCAAAATTGCATAATTTCAGAAAAAGCGTATCAAAATGGTTCAATTCTACTGAAGGAAAAACTGAAATTTTGTCTTGCGGATTCCGAGGGCCAAGAGGTCCTTCGAGGCCCGGATCCGACCCTAACACACTAGAGGCATGCCAAGGGAAGAATTGGGGTTGCTTTACATACCTTTCGCGCTCCTTAAGCCTTTCCAAACTCACTTCCCGTTTCGTCGAAAAACTGCAATTGGTCAAGTTTACCAATTGTGAATTATTAATGCCATTATTTCAACTTTAAGCATATTTGGCTACCGAAATTTCGGCAGCACTTCCCCTATACATATGACACCCCGAGAATTCAACTCGGTTATAAATCATCAACAACAACCCAAACGACAACAACAATATCAACAATGAACATTAAAAACACAAATATCCTTCAACTAGTCATTTTTCTCACAAGTTGACATAATCTTCAATTCAACCCAACTTTCAACTAAGATCAATAATTTCATATTCAACAACCATCATGAGTTGTGTTTAACTTTACATATGTGATTCATATGACTTTTCAGATGTTCCAAAAAAAATCTCGGTATGTGGGCCCCATCCCAGCAGATGCTCCGAGGTTCAAAAATACGGGATATAACATCCTCCCCCCCTTTAGAACATTCGTCCTCGAATGTTAAATTAATCTCATAGGGTTTGAAAATACTTTGGGGGAGTTCATGTTTACAGACATCACATATGACACACGATTGATATTAGAATAAATTAAAGCAGGGATTTAAGGTTACCTGTGGGTATAGAGAACAAATGAGGATATTTCTTCTTCATTTCCTCTTCGGCCTCCCATGTCATTTCCTCCCTATTATCGTTTCGCCACAGTACCTTAACAGAGGCTACATCTTTATTCCGAAGCCTCCTTACCTGACGATCCAAAATAGATACGGGCTGCTCCTCGTACGATAGTTGCTCCGTCACCTGAATATCATCAGCAGGAAATATTCTAGAAGGGTCACCAATGCATCTGCGAAGCATAGAGACATGGAATACCGGATGTACCGCTTCCAAATCAGGTGGCAAATCTTACTCATAGGCGACATTTCCAACCTTCCGAACAATCTGATAAGGCCCAATATAACGCGGACTGAGCTTACCCTTTCTGCCGAACCGCATCACGCCTTTCATAGGTGATATCTTCAGAAATACCCAATCGCCTACCTGAAACTCCAACGGTCGACGCCGTTTATCCGCGTATGACTTCTGTCGACTCTGGGCTGCCAATAGTCGCTCTCGAATAAGTTTTACCTTGTCCACGGCCTGCTGGACCATATCTGGGCCAATCAATTCTGACTCGCCAATATCAAATCAGCCAATCGGCGATCTGCATTTCCTGCCATATAGAGCCTCGTACGGAGCCATCTGGATGCTGGAATGGTAACTGTTATTATATGCAAACTCAATCAATGGCAAGTGATCATCCCAGCTGCCTCTGAAATCAATAACGCAGGCCCGCAACATATCCCCCAGCGTCTGTATAGTGCGCTCGGCCTGTCCGTCGCTCTGAGGATGAAAGGCTGTGCTCAGACTCACCTGAGTCCCTAGACCCTCCTGAAACGACCTCCAGAAACGCGCCGTAAACTGGGCGCCTCTGTCAGAAATAATAGATATAGGAACTCCGTGAAGCTTCACAATCTCTCTAATATAGAGCCTGGCATAATCCTTGGCGGAATAAGTAGTCCTGACGGGAAGAAAATGGGCTGATTTCGTCAGCCTATCAACAACGACCCAGATGGAATCATACTTCCGTGGAGTGCGAGGCAAACCTGTAATGAAGTCCATATTAATAACCTCTCACTTCCAAGTCGGGATTTCCATCTCCTGCAACAGTCCACCCGGCTTCTGATGCTCAATCTTGACCTGCTGACAATTAGGGCACTGGGCGACGAACTCTGCAATATCCCGCTTCATGCCGTCCCACCAGTATAAGCATCGGAGATCATGGTACATCTTCGTAGACCCAGGATGGACCGAATAGCGAGCATAATGTGCCTCGCTCATAACCTGTTGCCGAAGGCCTGCAATATCAGGTACACATAACCTGCCTCTGTATAACATAGTGCCGTCCGGTGAAAACTCGAACGGAGTCCTCTCCTTATCATAGGGTGTGTCCCTGTACCGAGCTAAGACAGGATCCTCAAACTGATGCCGCTTAATATCGTCCCTGATAGATGACTCAGAAACCCCTCGAACAGAAATCCGTGTATCTCCAGAATCGGCCAGACGAACCCCGAGACTAGCCAACTGCTGAATATCACGGGCTATCTCTCTCCTGTCTGACTGTAAATCGGCCAAACTGCCCATAGACTTCCGACTGAGCGCATCGGCAACAACATTAGCCTTACCCGGATGATACAGAATATCCACGTCATAATCTTTCAGAAGCTCCACCCACCTCCGCTGTCGCAAATTAAGCTCTCTCTGCCTGAAAATATACTGGAGACTCTTATGATCAGTATAGATATCCACATGAACGCCATATAAATAGTGTCTCCATATCTTCAGAGCATGAATCACCGCTGCGAGCTCCAGATCGTGGGTAGGATAATTCTTCTCATGCTTTTTGAGCTGCCGGGAAGCATACGCTATAACTCTGCCATGCTGCATCAATACGCAGCCTAACCCCATGCCAGAAGCGTCACAATAAATAACATACCCGTCCGGTCCCTCTGGAAGAGTCAGAACTGGGGCTGTAGTCAGCTTCTCCTTCAGCAACTGGAAGCTCCGTTCACAAGCGTCAGACCACTGGAACTTAGCTCCCTTCTGAGTCAGCCTTGTCAAAGGCGCTGAAATTGAAGCAAACTTCTCCACAAACCTCCTGTAATAACCTGCTAACCCCAGGAAACTGCGTACCTCTGTGGGCGTCGTAGGTCTGGGCCAATTCTTCACGGCCTCAATCTTCTGTGTGTCCACCCGGACACCATCAGCTGCAATAATATACCCCAAGAAGGCCACTGAAGACAGCCAAAATTCGCACTTAGAAAATTTCGCATATAACTTCTGATGCCGGAGTACCCCTAATACCGATCTCAGATGATTTGCGTGCTCCGCCTCAGACCGAGAATAAACCAGGATATCATCAATGAATACAATTACAAACATATCCAAGAATGGCCTGAATACCCGGTTCATCAAATCCATGAATACCGCGGGAGCATTTGTCAGCCCAAAAGACATAACCCTGAACTCGTAATGCCCATATCGGGTCCGGAAAGCTGTCTTAGGGATATCGGCCTCTCGTACTCGCACCTGGTGGTAACCGGATCGAAGATCTATCTTCGAAAAACACTTAGCGCCCTGCAGCTGATCAAACAAATCATCAATCCTGGGGAGGGGGTATTTATTCTTTATAGTTACCTTATTCAGCTGCCGATAATCAATACACATACGCAGCGACCCGTCCTTCTTACGCACAAATAATACCGGGGCTCCCCAAGGCGAAGTACTGGGTCTGATGAAGCCCTTATCCAACAAATCTTTCAGCTGCTCCTTCAACTCCTTTAATTCTGCAGGCGCCATTCTATACGGAGGAATAGAGATAGGCTGAGTGTCTGGGAGTAAATCAATAGAGAAATCTATCTCCCGCTCTGGAGGAAGACCTGGAAGCTCGTCGGGGAAAAACATCTGGAAACTCATTAATCACGGGGACTGACTGAAGTGTCGGCGTCTCGGCGTCCAAGTCTTGCACCCGAACCAGATGATAGATATAACCCTTTCTGATCATTTTCTTTGCCTTAAGGTATGAAATAAACTTACCTTTCGGCGATGATGTATTACCAGCCCAATTTATAACTGGCTCCCCGGGAAACTGGAAGCGAACTACCTTATTCTGGCAGTCAACATTAGCATAACAGGAAGCTAGCCAGTCCATACCCATAATAACATCAAATTCAGTCATATCTAACTCTACCAGATCTGCCTTAGTATCACGGCCACATACAATCACGGAACAGTCTTTATAAACCTGTTTCGCTACAATAAAGTCCCCTATCGGTGTGGCTACCACAAATGGCTCTATAGGTTCAGACATAATACCAATTTTACCGGCAACAAGAGGTGAAATATATGATAAAGTTGAACCTGGATCAATTAATGCATACACAGACCGAGAGAAGACCAATAAAGTACCTGTAACGACATTAGGAGATGCCTCCTGATCCTGACGGCTGGCCAAAGCATAAATACGGTTCGAAGGACCGCTAATACCAGAAGCTCCACCACGGCCTCTGCCGCGACACGCTGGTGCCGAAATACCCTGCCCCGTAGGGCGCATAGCCCCTGACGAAGATGAAGACCCAGCGGCTGATCCGGTAGGCTGTGCTGCACCACCCGAACTACCCTTATACGGGCAATCTCTCACAGAATGGCCCTGACGGCCACAAGAAAAGCATGCACCGGTGGCTCTGTAGCACTCTCCCGTATGGTATCTGCCGCAAAAAGAATACTGAACCCTGGGTGGCCTCATCTGACCAGAACCCCTATCTGTCCGCGAACCTGAAGCCCTGGAGCTCTGGCCTGCTCCTGAATACCCTGGGCTATCGAATCTGCGACCTGCAGGCTGGGGAGGCGCGCTCTGCGCCGGCTGAGATGAAAATCTGCTAGGCTGCTGCGGCTATTGGGGTTGTCTGCCCCGAAAGTCTCCAGATGACCTGGCCCTCTTGGGCTGTCTCCGATCCTGGCCCCTGTCAGGCTGGTGTCCTCCTCTGCCCCGATCCTCCATGCCCTGGGCATGGGCCTGGATACGGGCAATGTCCATACCGGGCTGAGCAGCCAATACTAAGCAGCTATCAACAAAATACCGATCCAGCCCCATAATATATCTATGCATCCGGTCCGCCATAGTAGCCACCACAGTAGGTGCATATCGGGCCAAGGAATCAAACTCCAAACTATAGTCCCGAATACTGCGGCCCTTCTGCCTCAATAATAAGAATCTATCAGATCTGGCTCGTCGCAACTCTGGGGGCAGAAAGTGTCCAAGAAATGCCTGAGAAAAATCGCCCCAAACTGCTGGAGGAGCGCCGTCCCCCCTGGATAGCCCCCATGACTCGTACCAGTTTGCCGCCACATCATATAACCGGTACGAAGCTAACGCGACTGACTCTGTCTCGGAAGCATTAATCAAATCTAGAGTGCGTCGCATCTTCCTAATAAACTCCTCAGGATCCTCCTCGGGCTTTGTCCCGAAGAACTCTGGAGGGTTACAAGTCAAAAACTCACGGGCTCTCGAACTATCACGCCTGACTGCCCGGTCACCTCCCAGTCCATGCCCCTGAACCTGCCCTGCCACAAGCCTAGTCAGCAACTGGACTGCCTCCCTCATAGACTGATCCTCAGTGCCTGGCCGTGGAGCTGGAGGCTCAGGTACTGGAACTGCGAGAGCTGGCAGTGGAGCCGTCCCCCGATCTGTAGCTACGGCTGCCCCAATCTCCTCCACGAGTGGCGGTGTAGAAGAACCCTCTGTCTGGGGCAAAGTCTCCGGAGCAATATATACCTGGGCCCTGGTAGTCCTCTGGACCCGGCTAGTCTCTCCTACGGCAACTGACTTGGCCTTTTGGGCCGCTGTCGCCTTTTTTGGAGGCATATCTGCAAATATAGCCACTCATTAGGAAGGGGTCATCCTGATAACACAGCTCTATCGCACGATCTAAGACAGAAAGAAGGGTAGTATCCTAAATGCCCTGTAGCCTCTTGTTTATAGGTGTGGTGCACAACACACCGATAAACAAGACTCTACTAGACACGGTCTGTGGACATTCCGAGGACGAACCGCTCTGATACCACTTTTGTCACGACCCAACCCCGTGGGCCGCGACCAGTGCCCTAGCTGGGCACCTATACGTACCCGATACCCAAATTAGCATATTATCAGAATAATATTATAATAATATTAGTGGATGCCACAGAATTTATCAGAAAAAGCAGACTTGGCACACATAGGCCGATAAGGCCATCATAGAACAAAGTATCCCAAACATATGTACAGAACCCACACAGATGTATCCACAGACCTCTACAGAACATATCATAATCATAAGACGGGACAGGGCCCCGTCATACCCTGAACAAAGTACATATCCAGATAGCAGTGACAGACTGTACCAAAAGATGGGCTCTGTAGAAAAGAGCGCCCCAAATAGCAGAAATAGGATCCTAAACGTGTGGATCAACGAACCTGTCGTCAGTACCTGCGCGGCATGAAAACGCAGCCCCCGAAGAAAGGGGGTCAGTACGAAATATGTACTGAATATGTAAAGCGGAATCACAGAAGTCAAATCATAATGATTACAGAAAATGGGTACAAAATCCAGAGTGTCAAATGCATATTTCCAAATCAGACAGAATGTGTACAGAAACATATGTCATATCATATCCGATCCCTGCCACGGGACTCGGCAGACAGAACGTGGTCACCCTCCCGACACTGGTGCCACAATACAGAGGAATCAGAAAAGGGGGCGTGGCCCCGTATCATAAAATGTCATATCAGAATGGCCATAACAGATCAGATCAGAATAGGCGGACATGGCACATCAAACTCCACAGACCCATGTACGCGTATACCTGCCCCCTCACATCGGGGCGCGGCGAATAATGCAGAGAATTACGCTTGACAACATATCCTGGCCCGGGCTCAGTGTGGGAAACATTGGGACATCCACGAGTGGAGTAGTGAGAGACTAATGCAATTTAAAAATATAATAAATGTTTTCAAAGACTCGATGAAGCGTATCGAAGACAAACAAATCCAATGGGGTCGGACGGAATCATAATAAATGTATTTCGGATATCATAATAAATTACAGAAGTATAACTTTCCCGAAGTCATTCCGAGTGTCAAAATAATTTATAATATTTAACAGAATATTTAAAATAATATTCGTTAAGCGATTAGTAGGGTAATTAAAACATTTCTTTCAAAAATCGCTTAAAAAGGAAGCTTTAACACATTAGGGGCAAAACCGTAAATAGCGGGCCCGCCTTGGGACAAACAAGGCGGCGGGCTCAAATTGTGTCCTCTAAGCATATAGTATCACCTAAAAAGGTTATACAAACATTCTATGACTTTCTGAATAATTTAGAGCAAAATTGCATAATTTCAGAAAAAGCGTATCAAAATGGTTCAATTCTACTGAAGGAAAAACTGAAATTTTGTCTTGCGGATTCCGAGGGCCAAGAGGTCCTTCGAGGCCCGGATCCGACCCTAACACACTAGAGGCATGCCAAGGGAAGAATTGGGGTTGCTTTACATACCTTTCGCGCTCCTTAAGCCTTTCCAAACTCACTTCCCGTTTCGTCGAAAAACTGCAATTGGTCAAGTTTACCAATTGTGAATTATTAATGCCATTATTTCAACTTTAAGCATATTTGGCTACCGAAATTTCGGCAGCACTTCCCCTATACATATGACACCCCGAGAATTCAACTCGGCTATAAATCATCAACAACAACCCAAACGACAACAACAATATCAACAATGAACATTAAAAACACAAATATCCTTCAACTAGTCATTTTTCTCACAAGTTGACATAATCTTCAATTCAACCCAACTTTCAACTAAGATCAATAACTTCATATTCAACAACCATCATGAGTTGTGTTTAACTTTACATATGTGATTCATATGACTTTTCAGATGTTCCAAAAAAAATCTCGGTATGTGGGCCCCATCCCAGCAGATGCTCCGAGGTTCAAAAATACGGGATATAACAACAAGGGGGCTGGAATCAACGCTGCTACGGAAGACATTGGCGATGCGTTGTTGCTATCGGTTGACAGCCCGATAGACTCTTGGGTGCTTGACTCAGGAGCGTCCTTTCATACCACCCCACATCATGATATAATGACAAACTACGTGGCTGGGAATCTCGGCAAAGTTTATTTAGCTGATGGAGAGCCGCTAGACGTTGTTGGCACGGGAGACATTAATTTGAAGATGTCAAATGGATCCTCGTGGAAGATTACAAAAGTTAGACATGTTCCAAAGCTGATGCGAAACCTGATTTCAGTAGGTCAGCTTGATGATGAGGGATATGATCTCAACTTTGGTAATGGGTCTTGGAAGGTGGCGAAAGGTGCTATGGTAGTTGGCCGAGGAAAGAAGATTGGCACTCTCTACATGACGACTAGCTGTCGTGATACTGTTGCTGTGGTTGACAACACAAAGAAGACAGATTTGTGGCATTATCGGCTTGGGCATATCAGCCAGAAGGGGATGAAGCTGTTGGTGACAAATGGCTTAATTCCGGAGCTGAAGACGGTGGACCTTCATACGTGTGAGAGCTGCATTCTCGGAAAACAAAAGCGAGCAAGCTTCTCAAGTGCAGGCAGAGAGTTGAAGGTCTAAAAGCTGGAATTGGTGCACACAGACGTGTGGGGACCTACCACTGTACCCTCCCTTAGAGGATCACACTACTACGTGACCTTCATTGATGATTCAACCAGGAAGGTATGGGTTTATTTTATGAAAAATAAATCCGATGTGTTTAGTGTATTCAAAAGATGGAAAGCCATGGTTGAGAATGAAACAAACCTCAAGTTGAAGTGTTTGAGGTCCGACAACGGCGGAGAATACACTGATGGTGATTTCAAACGGTACTGTGCCGATAATGGGATCAAGA
Organism: Lycium barbarum; assembly: GCF_019175385.1. Lineage (NCBI taxonomy): Eukaryota > Viridiplantae > Streptophyta > Magnoliopsida > Solanales > Solanaceae > Lycium > Lycium barbarum. The sequence continues at coordinate 137,908,492 of NC_083339.1, forward strand.
TGATGAAGACTATTCCTGGAACGCCGCAACAGAATGGAGTAGCCGAAAGAATGAACCGAACGTTGAACGAGCGTGCTCGGAGTATGAGAATACACTCTGGACTGCCCAAGACATTCTGGGCAGATGCAGTCAATACCGCGACCTTCTTAATTAACCGAGGACCGTCAGTTCCCTTGGATTTCAGAATTCCAGAAGAAGTCTGGAGTGGCAAGAAGGTAAATCTTTCATTTCTGAAAGTGTTCGGTTGCTTATCATATGTTCATAATGATGATACGGCTAGAAGCAAGCTTGATCCAAAATCAAAGAAGTGTTACTTCATTGGCTATGGTGACACCGAGCTTGGGTACCGATTTTGGGATGAACAAAATCGGAAGATCATCCGAAGCAGGAATGTTGTCTTTAACGAAGAGGTACTGTACAAAGACAAGCTGCAAAAGAATTCAGAATGTCAGGACAAGGAATCGGAAATAGGCGATTTGAGAGACTTTTCGGCACCTGAGCCGCAGCCAGGTACAACCGAGGCAGAGGAACAAACAATCCGAGAAGGTGCTGATGAAAGTGCTGATTCTGAAACAAATGAACAGACGCCAATCACAGAGCTGCGTAGATCATCCAGGATCAGGAAGCCGCTTCACAGGTACTCTCCATCCCTCAACTACATTCTACTCACTGATAGAGGGGAGCCGGAATGTTATGAAGAAGCAATGCAAGTCGATGAATCGACTAAGTGGGAGCTGGCAATGAAAGATGAAATGGATTCACTATCGGCAAATCATACATGGGAATTATCCGAGTTGCCAAAGGATAAAAAGGCATTGCAAAACAAATGGGTTTATCGGATAAAGGAAGAACCCAATGGAAGCAAGCGTTATAAAGCAAGGCTGGTTGCAAAGGGATTTCAACAGAAAGAAGGCATTGACTATACGGAGATCTTCTCTCCCGTAGTCAAGATGGTGACTATCAGAACTGTTCTTGGGCTGGTAGCAAAGGAAAATCTACATCTGCAACAGATGGACGTGAAAACTGCATTTCTTTACGGTGATCTAGACGAGGAAATCTACATGCGACAGCCGGAGGGATTCAAAATCAAAGGAAAAGAGAATCTGGTGTGCAAACTTCAAAAGAGTCTGTACGGACTAAAACAGGCTCCAAGACAGTGGTATTTAAAGTTTGACAGCTTTATGAAGAAAGCTGATTTTTCAAGGTGCGAGGCAGATCACTGCTGTTACTTCAAAAAATTTGAAGACTCGTACATGATACTGCTACTCTGTGTCGACGACATGCTAATCGTAGGAGCAAACCTACAGGAGATTGATCGGTTGAAAAAAGGGTTATCGGAAGAGTTTGCAATGAAGGATTTGGGAGCTGCAAAGCAAATCCTTGGGATGAGAATCGACCGAATCAAGGAGGGCATCAAACTCTCACAAGAAGAATATGTGAGGAAAGTTATCAAAAGGTTTAACATGCATGATGCCAAGCCAGTCAGCACTCCCTTGGCTGGACACTTTCGGTTGTCAAAGGATCAGTCGCCGACAACCGAGGATGAGAAGAAGCAGATGGAAAAGATACCTTATGCATCTGCAATCGGTAGTCTTATGTATGCAATGATATGTACAAGGCCAGACATTGCACATGCAGTGGGAGTTGTCAGCCGATTTATGAGCAATCCGGGAAAGCAACACTGGGAGGCTGTGAAGTGGATATTCAGATATCTGAAAGGCAGCTCGAGTTCAGCTCTGTATTTTCGAAAATCAAAAACAGGATTGCAAGGGTATGTTGATGCTGACAACGGTGGTGATATTGATAGCAGAAAGAGCACATCCGGGTATGTTTACACATTCGGAGGTACTGCAATCTCTTGGGTTTCCAAGTTGCAAAAAATAGTAGCTCTCTCTAGTTGTGAGGCTGAGTACGTTGCTGTGACGGAGGCCACAAAGGAAATGATGTGGCTACAATCTTTTCTGCGGGAATTGGATCAGGACCACGAGGGAAGTGTGCTATATTGTGATAGCCAAAGCGCCATTCATTTGGCAAAGAACCCGGTTTACCATGCTCGAACGAAGCACATACAACTCCGGTACCATTTCATTAGATCAGCTTTGGAAGATGGAGCGCTAGTGCTTGAGAAGATCGCAGGGAGTCAGAATCCAGCAGACATGCTGACAAAGGCAGTGACGATAGACAAACTGAAGCTATGCTCAACTTCAGTTGGCCTGCACGAAGTATGAAAGTAGGAAAGAGCTGCTGCATCGATCAAAGTGTGAAGACAAATTAAAATTAGTCTTCAAGTGGGAGATTTGTTAGGTGTGGAATTGGCCAAACAAGTCAATTCTTTTGTTCACATAGTCGTGATGTAAGCGCTTACCTCATCATAGGAAATTCATTCCTATAAATAGCTAGCTTATGGTTCATTTGTAAGATATCATCAAGATCATTTGCTAAACACATCCCAAAGAGAGAGAGAAATCTAAGAGAAATACTCTTAGTGAAAGGCCTAAGTAAGAGAAGGTCTTTGAGAGAATTTTCTGTGGTAAAATTCTTGAGTGTAATTGGGATTGGGGTTGTGAGGTTGAGTGTTGTAAACACTTGTAATATTTCTTCTTTAATAAGATCTGCAGCAGCAACGTGGACGTAGCTCTCACATTGAGGGTGAACCACTATAAATCTGTGTGTGCTATTTATTCTTCGCTTACATCACGGCGTAAGTAGGTTCTGTCTAAGGAGGTTGGTATTTAAGTGGTCCAGCTGTGACCCTCCAATCTTTCTTGGGAACCTGCTTACAAAGGTCGGATTTGGGATTCAAATCCTAACATAAGGAATATTAGCATCATGCCACAACATCATGTTATTTTAATAGGACAATGGAACAAAGAAACCAGATGCATGGACACATCTTGAGCATGTTGATGCGGCCTTTTCACCGAGGGTCAGAAAGCAAATGAAAAAGAATCCATTGGAGTTTAAAGTTAACGATATATCTATTCACATATGAATGCCAAATTCCTGGAGGCTGTTAGGACACTGGGAGAAGAGATATCTTTTAATTGGAAAGAAGAGAGATTCTTTGGAATATGATTCCTCTTAGTATGATCCAACACTTCGCTTCTGGTTTTAGTAACACAAGTTTTAAAGGTAAGGGTGAAATCTAAACAGAATTCAACAGAACTGTGTAGGTTAGATTTCCTGTTTCTTTGCAGCCGATCCCAACAGAAAAACCCACGTGGAGAATTGAAGTTTCATTAAGACTATAAATAGGATACTATACAAGCTCAATGACCCATTTCTTACACCAGTCCTGAATTATAATTCTTCACTTTGTTCCTGGTTTCATATTGCAAGAAAAGATATATGTCAAGGAAATATTCAGGGTCACCCATGTGGGTCAACCCTATAAATAAAATGAACAAAATAAAAAGAAGAAAATAATACAGCGATTAGTAATAGGTGTCTCATATAAACAATAAGTGCCTTGTTTGAATGGGGCTTCTCTTGTCCTTTAACTGTAACTTTTCCTTTCGTAAGAACAATATATACAAAACAGTCTTCTTCCTAAAGTTCTCTGCGAACTTCTACAAATATTGAAACATCTTCTCTAACTCAGGTACGATCACGGACTCTGGTCATTTCGATACAGTTCATGTTTTTATATGCGTGTGATTGTATCATAACTAGTGAAACAAATACCGAGTACCCTGAAGAACTATGTGTTCCTGATCTTAGTTTTTCCTTCAATATCGGTGACGATCTGTTGCATTGGAGGGCCACCAACCATGGCAGTCATTTCCCTCAAGTGCCCCTCAATTGAAGTAGCTGTTGTTGGTATCTCGATTTCCCAAATCACAAAGTGGAATAGTGATCAGCTGCCTATCTATGAGTCAGGCCCTGATGATGTGGTGAAGCAATGCTGAGGAAAGAACCTTTTCTTCAGCACTAATGTTGAGATGTCTCTGAAGCAGATATCATCTTTGTTTCAATTAACACCCCAACAAAGACTCGAGGACTTGGTTCTGGGAAAGCTGCAGATCTTACATACTGGGAGAGTTCTGCCCGGATGATAGCAGATGTATCCAAGAATGACACGATCGTTGTTCAGAAATCAACTGTTCGATCCAGTGAAAACAGCCAAGGCAATTGAGAAAATACTCATCCATAACAGAAGAGAAATCAACTATCAAATCCTCTTAAATCCAGAGTTTCTTGCTGAGGGAACTGCAATTCAGGATCTTTTTCATTTAGACCGCGTTCTAATAGGAGGCTTGTTGGGAGAGAATGCTCACTTGAGCATATTTGATCCACAAGCCTTTGAGGATCAAATTAAAAGAGATCTCTCAATGAATTTTTTTTTTTTACTGGGATCATACAACTCACCTCCAGCCAATGAGCACTACTGTTTTGAAGCAAGTTTATGTGGTTTGGGATGCTTATGAGGCAACAAAAGATGCCCACGGTCTCTTCAGCACAGAATGAGCTCCACTAGCAGAAGTCTCCAAAGAGGAGAAAGAAGGCATAGCATTGGAAAGTTAGTTCTGAATGGATTACAAAAGGGAAACAAATGGTTGATTGACTCGAAGATTACTGCTGGTACATTCCAATATTCCATGATCTCTCAAATGCCAGATTTACCTTAAGGAATTAGATTCAGTCTCAAAGTAACTTTCTCTGGAAACACCTCCAATTTGAACTACGAAGTTCCATATTGTTACAGCAAACAATTGCGATGTACTAGATTTATGCATTTGTTACACATATTATGTTGAGATCTACACCAGTTGTAGCGTTATCGTGAGCAATATGCCTGCATACAATTATGATTTACTGTGTTTTACACAATTTCTGCAGATGTGGTGCCAAGTGCCAACAGACAGAAATGAGAGTTCAATGCTTGAGTATCTGAAAGAAAGGTTTCTAGATGCGATTCCCATTTGGAGAAACCTGTAAGTGAAATCAGAGATTGATTTAGTTCTTCGTAACCTAATGTGTGATTGTTTGTTTGCATTCACATTTCAATTTGTTCTTACTGTTAATTTCATGACTGATCATCTTTTAATCACAACGTGGAATAGTGATCAGCTCCAAAATGACTTATTTTTGCGGCCATTAGACAAAAATAGTATGTTTTTTTTTTTTTAGACCAAAATGGGTATTTTGTTGGATAACCAACGAAATACCCACACAAGTACTGTTGCCGATGAATTTCTTGCATTTCGCTACATGTGTAGCGAAATGCAAGATTTTTTTTATTTATTTATTTTCCTTTGCATTTCGTGAATCAATTCACGAAATAGGCATTTTTTTTTTTTGCCATTCGTGAAATTAAAACTGTTTTTTTTTTAATTTTCCTTTGCATTTCGTGAATCAATTCACGAAATAGGCATTTTTTTTTTTTTGCATTTCGTGAAATTAAAACTGTTTTTTTTTTTCCTTTGCATTTCGTGAATCAATTCACGAAATAGGCTTTTTTTTTTTTTTTTTGCAATTCGTGAATAAAACGAAACTGATTTGTATTTTTTTTTTTTTTGCATTTCGTTGTGCAATCAACGAAATATGTGTTTTTTTTTTAATTTTATTTCGTGAATTGATTCACCGAAAGTGATTTGTTTTGTTATGTTTTTTTTTTTTTGCATTTCGTGACACAATCAACGAAATAGGGTTTTTTTTTTTTTTTTTTTTTTGCAATTCGTGACACAATCAACGAAATAGGTTTTTTTTTTTTTTTTTTTTGCAATTCGTGAATAAAAAAAGAAATAGGAATTTTTTTTTTCATTTCGTGTATTAAAAAACGAAATAGGATAAATTTTTTTTATTTCGTTCATATAAAAATGAAATTGGAAAATATATATATATATAACTTTTTTTTTTGCATTTCGTGTATTAATAAACGAAATAGGTTTATTTTTTTTATTTTTTTTTTTGTATTTGGTGAATTAATGAACGAAACTGATTTTTTTTTTTATTCGTGTATTAATGAAGGAAACTGATTTTTTTTTTTTTTTTGCATTTCGTAATTTAATGAATGAAATAGGTTTTTTTTTTTGTATTTCGTGAATAAAAAAAACGAAATAGGAAATTATAATTTTATTTTATTTTGCATTTCGTGTATTAAAAAACGAAATAGGAATACATATATATATATATATATATATATATATATATATATATATATATATATATATATATATATATATATATATTTTATTTCATTCATATACCAATGAAATAGGATGAATATATATATATATATTTTCGTATTTCATTTATATAAAAACGAAATAGAAAAATAATTTTTTTTTCCGTTTATATACCAACGAAATGTTTTGTTCCATTTTGCAGGTATATAACGAAACCCCCCCCCCCCCCCCTACCGTTTTTCTGCTCTCCATATCGCTATGGTTTTAATTTTATTTTTTTGTTCATTTCTGTTGGTTCAATCAGTTTCAGACGAGCATTGAATAGTTGTCAAAATAATATCTTTTACATTTCGTGACTTAATTTGTGAATTTTTTTACTTTTCTTCATTTATAAATATTGTCCTATCTTTACTTATGGTATATCCTTAGTCTTTCAACTTTCTTTTATTCATCTCATATCTTTCATCTATTGTTTTTCTCTTATCTGTTTCATATCCTTCAACTTTTATTTTTTCTCTCATATATTTCATAAAAGATGACGGAAACTCATGTTAAAGTGTATTTATTTTGGGGTGGTGAAGTTGTGTATGAAGCAGGTTCGGTTAGATACAACCGTGGTCCTGTAATAGGGCAAAGGTTTCTAATTTCCCTAAAATATGATCGTCTGCAACGCGTCTTAAGGAGTAAAATGTTCGTAAATGATCCTGAACTATCTGTGGTTATAACCGGACAATGTCCAAGTTCATTTAGAGCCGATGGTTCACCAATTTATGGTGAGATGCCAATTACGGACGATGAATCTTTATCGTTATTTCTTCGTTGTCCTGAGATTTTTAAAAATCACATATGCATAGCGGCGCTTGACATGTATGCTACAGTTCAACGCTCTACCCAGGTCGAAGTACCGACCGACAATGAGTTCGATTTTGGAGGTACTAGTAACCTATCTCCCAAGTTTGAATATTGGCTTTTCAAGGGGTGTAGTTCAACAACAAACAATTGTAGGATTTGGTAGTCAGTCAAATGATACAACTAATTATGGTACACAGTATGATGGTATGACTTCAACGCACGATCATAACTTTGATTGGAGTGGACAGAATCGTGAGACGGGTGGACCAAATAATGTTACTACGCAGTTGCATAATTTGAATTGTAATGTACGACACCCTTCGCATCCTGGTCCAAGTGAATTGGACAATGATAGGTAAAGATAATCATATTTTATTCACTTTATTCATGGATTGTATAATTGTATTTGACTCGTAAATTCTATGAATTTTTCTTATTTATAGCATAACGATTTTGAAGATAACCCCACGTTGACTCAACTCACACAAATTGTGAGTAATAACTATTTAGCTAATGATATAATAAATGAGTCAGATAGCGATAGTCCATTAGATCATGAAGGGACGGACGATGATCAATCGTCTGCTGACGGTGACGATTATGATGAAGATGTTGCGGCCCCCAGTAATGTTAGTGTTAATTACCATTCAAATGTGATCCCATATTTGGATAATACAGAAGAAGTAGAACCGGAAGATTTTGCATACATGAGAGATAACGGGTCTGTTCGGGCTGCACTTTGGAATTCCAGTAATCCTAAAGTTATCAAATCAGGTTAGTTTCGTGCGACTAATTTTTTTAATAATATATTATTTTTGAATTTTGTGATTTTAATTGGTGTAATTAGGAGTTGATATTTTTTATTGTACATGCAAATAGGTATGTTATTTCACAGCAAGAAGCAAATGAAAGGTGCAGTGAGGCTCTATAATATAGCCCATAAAAAAGAATATAAAACAGATCAAGCCAAAAGTACATTTTGGAAGGTTATTTGCAAGCGGCATGAGGAAGGTTGTAGTTGGATGATTCGTTTTTCGTTGATCAGAAGTGGTATGTGGAAAGCAGGAAAAATGATTGAGCCACATAATTGTGATACGGATGATTATACAGAGGATCATTTCAATTTGAATAGCAACATGATTGCTACTTCGTTGATACCATATGTTATGATCAATGCACAAATCAGTATTAAGTTTGTTCAGGAAACTATAAAAGGCATCCATCACTATACTCCTAGTTATAGAAAAGCGCAAAAAGGGCGTAAGAAAGCTTTTGAGATGGTGTATGGTGATTTCGAAGGTTCTTTTAGGGCATTGCCTCGATACATGGCTGCCCTAGAACATTTCAATCCGGGCACTATTGTTGAGTGGACACACGAGTCAACTATAATGCAAGGCGAACACATCTTCAAGTATCTTTTCTGGGCCTTTAAACCAAGTATCGATGGATTCAAAAGTTGTAGGCCGGTCATCTCAATAGATGGCACCCATGTCTATGGTAAGTATGAGATGAAATTGTTGATTGTTGTTGGCATTGATGCAAACGGAAATATTTTTCCACTTGCATATGCTATAGTTGCACGTGAGAGCTATGAGTCATGGACTTGGTTATAGGTGGGGGGCTATGACGACAAATGTCTCTGAGTCTTACAACGGTTTATTGAAGAAAGCCCGTGGATTTCCTGTTACTGCCATGGTTCGCTTGACCTTTAAAAATCTTGTTGATCATTTTGTTAAAAGAAGCACCCTTGCTGCTCTGCTAATGGTAAATAAGAAGACTTGGCCGCCCGGTGTTGATAAGAAGTTCCATGAATACTGGGATAGGTCGCCATTCACACTGATATGATGAACTACAACATTGTGACTGGGGTCTTCGAGATTCTAACATTTGCACACGAAGGTAAGGGTGGAAATGTCCATAAAGTCTCTGACAATGGAAAAAAATGTTAGTGTGGGAAATGGAAAAACTACCACATGCCATGTTCCCATGCAATTAAATTCTGTCAGATCCGTAAAATTCAGCCTAAGGACTATGTTAGCAAGTACTACAGTTGTAGGTATTACAAGCAAACATACAGTGGAAAGTTTTCTCCCTTGGGCAATGAGGCATATTGGCCTGCAAGTCCCTTCCGTTTAATTGCAAACACTGCATACGAGCGAACTTCTGGAGCCCAGAGAACAACTAGAAGGAGGAATGAAATGGATATTGCTCCTGCTCGCATGGCTAGGAGGTGTGGAACTTGCAGGCAAACCGGTCATAACAAAAATCATTGCCCCAATCGTACTCAGTAGTTGTTGTTGCTTGTTTACTGTTAAGTTTTTTCATGAGTTCTATGTTATTGTTATTTTATGTAATCTTTGTTATCTTATGTAATCTTCAATAATATGTTGTCGTCCTTACTTTAAAATATAAACGGTTCGTATTGTAGAGTTTAATTTTGTCTTTAATTTAACAGTTATTGTTGGATAGAACTTCCACAACACTTTATTGAATGAACATAAAATTACATTATAATTGAAAATTAAAAAACATAACACATAGTTGGTCTAAGGGAGTTCGTTAGGCATGTCATCATCCGATTTGTAAAGTTCGTGTGCTAAAACACTTGCCCTTTCATGTTCTGTTAGCGTGCGATTTGTTGCTGCAGCTTGTTCTTCAGCGAGCTTAAGGATATAGTACCTACAACGTCTCACCAACATCCTATTATTCTCCTTTCGAATTTGTTTCACAGCTATCTCATATTCTACCATATCCCTGCGTTCCATCCACACAGAGAATTGGCATGGCTTGGGTGCCCCCAGTTGCTCAAGCTCATTCATGAGCATATTTGACTCATGGTACCTATGCTCCCATTCACGGCGTAATCCGCAGTAGTACTCACATGGATCTGATTTTTTCAGCATCCGAAAATCATCCTCTCGTTCGTCAAGCATGTGCGGGTTGTACATGTCCATCTCAAAATCATATGGATCCCATGTTCCCCAGTCGCTGTTGGGTGACTCTGAACTTGAGCTATCATTTCTGTTTTCCGGGAATGCCCAAGCAAAAGGTGAGGAAGAGCTTCCAGGAGTGTTCTCTTTTTTGTTCGACATTTTTTGGATAGTAAATGGATTTTTAAGTCTCAGTCGAAGATTTTGGATAATTTGCGAAATGCAAAATAAAAAAAAATGGCTCTTGCTTGTAAACGCTCACCCGAAGTTAACAATGACCGGTTAGAGTTCTTTATAATGTAAATTTTGTTGCATTTCGTTGCATATGCACCGAAAATGTAAAATAAAAAATTGGAGTAATCCAAGTTTATAAATAACTTTTCGTCATGGACTTGTCAAATTTAAGTTTTTTATATTTTGTTTCTGACCTTGCGAAATGCAAGGATAAAAAATTGTCAGAAGCTTGTCAATAGCTTTCAATTTTTTATTTTTTTATTTTACTTGGAAATTATTTCTTTTCTTTTTACATGGACAAGTCAAATCCAATTTTTTTTAAGAATCTTGTCAGAAGCATTGTTGCAGTTATCTTTTCCAAGCTTTTATATTTCGTTGCATGCTTTGCGAAATGCAAATCTAAATAATTAGACAAGTCAGAAGCTAAAAAAGAAGCTCGTCAATAGCTTTCAAATTTTTTTCACTTGGAAATGGATTCCTTTTCTTTTTACATGGATACGTCGGAAGCTAAAAAGAAGCTAGTCAATAGCTTTCAATTTATTTTTGACTTGGAAACGAATTTCTTTGCTTTTTACATGTACAAGTCAAAAGCTAAAAAAAAGATAGGAAATAGCTTTCAATTCATTTTAAGAATCTTGGCAGAAGCATTGTTGTTATATATCTTTTCTCCAAGCATTATTGCATACGTTAAGAAGAAGCTAAAAAGGAAGCTATTAGTAGCTTTCAATTCATTTTAAGAATCTTGGCAGAAGCATTGTACACTTATTTAATTTTCTCCAAGCTTTATTGCATACGTTAAGAAGAAGCTAAAAAGGAAGCTATTAGTAGCTTTCAATTCATTTTAAGAATCTTGGCAGAAGCATTGTACACTTATTTAATTTTCTCCAAGCATTATTGCATACGTTAAGAAGAAGCTAAAAAGGAAGCTATTAGTAGCTTTCAATTCATTTTAAGAATCTTGGCTATTGCATTGTACACTTACTTAATTTTCTCCAAGCATTATTGCATACGTTAAGAAGAAGCTAAAAAGGAAGTTATTAGTAGCTTTCAATTCATTTTAAGAATCTTGGCAGAAGCATTGTACACTTATATTTTCCATTGTTGCATACTTTAAGAATCATTGTTGTTATATATCTTTTATATTTCGTTGCATACTTTGCGAAATGCAGGGACAATTTTTTTAGCATGGACAAGTCAAATCCCAATTTTTTTTACACGGATTCCTTGGTCTTGGCTGTTGAAAGAGCTAACATTTTCTTACAATTGCATTCATCCAATTTATAAATAATCAGACTATTTCAACCAAAAAATATAAAATTTCAACCAATATTCATCGTATTCGATTATCTATATCTCAATCTAACTAACTTCATTAATGTCTAAAAAACATTTTTTCAGCGGATGGTTTTAAAAAAAAAACATAAAGGAGAGGGGAGTTGGATTACGGCGCTGTGAACTGTGGGGCTTGGACTACGACGCTCTCGGATGGGAGGGGGGAAATCGCTCACTCGATAATGAAGATGGACGAGATGGAGAGGAAGATGAAGATGAAGATGAATACGATAGCATTTCGCATAAAATACAAATTGAAATAACATTGAAAAATGAAAAGGTACAAATACAATACTTATCTAGCCAACATAACAACAGAAAATGCTTATGGAAAATCATCTTCATCAGACATTTCGCAGTCTGAGTTCCAATCAGGGGTAACTATTAACCCCAATCTGTGTCCCTCCAAACGCAACCATCGCAAACGCATCCTATTATTTTCTTCGCGAATGCGGTTCAATGCAACATTCAGTTCTTGGGGTGACGTGAGCGGCATGCCTATTGCACGGCGTTTTGGACGATGCAGGCCACGACTTCTTAAATCGATCTCAATATTATGATCTTCATCCAGGCGGTAGTTCCATTCTCTCCTCATTTTGCTAATGTATTGTCTATTGTAGCGCTCGCTCGGATTAAGCGAGTACTCAAATTCACGTTCCAAAACTCATTTCCTACCCATTGACTCAAAAATGTCACCTGGGTGATATGTCATTGGGCCGCGTTGCCAGAAGAATGGATTCCACGATGACATTTTGAAAGAGTTTGTTTTAGCGTGGTGAGATGAATAAGGTACTATGGAAAACTATTTATAGAAAAATACATGGTGCAGAAAGGTCTAAACCCCACATGCAATTTTCGTATTTATTAAAAAAACAATTCATAGAGAAGTCTAATTAGTCAGAAATACACCATAATTCATATTGACGGAATATATGTCGCTATAATAAGTCATATATAGTCATAGATACACAATAAATTTTCAAAATAAGTTGTTAAAGCTCCTCATGCATCCCTACGTGTGCATTTTTTCCTCCCACCAGTGCCACATTGTGTTGGCCGGCGATCCCTACGAGATCTGCGCGGAGCAACCCCCTCATGCATCCCTTCCGCACCCTATAAATATCATACAAAATAAAAGTTACTTTTTAATGCGACACTTAAATTATATATATAAAAATTTAAATTCAAAACGAACCTGTGCCTCTAAATCCTGAACATCTGGCGTAGGTGCATATGCATCATTAAAACTGAGCCTTCTTCCATCACATGGAAAATTAGCTGGAGGTCGAGATGAGGTACTAGCTTGAGGAACTTGGAAAAGGAGGTTGTCCAAAGCCTGTTGGCTCCAAGGTTGTGAGGAAGGTCTAAATGGGGTGAAACCTTATGGAGTGACCATATTAGATGAGTTATATGGAGCCTCCGACCGAATCATAGATGGGCTAGACATATCCATGGTCGGATAGTGGGAGCTATGTATATCCATAGATGAGTGACATGGAGCTTCTGGGGCAGTCATAGATGGGTCGAAAAATTCCATCGACGGATAATATGGGCTAGGTAAATTCATATGTGGGTCATGTGGACTGGATGGGTGATGTGGGGTGGGTAAATGCGTAGGTGGATGATAGGAAGCAGTCATAGATGGGCCGACATTACAACAGAATGCATGAGCCGGGTCTGGGTGTGGCTTTAGATCGTCAACTTGATCGTCATCAATAAGCTGGTGCGCCACCTGACCTCGACCCCGTGGGTTACCAGCACGACGTACATTTGCACGATCCCGACGACCAGTTGGCAACTTAGGCGGTGCCACATAAACTGCTGGTGGTATATAATCGGGATCAAATGTCAACCTCGTCCCCATTGCAGCAGCATTCAGAGACTCAGTCGACATGTTAATAAACCTTTGCATCAATGCATTCATACCCTGAGAATCTGAAGGCAACTCTAACGGACTTTCCTGAACACTGTAAGCCAAATGTCTAACTCCATGAATTCCACGAGCCTACAAAAAATATATATAACAAACAGTGACGTAAGAAAGCCACGGATTGGCAAAAAGAAATTAATGTGTATCATATACGATATAGTTATTAATATTACTATAATATTTAATACATATGATACACATGTATTTGCATGTAAATCGGTTACAAATCCTTTATATGATGGTTTAGTTAGAAAATATAACTAAATTACTTTCATAATCATGGTCAATTTATTATTATATAGTCTTTTTGCTAAATAACGAAAGAGATAAAGTATAAAAATCGAAGCACCTAGGTTAAGATTTTCATGGTAAATTTGCCTGAATACTGGCATTGGATGAGTGTAGTAAGTCAAATTCGTAGACTATTTTTCAAGATATATTAATTAGTACTACCAGTAATTTTGTTTCTACTCAAATGTTAGAAAACTATATAGTACATCATTAATTGTCTATTTAACTTGACATGCACCAAAAGTTACGTACCAGTGCTTCATGCCTCCCTGCGAGGTGTTGGTATCCCCTAGCCACAGTACGTTCTGGATTTCCTATCAAGGTGCGGGAGTACCTCCGGTACCATTTAAAATATTCAGAATCCGGTCCGGGAGCTACAGTAGTATATGGAGCTTCAACTATTAGTTCCCGACGGCGTTCCCACAAATATTCAGCTTCCTCAAAATTTTCCCCCATCTCCTGACTTATCTTAAATCGCTTGTCCAGTGAAAAATGAAATGGTCTATGTGGGGGGATTGGTCCCGGAACAGACTGCTCCTTACCAAATTGTCTGTTGACCCGACCCGCCATGTGCCACTCTCGGTAGATCCCACAAATGAGTGGCAACTGCACCATCCAAATGTCTTGACCACGTCGGCACCACTCCGGAAGTCCATCATTGATGGCCTCTGTATAAGGCTCCCACACAAACTACGATAGCAAAAATATTATACAGTCATTTATAATTTATACTACAAATTATAAATTTTCTCATTACAACAAACATCCATTATGCATTTTCAGTTAAGTAAAGATTAGAAAGCGTATCATGACCAAATCCTTGCTAGGAGCACTTTCTTTTTTATTCAGTTCCAAAGCATAAGAAGAACAGGCTAACTTGAAAATTCCATAATGAATTTTGATGGAAATAAAAACAAAATAAAATACTTTAGTAACCTTCTAGCCATTAAAACAAACCTAGACAAAATACTAATTATGCTAAAAGAAGAAATGGGATCTAAAAAATATCACAACAAGTAGCAAGTTGTAGCAAATTAGCTATAACAAATTAAAACAAAATTAACCCATTATCATAGTACGATTAAGCAAAAAATGAACAAATCTATAAAAACTCTATTGTTGTTATATTTTTCACATTTCTTATCAAAAAAATTTAAAAGGAAAAATACCTGATCATCAGTTAGGTTGTCTAAAACATCCCTACAAACTACTAGCACAGCTCATGCCTCGCTTTCACGAACTCCACGACGAGTCCACTTCTGCGCAAACACAATATCTCGTTCGTTTACTCTTGGAGGACGAAGTAATGGCTGCATCGGGATTATTCGCTCCCAAGCCCAAACCTGTATAAGTAAATTTAACTATATAAATATTTTTTGAATTAAATAAAATAACCCGAAAATACACATGAAAATTGTGTTGTTATGGTTGGGTTCCGATAATGCGCTAATATTATTGTGCAAGCTATTATAATTTTTATTGATTTATTATACAAATTATAACACTAGGAAATCTAAAATATTATTTAAAAGATAGCAGAGAAGTTGACTATTTAAACGTGTATCAAGCAATATTTTTAAATTGTTAGCGTGACAACTCAAAGAAATATGATTAGCTGACATTTAGAATTATACACAAATATTAATAATCCAGATTGCATTATATATAGTGGTACATTTAGTGTTTATAATAAAGCTCGACTTTTGATTCCTAATTTCATTTTTCAAAATTTGGGTAATGGTGGTTATAAGAATGCTGCTTAATCTTTTATTTCTACTGAAGTAGAGCAATATATTATTGAAATTCGCGTACATGTAACAAAGCAATAAATTCACAAACATCACGGCTATTGGCCATCGAAGCACGGCATAAACAACTGTACAAGTATGATAATGCTGCTGCTCCCCAAGCTTTCCCGCCTATTGCATCAAGGTCTATTATGTCAAGCAAAAAGTGTAAACTAAGCTTTGAACCACTATTATCAGGGAATATATTGCCACCAATCAACCAAAACAGGTACAACCTGACCCTCTTTTGTACCTCAGCCTCATTAGTGTGTTCATCAATAATATCATTATTGGTAATCAAGGTTTCTATTACCAACATGCTATTACCTATAATTGCTTCTTCTCCGGGCAACCAACCAGTAAGGTCGTACATAAATTCCCGCCACCTTGATTTAGTTATATTTTTAACATTTCTCTGTACCAATGGGTGGCCATCCACGGGAATGCCATATAACACCTCGACATCCTGCAGTATGATGGTACATTCGCCAGTCCGCATATGAAATGTATGCGTCTCTGGACGCCATCTCTCAATAAGTGCAGTGATGATTCCTTCATCATACTGCACATTACCTACTGCTAAAACTCCCCCAAATCCACACCTCTCAAAGTAATTAAGGATGCGATTATGTAAAGGGTATTTCCTCACGTGATTCCAGAATTCATGATCCGCACGACGTATAGTTAAACACGCGTTCTTTCCAGTCAATTTTTCATCCCACACAGCCTGGGATCGATGCTCATGCTGGAATATTAATAAATCATAGTTTTCTGGACCTCGATGTACAGTGACTTTGGGGCGATCCATATCTATAACATTCCAACACCAAGCCACTGCTATTAGAATAATGGACAACACATTACAGAATTGTTTACTATATATTCAATAGGAAAGTCAATAAAGGTCAAACTATAAGATATATTATCACGTGAGAAAAGAAAAAAAAATTAATAAGAGTACAACTGTCAAAAAATAATTGCAGTTCCCTATGTGGTGAACGAAATGTAATTAAACTTTTGGTTAAGCTCATAATTAATTGTCATAATAGTATTCATCTTACATATAACTACTTCTTCTCTATTTAAAACAAAGCATATGACTGGAGAGGGGATGCAAGGAAAATATATATTTTTTTTTAACGGATCGGAATAGTATTTCGTCAGTTATCCAACGAAATACCCATTTTGGTATTAAAAAAAAAAGGACATGCTATTTTTGTCTATTAGCTTCAAAAACAACACCAACTTCCTCACAGTTTCTTGATCTTATACTTTTAATTTGAAAATTAAAAATTCTTCATGCTTATCAACAGAAAATAATCTCCAACGACTAGTCACAATTTGAACATAGAAAATGACCCAACAAATGATACAAATATCTTTATGTTATATTTAACAATCTTACTTTCCTCACAACTTCATCATCTTTTTTTTAACTGTTGTTCTATGAAAATGACTAACTAAAAGAACATTTTATAATATAAATTTATACATTTTTAATCAGTAGCTTCAACGATTTTTTAAGTATTTTAATTGTAGTTCCTTGACCAATAAACTCTACTAACATTTTTTAAAAGCTTTTTTTAATTGAAGCAACGACTGAAATTACCAACTATTGATTAATTAAACTTGTAACTTTTGTTTTCTTTATTATAGTCTACTACACCAAGTATAACATATAAATAAATTAAAAAAATAAATGTGAACTAATTTATAATGACTAAATCAAAAAATATATGTAAAAACTTATAAAATTAATAAATTACCTCAATTTGAAGAAGATTATGGAGCAAAAGTTGAGGAATCCTTGTGATAGGATTAGTAGAAAAAGAAGAAAAGAATCAAGAACGGAAGAAGAGAAAGAATGGAGGTAGAGGAAGAACGGAAAATGGAGAAGGGAGAATGGAGAATGGAGAATGGAGAAGGAAGAATGGAGAATGGAGAATGGAGAGGATAAGGTAAAATAATATAGGGTAAAAGTGGGGAGCAGAAAAAGGGAATATGAACGAAATAAAATAAAAAAAAATCCTATTTTGTTGGAACATAAACGAAATGCAAAAAAAAAAAAAACTCTATTTCGTTTTTATATAAACGAAATATATAAAAAAAAATTATCCTATTTCGTTCATGTATCAACGAAATACAAATATATATATATATATATATATATATATATATTCCAATTTTGTTTTTATATGAATTGCAAAAAAAAAAGGCTATTTTGTGAATTGCACAACGAAATGCAAAAAAAAAAACAATTAATTTCAAGAATTGCAAAAAAAAAAAACCCCCCTATTTCGTTGATTGTGTCACGAAATGCAAAAAAAAAAAAACATAACAAAACAAATCACTTTCGGTGAATCAATTCACGAAATAAAAAAAAAATAAAAAAAACACATATTTCGTTGATTGCACAACGAAATGCAAAAAAAATGTCTATTTCGTGAATTGATTCATGAAATGCAAAGGAAAAAAAAAACAGTTTTAATTTCACGAATTGCAAAAAAAAAAAAATGCCTATTTCGTGAATTGATTCACGAAATGTAAAGGAAAAAAAAAACAGTTTTAATTTCACGAATGGCAAAAAAAAAATGCCTATTTCGTGAATTGATTCACGAAATGCAAAGGAAAAAAAAAATCTTGCATTTCGCTACACATGTAGCGAAATGCAAGAAATTCATCGGCACCGAAACAGTACTTGTGTGGGTATTTCGTTGGATTGGTTATCCAACGAAATACCCATTTTGGTCTAATAAAAAAGCATACTATTTTTATCTAATGGTTGCAAAAATAAGCCATTTTGGCTCCGGACTCTGATCAGCTACCTATCTATGAGCCAGGCCTTGGTAATGTGGTAAAGCAATGTCTTAACATGACATAGATGCATGCAAAAATTTAAAGCCATAATTCAAATAGGAAACAAAACAATATATATGTGTATACATATTAACTACTCCCTCGGTTCACTTTTACTTGTCCACTATACTAAAAATAAATTTTTACTTTTACTTGTCCACTTTAGCATATCAAGAGAAAGACAAACTTTTTTTCTTGTTTTACACTTAACATTAATTACTCATTTCCAAGCCATTTTTCTAATCTATTGAGACCATATATACACCAATTAATGTGGGTATTGGATATTATGGGTAAAATAGTACTTTACTTATTAATTTTTAAGGGACGTGCAAAGTTAAAAGTGGATAAGTAAAAGTGAAAAGGAGGGAGTATGTAATATTATAGAAAAGCCGAAGTTGGGATTCTTTTTTTTTTTTTTTTTTTTTTTTTTTTTGGGTCCAATAATACGTTAGTCATTGAATACCTTTTTCCCTTAAAAATTGATTGTTTGGTGTATCGCTCCGGCTCAGTCAACTTATGCAACAAAGATAGAATAATATTTCCTTTAGTTAGTGAGAAACGATTTTCCTTGACTTCCATTTCCTATTTTAGTTTTCTTTTTATATTCCTTTGAGAACTTTTTAAAGACATAATACTTTCGGATGAAATAGACTTCTTATTGAAAACTCAGAAAAAGGTTGGGATTTAAGCAATTAAACTATTAAGTTCCAAAGTAAAACCTTTTTTGTTGGGCTTTACAATACACAATTCCTTCTCTTTTTCTATTTGAGCTATTCAAAATGCTATTTTTTTAAAATAATACTAAAAGAGGAAGCTCCGAGATATTCTACAATCCTCATCACAAACTTTTTCAGGAGTATTACTTTTAAGCTTTAGTCTCATTGCATAAAGAAGGTAATAAATTCAGTCATGTATTCAATTTTGTAGTATAAACTTATTCCATGAAATGTTTACATCAAATCATATTAATTTATCATGATTAAGTGAAAAATTAAAGGAAGAATGTATATTATTTAACTCTGGTTTGGTGAAATTCATAGTTATGAAGACATGTGTCGTGTATTTATTTTTTTGGTGTAAACATCTGGCACGGACAAACTTTTACCCAATTTTTTATTGGTATTCATTTCCAAATTACTCCCTTATATTTCTTGTGGGTTTCTTCTCTTAGAATGCTAATATCAGGTATACCATCCGTACAACTAACACAAGCGTTTACTCATGACGAAACAACCAAGCGTCATAAGGGAACATTACAAAAAACATTATTTACAAAGAAGTATTAGGCAAGAAACGAATCACATCACTTATTTCTAACCTATAAGTACATATAGGTATCTAACTGAACTAAATCAAAAATATTTATAGGTTCAGACGATGTCGAGGCATTTTGAGCTCAAGTATTACAGTTAATGTAATTTGAAAGTACGACACATTTATTTTTTGATTGTTAGGCCTCAACTGCTATACAGAACAGAATTCTTCAATAGTAAGGCATTACAAGGCACGCTCTACCATGCAATGAGGAACTAACTTGGGCTAATCCTGTTAGAAATTATCTATTTAGTTAGTGAACTCACATATTTAGTGAACTCACATATTTAATATAATTGTATATAGATAAGCTATTAATTAAAGATGCTCATTTTTTGGTTCCAATAAAGTATTAATTTTATGGGCTAAGTATATAAATCTTATTTTATAACGTATGAATTTTATATGCGTAGAAATCTAGTTAACTCTTCAGTTATAATTGATAGGTTCATAACTAAAGAGTTGCACATCATCTTAAAGGTTGCTTTTGAAGGGTTATTATGTCTCTTCTGAATAGGTGTCTCACTATTATATATATTGAGTGTGGTCCCTAAGTCTGTTACCAGAATCTTTTTCTCTCTGTCCCGTTAAGAGAAGTATCATAAAGACAGTAACAAGACTTAGAAGATCTATGACTTCATCTTGTCGATTCTTACAATGGATCAAGGTAAGTGTCTTTACTATTCTTCTAAGTTTACTCATTAATGTCTAATGATTTACTTGTTACTCTGAATTGTTTTTCCAACAAATCCAACATTACAAAGGAAAGAATGCTAATGCTAAAATATGGCTGGGTGCATAAGTGTGCAAGAAAGAAACAATAGAATATTTCAGAAAAACACAAGGTCTACTTATGCTTGCAATGGTTAAGATGAAAATCCACGAAGTGTTCTTCACTCTTTTAAGCCTAGATCAACTAGGAAGCTCCAAGAACTGAACTTTTGTCATAGTAGAGGTAGCTTTGTAGCTGAGGGGTATTAAAATAGTTGTTGGTACTTTGCTAGTTCTGCTCATCTATGGGATCATATGTCCAGTGCTTTTTTAATTATGCTATAAATACTTTCGTTTAGTAATAAAAGTTCTCTTAATTGCCCAAAATGAGTTGCAATTTCTTCCACATTACTTGTTACATTTATATAAATAACATTTTCATAAATTCAACTTTTCCTTCCACACAATATCTAATGCGAGATTTTGATAGACTGAACATTTATGTACAATTGATAGAAGCCAGTATATATAATACAGGTTAATTTTCTTTGGGAAAATTCAGTTGCGTCGTGCTTCGACCAGTGGCGGAGCCACATAGAGCCGAGGGTGTTGATCCGAACCCTCTCGGCAGAAAAAAAACGTTATTTTTACAAGGTTAAAATTATTTTTTATGTATATAGAGTAGATATTGACCTCTTAGGCTTCTTCGTATGTTTACTTTTTTATATTTTTAACCCCCTCGAAAATCCTGGCTCCGCCACTGGCTTCGACCCAAAACCCATTTCAACTACACATGCATCAGTTCATGCACAAGAGCTAAGGGAGGGAAGAACATCAATCACATAAATCAACAAACTGGAAACAAGCATAACATGCACAGAATAACGAGAGCAGATGAACATATAAATGAACATATAAAGAAGCACGATCTACCTCACTTTCTTTCAAACTCTTCTCTAAGCTTTTCCTTACACTACCTTAGGATCTCATTAAAACTTGCACTGTAAATTATATTTTTCTAGACACAAATGATCCAATTATAAAAGGTTTGATGGGACCTAAGCTGAGTTTATAAGGGTAAAATAATCAAGATATGAGATTTCACTCAGGTTAGGCTTTTGAATCACTTCATTTGGCCTTAAAATGAGTGAGATATGGTGGTTCAATTTTTGGAAGAGGCAAAAATTTAAAGGACAATCTCAGTGGCAATTTCGTAATTTTCAGCAAAAATCACACCAAAAAATCAGCACAGCAAAATTTTAGTAAAATGCCCATATCTCCCTCATATGATGGCAAAACGCGACAGTCCTTATGAGCTTTTTGAGTATCTGCAAAAAATGTAAAAGAAATTCGGAATATAATAGTGAGCTTGGGAAATATAGCACCAAACAAGAACATGAAACAAAATTGACTTGTTAACCAAGCTAACAGTGTGTTGCAAATAGCAATGGCAAGGCTGCAGGGAGGAGTTATTAATATTCTTGCGCAGAGTACGAGTGCTTTGGGCATGAATATGTCTCGTTCCATCCTTTTGAGGAGTCAGATGGTCTCAATTGAGCATGACTCAGTTGAGGAAACAATAAAGTCTTTGAAGATAATTGACCGTTTAAAGGATTAAGTTTCTATTGTGGCCCATAAAGCCTTTAAGTAATAAACATTTGAAAATAATACTATTATTTATATTGGTCAGGATCAATTCAAGCTAATAAGTTGTTAGCTATATGTTTGTAATCCATTACTTCTGATCTTGTTATATAATATTTTGTTTACAAATATGAAGATTTATGTAATTTAATTCAAAATTCTAAGATACTTCTATTGTTAAAAAGTAGGTTGTCTTTTTTTTGTTCTTTTTATAAGTTTTTTGTATTTTTTTTTTCTTACAAGCTTCAATATTTTTTAAGCAAAAAAAAAAAAATTGTAGAACCCTATATTAAAATATTGCGGGCCTAAAAAATTTGGGTCCTAAAGCAAAAGCTTTACAACCCGTGAGTCTTGAGCCACCGATGTTTCTAGTTGAATTCTTTATTTTTCATGAGATCGTGATTGTTATGTCACGTGATGGGTGATTAGAAAAAATCATTTTGCTCTTGTACTATCTAAAGTTACTTATTTTTGTTGTTGGCTTTACTTTTTATATAATCATACCCTTGCCATGGTAAGTAGTCTCATAATTGTTCTTTTCATTGACGAACCTTCAAGATGAAATGAGTGGACTCTATGTGTTCAAAAATTTTAATAAAAAAGTAATCAAATTTATCGCTCTAATCTCCGATCGGGATCAAAGGCAAAAATGAGACTTTCTCGTAACGGCAGCGTGATCTTAGACCATGTTAAATTATCTAGGAGGCAGGGATATTATTCTTTCAGTTCTCTTTATATGAAGTCCGATGGACACAGATCATAATGCAACTGTGATAAATCAAGCTCAAAGATTAAGGAGAATCAAGCATTATTATCTGACAAACCAAAGAAGTTAGCAAGTCGTGTAATTATTGCACTGACACGGCTTCCTCCTCTTCTTTAATTGAGAAAACATAATAAAACTCACAAGTCAAATGAGCGGGTTGGGCTGAATTTGAGAGGGTCAAAATAAGCTGAGTTAATAACTGGGCGGATCAATGACCCACCCAAATGTTATTTGGGGTGAAATGACCCAAGCTGCCCAAGTCTTGCTAAATTTTAAATTCATTGTTTGTTCTTATAATCTGTTTAAGTACCTAATAAAACTTTTTTCCTTATGTTATGGATGTATATATCAAATAATTTAAAAAAATTAAAATGTTTTGATAAAATTTCTCATGTGTCAATTTGGGCTGCATATCAGCCCATTATTTAAAAGTTCTGAAGTGAGCAGGTTAAAATGCGACGAGTTAACAAAATAAGTGGGTTATTAACCCGCCCAAACCTAAGCGGGTTGGGCGGGTCATGATTTTATGGGCTGATTTTGCCACCACACCTAAGTAAGCACTCCCACCGGAGAGAGTTCTTTTCTGCGGGATTTAGGGATTCCTTTCTTTTGCTCATATTGTCTCTTATGAAGATGGATTGATATGGCACTTTCTACTTCTTACCTATTTATTTCTACTTAAACCGTTCAACAAGCGTTGTAACGATCCAAAAGAAAAAATCCTGACTCAACTACTCAACTTGTGGGGTGTCACATACCCTGCAAACAACAACTGTAGCAGTCACCAGTATGGTCTAAGTAATTCTGGGTCATTCGCACAAATGCTCTTATTTCGAGGTGGTCTTTAATTTTTGCCCTTCATCACTTTAAGTCAAAAATGATATCCACAAGTTATGCTGGACATAGCAAAACTTTCAAAACTCAACATAAAAATGACCAAAAACACATCAAACTCCACCAAAATAGGCACGTTTTTCAACTCAAAAAGGATAAAGAACATATGCTCTAAAAAGCATAACTCCAGTTTTTGAACACTACAACAAATTCCGAAAATACTGCACAACTTATGTTGCATAACTTAATTCCTATAGAACTTAAGCCGAGCAAAGCAAAAGTTCAGTTTCAGAAGATTAAAAAAAAAAAAAAAAACTCTAGATGTTAGTCATAAATTTTCATTAAATGAGCAGCAAAGGCAAAAATTAAAGACCAATGCGTTTGAAGGGCAATCCGTGAAAAAACTTCACTAATTCCCACAGGCAACATGTCTGAATAAAAAAGTTCAATTTTTTTTTTTTTTTTTGAAAAAAAAATATAACTGCCTGCCTAATTGATGTTTGGACAAAGATGTATGTGATGTGAGATGAATGTTTTCATTTGTTCATACGAGTAGCGTTTCTAACTGCATCTGCTGCTCCTTGTGTCATAGCCTTCATTTGTTGCCCCGCCTATAGAAATAACATTAAAACCACATAGATTACAGTAAATTCGAGAGACGTGAGAGTCAATTATTTGATTAACGTGTAAAACAAATAAATAATAAAAAATGGAAATAAACCTCTTGCATTGTTTCCTTGAAAGACTGCAACATTGCCAACCTTTTCCATCATTTGATTACCCTTTTCCTGATACATACAGTATATAACAAGAGTTTAATAGTAATTCAGTTTAATAATATTGATTGATATCCTAGAATAAATGGTACGTGAGATGTTATAACATGTTAATCTACTGCCGACGAAAGGTTAGTACTGTTCTTGGATTTGCCTTAACAAAAGACACAGGTGACACTAGGGAAACTCCTGCAATTGATGTTTGCAAAGACTTGTTGGAAGACAATGCTCACTTGAGCATATATGATCCACAGTAATGTGTCAAATGGACGGGTAAGGCTGAATTTAGACAGATTAAAGTGGGTTGAGTTAATATATGGGGGTCAAATAACCCTCCTAAAAGTTATTTGGGCTGAAATGAGCTAAAATACGGGTCATAACCTAAACTGCCCAATTCTTACCAAGTTTTAATTTCTTTGTTTGTCCTTTTATAATTTTTTAGTAGTTAAAAAAACTATTTTATTTTCTTTATTATGGTGATATAACATCAAATAGAAAAAAAAATTGAAAATATTCTGAGAAAATATCTCATGGGTCAAAATGTGGTTATGTTTTCATTGGCTAATTTTGTCGCACAACCCACAGATACTAAAGAGATCCCTCAATGAAAAAGTTCGACTGGGATCATCCAACTCACCTCCAGCTAATGCCCTTTTCAGTGAAGCAAGTTAACGTGGTGGGGGATGTTGTGACGTAAGAAACTCAGGGAAGAAAATTATTTCTGGTTGAAAATTTTAGTACGTGAAACTTTAACTTAAAACTTTGTTTCCATTTTACTCAACATCGTTTGACATTGTATTGTATAGTTCTGTGAAAATTTAATTTGGATAGATTGTATTATTTGTTGTGGTCTAATGCGTGGGGGTTAAATGAATTGAACTTGAATATCAAAGAGCTGGGATCTTTGAGTTGGAGATGCTCTAACAGAACCAAATGAAAGTTGTGACAGAAATCAAATGTATATTGGCAGAAACTTCAATTACTCTTACAGGAATCAGCGTCAAATTCAAATGTTTACAAATATTAACCCAGAAGTTCATGGCACTCGTATACATAGTGAAAAAAGTTGGGAATCGCAAAAATGGGACCTTCTCGTTCTTAGAGCAATTACAACTATGCCCAGCTCTCCATCAGCACGAAAGTTTCATGTTCTTCGTTCTGGTTATTACGAATGTCGCCTATGAACACTCTGTATCTTCATGGAGGAGGAGAACCGGCGCCCAGAGAAGTATTGAAAACAGAAAAGGGGCAACTGAAACTCGTTAGTGGGAAAAGGAGAAAGGATGTCTGGTTCTTACACTCCTGTAATATGACTGCATTACAATCAAATACTTACACACCTCGTATAATCTATTCCATAACTCCAATGTGATGCTTACACGGGAAAAGATACATATAATCTTGTTTAAAGTAGCGCATAACAGGAATAGTTTTCTTCATTAATTACCAGTATTCTCTTTGGTCAACTCAAAATCATACCAAACTCATGGTATTTTCTTCACCGAGTATCAATCACTAAAAGGGGGTGCAGCTCATTAATTAGACAGTTGTGCTTCCCCCGTGCAACTTACTGTAACCAGAAAGAGGCACATACAGAGAATTACAGCCGTAAATCTACAAAAATGAAAAAAATATATATATGAAGCGTCTACATAATCGTATATACAGCTATCTAATCGTATCAGTTAATGTCCATGGACTTTCTCTGTTAGCAGAATCCTTGTGCCGAGCAGTATAATGGGCAAATTTCCAAGTCTTAGCATAAGCCACTCTCTTGACACCGCTCTTTGTAAAAGAAGAAAGGGGTTGATCCTAAGATGCACGGCCACTTCCTCGAGGCATTTTCTTTGAGCTAGCTGCATAAGGCATAAAAACACCGAGCAACAATAGTAGGTTATTTGAATAGAACAAACGGGACAACGGAATCATATTTTTCTTAAAGGAAATTCAACTGCCAAACCTCCAAAAAATATGATAATTTTAATTGCCTCAACATTAAATATTTTGGTCCTAATGCATCAAGAGGATGCCGCTGATAAGTACTTAAATTTTCTACAATTATCCTTTGAATATTTTAATCACTAATATGCACCAAGCACATAAGCATTTTAAATTTCCAAGGACTATGACTCTCCAGTTCAGCAAGGCTCATTGGATCCAACTCTAGAGGTTCTAAGTGTCACAAGATATTTCATTTACTTCTGTAAAAAAAAAATTGTTATTTGAACAAGTGCAGTCTTAAAACTCCAATGGAAACAACAAATATTTTATTGAAAACAAAGACGACTCCAACTAGTCCCTTGCTTAAACCCAACGTCCAGGTTGGATTGCAGGTCCCTCAACGATGAGATGGGAGGGTAGTCTTAATAGTGTGCCGTGAGGCACCAATAAAGCAGCCACACCAACAGAAACTGAAAATAACAAACAAAAACACCCCCGACCATCAAAGAGAGTAAGAGCACTTACAGTCTTCAACATCTTTCAACTGATAGTAATGAGGAGCTATTTCTACAAGCCATTCTGGTTTGAGTTCAGTAACCTGCCAGGACAACCCCCAATTACAATCTCTGTGAATCAATACAGCTAAAGCACTAATAACCCTAATAAGAAACAAAAAAGAAAGAGAAAAACTGACGGACTAACCTGCCGCATGTACTCCTTAGTCGTCAGGACCAGCTCATGATAAACAACCCATCTGGGAAGAACCTACAACGTGCAAGCGCGAAAGAGCAATGATTTTCATGAAGTTACAATTATCATCAAGGTCACATTACATGTCTAGCCAACAAAAAAAAAATATGAACAAGGATTTGAAAGCACGGAGGGATTGAAATGGGAGGGCCAGGGAAGATAAGACTTCATTGGCTGGTTGAGCCGCTCATAATTAGCTAACAACACACAATTACCAGCTCTCAAGTATTACCACAGCTGGGAGAAGTTGAAAAGGCGAAAGGGGTGAGGGAACAGGCGGGGAGGGACAAAGAAAGGAAGGAAGAGGAGAATAAGGAGCTGGCTACGTTGGAAATAACTTTAAGAGACAAGTGGGAGATAAAAATCGAGTGCTTTGTGATTGGGAATGGACTCAATTATAGATAGCAGTGGCAAACAAGAGGCTAAACTTCATAGAGTCGGCGGAAGTGGGTGAAGGGGTATATGAGATAGAGGAGGAATTAAGCAGCGTGATAGAGCTATTCTACAAATATTTGTTGTATAAAGAGAAGATGAGCTGGAGAACTAAGTTGGGGGGGCTAATGTTCAATCATATAGGAGAAGATAAAGGGGGAGTATAGTTGGAAAGGGAGATGAGGAAGACGTGGTGAAGGCAGTAGAGAGTTGTGCAAGTAACAAGACACCGAGGGCGTATGGATTCACCTTGCATTTCTACCAACAGCATTAGCATATAATCAAAGGACAGGGTATGGAGACCATTATTGCATTTTAGGAGACTCGAAAATTTGAAAGAAGTCTCAATACATCCTTTATAACTATCACATGGGAAGATAAGGGAGCAGCATACATCAATGACTACATGCCAATAAGTTTAGTGATAGCATCAACAAGATAACAAGGTGTTGAACAAGAGAGTGTCCATCTCTCAGGATAAGTTCGATGAAAAGAAGAAAATCCCAGACACGGCTTTGGTTACAAACGAAGTGATCGACCAAGAAGGAAGAAGGGAGTGCCAAGAAACTAGTGCAAAGTAAACGCTGAGAAGACCTATAGTCATGTGATTGGACGTTCTTGGACTTCTTAATATGAAGATGGACTCGGGATACGAGGAGAACATAGATAAAGTTCCGCATATTAAAGGTCAAATACTTGATCCTAGTGAATAGCAGCTTGTATGAATTCTTTGGAGCTGGAGAGGCTTGAAACAGGAGGACCCATTCTCCCCCCATGTCATTCATCCTATTAATGGAAGTGTTGAGTAAAGTGATGTATAGAGTTACATTTAAGGTGGTTACTTGAAGAGCTTCACATAGAGAGGCTTTCAGATCTCTTGTTCATAGACGCTTAAGTTTCATGTGATGCAGACATAAACCAGCAGATTACGTTAGCTAGGTCTTATTTGGATCTAGGCAGTGTCAGGTCTCATGATCACCTCATGAAGTGTAGATCATTTTGATGGGATGAAGTGAACAATATTGAAAATTAAGCACAAGTGTTCCATTGCAAGGTTGGAACTCTTCCGATATCTTATCTCGGCCTACCCTTGGGCGCTTCCAATAAAGACCAAGCAGCATGAAACTTGGTGGTTGAGAGTTAAGAAGAAACCGGCATAATAACAAAAGAAGTACATGTCCAATGGGGAACCAAGTACTAATTAAAAACACTTTGTCAAGTGCTTCACGAATCGATGCATAGGTAAATTAGGAAGGTTGAGGAATTTCCTACAGAATTCGGTAAATGGGACTAGGAAGTTCCCACTTAATGGGGAGGACGTTACATCTCCAAAGAAACGGAAGTATCTTAGGGTGAAATATCTACGAGTTTTCAGCAAGGCCTTATCCAAAAAAAAAAAAAAGGTTATGGAGGTTCAAGCTTCAAAAGCACGCTCTATGGAGGGAGGTGATAGCTGAAAAGTACAAATTTTTTGAAGAGGAATGGATGACCAAAAATATCAATCCCTTTTAGGTACAGACTTTGGAGGAATAATGTGAAAGGGTAGGAAGACTTCATCAATAACATAACCTTCATCATAGGGGGTGGAAGCGGAATCAACTCTTGGAGATGAGGGGGTTAAGAGATGGATTGCTTTCAATAAAGCCATATAATCATAAGGCTGTTGGTGGGGGACAATCGAGTTTTCTACACTTACTAGTCTTGATGCCAGGGCAACTCTTTTACTTGTCAACGAAGGAGGCACTATTTTGGGCATTCAAGAAAAGACAAATTGCATATGTCAGCGCAAATGTTTACGTGAAATGTGGACCACCTAACTCGTTTGTGGTGTGAGATTTTGAGATGGTTAGCAGTGCGTGATGAAGGGTACAATGAAAGAAGCACTCTCCAGCTGAAAATTTAAAAGGAGGAAGACAACCTGAAGCACCCGGGGTAGTGTATAAGTATGTAAATTCGATCCCAGTTCTTGGTGAACATGACATCCCAATCTGTCAAGAAGATTCGATGTTATCGTAGAGGATCACATTACGTTGTAGATTCTCTGGCTTTTGGTATATTGCTTGTATACAGGAGCTTTTCCATTATCAATTATTAATAGAACTATTTACCTCATCAAAAACGAACTAGAACGATTGAAGTGGGAGGGATGGGGGATATAAGACCTCGTTGATAGATTGAGTCATAATTAGCCGAACAACACAGAATTATCAGTTCTCAGGTATGATCATCCGAAGACTAGTTTATCCTAGGAAGGAACCATGAATGTGCTACCAAATAAGCTCAATAGGTGGTCGATTCAGGCATGCTACACTTTTTATTTATTGGGATCTACAATCACTAACTTTTAAATTGTATTAGCATCTCAATTGTTAAGTTGCCAACAAGAATACCAAATCTTGGGTGAAGTAAAGTGATGAAGCTAACTAAAAATGGTCGTTAGCCATAACTTGCAACATCTTCTTTTTCTATTTCTTCTTTCTCTTAGTAAACAAAATCCTTTACCTGTGATAAACCTGAGCTAGGGTGAATGTTAACTGTCTGGGGGTGTTTAATAGTTCGGTAAGATCCATTCTTTTGTAGTTTTGCAGAGTGGGGGAAAAATCCTGATGTTATAGCCTTCTTTATAGCTTCATAGTCATTTTCATTGGAAGTCAACGCAATTTCCACCCTTTCCAGCAGTCCTTCCAATTGATCTCGGATATCCCTAGCTCTCTTCATACTCCTAACCTGGAAAGTTAAAACGGTTTCATTAGACATTATAGGTAACAATGATGAACCAACTTAAGTCATACTTTAAAGTTACAATCCCTCCCCCAAACCCCCTTTGTATAAAAGCTGCAGTCCGACATCCAGTAGCCATGTTTATGATACAACAATAACAATAACAATAACAATAACAATAACAATAACAATAACAAATATGCCCAAGTCCCAAGCAAGTCGGAGTTTGCTATAAGAATCCTCATTGTCTGTGTCGCTCCATTCAAGCCTGTCTCAATCCATTATTACAAAATTCTAAAGAATTGAAAAATACTGTATGCCCTTTTTAGTCAAAGCCCCGTAGATGAAATTATCTTCTAATGACAGTGGTGAATTTTCAAACAAAACATGGTATCCCTAAAATATTTTGAACCACCAGAATCATAAGTCATACTCCCTCCGTCCCAATTTATATGACACTCTTTTCTTTTTAGTCCGTCCCAAAAACAATGACACCTTTCTATATTTAGTAAAAATTCAGCTTTAAATTCACCTTTTTACCTTTATTGAAATGATTTCTAGCCACAAAAATTTCTATGGTTTGTTTTAGACCACAAATTTCAAAAGACTTCCTTTAATTTTTAAACTCCATGCCAAGTCAAACACCTTCATATAAAATGGTACGGAGGGAGTAGCTCAATATGCATTTTATCGGGCTAGATGGCTTCCTCCAACAAGGAAAAGAAGAGAGCTACCTAAGCTTAGAACAAAAATATGATAGTAACCTGCATGCATTTTATTCAGTTATTTGGTGTCTCCTTTCCTAGAAGAAAAAGAAGAAACTATCTCAGCGTAAAACAAGAACTTCATACTAACCTGGATGTAATTTTCATAGCACCACTGGGTTGCAAAGTTTGTTTCCTTCCAGGAACTGTAGACCTGGAAAACAACAGTAGATAAAGAAGATTACCTTTTCTAACATGCACCCACGCAGCACTACTGTATTTTCTTTTGTTCATATAAAGGCAGCAAGCTAAGTTTTCAAGTAACTAATAACGATAGTGTATTCTCATGACATAGCAATTATTTTGAATTTCGATAAAGACATCGTGTTTTCCTTAACATCCTACAGATGTACCCTCACCCCCACACCAAAAGAAACATACACCTACACGGTAGCACTTATTTTCACCTGATCATATAAGATATTTCTTTATTCTGGTTTACCTTTCAACTCAAAAAATTTTGTCATGCCTACCTCCGACCCCAGAAAACTACCTCTTGGAGGCAAGTCTGCCATATGCACTTGTTTCTACTTTGTCTATATGTGGATGTACTTTGGAGGCAGGATTGACCAAGGAAAGATATCAATGTGAAGCAGATATGCCAAAGAAATATCATGCAGCTACAGAAACCTATACTAACCAGGAATATGATCATCCGATAACAGGTTATTATCATTAAGCAACAAACCTTTAGCAGAGCGATATGATCTCCCACATTGCCCACATGAAAATTCATCCGAGCATTATCCGCGTGGACTTGTTTGTCCTTTGGACGATAAAAGATTGAATTTCCCACAGAAAGCATTGCGGCAATACTTATTATTTCATCAGAGCACTTGTACTTGTCAGAGGCAACAATCATCTTGGACAGCATGGGATCTAGAGGAAACTCAGCCATTCTTCTACCAACTTTAGTCAACTCGCCAAGCTTGTTAAGTGCACTAAGGGCAAAGAGCAATTCCAGTGCTTTCAGTAGAGCTTCTGCTGGTGGGGGGTCCATGAAGTCAAAATTTAGTAAGTCATGAATCCCAAGGCTCTTGAGAGAGAGCACAACATTTGCAAGGTTGGTCCTTTGTATTTCAGGAACTGTGTTATCATCCAAATCATTCATGTAATTATATGCAGTGTATAACCGAAAGCACTTTCCAGGACCTGTTCTTCCAGATCGACCAGCACGTTGGTTTGCAGACGCCTTTGATATAGGAGTGACCAGTAATGACTCCATTCCAGTCCGAGGGTTGTAAGACTTCATCTTAGAAAATCCCGGATCAATAACATATTTAATCCCATCAATTGTCAATGATGTTTCAGCAATATTTGTAGCCAGGACAACCTTACGAGCCCCTTCAGGAGTGGGCTCAAATATCTTGGCTTGTAATTCTGTTGGCAGGTTCGCATATATTGGGCAAATTATCAGCTCAGCAATTTTTGTCCCCAGACCCTTTATCCGGTGCTTAATGATCTCCTCCGCTGTTTCAATCTCCTCCTGCCCAGTCAAAAAGATTAATATGTCACCATCACCCGGCGGTTGAGTTACATGGATCTGAAGAGCGGTAACAACTGCTGCGTCCAAATAATCGGCCTCAGGAGCTTTCGTATAGTGTATCTCAACTGGAAACCGCCTTCCAGGAATTTTAAAAATTGGAGCACAGTCAAAATAATCACTGAACTTCTCTGCATCTAGAGTAGCACTTGATATTAGCAACTTCAGATCAGGCCGAAATCGAGCAATATCCTATGATAAAGAAAGTAGATTGTTAGCAACAAGAAGACCATGGGGATGCAGTTTCACACCTCATTAGTGTTGCAATTGAAGGACAAAGAGACTAATGCAAATTTGTTACACTCCATCCCAGTTCACTAATCCATAAAACCCCACCAGCGACCATAAAATTATTAATCATTTGTTTGGAAACTAGGGAAGGAAAAATAACAGAAACAGTTTCTGTTGCCTGTTTCCTGTTTCCTTTAAAAGAAAGTATGAGAATGATTGAGAAAAAATCCTTGAGCATCAAAGTGAAAATTTTGGGGAGCCCCGTGGAAAAGCCTTTCTACGAAAAGTTTTTTAATTAAAGTTCCTCCACGTTTCTCTTCCTGAAATGTAGTGAAAATTAGGACGAATTCAATAACAAGACTTCTGTATAATTGTATTTACGCCTTCTTAGACAAACAAACAAGGAAGGAATTCACAATTTGGCTGCTTCCCAGTGTCTAAACAAAGGGTAACTCCCAATTATTACAAAGAGTTAGCTATCATATTAAGATATATGGGCTACTCAATTAAAAAAAAGACTTTAAACTAGGGAAAACTTGCCTTAACCAAGCCAAACAAAATGTCCGTTGAAAGTGTTCTTTCATGTGCCTCGTCGACCATGATGACACTGAAAAGCCAGGCACTTGTTTAGAGAGATCAAATGGTTTGAGAGTTAGGTAAGGATAACAATAAGATCATTTACTACAGCACAAACCTATAGCTTGCTAGGTCTGGCTCACCAAGGAATTCTCGCAGCAGCATCCCGTCAGTCATATATTTCAGAATCGTTTTCTCAGAGGTACAGTCTTCAAACCGAATAGAGTAGCCAACCTGAATGTGATGGATTTAATCATTACATATTGGTCAACTGATGTAAAGATTGACAAAATATTCCTCCAAGTTTTAAGGCGCAAATATCATTTGAATAAGACAGCTTTAACATATTCGCTAAAAAAGAGCGAGCGGCAAACATATCATCTAAAGCATACCTCATGGCCAAGTTTGACACCCATTTCTTGAGAAACACGTGCAGCAACACTCATTGCAGCAACTCGACGAGGTTGAGTACATCCAATCTATGAGAAGCAAATATTAGTTTCAGCACCTATAGACAATATATCTGATCACATTTCTACATCGCTAAGAACAGGCGTTAAATGGCTTCAAAGTAAAGGAGATAGCATTGCCTTGAAATAAGATCACTACCAAGAAAATCACAACTAGTGACTCAAGTTCCATGGGCAACACAAAAGACGTCAAATTATAGCGGCCAGGAATGAAGAGTCAGGAAGCATATAAGAACTTTCTGGAGGACACCTTTTTGATTACTCTGGATGTCCAGAAAGAGAAACAATAGATGATTTGAGTTGAATACAAAAGCAATACGCTATGTTGACTTTAGACGCTTAAAAAAAATTGCTTCATTGGGGTAACTTAATAAGTGTAAATGATTTAATCTACGTGGTGGACTTCTTGGACTCCTAGAACTAAAGGATAAGTCCTCTGGACTTTTGTAACATGAGCACTTTCTTGGTGCTTATGTGAATAATCCATACATACCTATCAAATAGGAGTTGTAAGGAAGCATATACTAATTATGTGACGTTCTCTTTCAACTCCAACACATCCCTTTGTAAGCTAGTTAATGCTATCTCAGAAAACAGTCACCGCCCCTAAAAACAAAAAACATCCTTTTTATTTTTGGGAGGGTGGCATATACTCTATATAAGAGAGGTCCATACCTTCCCACGTTTGGTATATCCCGCCTCATGCAGATACTGTGGTATCTGGGTGGTCTTCCCGGAGCCTGTTTCTCCAACAATAACAAGAACCTGCAGCAAGCACCCATTTTTTATAGTGTCCACACAACAAACTAGGTAGAAATGGCATTATAACTAGCCTCAGAACCCCAAAGAAAAGTAAAAACAGATGCAACCAACCTAACCTGATGATCATTAATAGCTTGGAGCAAATCTTCCCGGTAGGGATACATTGGTAGTGTCTTCCTATCCTCCTAAAAAGGTATCCATGAAAGACGATTAGTATAAATGAGTTTCAACAAATCAAACATTAAAAATAGGAAGGTGCAACCCGTGGTCAATCTAGCAAAATTGATCTCAATGAAAACTAAGAGGTCACAATAATGTGCAAAAGCCAGAGAGCAAAAGTGAAGGATTCTAGCAGATAAGGCGGTACTTTATAGATGCAGACCTTCGTAATCAATTTCCATCCACCGAATTCTACAAACAGAATCACCCATTTTGGCAATAGAAAAAATCTCACTCAATGTGGTAATGCAATCCCCCTTAGTAACTCCCACCTTGCAAAGCACGAAAAGGAAAAAAAAACTGTGCGAACTCTCAAATGGGCTATACATATAACACACACACATACATAGAGTAAATTCGTGCTTTTTCTTCCAAAAGAATACGTAATTACAGGACCTCTTTTTAGTGAATAAGTAGCTGCGGAGATGATACAGTTTATGATATATATTTTTTTATAAGGACAGTCCATGATAAATTCTATGAAATAAATCCAAAGAAAGCATAAATTTCATGATCACTTAATCTCACACACAGATATACATGGCTAGTTCGAAGCACCAGAGCACAACCCATCACAGTAAAAGAAAAAGAAAGACTCTGCAAGGCCGATTAAAAATAAAAAATAAAAAAATAAGCCAAAGAGATAAGAAACGGTTTAAGCAGGAAGGAAAGGAGAGACCAGCACTAGTTGCTGTAGTATGTCGTTGTTAGGCCTATATGTCCCTTTTTTAGTGACGCAGACGCCCTTGTGCCTTCCATTTTATCCATATCTACACTTACACCAATCTTCTTCAACCACGTTTTGATTTACAAAGCAGTGATACTGATATCGTACTCATACAAGATATTATACAAACAAAGTTCACTTATCAAAAAAAAAAAAAAAAAAATTATACAAACGAAATTCACCGATGTTAGCAGTCTTGCGCATATGAGTTAACTATAAAACAAGATGGTGGATTACCATAAGTGCTGATTCTATTGCACAGCATGATGCTGATAAATCAATACCTGGAGTTTTTCAAAAGCTGATTTGGCCATAGTTTTCTCTATTGACTCAGTGGAAGGCTCTTGGTCAACCTAGCAAACCAAAGATAATCTTTAATCAATGATCAAGAAACTAGCAAGAGAAGATTTAGCATAACAACATGTCGACAGGGTTGAATAAGCCGGCATACATTAACACCATCCATTACTGCTGCCTTTATGAACTCAATTTGGTCTTCAAAAACATATCTGCACCAAAGTAGTTCATGGGTTTTAAATAATAAGATTTAGGTGGAAAACATGTTACCCTTCAGATCCTCGATAAAGCAAAATGCACAATCTGTAAAGCACAGAAGCCAATTCTTCCATACCATCCTTTATGCATGTACATTGTACACATACATGGGAAAGGAGGGGGGGGGGGGGGGGGGGGGGGGGGGGGAGAGAGAGAGAGAATCAGGAAGCTAGAACTTACTGATAGTCCTCAGATCTTGACTTTCTATCTTTTGACCCAAATTTAAGTGTCGCCTTCCCTGTGTTGCGATGATTCCAAATTTAGAGACTCGAAAACTTATAAGTTCATAAAACCTTTGAGTTAGGTGAATTAGAGATTACCAATCTGATGTTCCTCCCATGCTTCTTGTTCAGCAAAAGGGTTCATCTTTTCAGCAGCATTTGGATCCCTTGAAATTTCAAAACAAAATAGAAGACCATATAAACTTCTTAAGTAATAAAAATTGACTCTCTAAGAAACATACACTTTTGCACAACTCTGTATGCTAGAGCAACTGTTATAACTATCTTTGTCAATATAACTAACCGGTATCGCTGTGAAGCCACCGAAAATCTCTTTTCCTGATTTACACCACCTTCAAGATCATACGCATCAGGTATCCTATACTGTATTCAAAACAAAAGCAACCATCAGAAATCTTCGTATAAAAACTGGCATAAGCTGGAATAAGGCATAGAGTTCAGATTTCGTCTCCCGGAATCAACTTTTTATATTCATTATTCAAATACTTTTAAAATTGGTTCACATGTTCTTCAGATTGGTGGCACAATTAACAAAGCATCAAATTCACCTTGCCAAGATTAGGGACATAGCAACCTTTTGTGAAGGGGGTCAACTGAATCCCTTCGCTGAAAAATTACCCTGTGCAACTAAGATCAAAACAATATATATATATATATAAACTGTTGAATCCCTTGACATAGGTTCATATCTTAAGTGTGACAACTTTTACATTTTTTTAAATCCTCTAACTGAAATTCCTAGTTCTGCCACCACCAATGATTTAGACCCATCTTACGAATAATTCGGTAATTAAACATTGGATAAGAAAATAAAACAAGTATAAATAATAATATAAGCTTCCGCTAATTGTTTTTTTCTTTTTTGAAATTGATACTGTTGTATTCCTCGGCATTTAGGGCAATGATGGCGACCACCAAAAGGAGACAAAAGAAAGGAAGAAAACAGAAAACAGTAGATTACAAGGATCCTAAAAACTGAAAAATCTCCTCTACATCTTCTATACAATGTTCTTTACACCAAAAGTAGAAAGATACAATACAATTCCACTTCACTTTCTGAATGGAATTGAACTTATAAGCTTCCACTAAATGTTAAAATCCAGATTACCATGCGCCCCCAACCAACATCCTATAGTATATTCAGAAAAAGGAAAGAGCGAAAACAACATTTGAGGTTTTCTTTTCCAATTCTTGATACTTCTAAGGAGGACTTCGAGACAAGGTACAATCATCCAATATTTGAACTATGAAAGGAAAAATATAACTCACACAACAAATCCAGAACTTAAGCATTCTCATTTATATTCTGAATTGAACTGCACTCAAGCCTTAAGAGAAGTTTATTTTTTGAAGTAATAATTTTTATTTACGAAGGGCAAAAAACACCTGTAAATACTTAGTATATTAAAAAGTAGAAAACCTTACAAAAAGATATCATTTTCCATAAATGACATTAAATCATCTATCCAGATAAGAACCACGTGGTGCATTGTATAAATTACATTAAATTATCTATACATATAAGAGCCTCATGGGTGCATCAAAAAGCAATAAGGGATAAAAAGCTATTCCTCAACTGTCCAAAATGATTCTCAAGCCTTAAGAGAATACATAAGGAAATAATATCCTTAGGGGATAACACAAAAAGGAGAGTCTTTCATAAAAGGAAGATTAGCGCAAGGAACGCTCATCCTTTGGTGAGAAGTACCAGATGTACTTTATTTTATCAAAGCAATAAATAACTCATAGCGAACAATAGACAAATGGAAACTGCTATTTAGACCTCGTATTTCTTTTTTGCTTTTTGTATTTATGTTTGTGGGGGAGGGAAAGCGACGGGGATACCAGAAAATATGACAAACAAGAAATCAAAGCAATGAATGGCAGAGACAATAAAAGGAACGGATGAGAACGAAACATGTTCATGGAAGCGATAAATATTCAGAACATAAATTACCTCGTCCATGTCACCGGTATCTTCTGTTTGCTTCTTAACTAGTTCATATATTTCCTTCTTATACCTGCAAAAATATAGGTCCTGAGTAAACAACAGCATATGCATATACAAAGCAATCTTCATTAGACCAGAGTCTATTTAAGAGAATGTTAGACCAAAAAACCAGAAAAGGCAGATGCAGAAAGGTACTAACTCCATGTTCACAAGAATTCACTGAGTACTCATCAGAATCTTCATATGATAACAGAATGATGAAATTTTATCACTCTGAATAACCGCAGGAATTTGTATATATTATCACAAGCATTGAACAAGTAGTGAGATAAAATCGAGTTCATAACAAAAAGGCAACTGATGAGAACCCCTAGATGACTTCATGAGTTCATGTTAACTAGAATTAGGGCTTCCACTGAAGCAGGAATGATAAGCATGTAAAACCCATCCATACATAAGCTACTAGAAGAGAATGACAAATACAAGGCACTATAGGATTCAATATCAAAACAGTAGATGCTCTACATGTCATGCTATCTCTTAGTAGCAAGAAATAAGTCTTGAAATATACAAGTTCCACAGAGTGAGTTCCCTATAGAATCAATTGCAAGAAGAAATCAGTAAAAACAGATCTCAAATTAAGAATAGTTCCAGAATAAGAATCAAAACAAGGGGGGAAGTGTATTTCCTTGCCTTAGTTCACGTTGCTCTGCTTCTGTTAGCTTCACTCCCTCAAACAAGTATTGTTCATCCTCTAAATCATCTCTGGAATACCACAAATATGGTTATACATTGACCAATAACCAGAATGAAATAATTTTAGATTATATCACATAGGACAACGTAATTTACTTCCTTATAATAAGTGATGGTGTAAATTATAATGTACAATCATCTAAATACCGGAGTTCCTCGAGCTTCTTCTGCTCCCTTTTCTTCAAATATTCTTGTCTTGAAACTTTCCTGGATCACAATGAAATTGGGATGAGAGTTTGTAAATTATGTTAGAATGCCAAATGAAGCGCTCAATGTCCAAAATCACAAGGATTGATGAGTGATATTATTCAAAGCTCAGGAAGATATTGTGAGATTGCCGAAACAAATTGTTGAAGTACATTTGTTTCATATTTCTCCCATTCTTCACATAGTTATAGCAGATCTGATTACTGAGCCGGACACACAACCCCCCCCCCCCCCACCCCCCCCTCTCCCCAAAAAAAATGAAATTCCCACAAGAAAAGGGGTAAAGAATAACAAACACAGAAAAAAAAAATAGTGAACGTAACTGTGGAACGTGATTCCCTAAGAAAATGTCATCTGCGAGAGAGTTATTCGATCAACAACAAAATATCAGTCCGTTTCAACAAGACCTTGTTAAGCATTAACACCGAGTGCCTCTCAATTGCATCCCTAATCGACCCTAGAATGGATGAAAAGGAACATATTTCTCTAGTACAAAACACTACAATGTGTCCTTTTCTGTCCCTAGTACTATCTCTCCTCTCAACTCTGAAATGCAAGAACTTAAGTAAGAGGAGATGGGATTGTCATGAACTGGTGTTGTCTGGCACAGGTCACACTGAGGGCAAAACCCCCACCTGAAGCATTGGAAAATTCAAATATGGACTCTCATATATTGAAGTTCAACGATTCATGGGAATTAAAAAGGACAAAAGATGAAACAATTCTTTATTTTTTTATGAAGTAAGAATAAAGGACAACAGATGAAACGCCACAAGTTGGAGACTTCAGAAGATAAAAAGAAAGAAAAGCTGTTTGCAGAACAACGCCATGGCGTCTTCTTTAACTTCTTTAGAATGAAAGAAGTACTAAAATATTCAGACAGACGTATTCCATATTAAAAGAACTTATTGTTCCATTTATACTTTTGATGCAAACTAGACAGTCAGGATGATTTGAAAAATGACTTTGGCCAAACTGTGATATTAATCTGTACATACTTGTCAAATCATCTTTTATCAAACAGCAGATAAGCCTGAATTGAAATTTAACTTCTATACCACTGCAGAGCTAACTATTGTTTGTCCTTTTTAAGAGTGAAATACTCAAATAACCGAAAAAATGACATCCAAGCTCTAAGCCAAGAAAGTCAAACAGCTCCAATTCAAATCCCTTGCCATCATATCTATCAATGAGTAACTTCATGTTTTCCTTAGGGCCTAGACCGACAACATTGGAACTACAGACCTATTTATTCTACCTCCCTTTTCTTTTTTTCTTCTTTTCGTTTTTTATGGTTAGTTACTCAAACACTTCAATTACATACTTTGAATAAAACAGACAAGTAAAAGAACCAAAAAAGAGGTATTCCAAGTTAAGGATGGATTTATGTGGTTACTAAAGCGAGAATATTTTTTGTGAGACACAAGATAATAATAGAATACTGAACCAGATTGTATAGTGACTAACCTTAAAGATCCAATGTCATCTCTCTCCAATGCATCAGACCTCCTGATTGCCTCTTCTGTCATTTATTTGTGTATGAGTTCATTTGCATAAACTGTTATTTCTTTCTACTGAAGAACAGAAAAAAATAAACACATAAATATACCGCAAGAATTGTATCTACACTAAAGTACCTTCCTCCTTCCTTGATAATTTTGGCTCTGCCAACTGTTATTGAAGACAAAATACAGCATTAGAACAAAGATAAATGAAAAAATAAATTTGGCATACAACAAAGAAGTCTGATCTTCATTAATGGACACAGGACGAAAATCATATCAGATGATTTGAACAAGAAGTTTAATAAATATGTCAAAAGCAGAACCACAAGTAGGTGTGTGATATTCCAACTAAAACCTATCACAATGATGTATAAGCTAGTAAAATAACACAGAAATCACGGCGCATACATGCTTCCATTTTACCACCTTCAAAATGGAAAGTCCAACTAATCAAGAGAGGCCTTCAAAGAAATAGCTATATCAATGCAAAAACACTATTAAAGATTCTTCCTTTTTTTTTTCTTTTTTTGTTGATAAGATGAAGTATTTAACTAAGACTAGTACCAAGAAGGTACTGCAAAGATACAATTAAAAGAAAAACAATCAAAGCATGTGATGCTCAGACTGGCAACCCATAAAAGATGATGAATATGAAAGCAAATAAAACACATATAATCCTAGTGAATATGTGCCCCAGTTTTACAGTTTAAAATTAAAAGCAACTAAAGCAGTAAAGACATTCACATAAAAAAACTTTATCCACAATTGCTGGTTTCAGATGCTCAACTCCACCATCGTGAGCTAGCTCACATCGCCGGTCCCAAGCCCGGAAAAAGGACAAGGTTTGCGGTGGGCTCAGTGTAATGATGAATCCTCACAAATGTTAGCCTGAGATGAATTAAATTGTAAGGGACCAATCTCTAATGTCGAGAGTGCATCCACGCTTCAATTTTACAACTCTAAAACGGTCGAACTATAGATTGATTTACCAATTACTTGAACCAATTCTGGTGTAAGGAGATTCAGGTAGTAGAGGCAGAATCACTTCAAGATTCTTTTGATTCCTTGTACGATTCTAGGCCTTTTTATAATTATCTTACAGCCAGTATCACCTTGGTACTGGTGAATACAACTTTCGCAACAAAAAATACTTGAAAATTCCTCTCCGCCTAAACAAACCTGACAGCAAATTCAAATCATAGGAGCGCCGCCTCGTATCTAACCACACAGAGGTTCCAACAATGTTAAAATTGCTCACCTTTCTAGTCCCTGCAGCATCTCGCTCTCTGAGATGTTGTTCCAACTCCTCCCTCTCTCTTTGGTCCCGAAGTATTTCTTCTTCTGACTGCAACCGCAAAACATGTAGTTAACATCAAGTGGATCGGGAGTTCTGAGTACGGAGAAGGTGAACAGGCAAAAAAGTCAAAACAATACACCATAACCTGTACCTCAGAGTTGTCACTGTCACCTTGGTCTTGGGAAGTTCGTCTCCTAACCCTTCTTTCATCCTCCTCATCCCTCACTACCTGCACCATCATATTCAGTCAAAACAAAGCAACCTGTTAATACAAGATTTACTACTACAGCAGCTTACCATCAGAAATAAAACTGAATTCTATCAAGAAGAAGAAGAGTATAAGCACTATGCCTCATCATCTTCGTCTCCATGGGTTTCAACCCTCCTCCTAAACTTCTTTTTACGGGAATCCTCTTTCCTAGTCTGAGAGGGAACAGAATTAATTTCCACACCGCCAATATTCTCATCATCGTCATCAGCCTCCAAAAGTGTGTATGTCTTTTGCTTCCTCGCCAACATTGCAGCCTCCCTTTCTTGTTGTAAATACAGCTGGTGCAACAAGAAGCACCAAGTGTTACAAGATAAAGCTAACGTTTTACCAAAAGAGTTCTGGCTAGTCCAACCCTGTGAAATAACTGAAATTGCAAGAGAAACTAACATTTGGCCCTGTCGTCTTGCGCTCAACTCTGGAAAATATTTCTTGAGCAAACACTCTTGTTTCATTGGAGGACGACATACCCATATCATCTACAAGCTGAGTTGTTAGATTGGCAGCTGATGAAGCTTTCTTAGCTGCATGAAAATGATATTATGAACAATGTTGCCAGGCCAATTGTTTATTAAAATATAAGAAGAAGACTTACCAAGATTAAGAACATATGAGACAACTGTGGATTGTGAGTACCCCAGAAGAGACATCAATTTATCTGAAACCCATGTCCTCAATTCGGTCCCCATCTTTTACTGCATAGCAGATACACAACAGTGGAAGTTAGATTTAATATGCATCTTCGCATCAACATTGCTAGAGTTGCTACCCCTCCATTACACAAATCTAGCAAATGGTTCATTACATATGCCCACAGTTGATTAGGTTTTATACAAACCAATAAGCTTTTTATCTTTCTAAATAATCATTATTAGTCAATTCTTCCGAGTCATTGAAATCTAAAATAGTAAATCAAATACTTTGCAGAATTGAAATACAGATGAATGGAGACTTGACAAAATATATCAATGACACCGTTCAGTTTGTACTGATAATATCATGATTCTTTTAACACACTATGCTATGCATTGGACCCACTTTGAAAGAAATAACAGTTAAACCACATATCAGTACACAAAGTAAATAGAAACCTAGGCTAGAAATCAAATTTAATATGCAAAGCCAGTTTGTCTACCATGAGTATGACCCATACTTGTGGAAACTAAAATTCCCCCTAAAATGCTTCCTGTATTTTGGACCCAAAGAACTAACTTAAAACCTTTTTTTTTTCCGCTTCTGTTGACAGGCAGAGAAGTTTTTGTTGTCAAAGACGGGACCTTTTGCACACGTTATATGCTTAAACACAGAGAAGCCAAAACCAGTTTAATATTTTTTTATAACTAACTTTTCTTAAAAGTAACTACTATATTTTATAATTTCCAATGTCCAGAAAAGGGGACAACTATGTTCCCTGACATTGTGACTTAAGCCACACATTTAGTTAGAAGCAAATTAAACAACTACGTAACATAATGGTAGCCCCTCCGTCCATTTTTACTTGTCATGTATTGATGCGATGAGCTCGACCCAGAAGGCAAATCCCGTGTTGTACCACCCCTAAATAGAATGGCAATTTTACTATATCACCCCTAATTATTACCAAGTCATCTAATGATTGAAATCAATCAAACATACTTTAAAAGTTATGCAGC
Organism: Lycium barbarum; assembly: GCF_019175385.1. Taxonomy (NCBI): domain Eukaryota; kingdom Viridiplantae; phylum Streptophyta; class Magnoliopsida; order Solanales; family Solanaceae; genus Lycium; species Lycium barbarum. The sequence continues at coordinate 137,952,449 of NC_083339.1, forward strand.
CACTACCATTCATTGAAGTTTAGAATTCAAAAAAAAAAAAACAATTCATTGAAGTTTGCAACCCAATAACTAATAGTAAGGATAAAACATGTATGAAATAGTAAATTATCTCTTGGTTTTCCAAACTGGACAAGTAAAAATGGACAGGACGGAGGGAGTACCATAACAACGGAAGCAAATTAAGCAACTATTTAACAGAATGATATTATAAAATTGCAGATGATTTTACCCCTTGATATACTTTTTTTTTTGTCAACAGCTTAGCGCATCTCGACTACCCGACCTTATACCTCCTACCTTCCACTAACACAGGTACCAAAAAATTTCCTCACCAAGGCTTAGCTAGATAGGAAGGAAAAAAGAAATCACCTATTTTATTTTTTTTCCTTCACTGGGATTTGACCCTTAGTTTTCCATGGTTTCATGCCACGTCCAGGCTACAGACCCTTGTGGTGGCAATTTTCACCCATATTTGCTTGACCCGCCCAACTCGCCCATATTCTAATCCCACCCATATGGTTAACCCATCTTCAACCCGCAATAAAATGGATAAAAACAGATTGAATGCAGGTTGAACACGGGTTGAATGCAGTTTCAAATTTGTTTTAGTTTCCCACCGCTGGCCCAAGTGATATTTCATTTACGCATGAAACTTGTGAACATCTCTGAAATCTTGACCCTTGTAGGATGATTATATTGTTCCCTTTTTTCTATAAAGAATATAAAATAGTCATCATGAGTGTTTACCAGTTTCTACTTCTACTTGTTTATGTTGGTCCAACAAGTTCCATAATCATTTACGTAGTTCAAATTGTTTATAAAAATATTTTCTGAAGATATTATAGATAGTAGATATCATAAAACTGCTTATTCTTTGTATCCATCGGTTATGTCTGTCCAGAGCAAATTGGTTTTAGGTATAAGAGTAACTCTGATGCTGGAAAGAGTATTGTGATCTTAAATTAAAATGTACCATTTACAATTCCAAAAGTGAACTTTTAGTTATTGCAACCGCTTTTGACATAAATTCATTTTCCAAGTTTTTCTATGATCAATATAGTTCTTACATCTCTTATTGGGTGATATATTCTTCACTAAAAATAAAATGATTTCTCATATATGTATAAAATGGGTCAACACGTTTTTTACTCAACACATTAGTCACCCAACCCGTTTTTTACTCACATAAATATGGGCGGGTTTGGTTGTGACCCATTTTTAACCCGCACAAACTCAACCCAACCACCCATTTGCCACGCCTACTCAGGTGCACTTTTTTGATGACAAGGGAACCCGCAGCCGCTACCCTTCGGGTGCGCACAGGGTAAAGCCTGCTCCTATGCAATAGGCCGCAAACCACACATGAGAGATAACCAGCACTAGGCAAGCCCCGTGCGACGAGCTCGACCCAGAAGGCAAATCCCCTGCTGTTGTAGGCAGGGTGTGGAGGGGTTTGAGCTTATGGTAATAAAACAACGTTTTCAGGCAGAGAATAAGCATGGTTTTGTGCAATAAAATTTCAATCAGAATGCCATAAAACCATTCAATGAAATACTCAAAGGTAGCAATTCTATGGCTGTCATGCAAAAAAAGACAGGAAAAAATACCAGCAAAGTGAGGCCAACAAATCAAGGACCACAGTTGAAAATATACTAATTGACTGCAGAACAACACATCATAGGACTCATAAGGTAGTGTAAACCCTATGTTAAGAAAATCAAAAGATCAACATGATAAGAAACCAATAATAAATGTCAACTCAATTTTTTAAAACCCCCCTATTTCAAAGAGAGGGAAACCAAACAAATTTCCATCAGAGCTCACTGATAAGAAGAGGCAGTAGAATCAAAAGCAAATTTCTTAGTTACCATTTCAAGTGGTCAAATCTCGTAATTCAGAATGTCTTTGCAAATAGCGAAACTATAGCCTCTCTAGAATAACTAACCTGGATTAGTAGATAAATAAGACCATAAAACTACTACCTGGTAAAATAAACATACTGTTCATAGATGCACTAAGAGGGTGTTTAGATTGGCTTATTCTAAGTGCTTTTTGGATTTTAAGCTCTTTTTCTACTTTTTGTGGTGTTTGGGAAAGATAAAAAATGTTTTTAAGCGCTAATCTTTAGGTCCAAAAAATTACAAAAATAAGCTAAAAGCCAAAAGTTTGGTATTCCCAACTTATGTCTTTAAGCTTTTAGCTTATAAGCTATTTTTAAAAAAGCCAATCCAAACACTGTCTAACACAAAACACTATAACAACAACATACCCAATGTAATCCCAAAAGTGGGGTCTAGCGACCTTACCCCTACCTTGTGAAGGTAGAGAGGTTATTTCCCATAGATAACACTAAACACTATAGGCCGGAAAATCAAAAACTTGTTTATGCGATGCAATTTACATGTAAACATGTATTTTAAACTATTGATACTAAACGATGTCTTGTGCTTCAGTTATCGCATTATTTTGCTCTGAATGATACGTTATACTTTCTCTGTATTTGCTATACCTGTATTGTCTTTTTTCAAACCGCCTTGTTATGTGTTACTTGAGCCGAGTTATGTGTTACTTGAGCCGAGTTATGTGTTACTTGAGCCGAGGGTCTTTCGGAAACGGCCTCTCTATCTCCACGAGTTAGGTTAAGGATACTCTACCCTCCCCAGACCCCGCTTGTGGGAATACAATATGTATGATGTTGTTGTTATTGATACTAAATGTTGTAGGCGGGACTGAAACCCCTTATCTGAAATAACTAGAAAGATTTGCTAATTTACTTAAACGTTAGTCTTTTCTTGCCTTGCTTTTTTTTTTTTTACTCCTACTATTGACGTAAATATACAGAAAAAAAAAAAGTGAGAACTATTTGAACGATGTTGAGTTCACCATCACATTGTAGAAGTTAGGTCGTAAAATCACATACAAGAAACAAGTGCACTAGGGTTTTGTCTATTGCGAGATTGGAGAAGGATTAGGAACTTACGTGTCGATTTCGTGGGAGAAATAAATTGCAAGAAATTCACCCAAGTCCCGCGCAACGGAAATGGTGTTGTTCCGTCAATTAAATTTGTTGTCCACCGACTCTACCTGAACCGCTATATGTAAATTTTGAAACTCTGAAACCACGTCTTGTCTAACAATGCTCTTGAGGTATTGGGGCTTATTAATATTGATTATTAATTATTAATAATAATAATATTAATATGTGTGATTTACTTCCTGTGAGAAACTAACAAAAATTAATCCATTATTATTTGGGAAATTTACTTGGGCTAGAGAACATGTAAGTGATATTTAGTAATTTAGTAACTACACTTTACTCTAATTACATCTGATAGTTAAATGTTGTATTTCAATTACACAAGATAACTAATACACTAACTCTCTCCTCCTCTCTGCTCTCTGACGTTTTGTGCTCTCTTCCCTCACTCGCCCATCTCCTTCACTCTCGCCCATCTCCTCCTCTCTCGCCCATCTTGTCTCGCCCATCTCCTCTTTTCCACCCTTCTGTCTTACTCTCCATATTCTTCAGCGAGTTCTAACCGTCATCGCCACACCGACCGAAAAATGAGTAGGTCGGTAAGGCCCAGATTTGACTGAATCAGCGATTTTCGGTAACATTCAGTGGACTACGGCGATCTCCGGTGACTTACAGTGGACCCCGACGATCTCCGGCATATTTTATTTCTTGTATCTCTGATCTGAGTGTATTTTATTTCTTGTATCTCAGATCTAGGTGTATCTTATTTCCTTGTATCTCAGATTTGAATGTATTTGAGTGTATTAGTTATTTTTTTAGTGTAAAATTCAGTGTTTCTTTATGTATTTTCGCCTTTATTTTGAAGGAGATTTTCTTGTATACAAATAAATACAGTGAATTTGAATACAATTGAATATCCCTATATTTTTTTGCACTTATGTTATTTGAATACAACCAAATTTAATTACAATAAGTTGAATATAGTGTAAAAGTAGCTACGAATGAATAAACCTGAATTGAATACAACGAAATACAACCGAATTTGAATACATGTTACCGTAGCTACGAAATGTAATTAGCAAAAGTGTAGCTATGCTTAAAAAAAAGTATAGTTATTTGTGAAAATTCCCCATTTTCTTTACATCTTATCAAAGGTATTTTAAAAAAGGGAAATACATAATCCACCCCCCCCCCCCCTCCCCCAAAAACTTGTCCGCTAAACTCATTTTAGCACTTTCCATGCATTTAAGTACTTGCTTAAACAACTTTTCAAGTGAATTTCATCAACCCGTCCTTGCCCAAATCAAGTCAAAGCTGGGTATTGTTGAGCCACTCGCTTTCTAATTAGGCCAAGTCATTAATGAGTTTTTTTAATAATTTGTTCCAAAAATAAAAAATAATTATAAAATGAACAAAACTCACCCCAAATTAAAACTCGACTCGTTCCCAAACAAATACCCCTAATTCCTAAATCAAACCGTCATTTTTGAACCTACCCAAAATCCTAATTGTCCCGCATAATGGAGGGTAATTCTCAATGAAATCACAATTCTCAATAGCAGAGAGTTTCGAAAGAAGTTCTTCAAGCTTGTTTCCTATAGATTGCTAATTTATAGAGAACGCTTTGATTGAATAAGAAAGAGATATAAGTGAAGAAATGAACTCCATGGCTTATCGGATTTTTGACTTTTCGACGGATGGCGTCACCAGTACATTAAACATGTTGGGTTTCGTTGGCCTTGCAAGAATTTCATTCTCCAGCGAGATGGGGTCAGAGAAGTGTGAAGATTTCAGCGAATTAGAGATTTTTGGAATGTAAAAACAAAATTCAATAATCTTATCGATGAGGAGGAAGAATAACTCTGCTTATATCCATGCTTACCTAGTTGATGTACAAAAATTGTGAACGAGCGTGGAGATGGTGAAAACATGGAAAAGAAAGACGAAAAAAGAAGAGAAAAGAAAAAGGGACAAATAAAAAAATAAAAAGTAAAAAAAGTAAATGTTTGATACCAAGTATACTTAATTGTATGATGACTAACTAGAAAACGACATGTGGACAAGTTAGTCAGTTCTAAGCTTCATTTTTTCCTCTCAGAAGAAAGTGCAGTCATCTCTTAAGGGATATAAATTACACGTTGAACGAGATTAGAGGGGTAAAAATATGCAAATAAAGTTAAAGTGCTAAAATGAGTTTGGGGGACAACTTTGGGGAGGGGGATTCTATGCCTTTTCCCTTTAAAACACAATGATTTGGAAAGTAGTCGCTTATATATGCTACACACGTATAAAATTGTGTCGTACATTATCGAGCATTGTGTATCAACATCAATCGCATTTCATTGCACCAAAACGGAGCACCTCATTGCATCAATGTATTATATCTTATTGCATTAACATCAAATCCTTGTTATATCCCTATTAAATATCATCACATTAGAGTTGAGTATTTAATATAATGCATTGCTAATTACATTGCATCAATATTACCATGTAAGCTCAAAGTTAAGCCACTAATTACCCAGATTGCAATACATGTTGAGCGGCCTTTAAAAATACCAATTGTATGATTAAGTTGCCTATTGTTTAGGCTGAAGCGTATGATATGTTGCCTGCAACTATATTTGGGCGTAGTTTGATAGTTGTGATGCTTAGTATTTATGTTAGACCATATTATTAGTTATTATGAGATATTTTAGTGAACGATTGATAACATAAATGAATTTCTCTCTTAAGACTGTCGTCTTGTTTGCTTAGTCACTTTCGTGATAAAACGCTTAAATATCATCACATCAGAGTTGAATATTCAATACCATGCATTGCTAACTATGTTGCACCAACATTACCACGTATGCTAAAAGTTGCACCATCGATCATTCAGGTCGCAATACATATTGAGCGACCTTTGAAAATACCAAGTGTATGACTGGTAAATAAATTAGAGATGTGTGATTATATATTATGTTACATAAATTAATGGCACGTCAAACTTTCCATGGGCTTACAATGATGCACTCATATGAAATTGATTATTAAACATGTGGAATCCCGAATGAATTAAGTCGCCTATTGTGTAGGCTGAGGTGCATGATATGTTGCCCGCAATTATACTAAGACAAAGTTTGATAACTATAATGGCAGTACGTGGGTCATAGTGTGTATCCAATAGAATGTTAGCCTTTTACTGAGGTATATTGTCGAACAACTCTCGAACAAAATGGAAACATAGTCAAACCGAGAGGACAACACGAAAAGGCAGTCCTGAACATTTTTTATCTATAATTTCTCATTAATCTAAGGATCCTTGCAAAGAGGCCTTAAATCAGAACATGCATGTATAAAATTGGGTAACGACATACAATAGACAACTCACAGCTGACAAAATTGGGTCCAGCACTGGCTCAAGGGCGAGGCTAGTAAAGCCTTTGCTTTAAGACCCCAAACTTTTGAGGCCCAAAAATATATTTACGGATGAATTTTATGATTTTATTTTCTCTTAGACAATATTGAAGATTGTAAAAAGAAGTATGTCCAAAATTTAAATAATAAAAGAAAGAAAGAAATACTATCTACTTTTTAAGAGAAATAATTTAGAATTTTGAAGGAAATTACTTGTTACACCCCGCCCTCGTGGAGCATGAGCACGCCACATATTTCACCTTATTAATGGAATATCGGAGACGTCCCGTGAAGTCTTGAAAGGTACAAGCCATGGGAAGTACGTAACAATGAAGTAAAGGATGAATTATGATCTCTTAAGTCGTAAAACCAGGGGACATGACCCTTATCAAGTATAATTAATGATAAATATCATATATGGGAAGTTTTGGAAGGTTCCGTGATCAAGCGGATAGAAAAAAAGAAAGTTAATGGGACTTCGGAAGAAGTTGGTGAAATTTCGGAAGCAAACTTTGGTCCAATTAGATGGGAGTCTAAATTTTAGCATACAAGGAGTTTTGAGGTGATTCAAGAGCCTAAAATGAAATTCGTCGAGTCTAGTTTCCAACACAACAAACCGTTCGTCAATACGACATCGGAGTAGGAAGTTATGAGCATTTTAAAACGAACTGCCAGAAGCCGCGAATCTACACGGAAATTCTAGAAACCACTTAAAAAGCCCACTAATTTCAGCCCATTAAGCCAAACCCGATCCACACACATATCAATACCCCACCAACTCACCATTTCACCCATTTCACCCCCAAAACATCAGATTTGCATCCATAAGCAAACCTTAACGAAATTAGGGGTATTTTGGCACAAATTTTGGTAAGATCTAGTGGAGATTAAGGCTCGGGAGGTGCGTAACGCTTCGTAGACCTCGGATTTTCCATCGTGGGGTCGTAGGAGGAGGCGGAACCCTTCCATGCAATCTGGTCCTTGAAGTTTCCAAGACAAATTAAGGTAAATCCCGCTCTTTCTTTGGTAATTGAGTTAATTCGTAGTAATATTCGCTAGATTATTGCATATTAAGTTGCATTGATCGGAAAAGTGAGATTATCCTTGTTGTGGGTGTTACGGGTGGATTGATATGAATATTGATTTGAATGGAGGTTCTGGATATTGATTCTTGAGTATTGTTGTTGTTGTTGTTGATGGTTGTTGTTGTTATTGATATTACGGCTATCTGACATATGCCGGGATATAACAAAAACAGAGGAAGTGCTGCCGAATTTTCTGTAAATTGAACTCTTCAAGACAATAGGATTTGGATAAGTTGAATCTATGAAATTGACTAAAGGATGTATTTGTCGATATAGGTTTCGGGACGAAGGGCCGAGCAGTGGAATAAGGGAGCAAGTCGGGATTAGCAAGGCAGCAGAGACAGGTATGTAAGGTTTAGCTGTCCTCATTTCCTTGGCATGAGTCTTAGAGCTATTTAGCGTGCATGCTTCTCTATTCGAACCGTCCAAAGAAAGGATACATTTTTATAAGAAAGTTGGATTTTGAGAAAAAACCATGTTTTACGAGATTTACCGATTTTATGGAAAAGTATATTTTATACGATTTTCTCTAAAAGAGCTTATTTGATTATGACTAAAAGTCCGTTAGTGCGCATTCCTTGACCCTTGTTAAATTCCACAAAATGTCACGTATAATCCTTATGCTTGTTTATTAATATCATAACTATTATTGATTATCCTTTTGGCCTCGATATACATTCCATAACTAATTCGGAGGTCACGACCTTACGTCACTCCGAAAGGCCCATGTCTATTTCTTGAACTCTGCATGCATTTATATATATACTCCATTTGCACTATTTTACTTACCGAATCGCGCTATAGTCGGCCGGGTACGACACGTTGATGTGCAACCACTAATCAGTTGGGTATGTTTACCGAGTCCCGAAAAGGGCTAGGTACGTTATGATGATGATGATGAGGATATGAAGTTTCCCTGGACGCGGGATGCCCCAGATGCAGGAGGATATGATGATGATGGTGATAGTCCCGAAAGGGCCGGGTACGATATCTCATCGAGTCCCACTAGGGCTGGGTACGTTATATATGTATATACTATATTGCATATGACAAATGGTTTTTATCATGCACTGCATATTGATTGTCTTTGGGTTATGACTTTCATTATACATCTTTTGGACTGTCTTTTTTCATTATCGTATTTCATCCTGCCTTACATACTCAGTACATATTTTCCGTACTGACTGTTCCATTTTGGGACCTGCATCTCGTACTGCAGGCCAGGACAGGTTTACTGAAGACGCGCCGTGATAGGAGCATCGTCAATGGGTCAGCAAGTGCCATTCATCCAGACTTGCCTGTTTTGGTGTATGATTATGATTGCATGGTTACTGTATATGTTTTGGATACGTCGGTGAACGTGTTGCCCCGACCTTTTATGAGGATGATGTTTCTTAATGTTAGAGTCTCGTAGACCCTGTGTAGTGTGTTGGTGTTGGTCGTGAGAATTATGTTTTGTTAAATGGGCCTACTGACTTATGATATTGTTTAGTGGCTACCTCCTCGGCACGCGTACTGTGATTATGTGTATATGTAGGTGATGTTATCTACTGTTCGGTTTGGGTTTTGCTGAATGCAGATGCCGCTAAGGCTTTATGCTAAGTTATTTCAAGTCCATTATGATTATGTTATCTAGTTCAGGTTAGCTCAGCCGGCATTCCGGCCGTGAGGTCGGGTGCCCCGTCACGCCTCCCGGCGGGGGTGTGACATTACTCATATCTTCATATTATTAAATAAAATTATACAACATCCAAGGTAATATATTTAAAACACATGGATAACATCTTATTAACTTGAACTAATCATCACTATTATAAATATTAATGTTACTATGTGAATTAAAACGCAACAATTATGAAAAAATAAAAAGACAACACTAAACTTTTTATGTATTGTATATACTTAAGACCTCCTATTAAAGTTTAACTTTAGACCACTGATTTATTGAGACACCCTTGATTGTGTATGACATTTTTCATTTACCTTTTTTATTAGGGAAATTTTAATAATGTACAATCTAGCATACAAAATTATATTTGCGTAGCCATATTTTTAAATACACCTCACATAGACACTTTTTTACAATATACAACAATATACAAATCTATACATCTGGAGTAGACAATATATCAACATTGTATAAAAGTGTATAATAATTTATAAGAGGTGTTTATATCCAAGAAAATTCAATTGTATACAACAATATACAAGATTTTTTTCAATTGCAGTGAGGGTACAAATATACAAAAGACTTTTGAAGTGAAGGGTACAAATTGAGCCATTTCGGGTAATTTTACAAACATGGGCTATTTCAGGTAATTATTTTTCTTAAATAATCATAGAGGGTTATTTTACCTTTTTATATCTTTGGTCGAGCGTTAGATGGTTGGTTTTACACTAATTGATAATTCATTTTGTACATCTTAATTGTTAAGTAAACAATTTACCCAAAAAATTCAAACAAGACAGGACAAGAGTCGGCTAATCTAGTATGTCACATTTACCATGTCAAATACCCCGTGTTCTGAGCCCAACGATGAGAAAATGTCAGACCAAGATGCTTCTCGCAATAACAAGTCAAAATCACCACAGTATTCCCTTGTTGCTTGCCATTTTTGACCATATGATTAGTTATATTATCATATTTTGTAGTTACTAACTGATAATTTCTTAGGACCATCGTCAGTTGCTTGCTTGGTCGTAATAAGATACTTAAAACGTTTCAAATAATGTTCACACAAAATCTCATAATGAGACATCATTTTTGTATTTGTGCATCATTTTTGTATTTGTACACGAGATCCCAATTATGTAGCAAAGCTTCAATAAGCACAAATTAAGAGATCCGTACTCCCTTATATTTTTTAAAGTTTCTCACAAGTTATCCTTGGAAGGTCGAAGAATTGTCTGTAAATTTTATAAACTGCTCTTGTTGTCATTTTTGAAGATTAAAATGTCGGCTCTTTCCTAATTTATAGAGCAATTACATAATACTCATTACTATTATTCTTTAAGGTTGGAGGGTCCTTTCTTTCCACGTTATAACAATAAAACAATAACTCGTTTTTCTCAATATTAATAGTCAGTTTGATCAATCTTATTTTTCTCCAAAAGTGTTTATTTTTTTGAATAAGTGTTTTTATAAAAAAGAGAGGTGTTTGGCCAAGCTTTTAGGAGAAAATAAGTGCCTCTAGGAGTTGCAAAAGTTGTTTTTTAGAAGCTAAAAAAATAATTTCTGCCGAAAAACACTTTTTTGGAAAACACTTTTGAGAAAAATACACTTAAAATCACTTTCTTAAAACTTGATCAAACGCTAATTGCTGCTCAAAAGGGTTTTTTAAGCAAGCCTTTGGCCGTGAAAATAAAATATTTTTCACTTTATTTGGTATTTTGGAGTTGGAGTTGAAGATGGAGTTGTGTTTGGTTATAGTTTTTGCAAAGAATATTTAGTTGTTTGAATTATTGAAAGTGAAAACAAGTTTTTTGGTGTTTTTCAAATTCCAAATTCAACTTCAAGTTGTATTTGGAATTTCCATGACCAAACATTGATTTCTAAATAAAGTGAAAACGTTTTCAGGAAAAAAGTGAAAATTTGGTATATCACAACTAGATCATTAATTTATTGCACAAAAACAAATCATGGTAAGAACTTTTTTTTAATGTTCCGTGAAAATGGCTAAATTCTTAAATGATGCATACAAACTTTTGGAGAAAGTACATATACTTGATTAGGTTTATATTTCTTTCTTTTCTCAAATAGACGTAATTGATTTGGTAGTTTTATGCTAGAAAATAGTCAATTTAATAGTGCTTGGACGTATATTGTCATATATTTAAATAAAAACCGACAAAAACCGAAGCTATGAAAACCGACTTAATTGATTTGATTCTAACATTTGAAAAACCGACTAAGATGATTTGATCATCTTTTAGAGGATAACTGATTCAAACCGAACCATGAACACCCCTAGTTATAATTATTGCTGATATATCATGGTCTTTAGATAATAATATTTTTCTGATAAATGACTAGACTTTCATTGCTAAAGCAAAAATGATGGAAACTATAGCTTGACTAAGTCAAGTGAGGAAAAAAATGAACGATAAAGACATGATATGTTAAGTTGTACGAATGCAATAAACTTTAGTGCAATTTTTCCATGGAATATACAATCATAAAAGGCCAAGTTATGTTGTGCTACTTTAAGTTAATTATACCGTGTGGAATTTGAAGTGATTGAACCAATTAGTGGTCCCCAAATGATATGTAGTGATGGTTTTAGTCACATTCTTCTACTGTGACCGTTCAAAGGAAAGAACACTTCCCTGCACTGTATGAGATAAATTTCTACTTCAAAATTTTCCTATAGGGAAAATGTTATGCTAATTGTATGGAGAGAAAATGAACTACATCACAATTCACAAGTAATGAACTTGTGGTCCAACTTGATTTCCAAGATTGATTCTCCATTTGTCTTCCAACTTGTTATTCATATTTTGTAATGTTCTACAAAACTTTTTGAAAGAATGAAGAAGATTTAACAAAATAATACTCGCTATGTCCTAATTTCTCTAACAATTTTTTTTTTTTTTTACTTTTGATCGATAACTCAATATAGACAAAGAATTATAAGAGACTAGAGATGGTTTCGCATCACAACTGTAGAACTCCTAACTTAGGGATTGCCATTTAGTCAAAACCCCTCTTGATTTTTAGGAGTTAATGAATTCCTTAATCCATGTGCCCAAACTTAAAACCTTAGTTATTTTGGACCGGAGGGAACAATTAGTAATCAGGATGTGTGGAGCTACTTAAGTTAACAACACCGTGTGGAATTTTGAAGTCATTGAACCAATTAATGGTCCATGGATGAGATAGTCAATTTTAGGCCTTGGAGTACAATTTTGTATGAATAGACGGATCATACTCTTTTATATACCACAAAAATCGATTTCAAGAATTGCTTTGATATAAATTTTACTTTTGATCGATAACTCAGTATCGACAAAAAAAATATTTATAAGAAATTAGATGGTTTTGCATCACCATCTAATTTCTTAGGATCACTATCTAATTTCACCAAAGAGGTTGACTTACTCCAATATTAATGTTGACGATAGCACCATGCGAATACACACTGTAAGAAAATTTCTTCAAAACTAGTGGTCCATGGACAAGGATATTTTGTAGTTTTCCAGAAGACTTGTCAAAGTAGAAAAGTAAACTAGGAAGATTCTATCAAAATATCCAAACATTGATCATTCAATGGTCCTATGAGAGAGTAGGGAAGTGACTTGCTAGTGAGATTGAACTATGCGTAACACAACTTTAGAAATTTTCTGCATCTTTTTCTAACAAATTTCCAAGATAGTAATGGTTTTAGTTGTCTCTTCAGCTATATTTTAACTTGTGAATTGGGCTCAAATTGCATTGGGTAAGAGCTGTAAAGAGGACTTAAAAAGCACGGATACAATCTTTATAGAGTATAGAATTGATCGAAATATACTTTGGTCAGTACTAATTATACAGTACTAATTATACAATAGTTGTCTTGTCTAACTCTCGCAAAATTGGAGAGAAAATGAGTTACAATACAACTACAAAACTTGTGGTCTATGGATGAGCACTCACTTCTAACAACTTGTTAATCATATTTAGTAGTGTTCTACAAGACTTTAGAGAATGGAGAAGACTTAACAAAATAGTACTCCTTCTGTCCTAATTTTCTCTAATGATGTGTTCGTTTCGAGGTCATTGACTATTCAACTGAATTGATTGATTGAAAAGCTACACGGATAAGGAAGGAATGATGCTAAAGACCCAACACGGGTTTTGCAGAAATTTCTCTGCAGTGCGCACTACACAAGACGATGTGATTTGGTCCCGTTGTGTAACACACACTATAGAGGTAATTTCTGCAGAACTTCTAACAAAATTCCAAAAATAAAACCTGTTAATTGACTAAGTCAGGTGAGAAAAAAGGAATAAACTATAAAGATATGATGTGACTCCATTTCCTTCTCCTATACTTACTTAAGTGTATGTAAGAAAACTCAATCTTGCTTATTTCGAAAACCTATAACTATATATCTTCATCTATAGAGTTCAACAACATGATGCAAAGGTTGGGATTTTGAGTCACATTGAAATCATGGTTAATATCATAGGATAGTTGGGTATTCAATAAAACATAAAAAGATCCGACAAAGAAACTGGGTTACTTTGACCCAAATAGCACTAATTAATTTGTGGACGATGACTCCCAACTCTTTTTCTTCTGCAAAATTAATAGTGATATTATTTTCCCATTCTTTAATGTTCAAAATCATGGAAGAAACCGGTTACTATCACCAAGTTACCTCTCCCTAGAGGTTGTATCTAATATTCATTACAAGGAAATGTTCTCATACATTGAAATATTCCAAAATAGAAACATAAAAGTGTGCTATTTGGGTGGACCACTCAGCTCTTTATTGAGAATTTTTGTCTTCATATAATCTACTTGAAGTGAAACTGCACTATGATTTGATTTTTTTACAACATTTGTGTGGACACATCGTTCCATGCAGATGTCTTTCTTACGAAAAACTTTAAGTACGATTCATCCAATCAGTAGAAATGATGATAAATTATTATACATAAAACACAAAGAACAATACAAAGTTAAGAGAGAGAAAAATTGTGTGTCGAAACTGCTGAATATGCCCCAAATGATACGTAAAACACCTTTCTTCCATGCTTCTGTATTTTCCTATTTTAGTTTCTTGAAAGAAGATATCTTGAAGTTTATCATGTGCAAATCGCACACTTATTTTAATATTATCTACGTTAATTTAAAATATTTATACTAATCGGTATCCAAAAACTAGTATATGTATACACTAGTCTCTGGACACGTGTGTTGCACGTAGTCCTCTATCATCAATTATATATTATAAGGTGTGTATTAAAAAGATATACATGTTCTAAAAACATTTGTTTGAGTTATTAGTTGCACTAATATAGACACAAAGTTATTTTTTCATCAAATATGATAAATTTTCGGGACAAGGCATCAATACCCCCCCCCCCTACACCCAAAGTTCCATCGACTCACCTTTCCTTTTTGGGGGTTCTATTACCCCCTGAACTTTCTTAAAACGGAATGTTACCATCTTGAAACTGGATATCTAAACTCTGATGGGAGGTGTGTCGTTGGAACTTTGGGTATAGTTCGGGGGTATTGATGCCTTATCCCTAAATTTTCTAATAAGTTAATGTGATTGTAAAATATAACATGCTGAAAGTTATTTCATTGTAATTATTTTTTGCAGTAATGATTTAGCATTTAATAAGATTACATTAAATCACAAATCCACTACTAATCTTTAAATTACCTATAATTCATCCGTAAATGTGAAAAAAAGTGGTTCACGATGAGAGCCTGTAAAATGATACTGTAATACAAACACTTTTCATGAATCAATTTATCATTTAATTTATTTTAGGTATTATTAGCATTCAATATGATAACATTAAATAAGACACCCTCTTTAATATTCAAATTCAGCCTAGACGTTTTTAGAAATGAAGCTTCAATGTAATTTGACTACCATTGGCAGATGAAACAATTCGTCTCATTTAGTGAAAAAAATTTCATAACTGCAGTCTTCAATGACTGCTGGAACAATTAGGTTGAGAATATATAAAGGTAAAAATAATCAACGTATATCAGATCATCATACAACTAATGCACTACATTGTATATGATGTGAATTTAATGAAAGCAGTGGAAGAGACTCAATTTATTATGAATTACTTTTACATTTTAAATTTGTAATTAATATTAAAGGAGAAATTTATTTTGGAGGGTAAAAATATCATTCTATATGTTATGGGCATATTAGTAATCCAACTTTGCACTATGGAGCTTCCCACTTTTAGCATAGATAATATAATATGATTAGTGGTCCATGGACGAGTTGTAGCTTCTTACAAATTTCCGACATATTGATGGATTTACTCGTACATCCTGTCGTTTTCCATCTTGTTTTCCACAAGGCTTTTCAAATGATAAAGAAGAAGATATTAAACTAAGAAAAATTCAATCCATACACTGATCATTCAATGGTCCCGAAAAAAATTTAGAAATGTGAACTTTAGACAAATTTCTCCGACATAAAATTCTTGTCCACATATACACAGGACCAACTTTGCTATCTTTAATACTGAACCATGTGAAACACAAAAAAAAAAAAAAGGTATCCTATAGTTGTTCACTACAACTCAATGATACCAACTTACAAATTTGACGTAAGCATTACACTTAAATATGTTAGGTTTTTGGGTTTTCCCTTCATGTGTGGAATTGGATTAATAAAACCCAATCCAATTTGGACCGGGCCAATTTTGCCCCAAAATTTCCTATATATATAGGATCAATTTAGATCTTATTTTGAGAACACAAGAGTGAATTCATAGCAGCCATATAGAGAGAAAAACGTGAGAGAGAAAGCAGATTTTCGTCCAGAAATTTTTTGCTACAGCAGTCTACTTTAAATTGCGGTTCTTGATTTGTTAACCGTTGGATCGTGCTGAAATTTGAACTGGGGTTTCTCTACATCTGGTTCTTCTATTTCAACGGTGGAGATAGGATTTTGTGGTCTGTATCTCCAGTTTCCGAGTACGAACAGTAGCTCATTTTTGGGGGTGATTTCTCTCCTTTCTTCACTAGTTTTGGTGCTATCTTTTATGTATTGTTGCTCCATGCTTGGATTTGTTGTTGTAGCCATTTGGAGAACATTGTTGTAACTCTTGTTGTTTATAGTGGAGCTTTTGTGGGCCGGAGGTCCCGTGGATGTTTCCTCTTCACATTGAAGGGGTTTTACCACGTAAATTTGGTGTCTCTTCCATTCGATTTATTTTTGCTTGCTTTGCTATTTTATTGTTGGTATAGCTGTTGCCTGGATTTCCATTTGTGCTAGTTTTTATTGTCTTATCTTGGTTCAAATAGTGTGGGAAGTTTCGACTTGGTTATTTCTTCCGCAGTTACCTCGTCGTGCAATTTGGTTATTGCTTGTTTCTTCCCAACAAAATACAACATGATAATCATTTTTCCTTTAATAACTTGACTTTTTTTGGGGGGCAGTGGGAGGTATAAAGGCATCAAATTCTGAAACAACCTGCTAAACATATACATATACTTGATTCTTAATTTAAAGACCAATAAATGTTGTTTGTGTTATCTATTATAAAATTGAATGATTTAAAGTTGAAGGTCCACAATATTTGCACTTGTTGTTTATGAATGTCTATTTCAAGCTTAAATGTTGTTACAGAGTCGAAACTAGGATTTTAGCTTTATGGTTCAGACTCGAAATTCTACTATTTCTCGTCTATCCCGACTTTCGGACTCCTTTTTGGATTTAGCTAATATCCTGAAATGAAAACAAAGTGATCTTGTACTACTTAGCTTGAGTTGAAATAGAATATATATTGGGTAACTTTCGTTTGTGTCCCTTCGGCAAAATCTAGTTACCGGAAGTAGCCCAGATACACAAAACCGATACACCGATATGTATATTATACGTATATTATATGTCTAACATATGTATAATTAAGTATAATACACAAAAATATTTGTTGGCCTTTTTGTAAACTAGATCGCCCAAAGATATTGAGTTGTAATTTTTCCATTTAAATTTCCTTTTCTTTAATCACTGTTTACAATTTATATTGGAGTTCTTTTTCCACCCCGTGGTTATTAAGGAGGAGACTCAATTTATTATGAATAACTTTTACATTTTAAATTTGAAATTAAAATTAAAGGAGAAATTTATTTTTGGAGGGTAAAAATAACATTCTATATTTTATGGACATTTTAGTAATCCAACTTTGCACTTTGGAGGTTCCCACTTTTAGTATGGATAATATAATATGATTAGTGGTCCATGGACGCGCTGTAGCTTCTTACATATTTTCGACATATTGATGGATTTACTCGTATATCCTGTCGTTTTTCCCCTTGTTTTCGACAAGAATTTTTAAATGAAAGAGAAAAAGATATTAAACTAGGGAAAATCCAATCCATACACTGATCATTCAATGATCTACAAAAAATTAGAAATGTGAACTTTAGACAGATTTCTCCAACATAAATTTTCCTGTCCACATATACACAGGACCAACTTTGCTGTCTTTAATACTGAACCATGTGTAACACGAAACAAAAAATTGTATATGACTTGGGAAGCCGAGGAAGATATGAAATCTAGATATCCTCACCTGTTTCCAATTACAGGTTCTAGATAATCCTAGCTTAGTTATTGATCATTTTAGATATCTCGCGTAGTTTTGAGTTGATCCCTGTCCCGTTCATGAGCAGATGACACTCAGGACGAGGCGCCATCGCACTAGTAGAAATAAAATTGTTGTGCATGAGGTGAGTATCATTAATTTGATATCGTGAGTATCATTATTTTGATATTTGACATTCATATTCATAGGTCGTGTGAAACTAAAGTTATTGCTATAACAATATAGCCCTGTGTGGCATATATGTTGTGTTTGTTGGCTACGTGGAAGGTTCGTGATAGTACAGT
Source organism: Lycium barbarum (assembly GCF_019175385.1). Lineage (NCBI taxonomy): Eukaryota > Viridiplantae > Streptophyta > Magnoliopsida > Solanales > Solanaceae > Lycium > Lycium barbarum. The sequence goes on from NC_083339.1 coordinate 137,970,491, forward strand.
TACAGAGGAGACTCTATCAAAATTTTTGTAAGTCCCCAAGAGTTAACATTCGGAGACGGATGTTTCTAAGGCGGGAAGGATGTTATACCTCGTACTTTATTACGTTGAGTTTCATCGTAATTTAACCGATGTAGACTTGGAGAATGAGATTATGTTTGAGGTTATAAGAGATTCGTCATGTTAATCCTAAGTGTACAAGGGTTTAAGACCATGGTTAGTAGGTATTGGAAGGGTTAAAGGTTAAACGAGCCGAAGAGAATATATTTTGTCGAAAATCGAATTTTGGGCTGCAATGTACAGCCCGTACAAGTGAGGTACAACCCGTATCTTTATGAGCCTACACCGTAGGTCTTAACTAGAAACTTGGTATTTTCATTGTTGGATACAATCCAAATGTATGGACCACACATCATGGCGGCTAAAAATTGTCTTTGATCTATTTAGGTCGTGGGATGCATTTGTGATTCAATATTCACTCTCCTCAGACCCCAAACACTCCCTAACCCTCTCCCTAAGTTCTCCTACCAAGTTAGACTAAATCCTAAGGGGAATCATGGTGGTCAATACACCAAAAGGCTAGTGAACCTTGTTAGAGTAGTGTTGATCTTCTTGTGGTGGAGTTAGAGTTTCCTTCAAGGTGAAGTAATTTGAAGTTTGATAAGACTCTATTAGATATGCTTTTGTATATTAAATCGGGTAACCTAGGGCTCTGATACCAACTTATCTTGACCCAATTTCACTAAGTCATGCAGGCACCTACCTTTCCCACCTCAGTAGGCGAACCCTTATCCCAACAATCATAAACATACATAAAGCAGAAGAAAATAGAAATAATGTAAGTCTCACAATAATAATATAAAGTGCGGAAAGTAGTGTAATTCAACCTCAGTATCATGGTCTGGTCATACAAGAGCTCTACTAAACTATAAGTCTGAATAATACATAAAAGTTTCAATTCATGTCTCGGAATAGGAAGTAAGATGAAGCAGTAGAGAGAAGTTTTCGGGCAGCGAATTTTAACATGCTCACTCTGAATGGACTCAATCGCAAACTCGAAAATCAACCACGAGGAGATGAAGTGGAACGTGGCAAGTACTCTGCATCTATAAAAGAATGCAGCAAGTGTAGGTCAGTACAAACAACAAGTACTGGTAGGTATCATAAGCCGATTAAGACTAGCTAACGTATATGAAGACATTAAAGTAAGAATAACACGTAAACAGTAAAGTATAAGTTATTACTAGACAAGTATCCACAATACCATTCACAACCTATGTTATATATAGCATCTAAGCCCAAATGTTCCAAGCTTTAGAATAATCACCAAAGACCAAACTAGGACTACAGTATCCTTTCCCCATTTAGTCACATACAAGGATCCTAGTGATTTCTCTCGCCTTGGAGGCCAGAGTGATCCAGTACATGTGTTGGTGTTAGAAGTAGGTACACAATTGAATAATCGAGGAGCAGACAAGATGGTCTGGACACCACCATTATAAAAAAAAGAAATTACGTATGTTTCAGGTGATCAATATTCATATATTAAGTCTCTTCTATAGAATTGTTAGCTGATTATATGCAAAAAAGATGGTGCGTGGTGACAACAACAACCATAACAATATACCCAGTATAGTCCCACAAATGGGTCTGGGGAGGGTGGGGTGTAACGCATACCTTACCCCTACCTTTGTGGGGTAGAGAGACTATTTTTTATGGACCTTCGACTCAAGAAAATCATTTTTCAAAACATGGTTCTAAAGAATTGCAAAAGTAAAAACTATGAAAAAGTAACAACAACAACAACATATCCAGTGTAATTCCACAAGCGGGGTCTAGGGAGGGTGGAGTGTACACAGACCTTAACACTACCTCGTGAGGTAGAGAGACTGTTTTCGGAAGACCCTCTGCTCATGTGCAGCAAATCAAAACAGTTATGAAAAAGAAAATATGGCAATGAAGAAAACATGACAACTAATAAGGAAAGCATTACAGAACATACCGAAAAAAAAAGTAACAACGAAACAATGTGATAGCAGGAATAAAATAAACATATATCAAATGGCAAAAAACTACCTGAATAGGGATAATACTACGACAAACATTGCCCTATACTGCCAAACAGGCCCTAAATTAATTGGCCAAACACAAACTGATTTTTGCTAATTTTTTTTTTTTCGAAAAAACACATTTAAAAAAAATATTTTTTAAAATAAATTGATTTTAGAAGCTTGACCAAACATGCTGCTATTAGACAGTTAAAAACTTAATACAATTACTGATCAATTCTGTACCAAAAGAAAAAAGAAAAAAGAAAAAAGAAAAAAGAAAAAAGAAAAGAGAAAAAAAAACAAAATTGAGGAATATTTATATGACCACCAACGAAATTGACCAAAAATAAAAAAACCGAAATAGAATCCAGGCCCCACCTCAAGCCATATCCTGAAAAAGCAAACGCGCTTTTCCGTTCAAAAGTCGTCGTCATTTCTTTTTCTGTCTGAGTTATTACACAGTCGTCGCCTTTGGGTCCCTTGGGGGACATTCCATAAACATAAAAGGTCTTCAACGAACAAAGTTGGAGACCTGTGGAAATAAGATTAAAAATCCAAAGCGTGGTGTGTTTATAGCCAGCAGGCATTATTGATAATGGGGTGCCGGAGCAGCAAATCCGCTGATGCTGCCACAATTTCGCGATGGCGTAACACGGGCATCGTTGCTTTACGCGACTCTAAATTGAAGGCATATTTCCCTTTCATTCTTCCTTTTTTTTTAACTGTTATATTATATCTGAAGAAATTTAATTAGGCATCTAATGCTGACTGTTTTTTTTTTTTTTCTTTCTTAAATTTCTGAATACGATATATCATGATAATAGCCATGATTAATAAAGCATCGCCTTTCGTTTAACTATATCGGGAAAATACAGTTTTGAACTTCCAATCCATTGTATTCTCATGTTTGTTTCTTCTGTGAATACCTTTTATTATCTACTCCTTTGTCAGTTTATAGGACAATCTTTCCATTTCCGTCGTGCCAAAAATGTTTAGCACTATTCCATTATTAATCTTGTTCTATTCAAAATTCATTATATTATTAATTTAAACTTTGAAGTGATGAGTTCTCTATTAAACTAATTTTTAACTGTTTGTTCTACATTTTTTTTTTCCGTTGGCCTAATATTTAAGTCATTTTAACATCTTAACTTTCCTTGCGAGTCAATTACCATAACATAAAGTGTTTTTATGAGTATTTGTGACGTATAATTGAGTTTTATGAATATTTTTCTGCGTATAAGCTCACTATTGCTAGGTATGTTAAAGCTTAACGCGCACCATTATAGCAAAATATAATCAAGCATCTTTATAGAGGAGAATTTTTCCGTGCCAATCTTCTTGTAATTGTCTGATTCACGAGGTGGTTAAAGTGAGCAAATGCATTTTGTGGGAAGTAGAGGCAGGATAGTAACTAATTACTCCCTAGTCCCTCCATTCCCTTCGAAACAAATCTTTTGTCTGAGGAGTTACTTATGCCTGTTTGTTGGTTTTGAAGGATGATGCTTACCGTGATTAAATGCTAGAACATTTAAATAAGCAACATTTTACTCCATTTGGAAAGGTCACATGTACATTATTTCCTGACTAGCCTTTGTGTGAACAGACATTTCCTGATGAAGTTTTTGACCTGGAAACATCTGTACGTACCCTCGACTTAACACACAATAAAATGGGTATTACTCTTCATCTTCTTGAGCTCTTGATTTGCATATTTTTTCTCACTTTAGAGCATTTAGACAATTTCTACTGGAAGAGTGTTTTTGTATACTTTTTTTTTTTTTTTTGAAACAGTTAACATTCTATTATAGACAAAGCTACACCAAAGGTGTACTTCTGTAATACTTACAAGTAGCGGTTACAAAGGCAAAACCTACCACCTAGGACCTTCACAGACAATCTAAAACAGTGACAATGTCCTCAGCCTCTTGAGGAAGGTCATGAATACACCAAAAATAGAAAATCACTAGACAATTCATTTTCAATTTCTGAAAGGAGATACTCTTGTCTTTAAAACATCTCTGGTTTCTCTCCTTCAAAATTGTCCACCAAATGCAAGCTGGGACAATCTTCCATAGAGCCCTGTGTCCTGACATATTCCCATCTCTGGTTTTTGTTTACTTATCTTATTTTCCTAATTGTTTTCCTGGAAGCTAATTCTCACTTTTCTGTTGTGACAGTTGAAATTCCTATGGAGATCAACAAACTAAGTAACTTACAGCGTCTTGTAAGTACGACATCCTACTCCCGCTCCCTTTTTTCCGTTTGTTTTTTCTGATGTATATTAGAGCCTGTTTGGATGGGCTTAAAAAAAGCAGCTTATACCCCAACTTATTTTTTTTGGCTTATAAGTTGTTTTCAGCTTATAAGCTGCTTTTTTTAAGCTAAGCCAAACGGGCCAACTTATTTTTTTGGGCTTATTTTAAGCACAAAATGGCTTATAAGCTGGCCAGCCAAACACTCAAAAAAGCTGAAAACAACTTATAAGCTAAGCCAAACGGGCTCTTTAGTGTGTAAGAGGCCTCATTAGAAAAAAAGGGTATTATTTTTGGAAAGAAAATTACACTGTTATTGCGTCTGATCATATTATGAATGCTAGCTGTGAAGAAGGCATCAACTCGTATATTGCAGCCAATACAAATGTTTTATAGAGCAGAAATGGGGCAAACAATTGTTTGTTTTTGTTCTCCTTTTTTTCTAATCTTTATCAGAAAGAAACTTACTAGGGTAAAGAGAAGGTTTCTACAGAGCACATGATATCTCCAACTACAAATTGTTACAGAAAGTAATAGGAGCTGTCCAAAGCCGATGGAGCTCACTTAAGGCCAGGAGTAGACCGAGTGCTCTAGATCACCCTTTGGGTAGAAAACATTCAATATACAAAGGTTTCAGAAATGTTCTGCTCTTGTTTAATATTCATTGATTTTATACCTGATGGCCTAAACAACAACCAGCAATTCTGCAAATTTTAATTGCCTTATCCCCTTGCTCCTGGCAAAACCACAAGTTTGCTGATAAGAATCATGCATTACGAAAATAAATGATTCCCAAAGAAAACTTGCAACTACAGCTACAACTTGCAAGCAAAAGAGAAATGCAGTAGCAGAATTTATGCTGCTCTTCTCTTTCCTTGCACATAATGCACTAGCTATAGGAAGTCTGCATATTAGGCCTTCAAACTGTTGCGAATCACATGCCTTGATTTTCCGTTAGAAGTTTATTGCTAGCTGATGACTGTACCTGGTAGTTTGTTCCATTAAAGCATGTTAAAGCATTGTGTAAGGTGTAATCTTGAGTAGATAAGCATAAAGTAACTCTACTACTGACTTGTCCCGTTACTGTTTTTGTTGAATAACTCTTTGCATTTTTTTTCTAAGGACTTTTATCTTAAGAATTTTTCTTGTTTATTACTCATTAATGTTACCATTAGGTTTATTCCTGTATTAATGGTGAATATATTTCTTAAGTTGATTCTCTAATACTAAGAGCAAAAAACTTCTATCTCCAATTATCTCTATTCAGATTTTAGCTGATAACATTATTGAGCGTCTTCCCATGAATCTGGGATTGCTTCAGTCTTTGAAAGTGGCAACACTTGATAGGAACCGGATCGCAAACTTGCCTGATGAATGTAAGTCTAGATATGTTAGATCACTCATGTTAAGTGGAATACTTTTTTCTTTTATAAGACCGCACTCTCTGTTCTAACTACATAAACTTCCTGTGTTCAGTGGGGCAGTTGGTGAAACTTGAGCGTCTGTCTGTCGCAGCAAACTTGTTGACAAGCTTGCCTAATACAATCGGGAGCTTGCGGAGTGTGAGTGATTTATTACACTCTATAGGTTACCTGCTTTCTAAGTTCTATTTAATGTGCCAATAATTGTTTTATTGTTCGTTAAAATATTTTTATTGTAAAGATGCTTAGCTGACAAAAGAACTATTTAATTTTGATCTTGCCAATGCCTTTGATTGAAGAATTGTTCTGTAAATCGATATCCATGACTTTTTTGCGTAAGATGCAGGTTTATACATGTTCTTTTGAAAGAAACCCTCTCAAGTTGTGCTATTAAGCCAACTTATTGTGACATCTATTTACTTGTTACACCTTGTTTCCTGTTATCCTTGTCACTGTCACTGTAAAACAGAGTAAGTAGTGTTGACTTGCAGTTGTAATTTATTATTCAAATTCTTGTGGTTTTATCTTGGGGGCTCTGAATCAAGTTCGACGGTTCTCTTGACTCAAGAACTGTTTCTACGATTACACATATTGTTATTAAAAGATTCTCAGCTACTTATCGTATTCTAGATGACGTTGTTTCTCTCTGTCTGTGAGTGTGAAGGTCATATTGCTTAGACTGACGTCTTCGCAGTTCCTTTTAACTGAAAAAATTTCAGCTGTAGAATTGATAATATCTTTTGGCAATGCAGTTGGTTTTGTTGAATGTTTCAAACAACAAGTTAAAGTTTCTTCCTGAATCAATTGGAAGTTGCTTCTCTTTGGAAGAACTGCAAGCCAATGGTACATTCATATTTAGCTCGTCATTCTTCTGATACTTTCTGTCTCTCCTTTTCCTTTGATCTCCTGGGTGTCGGAGCTTTGTATGCATATCAAATTGAACATTAGCAGCTCTTTTCTGTCTTGCATGTGGGAAGACTAGTCTTTGTAGAATACATTTTGAGTTGATATACAGTGTCATCTTCTACTTTCTCCCCCCTTTTTTTTTTCTTGTATTCACTGTTAGTACTTCTACTGCTTTCTCCTTAGCCTCATGATTGGAAGTTTCTGTCACAGATAACTCCATCGAAGAGCTTCCTGGTTCAATTTGCAATCTCATTCAACTAAAATCACTCTGTTTGAACAATAATAAACTCAATCAGGTAATGTCCAAACTTCCTCTCTGACTATGTCTCTCTCTCTCTCTCTCTCACACACACACACACACGCACGCGCGCGCAAGCACAGACATGAACATATGCAAAAACATGGCAAGCATAAGTAGATCTAAAGTTGTTACTGTCTGTCTCACGTAATGTAACTAAGAGCGATATTTACTTTGTTAGACTGAAATTTTCTTCTGACACTTGAGTGTCTTCTCTTAATCTCTCTCTCACGCACAGAGAGAGGGGGAGAGAGAGAGAGAGAGAGAGAGAGAGAGAGAGAGAGAGAAGGGTATTCAGCAGACTTGTATATATATGTTATATAGTTCTTCATCAAACCATAAGACATGCATGGAAAGGCTTTTTATTTAATGAAGAAGAAGCTTCACATAGGGATACTGGTATTGAAACATCCTCATGTGTTGAACTTGTGAATCGTGATATGAAATAGTTGTTGTGCCAAATATAGATATTTGCAAAGTAATCTACATCTGAGGTCATCTGTTTACACTTAAGTAGTTTCTTTTCTTTAATGCGTGATCATCCTGGAGTTTGCAATTCTCCTAGGTTATGCGCTTATTTTACAGCCATATTTTAGCTATTGATTTGTTGGTTCTCATTTTCTCAGATGCCTCTAAATTTATTAAAAGAATGCAAGGGCTTGCAGAACATAGCCCTACATGGCAATCCCATCACCATGGACCAATTTCAACAAGTAAGTCACTATTGTGCTCACTACCGTGTCCTGAAAAAGTCACTTATGGAGATCTCCAACGGACTTTTTCTCCTTTCAGATGGAAGGATTTCAAGAATTTGAAACCAGGCGTAAAATGAAGTTCGACAAACAAATTGATTCAAATGTGATAATCAGTTCTAAAGGACTTGATGAGGGTGTTGATTTGTGATACCACTGCTGCCGTAATTTTGTAAGGCTTCCTACTCTATCTTGTTGATCTTGTTTTCATATCTTTACTTCCTATTCTGGTTTAAAAGAATAAATAGGAAACTTCTTCCATACTAGACGGTTATGCAGTAGCCACATTTCACTAAAAGGGTTGGTATCTGCTTGTAATTTCTGTAAAGTCAAATGCTCATGTCATTGCTGGATATGCATGTGCTAATTGATCTTACCTCCCTACCCTATTGCCTCTGCAATCATTTATGCCCCCCAGCCATATAGCTTGTAGGATTATAGGCTTACGCTGCTGCCGAGGGTCCATTGAGGAAAATGAGTTCAATCTAAGGGGTATGAAATAGTTGCTTAGGAACGGTGCCCTTAGCATTCTGTTGTCTGGCAAGTTTCTCAATCTGATAGACAGGTCTACTAGTTAATATGATTGCCAAATTAGTTTCAATGGAGTATGATGAAATGCCAGGTCAGGTGATGCATTTGATTAACTGCTGTCCAACTTTTTATTGCAGTTGGGTGGAAATTGGAGGCGTTGAACTATTTGACTTCGAGGAACGGCTGTTACTGCTGACTCCCAAGAATATGCTCATGCCTTTCTACAGTTCTTCATGGAATTGTTAACTATGACAAACTGGGCAATGTATCTATGCTAAGTTAAGAGTAATTGTAAATGGTCTGTATTTCAAGTGTCCCAATCACTTTTTTCTTTTTGTAAAAGCTATGTATATATATTAACTTAAACCTGGTTATAGGTGCAATAAATATATCAGTTTTTATAACATGTGCATGAGTGAACTCCACTATTAATTTTTAAAAATATAATAGGAACATTGGTGTGATCTCTAGAGTGTTGCTGTAATGTGTAAAGGCATGAATCAAATCTTGTGAAGGAAAAAGAAGTAACTCACTCGTGTGGAGCTCTAAAATAACTGAAAATATCCACGGTTACGACTTTCGCCCACAGAAAATGTCTGTGTCAACGCCCACTGAAAATAAAACTATCCCAGAATTCTTTGCACTATGCACACTTTGTATTTCCACCCTGTTATTGCATTCTATGGGTTGCAGCGAACCTTTTGATTTCATACAAAAAGACTGCAAGGGTTTTAATTCAGATATAAATATGGCCAAATTCAAATAGCAAAAGTTAAAAGTAATGCTGCTCTTAGACCATATATATAATCCTTAATTTAAATTGAACTTAAACTTTTGTTGTTAACTGAACTACTGGGAGGGAAACAAAAGCGTATAAGTGTGATTTAAGGCAAGCAAAAAATCGTTTTGATCTTACTATGTTTCTCAAATATTTACGATTATAGGAGCAACTCAGAAAATTGAGAAATAGAACCATCGATTTAGCTTGTTCTCATTAGCCACGAGATGATCATCTTAGGGTGAACCATCCATTTTGAAAAATGTTTTTTGCAAAATTACTTTTCAAAAAAGTACTTTCGGTGAGAAGCATTTTGTGTTTGGCTAATTCATTTAAAAAGTGCTTTTGACCACTTTTAATAATCAGATTTTGTTTGACTAATCTTCTAAAAAGTGCTTTTGAGTGTCAAATTACGAAAAAGGACAAGTATCAATGAATTTTACAGAGAAAAAATATTTTAAATATCTATTATGAAAGAATACATAGATTTTCAATTTAATATAATACATAGATAAATAAATAAAATATTAAATATTGATGTAATACCAACACAATGATTTAAATATACTAAAAAACTACAACCAGAATAAAATTCAAAATCATTTCACAAATTAAAATTCAACACAAAAAATTATTAATTAGAAATTATTGGATTAATGAGGGATATACTTGGTAAATATGTATTTATGGTGGGGATATTTTTGTCTAGAAAAAATAATTTTTTGCTTCTGTTTCTGCTCCAAGAAGCAGAACTTTTTTGCTTTTCCCCAACCGTAAAAAAACTGCTTCTGTTTCTACTTAAAAATAATTTTACTCATTGGCCAAACACCTCAAATATCCAAGAAAAGTGTTTTTTCTAAAAAAAAAAAAAGTGCACTGCTAGGCCAAATAAGCTCTTAGTTCTTATTACACTCCTGTTCTCGGAAGGATGAAAGTCTATCTCTTTTTATTTCCTTTCTATATGTAGAATTAAAAAATCATCATATAATAATTTAGAAATTGCAATAGAAAAGAAATAAGCAAGGTCTATGATTATTTTTAAAAATGTGAAAGTCTCGATTTTAGTAATTTATAAAAGGAAAAAATAAAAATAATAAAATCAGAGAAAAAAAGAAAAGAAAAATACTTGACATTCTAGAAGGATAAGGATTTTAATCATATCTCACCATATCTTTCCCACAAAATTAATAAAATAAACATAAAAGAAGTAATTCGAACACGTGATATTTCAATATGTACCACCACGTGAATGATCAATTAGTACTTTTCACCGAAAAAGGGAAGAAAAGAATGACCAATTAATTTCTAGACCAATTATTAGGCTAATGAATAAATCACCTCGGGATACAAACCATTACTATTCACTTAGCCTAGTTGGCGCAAATATTTGGACCTCCCGCGTTACTAATTTTTCGACCCGCCCAATAACAGATTCCGATACCCACTAGGGCTCTACTTTCCACCTTTTTAATCGTCAATGATTTTCCCCCAATTCCAAATTGCCCTATTCTTCTTCCTTCAAATCGACCTCGATTTTTTCTCTAAACATTCGAATTAATCTTCGATTCGTCTAATTCCTTCTCTCCTCTATCTACTGATACCTCTTTTGGCTATAGCCGTTTTGTGAATCCAATTTCGATTTAGGGTTTCAGATCTCTTCTTTATCTTCTAGATCTGTTTGATTCATAGGTTGATTTGTAAAATTGAGTCGTTATTATACCTTAATTTTGTTTTTGCTCTCTGTTTTGGGGAAAGAAAATTAGGGTTGATCTTCTTCCGATATAATTAGGTTGTGGATTTGGGATTTCTTCTTTAATCCGTTTCCTTTCGCCTTCAATTTATTTTTCTTGAACCAATTTTTGGTTGATTTAATTAATTGATTATCTGAATTTGGGGATCTAGGGTTAGGGTTTTCATTAAATTTGCAATTCATATTTTTACCAGTTGTTTTTTTTTTCCAAAAAATAAAAATAAATAGAAATAATTTTACCGGAAATTCTATTCCGGTCCTCGAGTGGTTCTAGTTGGTACAAATTGAAAGATTCGCTACCCCAATTTTGACGAAGACCCGTTAAAGGTACCCGAACCGTATCCTCCTAATTTTGTTTCATGTGCTACATGTATGTAATAAAACAAACTTCATGGTTCTCTATTTCAGTTTTCTGTTCTTTAGGGCCACACTAATTTAAGTGGTGTCACTTTTTCTTTATCCCACCGTGTCACGTGTCACTACTTAGAAATTAGAAACTTAATTAGCTTAATGATGACTTTATGCAGTTATCTAAATTAGCCTACTTTGCTAGAAAACAGAACGGGCAGTTGTTGTTGCGCTTGTCAATGTATAGTCTTGTAGTATGTATTTGTTATAATCTGGGTGTTTTATTTGCTGCCTGCCTAGACTTTTTATGTTAATATATCCTGTAAGTTGTTGTCTTGTCTGGTAATTTTGTTGTCCTAAGAGGAAAATTGATGTTTGTATTATGTTCCGGGTCAATATCTTTTAGTACAACACCACCACACAACAACAACAACAACAACATACCCAGTGTAATCCCACAAGTGGGGGCAATATCTTTTAGTACGTATAATTATGCTTGACATGCTATCATTAAGCTCACCGGTTCATTTTCTTAACATAGTTGACTGTATATCTAAATGAATGTACTAAAAATGTCGTGTTGGTTTTTCTGTTTATTGAGAGTTGATGTGGTGTTTTTGTTTGTATATTTCTTTTCAGCTAGACAATACAGTTATATTTGATCTAAAATGTTCTTCTGAGATTGTTTAGGTATGGGTTTAAATGCTCATCTTTACAGGTTTTCTGTGTTTAATTGGGATTTTAATGCAATTACATGATTATGAAATTTTATGCATTGCTACATATTCTTAGAACACGTGGAACTTGAAGGCGTTTTCGTCCTCTGCTTTTTGTCTTTGGACTTCTTCCCCTTTATGTTTAAATATCTCATATTTTTTACTCCTTGCAGCTAATTATGTTGCAAAAAAGGCCTTTCGGTGAAGAGGATTTGTATGAGGTTTCATCTAAGCAACCAAGACGTGAAGCCAGCTGTCAGCTAGTTTCAACTTTGGAACTTTCTCGTGAATCACTGGGTGTGGAGGCTTATGCTTCAGGTAAAAAGAAATTATTTTTTTGTTAGCTTTGAGATTTTCTTTGCTCTGTTTTTGCTGCTTTGTGTACCATTTTATAAAATGCTTTCAGTCACTGGAGGATTGCAGTATCCTGTAAGACCTGCCAAATATTTTTAAGGTTGGAGCTGTTTTCTCCACACCTTACTTTACGAGCTTGCTCTTTTAAGAGTAGATTTTGGATTTTAAATGAATCTTTTTGATCCATACTATGATTGACTGATCTGTTATCTATGGTTCTTGTTAGGTGGTGATGAGGACAACTCTTCAAGAACCATCCCTGATGCTAACAAGAAACCTGATAGTCACAATGTGGCTGAAGTTCTTTTTTCTTCTGAGAAGGAAACTGAGATGGGCATTCATGGATCTGCTTCAAACTCTTCCTGGCCCACTAGTAGCACCAGTGAGGAAGACATCAGGCCTGAGGCGCCTTTTCACATATTGACGTCTCCTGAATATTACTATTTTGATCATCCGTTCAGGGCTGCTGCTCATCACAGGGAGATATATTCTTCTCTTTTAAGTAATCCTCAAAAGATGGTCCCCATTGGACCCGATTTTCAGGCAGAATTACCAGAATGGGGTGCATATATTGATAAGGATAAACCGTGCATAGAGGGTATACATGAAACTCTGAGTCCTTCATCTCAAGCCTATGAAAATAAATTTGCTGGAAGGAGTGTCATTCCGATGCCTAAAATGGAGCTACTTGCAGATGATGGCGAGAATGTTGGAGAGAGAAGAGTTGAATGTTCCTGTGAAGATATAGGTTCCATAAGATGCGTTCGGCTACACATCATCGAAGCAAGGGAAAAACTAAAGCTAGCCCTTGGAGAGGAAGCATTTGTTAGGTTGGGTTTTTGTGACATGGGAGAGGTAGTGGCAGAAAAATGGACTGAAGAGGAAGAGGAATTATTTCATGAGGTTGTATTGTCCAATCCTGCATCACTAGGCAAGAATTTCTGGAACCATCTTGCTATTGAGTTTCCTTCACGGAGTAGGGAGGAACTTGTCAGCTATTATTTTAATGTCTTTATTTTGCGAAAACGCGCTGAGCAGAACAGATATGATCCACTGAACATAGACAGTGATAACGATGAGTGGCATGAGACTGTTGATGATGCTGATGAGAGTGCTAAAATGACGGATGAAGATGAGGATTCTGTGGTTGAATCCCCTGCATATCACAATGTTCTCAGCTACAATATGATCTATGAGGAGCACGATAGACGATCATATGATGAGGATGTGGGTGATGCAACATGGGAAGATTATAAGCCTGTAAATTTTGGTGGCAGGAAGGTCTTCACTGATGTGCCGGAATCATATCCTGCTAAGTTGTTTGATAGTAACAGCAGTTATAAACTTAGTATGCAGCCTCAAGACCAAGGACTACCAAATAAAGTGGTTGAGCAAGAAATCCAAGGTGGCTCCTGTACCACTGATGCAGCCGGGGTTACTTCAGAATCATCACTAGGGAAGACCAATGATGGTAAACATTGGGCAAGCGATATTGCTGGTATGGGCAGTGGCACCAAGCATGATAGTCTGTTGGAGCCGTGTAGTGGCAAAGAATGGGATGTTGGGTACTTGAGGTGTGCCAGAAATGAAGTTGATTTGTTACCAACCCACACTATGATTGAAGAAGTCTTTGGTGATGGAGCCTCGATATGCAAGAGCCGAGATGGTTAGGGTTTAAGCTAAACAAAAAGAAAAAGAAAAAAAGAGCGTGAATTCTTTTATTCAGGAGTTAAGCTAAGTTTTGAATCAATCTGGTGATGCGCTTCATGAGCAGGCTCCAGTTTTCCTTGTATATTTATAATGGTGGGAGTAATTTTTTTTTACCCAGATGTAAGAAGTGGCATTGCAAGGGTGTTACATGAGCTGATGGATGCTAAACTTTTGGAACTGTACAGTAGCCATTATTTACTTTAACACCAGATTCCTGGGAAGCTGTTCTGACTGACAGTAGGTTGTTAGAATTTATTTGTAAAGTTGAATTATGGCCAATTGAGCCATATTTCCAAATAGGGGGGATGAAGATCCTTTTAAATTTTGATATACGTAAGTTTTAGTGGTTCTGTACAGTCGTGAATTTCCTCTCTTTTTATTTTTTGTTCCCTTGCACGCATCCTCTTTCTATTTCTCAACCTGTACTCTCAATTACAATTAAGACCTTTATGGGTAATTACAAGATATTACCGATGTAGAACATAGTATCACTATAGATTGTGAAGGTATTCGTACCAGAAGTTTTTAGGTACAAACTCGAAGCCTTTTTAAGCTGACTGATTAGGCATCTGCTTTTGGCCTGAGTACTAAGAACATCAAGGTACTTCCTTTTGTGGAAGGTTGGTTCTTAATACTTTATGGCGTATCATTCGACTTGGAAGTTGGAAGGGTTGGTTGTATTGAGAGTGAAGTGTAAACTGTTAACATTCGACTTAGGAGGAGGGTCGGTTGTATTGAAAGTGAAGTGTTAACGGCTTGATTGACTTGGCATCAATCATTGATAGTCTATTGAAAAGAGGAAACCGCATGCTATGTAACAAGAAACACGCACTTGGGGCTAAAGTGTTGTTACACAGTAGCTGGAGGTAGATTTCCTTGTTAGGTAAGAGGGGAGGGGTTCTGGTAAAAGGGAAGAATAGCAAGAATGGTCGTGTACGAGCACCTCAACTAATTCTACCTCCTACTTGCTATCTCCTACCATCCTACATATTGAGCTACTCTGTCTACTACTCCCTCCAGATAAAAAAAAAAGAGTTCATTTAACCATTTGCACACCCCTTAAGAAATTACTCACTCCAAGAAAAAAATATGTAAATTGACTAAACTATCCCTAATTAAACAGGCATTGGGATTTGATCACATAACACTTAATAGGGGTAAATCTGGAAAGATAAGGTTAATTGTTTCTTGATTTAATAAGTGGACACTTTTTTTGACTCAAGAAAAAAAGGCTAAGTGGACTTTTTTTTCGATTCGGAGGGAGTAGAACTTAAACATATGAGAAAAACTTCCCTAATATTTTTTTTGTCTCTATTAGAATCTGAACCCTTCTGAGTCCGCGACTTTTGTAGTACAAAAAAAAAAAAAAATTGAACCAAAATAGCTTTAAAAAAAAAAACACAAAAGTAGGTTTCACGCACAAATTTTGTGGGTGAAAGAGGCTACCTTTTTTTTCTTTTTTTAAGCTATCAAAATCACGTTTTTTCCATACTATGGGTAAAAATTAGTCATGTTTCAAAACCCCGAAATAATAATATTTTATATAGAACTTAATATCTTTTTTTTGCATAAAATAACGTCGGCTCATTACATCAAGTATACCTAAATGTTTGGATCGTCGTTTTAAGAATTGTAAAGTGCCCCGAAGTAAATTTTGTTTTTTTGAAAACTTGTCATCTTTAGATCTAAGTGTCATATTTTATAGGTTTTTTGATCTAAGTGTTTTATTATTTAATCAAATCGAACGTACAAATAAAAATATTATATTAAAAAATAATTCATCCAATATGAGAGGTTTAAAATAATTCATTGCATTAAGTAATACATCATTTTTTACAATAACAAAATATTCAAAATAAAACTTCAAGACGAGAGGCTCTTTTACTCCGAGATGTTCTGCCACCACGAGGCGTACTTGCACGCACCATCACGGTCTTGTTGCCCACACGAGATGCCAAAAAATGAGAGGCCAAAAAACGTGTTGTCCATACATATGAGGTATATACATTAAAAATTATCCAAATAGAGGGAGACAAATTTGCATTTTTATGATTGCTAATGGAAACTAATGTTGAATTGTGTTTACAATGGGACGAAAAAAATTGATATATTCCCATGTTAAATGTTAAATGTTAAATGTTAAATTTGAGTAGCTCCAAACCCTTAACGTTGTGCCATGACCTTAATTAATTTATGTATCATAGAAGATTTGACGTAAATAAAAAATAAGGATAAGAGCATAGGTAGAAAACTAGTTGTAAATTGTTGAAACTTTAAATGGTCATAACTTTGTGCTCAGATGTCCAATTGACGCGATTTTTTTTTTTTGACTCAGGTATTTTTTTGAGATCTAGCCGGGCAAACGCCGCTAGGCTGTTTGGCTGAGCCAATTTTCCAAAAAACGCCCATTATCCCATTCAATTTGAATTTTCCCCCAAATTAGTGCACAATTTTCATTCTTGCTTGGTGAAAATCTGATGATAAAAAGTAGATTTCAAGATGGAAATCCCGTGGTGATGATGTTTTGAATGTCAATTTCGAGGTTCGAAATTCAATTTATGAAAACGAGTTAGATAGTGTTAGTGAACATTATAAAAAATAAAAATTGTCTATGTTGTTGCTTTCGCCAATTTGGCTTGGTGGTTTAGCCTCTCTCTTTTACTTGCTTCTTTTTTATGTCAATAACATGGGATCAAACCTTGGTGGGAGCATTGATTGAGATATATTATACCTTGGTTGAACCTTCCGTATTGGATGAATTATTTTTTAATATAATATTTTTGTTTGTACATTTGACTTAACTAAATAATAAAACACTTAAATCAAAACCTTATAAAATATGACACTTAGATCTAAAGATGATAAGTTTCCAAACAAACAAAACTTATTTCGGAGCACTTTACAACCCCTAAAACGACGATCCAAACGTTTAGGTATACTTGATGTAATGAGCCGACGTTACTGTACGCAAAAAAAGATATTAAGTTCTATATAAAATATTTATATTTCGGGGTTGTGAAACATGACTAATCTTTGCCCAAAGTATGAAAAAAACTTGATTTTGATAGCTTAAAAAAAGAAAAAGAAAAAAATGTAGCCTCTTTCATACATTGAATCTGTGTGTGGGCCAAAGTTTTAACTTTACAATTTGAACCTTTCACGCATAAAATTCGTATGTGAAACCTATATATTTTTATTTTTTTATTATAAAAGTCACGGACTTGAACCCTTCTCAACCAAGCGTGCACTCACTTCAACGACCATATCCTTGAGTGCGGGCAACCAGATAAGCAATACAAATTTTGTTATGGGAATGTGGATTTATTCTAACTATACATTAAAAAAAAAAAAAAATCAACAATATATAGTAGTAGTATATTATACGAGTACAAGACAGTTGCGTACAGTTGCATCTGTTATGACGATGCACATCCACCCTTAGATACAACTGTGGGCCATCACACTCACTTGTCAACATGTACAATATCAGCCCTTAGATGCAGCCGGAGGCAGTGGTGATTACACCAGGATCTGCGTGTGCTTTTCAGTGTTATATAAGGGATATTTGACTCTGCCACATATCCAGCTTTCATCCAACTGAAATATTCTATAAATTCTACTTCTTTTCGTTCGACATTTCCATCCCTATCCTTAGAGGCAAATTTAGGATTATGAATTTTATAGATTTAAGTTTGAAATTCTAATGTAAGTCATTTCATTTATTGGATTCAAAATCAATTTTTTGTACTTAAAAAGTGTATCCTTTAACTCATATATTGAATTCGAACTAAAATTATTGAGTTTCTACATTCGCACTTGCACATGAAACGTGGGGCATTTTCATGAGTAGTGCTTAAGATTATTAGGTAGGCGTTTTGACATACGATTTCATCTCATGAGATTAAATCCCAAATCATTCAAAAAGGCATGATTTGGGATTTGAAATCATGATTTCAAAAAATATAAATGTAAAATTTGACCTATACGTTTATATGTTGTAAAAAAAGACCCATAAGTTGGTAGATATATTTACTAACCATTTGTATTAAATATTAATCTACAAGTTGGTAAAATATATTTACCAATCATGTTTACCATGTGGGAGGATTATATTAAAGAGTAGTTACATTACTATTCATGTTAAATTTTCCTTTTTATTGAACTAAAGTTTGATCAATTGATGTTGTATTTTTTAAAAAGGTCTTCTAGTAGCGTATTAATTTTATTATGAATTATGATTTACTCATTTGGTAAGATTGTATAAGAATTGAGAAAATTTTGATAGTTTTCATAACTTATGGGTTTTTTACGTTTATAAAAAAAACTGCAACTTAAGAAATCCAAATTGCATGTCCAAACATGATTTCATCTCATAATTTCATCTCATGAGATGAAATCATGTCCAAACGGCTCGTAAGAGTAGTGAGACATTATTGCACCGATAGCTTGAAAATGTGCAAATATGTCACTTTTGTAGAGTCAATGAAACAAGGCTTTATTTCAAAAAAATGATGGCCTAGTGGCTGAGCAAATGGAGTAATTACTAGTAGAAGTAAAACTAAGTGCATTTTGATTATTTACCTAAATCTTGGTGGGAGAATTACCCAACACATGTACTCCTATTAACATAGATAACTAGCATCTCTTAGTTGAGCTACCGTCATTAAAAAAATAAAATAAAGCAATACACCATTCATCCCAATTTATTTCTCCTTAAACGTTTACCTTTCACAATTTCAATTATCCAAATTCGTTAAGCTCTTCAAGTTTTAACTTTCATGTGATACTTTTTCAATTAAAACTGACTTTTTAGCTATTACTACAATATCCTTTCTCACTATCGCTATTATAATTTATAAAGTAATATCGTAAACTCCACATTCAGTCAATGTTGTTACATAAAATGGAATTATAGATTAGTTAATTTGAAAGGGAAAGTTGCGCTTTTCAATACATTCCATTGTTATGTACTTGTGTAGTTTAGATGACAACATGAAAAAAAACCATTAACATATCTAACAAGTACAAAGAAACCATCTTTTATTCTGGCACCCACATGGGGCTTTTACATAGAAAGGGCAAGTAGCAAAGTAGCTAGCAAGTACCCTGGAGGGTGCTCTTTGCTTGGTTATATAAAAGAGAAAATATCATTAACAATGTATCAAGTCAAAGAAGTAGTGGCAGAGTGCTCTACCCTAACCAATTCTTGCATGATTCATCCAAAAGAACAGGTAAAGCATAGGTCCCACATAATAACTTCAGTTGGGATTTTTGTTTTTAAAATTTTTATTGAGTTTTTTTATATATGAGTATTCCCTAAGCATTGCTGGTGAGAAGAGAAGTTGCCATGAATGAACACATGAACCATTATTATCTGTATAAAGTAACACATGCACCTTTATCATTATTAGCCTTTTATAACCACATAAATAAATAAAAAGAATTAGCGGTGGATTCCTAGTAGCTCCATTTGTATATCTACTTGTCATATATGCATACGTGAGACAGATATAGTCTCTGCCATTAGTGGCGGATCTAGGATTTTCATTCAGGGGGTTCGAAAAAAACAACAAAAGCTAAATATTAAAAAGTAATGTTGTCAATGGGAATCGAACCTAGGACACTAGAGACAATTTAAAACACCCTGAACTGCTTGGGCTAAACTTCTACATTTATTTAGGGTGTTTAAAGTTAATATATGTACATAAATACAGAAAATCTACCCTATATATATACTGTAATTTTCTGCCGAGGGTGTTTGGGAAACACCCTCGGGCCCCTTTAAATCCGCCCCTGGCCATTACTTGACAAATTTGCTTCAACTTAAGTACTGCCATCCAGCAATGTTATTTGGGCTCAATTTGTACGTCCTGATAATAACTATATTAATTAAGTATTGGTTGTCTCTCACCAATAATCCAAGGGAAAAGGGCCTGATTTACCCCTCTACTTTGGGAAAAGGTTCATATTTACCCCTCGTTATACTATCAGGCCATTTATACCCCTACCGTTACAATAGTTGAAATATTTGCCCCTATTTTTAACGGAGGGGTAAATATGAACCTTTTCCAAAGTAGAGGGGTAAATCAGGCCCTAAAAAATAAAACACCCTAAAGTTTTCAAACAAAACTTACTTCGGGTACCTTTTCAACCCCTAAAATGACTATCCGAACGTCTACATATCCTTGATGTATTGAGCCTACATTATTGTACGCATAAAAAATATCAGGTTCTATATAAAATATTGACGTTTCGGAGTCTTGACACACCACTAATCATTGGTCAAAGTATGAAAAAAAAAACTAAATTTTTTCAACCAAAACTTACTTCGGGTACCTTTTCAACCCCTAAAATGACGATCCGAACGTCTACGAATCCTTGATGTATTGAGCCTACATTATTGTACGCAGAAAAAAATATCAGGTACTATATAAAATATTGACGTTTCGGAGCCTTGACACATGACTAATTATTAGTCAAAGTATGGAAAATAACACTAAGTGTTGCAAAAAATAAAGTTGGCCAATTTTTGTTTTTTATTCATACTTTGACCAATGATTAGTGGTGTGTCAAGACTCCGAAACGTCAATATTTTATATAGAACCTGATATTTTTTTCTGCGTAAAATAATGTAGGCTCAATACATCAAGGATTCGTAGACGTTCGGATCGTCATTTTAGGGGTTGAAAAGGTACCCGAAGTAAGTTTTGGTTGAAAAAATTTAGTTTTTTTTTTTCATACTTTGACCAATGATTAGTGGTGTGTCAAGACTCCGAAACGTCAATATTTTATATAGAACCTGATATTTTTTCTGCGTACAATAATGTAGGCTCAATACATCAAGGATATGTAGACGTTCGGATAGTCATTTTAGGGGTTGAAAAGGTACCCGAAGTAAGTTTTATTTGGAAACTTTAGGGTGTTTTATTTTTTAGGGCCTGATTCACCCCTCTACTTTGGAAAAGGTTCATATTTACCCCTCCGTTAAAAATAGGGGCAAATATTTCAACTATTGTAACGGTAGGGGTATAAATGGCCTGATAGCATAATGAGGGGTAAATATGAACTTTTTCCCAAAGTAGAGGGATAAATCAGGCCCTTTTCCCATAATCCAATATATGTATTGAATTATTTTGCTCGCACGAGAAGAAATCATCGTAGCTTCTTTTTTTAACACTAATTCGAATTAAGTCTCTCATGAACCTCACCATTTTGTTAACTGTCAAAGCACCCCATTATGTGCTTATAAACCAATGGAGTATTTCAAATAAGAAAGATTTCTTTTTTAGTTTATATGATCATGTCCTTGTAGCTTGGGTATTTTCCTTTGGGTAGTTTTTTCTTGGGGTTGGGGGAGAGCAAAGCGGATCTACAATGTAATTTATAGGTTCACGTAAACTCAATAATTTTTGTATAGTTAGTGTATCTAATTGAGTCTCTCATGATTCTCACCCATTTCGTTAACCTTCAAACCACCCCATTATGTGCTTTTAAACTAATATTTAAATAAGAAAAATCTCCTAGTTTATATGATCATGTATTCATGTCCTTGTAGTTTGGGTATTTTTCCTTTGGGTAGTTTTTTCTTCGGGTTGGAGACCGGCAGAGTAGAGCGGATCTATAATATAATTTATAGGTTCACGTAAACTCAATAATTTTTGCAATATAGTGTAAGCGTATTAAAAAGTTTACTATATCTATAAATATTTGATTATAAATTCAACTATTACCGTATATTAAAATTGCTGTACAAACTCATTCAAATCATGAATTCGCCGGGGGAAAATATGTACCTACTGAAAGAACAAGTTATCTAACTACATACCCTCAACTTAGAGATACAGTTCAGCATGAACTCTCAAGAGCCTAACCACCAAGGAAAATACTAGCTAGTAGTTGTTAGTATATCTTTTAATTATTTATATTAATTAAAAAGCTTGACGTGCTTATCATTAATGAACTTTACTTATATTGTAATATATCTTTAATCATGGAAACTGTATGTTTCACTTGACCAGATCTCATATTCACACAAAGTGGACCAATTAGCTTTACTTTACTAGTAGTACTAGTGAGTCTGTCTCTTTAGTTATGTATCACACACAAATATTGCTTTGTGTTTGCTTGCGAAGAAGTGAAGCTCCTCAGCAAGCTTCCTTCATTTCTGACCGACAAATAAAGAAGGCTAGCTTGGTAGATCTTGCTTTGACTTGAGGTAAAAGGGATCTATCACGAGAGTCACACTTTAATAACATTGGTGTTAAAGGCTAATTTGTGGTTAGCTTTCCTTAAAAAATGTGAAATTTGTAATTCTAAAAATAAAACAAGTTATTACATGCATAACAGGTAATTAGAGGTTATCCGTAATGTAGAAATATCTTATTGAAAATATACATAACTTAAATATATTGTCAACGTAAGAAATTTTGAACGCCATCCAGTCATCCAAATTATATATTGAGGTGCTTCTTTAGAATATGAAATTGTAATCTTGAAAATCAAACAGGTTACCTGCAATCACTTAATTAAATGCGTCTGAAATGGGTATTTACTTATTTCTAATCTAGAATGTGGAATTTGTATATGTGACCTGATAATGTGAAAATTCCGTTACGATGATAGACGATGTATATAACTTAAAATTTTCTAAATAGGTATTTACTTCTTTCCACTAGCACAATTATTAAATAGTTGCACTCAAAATTTTAGACTGATGAGAAGCACCTAGCATTTTCTTTTTGTCTTGGTTGGAATTTTAAAAAATAATTATCTATGTATCTTCATAAAGAAAGAGTTAATTAATTACAGTACCCAATTAGGAAAATCCAAGAAAGTAATTTGCCTAAAATCTTTATCCTTTAATTTATTCATTTCTCAACTATAAATATGTACATAATCTACGTGGCGTTGCCGAAGGGTCCGTGTGAGTAAGTATGAATGATCCACTGAAATTTTCTACCAAACTGTATACGAACATCAGAGCTTTAAATACTACCACAAATTACGGTTGGAAATATTAAGTCTAATATTGACAACACCAATGAAATTGTGGACTGCAGTTTTGGAACTATACTCTTATGACAGAAAAGGGAATCGGTTGCTGAAATATAGAGCCTTATACAATACATTTTTGTAACAATGAAAAGGTAGAAAACTATAAGTTGAGAAAAATGTTGTAGAACGCGAACAAGCATATATTATGAAATATGGAAAAATTACTTACTGATCATGCCCGGTGTTTACACAAATACAATAATGAAAACATAATACTCTTGTCTTTGTATTCACTGATATCACTAAACCATCGGTAATCAGTGGACAATATTCTTGCCAACATTTTAATTATTGTAAATCAATATGATGGCATAAGCATCAACTGTGAGTAAATTTTTAGCAAGGAATAACAGAACTTTTGTCAAAGGTTTAGATATAGGGAATTTTGGATGCTAGTACCTATCCTTTCTTAGCCAGTGGAAAATAAGCTTATCGGGCAGTACTAAATTAATAGTAGTAATTCAAAGATTCACAATTTCCCCTTAGATCAAATTTAGTGAAGGACATGAGAAAGCATAAAGCCAAAGTAGGGCATCTAAATGTTTATATATAATGGGCATATATATATATGAGGAGAAGACAGACAAGGAGCGGCCTAACTTTACTTGGAAGAGTGTCAGTTGTCAGTATGTAGCATCCACTTTTGGTAAAAGAAAACACCCAGAGACTTCTTCACTCCCAAGTGAAGTCACTTTGGGCAATTAATATAACATATGATATACAAATGTCTTTATGTGTTCATCATTTTCACCAATTGTCTTATTTTTCTTGGTATGTGCTGCATTATGTTTATTAGTAGGATTATTCATTTCTTAAACAAAATCTGAATGTGGATGTAGATGACCTAATCTTTGGTCCATTAGGCTAGTTAGTCAAGTAGTAGTATGTAATAAGTTGAGCCACATGCTAGAAGCTCATCAAAGTAGCCTAATTGTAGGCCAAATTTTTTGGATCTCTTGGTCAAAATTATCCACACGCAATGATCAATGAAGTGAATTGAGAACCATCAGGTTTCCATTAGTTTAAAATATCAGCGGATTAAGAAATATTAGGTGATTTTTTTCCATCTATCCATTAAGGCCTTAATGGACAGACTTACCTGGAACCTATGCTGACGGGAGGTACGTAGCAGGTCCTATACAATTAATCGAGATGTGCACAAGTTGGCTCAGACATCATAATTGTACAAAGAATTATCTATATGTAAGGATATCAAATATGTGGAATCATACATAGGAAATATGCACTTGATTCCAATTGGTTTGGTGTCACCTTAATTAAGAAGTGGTTGAGCAGCTTTCTCACCAGACATCTAGTAAGTCAGCTAGAGGAAATTGGGAAAACAGTGGGAAAATATTATTCTATTTACTAGCATGTTTCATACACAATTACCACAAAGGGTATAAACCATTTCTCACCATACATCTTTCTTTGGGGGTAAAATATGCAGTAACTGTAAGATTGTTCTAGATCTCACTAAGCAACATTTTTGGTACACAACAATTAAGAAGTCAAAATTTCTAACTCTAAAGACATTTTACAATGACATGTCAGTCATATCTTTTTATTTTTTTTAATAACCATCAGCTGATATCTGAATTAACTGGACTGATCAATACAAATTAAATTTGCATTGTATAAGGCACATTAAAGAGAGAAATGCTTTCTATGAGGTGTTTCCATTCTTATGAGTCAAAACCTAGACCTTAAATTAAGGAGGAGAGAGCTGTCCCGCCACATCTCTGATGGTCACCATATCTTTCATCGTTTTGCCACCTTCTCTTTAATTTGGACACTATATAATAAAGAGGAACACATACTTGTTTTATACTAAGAGTGTAATTTTACCCACTAAATAACTAATTATTTACTATTTAATTCTGGTTTCGAGTCAATATTTATTACTCCTATATCAAGTCATCTGCAATTATTTTTTACTAAATGATTTGATCATGTATATATTTATCTACTAACCTCCGTCAGTGCAAGAATTTGAACTCTTAACCAAAACTTTATTAACAGATGCAACATAGTCTTCCACCCAATCATTTTTCTTCCCTAAAAACATTTCTTCCGAATGTTTAATCAATGTTACCTATCAAACTACAAAACTTAAAAATCTTACGAACTTGGGCCTTTTAAAATCCAAGATTCTTCGGCAATCACGAGACATTTTTGCCTCACACAAGACACAATCATCACAGTGCATGTATTGTGTATAGCTTCACAAGCCAAAGTTAGGCACAAAATAATGTGCAAGCACATGTTTGATCTTTAAACAAATGTTTAGTTTATTACGGTTTTTATTAAGTAGACTTTGAAGGAAATAAAGGGGGGTCTTTCTGTTCCTCGTAATCACACAAACATATTTATATGTAAACAACTTATAACCACTTCTCTCCTTAGTAAAATTAAAAAATAAATGATACTATATATAAATAGACAAGTTAATTCACAGCTAAAGTTGCACTAATATTGCCGGCTAAAACAGGCACAAAAGGTGAGGAACTTTCATATTAATAGGCCAAAAATGTGATTACTTTGTCCGCTTAATGTTAAGACATATTCACGTTGCGGTTAGTGCTATGAAAGCCGGCTGCTAATAACAACTTAATTTAGGCCGGCAACTTTATTTCTCACTTACAACTTAGCTTAGTTTGCTGTCAACTTTTGTGCTACAGCTTGAGTTTATGTATCATAGTACTAAACAATATGCTAATTGAAGCTGAATTCAAGAATTTTTTCCGGGTTCGCCTAGAATTTCCTAGTTTACTATGTGCATAAGGATATAAATATAGTTAATTTGATTAAATACTTCTCAAAAAGATAAATTCAAAATTTAAGTTAGTGAGAACCATTTTAGAATCCTTCTGCATGTATTCACAAACGGATAGGACTGACGGGGGATGTAAGCTTTAAGTTACCGATTCCGCACATATTAATTTTGGCTTAAATTATGTATATAATATGTGTTAAAAATTTATTGAATATGTATAAAATTTAAACTCTAGAACTCAATTACTAGCTCTTAAGACCATTATGCTATAGGTCAAAATTTATAAAGTTGAAATTCTGATTCCACGAAGTAACAGTGATATGACTTTTTCTGAAATTGACTCTCATATCATATTAATTTTTTTATCAGATTTAAATTGACAATAGGGGAAGAAGCCTTACCACCGTTACAAATCTCTTTCCAAACTACTCCATTATACAATCAATACGAGACTTTCTAACATGTTATGAACATAATCTTTTACAATTTAAACGGAGGAAAATAATTATACAAAAACCTCTTAAGTGAATTTGATATTTTTTAATGTGTAAAATAAAGTTTTTTATGTGTAAAATAAAAATCTTCTGGAAAAAAGACATAAACTAAAACAGATCTGTAAAGAGCTATACAAAATCAAATTGACATGTAATTCTTATTTTTAGGTAAATAATCTTATTTTTTATGGATGATTACCTATAATTATCAATCAGAGGAAGATCCAGAATTTGAAGTTTGTGGGTTCCTACCACAAACTCAAATTAATATGTGAAAATGACTGAGCTTACAGTCAAATATTTGTAGTTATTTAATGGATTGGGAGAATAGCACTTTTAGTCCCAGTGTTAATGCTATCTTATGATTTTAGCCCTTGTATTATCCGGCTTATCACTATTGACCTTTAAAGACATAGACTGTGCGCTAGTCCTACTGATTATCATTTAGGTGATTTGATAATGCAATAAAAATTATCTTAAACTAATAAAATAATAGAAAGCAAAAGAAGTAATAGTAGTACATACAGTACAAGAATAACAGCCAAAGAGTGGAACCTTTGAGTTGTGGGCTGCTTTAATAGCAAGACAAAGGAAAGAATAGTTATTGTGAGCAGTTAAGTTATTGAGCAGGAGCTAGCTAAGCAAAGGTCAGCTCAACAAATAGAGATGCAAAGTGCTTTGGATCAATCTCAGCCGTTGGATTTGAGGTTGGCGTAGAATTGTCAGTTGAGTACACGTGCTACTACTACTTGTACTATCTTTCCCCTTTACCACTTCTTTTTATCTTTGCTTCCATGCATGGATTTCTCCTCCCATTTGCCAAACATAGAGTGTGTGTTGTAAGAGAGAGAAAACAACAAAAAAACTGAAGAAAGAGAAAAAAAGAGTAAACTGCTCTGCTCTTTCTTCTGCTCTCAGAATTTGGATATTTTCTTGATATTTGTCCACTGTTTCTTGATTTACTCTTTCCTATTAGTAGTATGGCTTACAAAGTTGTACTAGCACTTTGAACAATTGGTAGGAACAAGACTAGGCAAAAGTTGGACTTTTTTTTTCTTCTTTCTTGATCATCATCTGATCTGATATTCTTGATTTGATTAGATTCAATGGGACTTGAAGATCAAGAAGTAGTACTGAAACATGTTTGCAAATTCTGCAACAAAAGTTTCCATTGTGGTAGATCCTTAGGGGGTCATATGAGGTCTCATATGATTAACACAACTGATGGAGAGACTTCAAGAAAGAAGCTTCCAGCTTTGATCATCAGTAGCAATGGTAATTTGGATATGGGCACTCAAAGTGCTAATTATGGGCTGAGGGAGAATCCCAAGAAGACTTCAAAATTTGCTGAAGAAGATACTTTACTTCCCAATCAGAACAACAACAAAGTTTGCAAGGAATGTGACAAAAGCTTCCAATCATGGAAAGCTTTATTTGGCCACATGAAGTGTCACTCATCAATGAATAACAACAGTGTGGAAGAAGATTCTTGGAACAGTGCTAGTGCTAATAATCACAAACAATTAGTACTAATGGATAGTGAATCTGATACTGAAGCAGCAGCAGCACCAAATAAGAAGAAGAGATCATCAAGAAGGATGAAAAGGTACATGGCTCCTACAACTTCTTCTACTTTAACTTCTGAGATTGAGCATGAACAAGAAGAGATTGCTATGAGTTTGATTTTGCTTTCAAGGGATGTTGGGAATTGGGTTGGTCAAAATCATGTCACTGAGTGTTCTGATAACAATTCTCAGTTCTTGAAATCTAGAAAATTGAGTACCAAATGTAAAGATGGAGGTGATTTGGTCAAGTACTTCAAGAAAGTCAAAAATGGGAAAACAGAGCAAGGTGAGAGCTCCAACTCTCCAAAAAGGGACAAATCAGAGCTTCCAACAGGAGATGAAAAAAAGAAGAAGGTTAAAGTGGACAATGAAAACAGAGTTGAACAGTCTGAAGTTGAACTTGTTCCTAACAAGTTAGTCAAAGGGAGTAGTTTAGTTATGTCACAAATGGATTCTGATCCAAAAGAAAAATTTGAGTGTACTACTTGCAACAAGAGCTTCCATTCCTATCAAGCACTTGGTGGTCATAGGGCTAGCCACAAAAATGCTAAATGTGAAAATAGTAGCATTGACATGAGTGAAATTAGTGAATTTGGGCAAAAGAATGAGAACAATTGTGGATCAAAGAAGCAGGTAAAGATGCATGAGTGTCCAATTTGCTTCAAGATTTTCTCATCAGGCCAAGCATTAGGTGGACACAAGAGATCCCACTTGATTGCTGAGGCAAAAAGAAACAACAACAACAACAACAACAACCAATCTGTTGAAATACAGAAACCAATACCAGAAACCCGAAACTTCTTGGATCTAAACTTGCCTGCTCCTGTTGAAGAAGAAGATAACATGTTGGATTCTAGCAGTACACATGAGCATAGTGAATTCCAGCAATGGTGGATTGACAGCAGCCACAAGCATGAGCAACTATTGGGCCTTCTTTCTAACTGATCATTGGGCAACTATTGGGCCTTCTTTATCAAAGATTCACAAGTGTACAGATTCATTGATTCTTTACATGATTTGAAGTGTTTGAATTCACAGTAGTAAGTACTGGTGGATATTTCAACCTATATTTGTTTGATCCGCCAAACCTGTCCATGATTAAATCGTATTCAACTCATCAACAACAGTAGCAACTTACGTTTCAGTTTCAAACAAGTTGAGTCCACTACATGAATTCTCTCTATTCATTTTAGCTCAACTCAAAATTGGCAAATTTTACGATGGTTGTCAATCTACTGCAACCCTCCTCCTTTATTCGAGCTTGAGATCGACAACGTGAGCAAGCTGACGCAAGCGGAATTATATTCAAACCATCCATTTAGCAAATTCCATTTTCTCAATGAACTAGTAAGCACTAAGCACCCCTTTTTTGGTTAATTTTGTTTTAATTTTGTTTTACATATTTTAGTTATAGAATGAAAATTCATCAGTACAAGATGTAAGCTTCTTTTTCTATTTTGGATTCTTTTGTTGAATACATTTTAGCTTCATCTTGAGCTATGAAGAGTAAATTTGTTGTGGTGTAATAATTTTTTCTTGGGATTGAAGGGAAATTGAGTGAGGTGTTCAAGATGGGACTATATAATATGAAGTCATGAAGGAGAAAAAAAAAAGATGCTTCATTATATTTTGGAAAAACAAAAGATAAGTGAGCTCAAATTAAAAGGTGGTTGTTTAGTGACCTACCAAATAACATGACAACTCATCCCATTTCCCTTTCTTATTAGTCTCACAATATGCTAGTGCTTTTCAATTATCTTCAATGCTTGCTATACACAGCCTCAGCATCGAACAGTTATCACGCAACTGAAAAAGGAAGACTAAATGGATTGGACCATCTCTACACTTGAAAGAATACTTAAAAAAAGAAGTCAGTACTAAACTAACAATTTTCTATATTGTTAATTTACTTAGTCCACTTTAAGTAGAACACCTAATTAGACGTGCAGTTTGTTCAAGACCGGCACTTGTCTTATAAATAGACTGTCGGAACCACTCCTATAAAATTCTAGATTTGCCACTACCATTTCATATATAAAGCACGGTTGTTGTACACTGTTTAACAATATAAAGTTACTGTTAACTTATTATAAAGTTTTATAATTTTGCACTGTCAAACCCAAAAGATATAGTGGTGTCTAAGTTCTAACAGCACATGCCAACAAATTAGTGTTAGAGAAAGTCGCTGTTTATTATTCACAGGTGGACTTAATCAACGAAACTTTGGTTGAAAGTATAAAATATATTGGAGACTTTTAGGAAACAAATGCACATATCTGTTTGGCTGTTGCTTGTATCGCTTTTCCTATTCTTGGAAATTAGCCTTGGCACTAAATATAGAACTTTTTTTTTGGTAACTTAAAATATAAAACTTTATATTGACCGGACTAGGAGATTTATTTTTTTATTCTTCACACCAAACGGTCCCTAAAGTTTATATGTGTAACAGTACTGCATCAGGTATGTCTGCAGCAGTTTCAAGCAATATCACTTTCTGATTTGGGCAAATTACTTCACTAATTTGGGCTTAGGCCTCTACTCATCCTAGGCAGCCCACAACTAGTAGCCTAACAAAAGGGACTAGAGCACAAATTGGAAGACCGCTATTTAAAATATAGTCGAAAATAACAAAATATTTAACATTTCTCCATTTTAGAATCAACTTCAAACTAACGGAATTGAAGTTGCAAATCCGGGTATCACGTTTCAAATTTCAGACATACGGATCTAAAGTTAAGTTATATGTCTGTGATACTTACAATTTCAGACATACAGATCTAAAGTTAAGTTATATGTCTGCAATACTTACAATATTTTTTATTTAGTTCCCAAATATGTAAATTTTATTTCAAAAAACTGCAAGATTTTATGTTTAAAAACTTACACAAATAGCTACTTTTTAATAGCCTCTAACTAGTTATAGCTACAAGTTAAAGATTTACAATTCGTAACTGCTTTTGGCTGTATTTCAGTTGTATCTCGCATTTTTGAAATACAGTGAAATATAGCGAAATACAGAGAAATACAAAACATGTTAAATTAAATTTAGGCTCTATTTTTGGAATATATTTTTAAAAAAAAAAAATTGAGAGAAAAAATAGTCTATATTTTTGGAACATAATATTCTTTTCCTTTTTAAATAGTAAGTCAAATTAAATCAATCATATTTCACACAAATCACTGAAGAGTAAAATCAAGCCCTATTTATGGAACATCTTAAATATATATATATATATATATATATATATATATATATTATGGGATTCAATTTAAACCTTCTCATAAATCACACATAACGGTATTTCTTCCATAAAAGCTTACGTATCTCTCTCAACTTTTATCACTGAAAAATATACATTGAAATATAATGAAATATGGCTAATTGTTTAAGAAATATAAAGTTGTAGTATGCGTATATACAATGAAATACAATGAAATATATCAGAAACTGTTTCATAAATTAGAAATACAAAATGCAGAAATACATTGAAATACAGCGAAGTACAAAAGTCGTGAAAACAAAGTGTAGTAAAAATCGACTCTATATTTAGAACATTCACTATATTTACACCAAAAAAAGATAAATACATTGAAATATAGCGAAATAATATACTAAAATAATATATTGAAATATACTGTTTGTTAATACACAGAAATACATTGAAAGATATACTGAAACATTTTATCAAACACTTGGTGGGCATGAAGCTCCACAACTCTCATCAATGGTGTTCTCATGGGAAAGAAGCGAGTCGTCTCAGATTGCTACAAAAAGGACGTTATCCGGAGATAAAGACTTTCAATTGGACTAGTTAGAGGCGTGGGATGACTTGAGTAGATATAAATTCTGATAGCTCATATCTACTAAGTCCATCAACTGTTTTGAACTCAAATTTACCTCAAACTTTTCTCAACAATCTCTAGATCTTTCTATCTTTGATAGAAGTCCAGCAACTAGAACAACAAAAAGAGAAAGGCCTTGGCACTTTTCTGCAATTATGTATTCAATTTCAATTAGTTCTTCTAACGGACAACTTTCTTTATCTTCAACTGGAGCAATTCCCAACATTCTTCTTTTGAGAGGAATCGAAGGAGATGAATGCCATCGCGATTAACTTGCGAAGTCACATCTTGGAGTCTGCTTGTGAAGAGAGGGGTGAGGGAGAAAATAAATTTGGTAGGTGAGAGAAAATCAATTTAAAAGACTAGGAGATGGAACGGAGAGAGAAAGAGGGGTGAGGGAGAAAATAGATTTGATAGGTGAGAGAAAAATATTTGGAAAAAAAAATGGATTGTGGGTAAGTGGGAGAAAGATACTTATTTTTAGGGAAATAGAGTGCAGTTATAAAAACAAGTTATAGATGATAATTTGATAAATAATTAAGCTACCAAATATAATTTAAAAAAAGGATAATTATTAATAATAAATAAGTCTTAGAGTTGGTTATGGGCTGTAAAAATTCCTTAAATTTACCCTTAAAATTAAGGGATAGAACCAAAAAATGAATCAAAATCATCAAAAATTTCATAAAATGGCCGCCACTACTACTACTTCTCATCAGTTTTAGCTGAATTACATAAAATGGCCACTACTACTACTTCTCCTTCACTTGCTTTGAATCATCATCGTTCTTTAATTCCAACACAAAATGGGGTTTCTTGGAATTCAAGAATTAGTGTTCCTAAACGGTTTTACTCAAGTGGGTTGACTTCAAGAATCAAAGTGAGCTCTGCTGTTGCTTTAGAACCGGTAATTTTTGAAATTGGGAAAATTTGAAACATTCTTTTCACGGGGCTATAAAACTGGATACCAAGTGCAATAAAGGCCAACATTCATTAAATGAGAAGCACAAGTTCGGCCCATGCTCACAAAACGCAAAATAAACACGAACTTAGACACAGTAGCCATTGACTACAAAGATGCTGCTATCAATGGCTTAAATCTTAATCAAAAACCTCAATTAATCTCCTCTTTCCTTCTCTGCTTTTGCAACTATGGCATCTACAGTAACTCGCAGATTCACAACCAAACTTGTCAAAAATCCTTCTTCTTTTTCATCTCCACGTTCATTCCTCAGAGATCCCCAAATTAACCCAAAAATCTCAACCCCCATCAATTCATATATCAAATCAACTCCTTTTTTCAGTCAAAATCACCCACCATTTCTTGGTATGATCCAAAAACAAATTGATTCTTCTCAATACATGAACCCCACATGGCAGTCATTAGGAAAACCAAGATATTTCTCATCTAGTGATGAAAACCCTAGTGAATTTAAGCACCAAGAAATCACAGGCCCAACTGTTGAACGTGACGTGTCACCACTTGCAAATGAGACACGTGAAGTGCTCGATAAAATGCTTAAGTCAATGTATAGTTTGAGTAAAGCATTTGCTGTACTTGGGTTAGTTCAGCTTGGTTTAGGAGCTTGGATTACTTACAAGACTCAGTCTTCGCCAATGCCTGAGATTTCAATACAGAGTTTCTTGGCCTTTGGGTTACCGTTTTCGTTGGCATTCATGTTGAGACGAGCATTGAAGCCGATTTATTTCTTTAAGAAAATGGAAGAACAAAGTAGGTTGCAGATTTTGACACTTACTCTTCAGGCTGCTAAGCAATTGAACTTGTTGTTTGTTCGTAGTCAGGGTGTTACTTACTCGTGTATTGGTGTTACTTCCCTTGGATTGATCCTTGTTGTATTCTCTAGATTGAGTAATTAGTTCTGTGTTAGTATTTAATACATATCAATAGGGAAGCTGAATAAGAGTTGACACTTTTGAATGTGTTGCTATTTCGATTTGAAACAGAAACTTTGTCGATTGAGAAGTTGTGGTTGCCCCGCGATTTAAGTAGTTGTAAGAACTGTTTGATGTTGAATTCGTAACTGAACAAGGTTAGATTTTTCTGTGGAAGTTTTAGCAATGACTTATGCAAGCCAATGTTGATTACAGAAGGAACTCTTATCATAAATTCGTTTTTGCTATGTCCCACTTCCATATGCCATTGATGGAGGTATTTGGTCCAATTCGGATCTTTGCTTTGTTGATTGAGAAGTTTTTTGTTGTCTCGCGATTCAAGTAGTTGCAAGAAATGTTTGATGTTGAATTTGTAAACTAAATACTGATCAAGATTAGATTGAAGCTTAGCAATGACTTATGCATTTCAATGTTGAGTACAAAAGAAACTCTATCATACCTTTTTTTTTTTTGCTGTGTCACACTTGCATTGAATGAGATATTTGGTCCACTTCTGATCTTTCTATTTGAAACAGAAGCTTCGTTTGTTGATTGGAATGTTTTTTTTTTTTTTTTTTTTGCCCTGCTATTTACGTAGTTGAAAGAAATGTTTGATGTTGAATTTGTAAGCTGAATACTGATCAAGATTAGATTTTGAAAGGTTTATCAATGACTTATGTAATCCAGTGTTGAGTACAAAAGGAAATCTATTATACCTTCGTTTTTGCTACGTAACACTTCCATTGATGGATATATTTGGTCCACATCTGATCTTGCTATTTGAAACAGAGGCTTTGTTTTTGATTGGGAAGCTTTTCGTAGCCCCACGATTTAAGTAGTTGCAAGAAATGTTTGATGTTGAATTCGTAAGTCGAAATACTGATCAAGATTAGATTTTCTGTGAAAGTTTTGGCAACGAGTTCTGCAATTTAATGTTGATTACAAAAGAATATCTATCATATCTTCGTTTTAGATATGTCACACTTCCATTGATGGAGGTATTTGTTCCACTTTTGATCTTTCACTTTTAAGCAGAAGCTTTGTTGATTGAGATTGCCCCGCAATTTAAGTAGTTGCAAGAAATGTTTGATGTTGAATTTGTAAGCTGAATACTGATCAAGATTAGATTTTCTGGGTAAGCTTTAGCAATGACTTCTGCAAATCAATGTTGATTACAAAGAAACTCTATCATACCATTGTTTTTGCTATGTCACAGTTCCATTGATGGTGATATTTGGTCCACTTCCGATATTTTGATTTTAAGCAGAAACTTTGTTGATTGAGAAGTTTTTTTTTTGCCCCGCGACATAAGTAGTTGCAAGAAATGTTTGATGTTGAATTTGTAAGCTGCATACTGATCGATATTAGATTTTCTCGGAAAGCTTTAGCAATGATTTATGTTGAATAGAAAAGAAAATCTATCATACCTTCGTTTTTGCTATGTCACACTTCCATTGATGGAGATTTTGGTCCACTCCTTACAAAACTGGCCGTTCTAAAACCACCAGAAATCAATGTCATGGAGAAGATCGAGAAAATTGCAGGTCAAGTAAATAACTATGAATAGCTTGTAAAGCAGCTTAAGCTATATTTGTATGTCATCTATGGGACGACAGTTGCATCTTGCATGCATTGAACAATTATCTTTACATTTGTGGCTTACTATATTCCTTGACGAATATAATATTTGTGAAGTTCCCAGTGGAGATTGTGTTATCAAGATTGAAAAAGAACAGAGAAATCCTCACTGAAGGACAACTTAGTAAATCCAGCAGAAGTTTCAGACATGTCTGTGTAGCATAGATATTGGTAAAAAATGTATTCATTTCAAGCATGTCGTCGTTTTTTAACCTTGGCTAATTTCACGAGGTACCTGCTATTTCCCAGCACCATAGGTATCGAGTAATTCTGTCCACCAAGACTTGGACAAATTAGAAGAAATCACCTACTACTTTGTTCTGCGGGTTGAACCTGAGTGTAGGGAATATTATGAAATATCATCCGACATTTTATATATTCTCATACTTAAATGTCTAAATTCAATTTGGATCTAAAGATGTGATGTCATAAATCTAGACACGTATTGAAGATGATCCAAGAAGTGCTCGTATCAAGATTGGACAGAGTATCTTCGTGATGCAGCATGTGATCTCAAGCTTTACATATTGTTTATTCTTGGTGAACGCATAATTATGATTAATCTAGGTGGTTTGAATCTTATTTTCTATTTTTCTAGCGTGTAGAATGCACTATTCGTGCTTTGTCTCAGCAAGAAATGTTATACTATATATTATAGTATCTTCTAGTAATTTACAATGAACTTAGTAGCAAAGAGTTAGGGGTTCATGATCTGTTGCTTGTTTCCTGGAAGGTGGTAGGAAACTGCACAAGTCCTTTTCCTGAAGGGTTTCTTCTGGATCATTAGTGAGGTTTTAGTATGTTGAAAAATAAGGTGCTTCCTCGCTTGTTCTCCCATCCTAATAAAATGTAGTACTCCTATTTTTAAGTCATGAAAACAAAATAACAAAGTTATGCAGTACATGTGTTAGTTGAAGATAACAAGTGATAGGTATTAGATGAAATAGTTGAGGTGCGTGCAAGCCGGTCTGAACACCGAACATTAGGAAAAAAAAGTGTTTGTTTTAAGTTTTTGCAAAATGTGCTTTTGAAGAAACTGTTTGAGAGGGTATTTTTCAAATTAAAGTTCTTCTATTCTTTCTTAAAATCTCCTAAGCAGCTAGCAACACACTAACAACACATTAAGAATACGGGGCTTTATTGACTTCTTACCTAAAATGTAAGACCCAATTTCCCTTCCTTTTTGTGCATTTTTCCTCTCCTTCGTGTGACCCACAACAACAAACATAGACTAGATCGAAGTCCAGATAAATTGATTAAAGACAAACTCCAAATTCTCTTCTTAAAATCATTTTGGTTGGGGTTAAGACAAACCTGATTACAGTGGGTGAAATTTCAAATGGAGAGTCCACTTTCTTTTAAATTAATGTAGCATAGTTGTGACCTTGTGGGTCACCATTCATGATGGAACTTAAAGGGTTTTTGAAGAGCTTTGTGTCGAATGGAAACTGCAGTAAAGAACAAGGAAATTTTGGTAAAAGAGAAAAAGGCCTCTAAAATTCTACTACAATCAATGTTCTAATAAGTTAACAAACTTGTTCCCATATGTACAAAAGAATTTGTTTTTACCTTATTTACATGGAGATTCAATTCGAACTTCATAGCTCTAGTTAGACATTAATTGCGATCTAGTCATGGTGCGAGGTTTCCTCGATACCGTGTTACACGTGACAAGTCACTAACAGTTGTCCGACACAAAGGGCACGTCTCTTTGTCTTCAAACCAAGGACGAGCACAATTATAATGAAATCCATGGCAACAAGGGTGAAGTATCACACATATCTCCCCTTTCTTAATTTCTGCTATACAAATAGAACAATCACTATTTTTCGCATTACTTTCTTCCTCACACACATCTATCACTAATTCGGCAGCTGAATTTTCCGGCGGACATGGAGTTCCCCGAGCTATTTCCTCGGTGGCATTATTAGAATTTGGCGGTGATTCTTGATCACAGCACACAAACTTTTTCTTCAATATGATAATAAATGGCACAAGTAAAATGACAAAGGTAATGAGGAAGACATATGTCCCGTTGATTTTTGGCATCGGTTTGAAGATGGATGGAAGAAGACAAATTAAAGCAAGCTGTTTATTAATGGGCCATTTATTCTCTAATATTTCCCTAAATGATGAAAAAAGAGTAATTAATTAATTGTTGTTGACGTGGAGGGGTCGGGTCTAAAGCATAATCGCATATTGAGAGGAAACGGTCCGATTTGTCCGTTTGGCCGAATTCAAAAGTCGCCCTACACGCTCTTCTTTTATTTATTCTATTCTCTAAAAGAAAAGGTTTATTTATACTCTTTTCGTCCAAAATAATTGAGATTTTATGTATTAAGGAATTCACTAAGTGCCAAAAGTTAAGATGATTTTTGATTAAGATATCCTTAATTATAATTTTTCTTTATTTTAGTTTGACATAATTATTATGTGGACACGAGAATGTGTCAACGGGCAACTATGAAAGTACTTTTTTGATTTTGTGAAACATCAATTATTTTGGACTCGAGAGAGTACTATACTTTTATCCTTTCAAATTACGGAAAAGGCTCAAATATGCCATCGAGCTATCGAAAATGGCTCATTTATGTCATTCGTCAATAGTTTGGCCCATTTATGCCATCAAATAATCGGAAATGACTCATTTATGCCACTCTTCAATAGTTTGGCTCATTTATGTCATCGCCTGTTACCAAAATGACTAATCCATGTCATTTTTCATTAACGCCGGTTTTATAATACCAAATGACACGTGGCCTCCAACTAGATTATGATTGTGGGTGAGTTGCGTGTATGGGTCGGATTTTTTTTAATTAATTTGAGATTTAAAATTGGGCTGGTTTAATTAAACGACGTAGATCTTTGATTAGAGGTCACATGTCATATCTGGTATTATAAAATTGATGTTAATGAAAATGGCATGGATGAGTCATTTTTGGGCGATGACATAAATGACCCAATCTATTGATGAGTAGTATAAATGAGTCATTTTCGATAGTTCGATGGTATAAACGAGTCATTTTCGATAGTTCAATAGCATAAATGGGCCAAACTATTGATGAATGATATAAATGAGTCATTTTTAATGGTTTGATGCCATATTTGAGCCTTTTCTGTTCAAATTATTAAGGGGCAGAAGTTTGATATTATTGTACATCTCGCTTCGGAACTTGAACGTCCATTAAATTTTAATAGCCCAAGAATATATTAGAATACAAATAATTTCTTCGAGAAAAAGGTATTCTATATTTCCAATTGCATGCTTCTTGACATGTCTATTTATTTAGTTAGTACCATATTTATGCCACTTTCGAATTTAATAGTCTCCTCTCTCTCTCTCTAGATTTTCTCCTTATTGTGGTGGATTTGTTATGTGAGAGAGGGGGCGTTAATCTCGGTGCTCCTAAATCCTAATCCACATTGTTCCTTAATTTGCAGGTATTTTTCATCTTTTTATCCATCTGGACCTGTTTAAATCCTAAAACTTATTGACTGGTTTGTTTATGTTACATTTCTTTTTTTGCTGTGATTTTTATCTAACTTTTCTTTCCGAAATTATCACTTGCGGCTACTTTTCTACTCTTTAGTTTAACAATCTACATTTGTCTCTATTGTTCTAATCTTGTTTGATTTCTGGGTAGGAAGCATAAAAGAATAGATGAATTGGGAAACTTTCTTGATCGTTCATTAGATTGAAAAAAAAGAAAGATTATTAGTAAAAATTATTTCTACGAGAAAAGCTTTCGACTTTTAACGGTAATATTTGAGTACCAGGTATGAATATTCCTTGAATTTTCATATCATTTTTGTAGGACGGTTTTTGGATCCCCTTAAAAAACAAAAAAGAACCCTTCATTGTTCTTTTCCATCATATACTAACTACAGTACTAGTTTGTGTGCTTTTTATTATTTCTGCATAAAAGAAGAGTGGTTGGTCAATCTTTTCCATGGTAGAATCCACTAACTTTCGCTTAATATGTTTGTCAGCAGTATGTTCAAGTGATTTTTCTTGTTATGACTGATTCTTGATAACAAATTCGGCTGGTAAAACGTACTGTTAATAGCTTTATCTTGCATCTTTCTCCAGGTACTTCGAAAACAAGGTTACCTCTTATCCTTTGAAAATGTTTGGGCTTAAGAAGTCGCCCTTGCGTTGGAATGCTAACAACCACCCTGTGAATCCTGGATCCGGTGGTTATTCTAGTTCAAATCCATTTGATTCTGATAATGAATCTGACAGCAAGCAAACTATAACACCTACAAGGAGAACTTCGTCAGAGCCTTCTCTACTTACCCCAAATTTGAGTACAAACCCTTTTGATGATGATTATATTAAAGGGACTCCTTCATCTGCTTACTCCGCGGCTTCAACGGAAAGAAATAGATACAAGAACGACTTCAGGGACTCTGGCGGATTTGAGAACCAAAGTGTTCAGGAGTTGGAAAACTATGCTGTACACAAGGCTGAAGAGACAACACAGACTGTTAACAGCTGCCTCAGGATTGCAGAAGATATGAGACAGGATGCAACAAAAACTTTGATCACGTTACATCATCAGGGTGAACAAATTACAAGAACTCACCAAACTACAGTTGACATTGACCAGGACCTTAGCAGAGTATGGTTTTTTAAGTCTATTGCATTTGTAGTTTGCAATAGAAGAACTTGCTGGGGATTAACATTACCCGTTATATCATCATGGAATGCCAGTACCCATCTGTCTTTCTTGTTTCTGGAAATTGTCATTCTTCAGTCATTTCAATAATTCATAATATTATTGAAATTTATGCTGACTGGTTGGTTACTTCCTAGTTCATTTCGAAACTTTATAGTCTTTAAGAAGGCATATAGATTTTGTTTAGACTTTTATAATGCTTACATAACTAGTCTGCTTCAATCCGTTCCACCTCCCAAGTCCTTAACCTACAGTTGGCCCCATAACACCAAATTCTTTCTTATCATTTTCTTGATTTGGAAGATTTTGTATCTGTTATTTCCCTTTGCTGTTGTGGTTATCATCTGGAAATTAAAGCTTGAAATTTGATTACAGGGTGAAAAACTTTTGGGCAGTCTAGGAGGCTTGTTTTCTAAGACTTGGAAGCCTAAGAAGATGCGCTCAATTACAGGGCCAGTAATTACTAGAGGTAACTCCTCTGATTTTGTTCTTGTTCGCTAAATATGCTTTGGCGTTTGTGAGCAGGGAAAGGAAAAACTAACTTGACATTAAGATATATAAGGCATTAAAAAAATATGGGGAGGTTGTGGCTATTGAGAAAACTGCTGATTTTCTGCTACTGTGGCAGATGATCCTGTTCAAAGAAGGGGTAACCACCTGGACCAGAGAGAGAAGTTGGGGTTGAGCTCTGCACCTAAGGAACGCTCAAGTTCACGAACACCACTGCCGGAACCTACTAATGCACTGCAGAAAGTTGAGGTACGTGCATGTTACTTGGGACAAAGTAGAGACTGAGAGAACTCCTTTATGTAAATGGTTCAGAGAATTGGTACTGGCTCTAAGCAGTGGCATGATAAGAAGATAATCTTTGGGACAAAATAGAGACTGACATTAAGAAAAATGGTTCAGAGAATTGATATTGGCTCTAGGCTGTTGCATGATAGGAAGATAAACTTGCTCTCGAGTTAGTTTTATCACAGATTGAAGAGTTGCGACCAATATGTCAACTAATTGTAGCAAAGGCTTTCTTTTTTATTTTTTAACTACTCCATCAATAAGTTGAAGTTGCACAGTACTTCATAGTTTATTCAGACCACCTATGCATTTGTTTTGCATTCTCTATCTTAGAATGGTTACAATTTGTCCTTCACGGTTGGTGTTTTCTGGCTGAGTATGAGCATGAGGATTACAGAAGGGAAACTAAAAATTTGCACACGTGCCTATGTGAGTTGGCAGTGACTGCTGCAATGGTTAGACCAAAATAATACCTGCTTCATACCATAATGAGTAAAATTCTGTTTTGAGGTTTACATATTTGTGACAATTTAAGTATACATGAGGGTCCTTTCAGGCAGTCTGAAACGGACACAAAGATCCAAAAATATAATTTAGGGGGCACAACACAAATTATACACCAACTTTTACAATCCAATTGGTATCAACGTTGTCTTTTACTGCATGGCTGCTGACTTAGCAGCAGTTGGGTCGTTATAGGTTTAGGATTTGTTTGGATTTGAATATCATTTTCTATTTTCATATCTATGGGAATGTCGTCAAAAGATCCTTGTGGTCAGGCCCATCCCCGGACCCGGCGCATAGTGGGAGCTTAGTGCACCGGGCTGCCCTTTTTAGTTTATTTCCGGAGAACTTGTTTCTTGAGTTGAAAATCCTGTTAATAGTTCTTTTGGGTACAAATTCCCGATTCTGAAGCAGAACGACGTTGATTTCTAAAAACCCTACTGCTTCATAGCTTCAAGTAGAAGCTAGATAATAAGGAATTAGAGGAAAAGGGGAAGTAGATTTGACAGAGGAAATCATCGACTATATCTCCACCTTTTTCCAGGAGTGTTAGAGGGAGAAGTGAATGTGAGTTGGAGAAAATCGCGCTTGCATCTCATTAAGCTACGGTTGAACCTGTTTTTATCCCACTTTGAGAGAGCCCAATGGAAACAGCTCTAATCATTTTGAAAATTTGACAGGTTGAGCACGCAAAGCAAGATGACGCGTTATCAGATCTCAGTAACCTGTTGGGAGAGCTCAAACATATGGCTGTTGACATGGGATCTGAAATAGAGAGGTTAGTATTCAAGATAGCGAAATTTTCTTAAAAGGATCATGAGCATCCTTGCTCTTTACCCCTTCCACTTTCCTCTTATTTTACTTTTATGTACTATGCTATTATCTAATCAATTCTAAGAATTTCTGCATATGTTGTTGGATATTGCAGGCAGAACAAATCCCTGGATCATCTTCAAGATGATGTAGATGAGCTCAATTTCAGAGTTAAAGGTGCCAACTGGCGTGGTCGCCGCTTACTGGGAAAATAACCTAGCATTTATCTGATGTATTAGCACTAGATATTAACGTGCTCATGCTTGTCTTTTTAGTTTGTTATTTCAACTCTGAATCCCTCATCTTCCATCTCTTTCTCTCTCTCTCTTTTTTTTCCATAATGCCAATTTCTTTGTCTGTTACTTCTGAAATTTTTGTACACGTTGACATCACATCAAGCTAATCAATTTAATTGCCTGGCAATGGGGTTGCAGATCAATAAAATTGCTACACTAACCATTTAGGCGAAGATCTTGATTACATCTAATAGTTGTTTAGCCGGTGTTGCTTTCCAACTCTGGAGTTGCTCGTGCTTTAGAATTGCTGAGATTTATTTCATTTTTTTAACAAAAACTTGCTTTAGTTACTTTAATTTTTCACACAGCCCCTTCTTTAACCGCGTTTTGGTGCCAGAGAACAGAACTTGTTGAGAATCACTTTAGTCATTATACCTTGTTAATATTACGTGCACCATTTTTGCCATTTTCCCTAACACTCGAGTTGGTGTTAGGTTCACAGTACGCAGACCGTAACTTCGGTTGGTTTAGAGTATATCATCACCATGCATAAAGTGGATTTTTATTTACTCCCTCTGTCTTGAGTTTTGTCACATGCTCTCTTTTTCGGTTTGTAATGTCATATTTTTTTATTTAAAAATAATTTAATTTTAAACTTTCTTGACCTTAATAATATGAATTATAGCCCCACAAATAACTATAGTGTGTTTTAAAGCACAAGATTCAATTTTTTTTGTTAAAATTGTGCCCGATTAAAGACTGTCACATAAATTGGAATTGAGGCACTAAAAAGACTAATTTGATTACTCCCTCCTTCTCAATTTATATGACCTCTTGCCTTTTTAGTTCAGTATAAAAAAGAACGACATATTTTTATATTTAGTAAAAATTTAACTTTAAATTTATTTTTTACCTTTAATAAAATGATTTCTAGCCACATAATTTTTTATAATTTATTTTAGATTAGAAGCTCTAAAAGTTTTTATTTATTTATTAAATTTCAAGTCAAACTTCGTATAAAATGGGATAGAGGGAGTAATTTTTACCAAACAACAGCAACCGACCTTTTTTTTTTGGGGGCGGGGGGGCGGGGGGTCGGGCGTAGAGAGGCTTGTTTTGTTTTTCGTGGGGCCGGGGGAGAGAGGCTTGTTTTGTTTTTTCAGTATTATCTTTTTGAAAAGCATATGGAGCACCAACTTGACAACTTGATTGATAGGACCAAGTCGCCCTTTATGGGTCCAGTGGAAAGACTTTTTGGCAGACACAGACAAAGGAAAAGGGCGAATTGACCTTATTTTG
This sequence comes from Lycium barbarum, assembly GCF_019175385.1. Classification (NCBI taxonomy): domain Eukaryota; kingdom Viridiplantae; phylum Streptophyta; class Magnoliopsida; order Solanales; family Solanaceae; genus Lycium; species Lycium barbarum. The sequence continues at coordinate 138,013,947 of NC_083339.1, forward strand.
GATGGTCTTTAAATTTTACCCCTTATATTTTAAATTTTTAAATTTTATACTTCAGCTAAATCTTATGAGTTTCAGATTTGAATCCTCATATAGTTGAAATTTTTAAAAAAATTTGCAAGGCAAAATTTAAATTTCGCTATGCCCCCATCGACATACACTTGTGAATGAATTACTAAAGTTATACTGGACTTGACATACTTATGTCTTATGGGCAGACTTGGCATAAGTATGCCGGGTCCGGCATAACTTTAGTAATTCCTTCACAAGTTTATACCGATGGGGGCATACTTTTAATGGGCAAACTTTTATAGTATGCCACATAAGGCGGAATTTTTTCTTAAGGCATAATTAAAAATTTATCTTATAAGGCAAAGTCTATACCTTAAGAAAAAGTTCTGCCTTATGGGGCATACTTTTGGTTGTGTCTTAATTAAAGGTCTGCCCCATAAGGCATAGTTCCTTAAAGAAAAATTTTGCCCCATAAGGCATAGTTCCTTAAGGAAAATTTTTACCCCATAAGGCATAACTAAACTATGCCTTGAGGAAAAGTTATGCCCCCTCCGGCATAACTTTAATTTTTCCTTAAGGACTTTATGCCGGATCCGGCATACACTCTCCCTAGCCCTGCCTTGCAAAATTATATTTTTATTTTATGTCTGAATAAAAATTTAAACCCAAAACCTCATATATCCGAGCAATGGGCAAAATTTTAAGACCACCCAAAAGAAGGGCAATCCGTGCAAAAAAATGAAAGAAAAGTATAGGCATCTGCAGTTTTCATGAAAAGCATTCACACATAAAGTGAACAAACCAGTCACTTTGAATTGCTCATTTTATTCCAGTAGCTTTTACTTTGTTCCACAGATATAATTTCATTGTTGATTAGGGTTCATATCTATATTGAATTCAATACATGGCTGAAGCTTTCCTTCAAGTTCTGCTAGACAATCTCAGTTCTCTCATCCGAGGGAAACTTGTTTTGTTCTTCGGTTTTGAAAAGGAATTTGAAAAGCTCTCAAGCATGTTTTCCACAATTCAAGTTGTGCTTGAAGATGCTCAGGAGAAGCAAGTAAAGGATAAGGCAATAGAGAATTGGTTGCAGAAACTCAATGCTGCTGCATATGAAGTTGATGACATACTGGACGAATGTAAAAATGAGGCAGCAACATTCGAACAGTCTCGATTAGGGCGTTATCATCCGGGGATTATCACTTTCCGTCACAAGATTGGGAAAAGGATGAAAGAGATGATGGAGAAACTAGATGCCATTGCTGAGGAAAGAAGCAAGTTTCATTTTCTTGAAAAAATTACAGAGAGACAAGCCGCTACACGTGAAACAGGTGTGAGTACTAACTAATACTCCCTCCGGATAAAAAAAAAAATCACTAGTCAAATCAAGAAAGAATTAATAATGTTTTCGCATATATGATAAAATTTCAATGCTTATTTAATTAGGAGTAGTTTAATTAAATTACCTATTTTTGTCCAGAAGTTAGCATTTTCTTACGGGTGTGTACTAAGTGGACACTTTTTTTGATCCGGAGGGCGGAGGGAGTAGCTTAGTTTTAGAGATTTTCTCTACATGTTTGTTTTGTCTATTTAATTTTGTAAGGATCTTCTATATTTGTTGCTGACTCCCTCTAATGAGCTCAATTGTAACAAATTTTTTGTGTCCTCGCTATTTAAAACAGGTTTTGTTTTAACTGAACCAAAAGTCTATGGAAGGGACAAAGAGGAGGATGAGATAGTGAAAATTCTGATAAACAATGTTAATGTTGCACAAGAACTTCCAGTGTTTCCTATAGTTGGTATGGGCGGATTAGGAAAGACAACACTTGCCCAAATGATCTTCAATGATGAGAGAGTGACTAAGCACTTCAATCCCAAAATATGGGTTTGTGTCTCAGATGATTTTGATGAGAAGAGGTTGATAAAGACAATTGTAGGAAATGTTGGAAGAAGTTCTCTTGATGTCGAGGACTTGGCTTCACTTCAAAAGAAGCTTCTGGAGTTATTGAATGGAAAAAGATACTTGCTTGTCTTAGATGATGTTTGGAATGATGATCAAGAAAAGTGGGCTAAGTTAAGGGCAGTCTTAAATGTTGGAGCAAGAGGTGCTTCTATTCTAGCTACTACTCGTCTTGAAAAGGTTGGATTAATTATGGGAACGTTGCAACCATATCATTTGTCAAGTTTGTCTCAACATGATAGTTTACTGTTGTTTATGCAACGCGCATTTGGGCAACAAAGAGAAACAAATTCTAATCTCGTGGCCATTGGAAAGGAGATTGTGAAGAAATGTGGTGGTGTGCCTTTAGCGGCCAAGACTCTTGGAGGTCTTTTACGCTTCAAGAGAGAAGAAAGTGAATGGGAACATGTGAGAGATAATGAAATTTGGAATCTGCCTCAAGATGAAAGTTCTATTTTGCCTGCCTTGAGACTGAGTTATCATCACCTTCCACTTGATTTGAGACAATGCTTTGCGTATTGTGCAGTATTCCCAAAGGACACCAACATGGTAAAGGAAAATCTCATCACTCTCTGGATGGCACACGGTTTTATTTTATCAAAAGGAAACTTGGAGCTAGAGGATGTGGGTAATGAAGTATGGAATGAATTATACTTGAGGTCTTTCTTCCAAGAGATTGAAGTTAAATCTGGTAATACTTATTTTAAGATGCATGATCTTATCCATGATTTGGCAACATCTCTATTTTCGGCAAGCGCATCAAGCAGCAATATCCGTGAAATAAAAGGGAAGGATTATACACACATGATGTCCATTGGTTTTGCTAAAGTGGTGTCTTCTTACTCTCCTTCTCTCTTGAAACAGTTTGTCTCATTGAGGGTGCTTAATCTAAGTTACTCAAAACTTGACCAAATACCCTCTTCCATTGGAGATCTAGCACATTTAAGATACCTGGACCTATCTCGCAATAACATTCGTAGTCTTCCAAAAAGGTTGTGCAAGCTTCAAAATCTGCAGACTCTTGATCTACATAATTGCTACTCACTTTCTTGTTTGCCAAAACAAACAAGTAAACTTGTTAGTCTCCGAAATCTTTTACTTGATGGCTGTCCATTGACTTCTACACCACCAAGGATAGGATTGTTGACATGCCTTAAGATTATAGGTTGCTTTATTGTGGGATGGAAGAATGGTTATCAACTTCGTGAACTACAAAACCTAAATCTCTATGGCTCAATTTCAATCACACACCTTGAGAGAGTGCAGAATGATACGGATGCAAAAGAAGCCAATTTATTTGCAAAAGCAAATCTGCAATCTTTAAGCATGAGTTGGGATATCGATGGATCACATAGATATGAATCAGAAGTTAAAGTGCTTGAAGCCCTCGAACCACACCCCAATCTGAAATATTTAGAAATCATTGGCTTCGGAGGATACCGTTTTCCAAACTGGATAAATCACTCAGTTTTGGAAAAGGTCGTCTCTATTAGAATTAAAAGATGCAATAACTGCTTGCGCTTACCACCTTTAGGGGAGCTGCCTTGTCTAGAAAGTCTAGAGTTACAATACGGGTCTGCAGAGGTGGAGTATGTTGAAGAGGATGATGTCCATTCTAGATTCCCTACAAGAAGAAGGTTCCCATCCCTGAAAAAACTTCGTATATGGTTCTTTCGTAATTTGAAAGGATTGATGAAAGAGGAAGGAGAAGAGAAATTCCCCATACTTGAAGAGATGGCGATTTTGCATTGCTCTATGTTTGTTTTTCCAAACATTTCTTCTGTCAGGAAATTGGAAGTTCACGGCAACACATATGCAACAGGTTTGAGCTCCATATCTAATCTTAGCACTCTTACTTCCCTCCGCATTGGTGCTAATAATGAAGCAACTACACTCCCAGAAGAGATGTTCAAGAGCCTTAAATATCTCGAATACTTGAGTATCTTTGAGTTCAACAATCTTAAAGAGCTGCCTACCAGCCTGGCTAGTCTCAATGCTTTGAAGCGTCTCCAAATTGAAAGTTGTGAAGCACTAGAGAGTCTCCCCCAACAAGGGCCGGAAGGTTTAACTTCACTCACACAGTTTCTTGTTAAATACTGTAGGATGCTAAAATCTGTACCCAAGGGATTGCAGCACCTAACAGCCCTCACAAGATTAGAACTTATTGGCTGTCCAGAACTGGAAAGGCGTTGTGAGAAGGAAATTGGTGAAGACTGGCACAAAATTGCTCACATTCCTAATGTGGATATTCGTTAAGTCTTATTTGTAATTGTTTCTACGGTTCTTTGTTTCCGAGTCTCTCCCACACAGCTTACGCTGCTACACTAGCCATTTAGGGGAAGATCTTGAGCACATCTAACAGTTGTTTAGCTGGTGTTATTACCTTTGAACTTGAGTTGCTAGCGCTTTAAAATTGTTGAGATTCACTTCATTTTGTAACAAAACTTGCTTTAATTACTTCAATATTTTTCAGAAAGCCCTTTCTTTAACCATGTTTTGATGCTAGAGAACATAACTTGTTGAGAATTGTTCTGGTCATTATACATTGTTACCATTCCGTGCACCATTTTTACATTTTCCCGACCTGTTCAGGGCAAGAGGAAGTTTATTTGTCAATGTTTATTTGTCTAGAGAACCCATCAAAATCTTCAACGTTGCAAGATACTTTGCTGAATAGTACAACAAAAACCACTTACCCAACACTCACGAAGAAATCTTGCCTTAGTACCAAAACGCAGTCACTTAACCATACTTGAGATGTGGGGAGAGACAACGAAAGAATGCCCGGGATGATGAATGTTTGAACACACTTAAACTTTAAAGAGCACAACTAGCCAGCCAAGTGGGTATTCCTCTTGTTGGTTTCCGAGATCAAACACACTTTAGATTCAAAAGTATCCCACTTACATCAGCTTTCAAGACATCCATTTCATGCACACAAGATATACACAAAGGAAATCCCAGTAACAGGGCAAGCGGGAAAAAAGAAATTAACTTCCATATAAAGAGTTTCTGGTTCTAACACAGTAAGGGCTTCAGCTGTAATGTCTTTAAAGAATGCCTTCATAGCTGTTGTTTGTTGCAGCAATAGCTCTAATAAAGCCAATGCTATAAAAGGTCTGTGAGTGGTCACAGTCAAAATGCTGTATTCTCTACTAAGTTACATACACTCTAGCTAGTTGGTGTTAGGGTCATAGACTACGCGGACTGTAACTTCATTTGGTTTAGAGAGAGGATATACTCTCACCATGTTGAGCATAAATTGGTAAGACAAGCTGATTAGAGCCCTTCTCATGGGTTTTGGAAACATTAATCAGAAAAGAAATTTGGATTGACAAGAAGTTATTGAAAGTCAGTCGTTATGCCTCACTGGTCCATCAGAAAACAAGAAAAAGAAGAGCTAAGCCAGAACAAGGTTTTCAGAGTTAGACGTCCCTTCAGAGGTTGCCTTAAACAAAAAGAAACGGGAGGCTGAAAGCTTGCGAAAGAACATGGAAAAAGGAAGTATACTCATCCAAAAAAATGGAGAAAAAAGGAAGCATAGCTACTCCGAATTTTCTAGTCACTATAATATTAAGAGAAATTGATATATAGGAATTGAGAAAAAATAAGAGATATTGTAACCTTCTGTTGGCCTTGGTCTCTCCCAAAGTTGTTGAAAGTAGCCTTCCCCTTTCAGTTGCTATTCTACCAACTTCTTTAATCCAAGTGAGAACTTGCATACAGTCCTATCACAGAAAAACAACTCTGCATGACAAAACTAAGTTCACCTTTGGTTCAATCCTTCGAGGGTCCACATACTCAAAAACCTCAACAATATTAGCCCACAAAGACGAATTTCTAGGTCCAAGTACTTAGTGATAAAATTATTGTTACTCTCAATGGTTTGTTAAAACTGCTAAGGTAATAGTAGTTTGCCTTTGGTCATCGAGGCAAATTCAACTTCTTTACCACCGGGAGCTGTTTGTTACCTTGGGCCGTGCAGTTTTCTATTCCCGTATAAATCCTAAGTAACAAACATTTGCAGAAGACGCTGCTAAATTCTAAAATACTCGTACAACAAACAGGTACAGCATCAGTTAAATCCGCATCAAAGGTGCTCACACAGTCACTCAGCCAATAATCTGAAGAACTTATGTGAATCCATTTATACACGCATCCTCGAATCCAAAGAACTACGACCAACACCATAAGGACGTATATTCCCCCAACCAGTCATTCACCAGGCAAATGAAAACAACAATCTTTAATCTATCTGCCAAACTTTGACAATGAAACTGTCTCCCCACAGCAGCTGAATTATGGCATTTCTTCCACTCTCTGTTTGGTCTTCAATGGTTTATGCCCCTTTCCATTAAAGATGCCTGGAGAGTTGACAAGACTATCAAAAGGATCTAGAAAAGAAAGAAATTGCAAATGCTTTGATGGAATCTCAATTTCCACTAGCACACTTAAGGCTAGATGTCTAACCACTCTTTTCAGTTGGCACTTTTTTTCCCCGGTAAACAGTGTGGATAACATTTTGGATTTTGTTAGTTCCCTAACTCCAGGGGTTTTGGAGATATCTTTTTTGGCTATTGACAGACTTTTGCTCAATGCTCAACTAGCTTCATGTTTATTTTGTTTTGAAGCAGCTATTTATCTTTCCTGTAACTTTGCATCTTCTTGATGCCTTTCTAACATGTACTAGTATTATTTAATCACTTGACCAAAAAAATCTATCTACCTTAGATTCGTTTTGCATTCTCTATCTTAGAACGGTCACAATATGTCCTTCATGGTTGGTGTTTTCTGGCTGAAAATGAGGATGAGGATTGCAGAGGGAAACTACAAATTTGCACACGTGCCTATGTGAGTTGGCAATGACTGCTGCAATGGTTAGACCAAAATAATACCTGCTTCATACCATAATGACTAAAATTTGTATACATGAGGGTCCTTTCAGGCTGTCTGAAACGGACACAAAGATCCAAAAATATAATTTAGGGGTCACAACACAAATTAGACACCAACTTGTACAATCCAATTGGTATCAACGTTGTCTTTTGTTGCATGGCTGCTGACTTAGCAGCAGTTGGGTCTTTATAGGTTTAGGATTTGTTTGGATTTGAATATCATTTTCTATTTTCATATCTATGGGAATGTCGTCAAAAGACCCTTGTGGTCAGGCCCTTCCCCGAACCCCGCGCATAGCGTGAGCTTAGTGCACCGGGCTGTCCTTTTTAGTTTATTTCCAGAGAGCTTGTTTCTTGAGTTGAAAATCCTGTTAATAGTTCTTTTGGGTACAAATTCCAGATTCTGAAGCAGAACGACATTTGATTTATAGAAACCCTACTGCTTCATAGCTTCAAGTAGAAGCTAGATAATAAGGAATTAGAGGAAAAGGGGAAGTAGATTTGACAGAGGAAATCATCGACTATATCTCCACCTTTTTTTTTTCCTGGGGGTGTCAAGAAAGAGTGTTCTATTTGTGTTTACTTGTGGAATGAAAGAGTGGGTCTGACAGGAGTGGTAGAGGGAGAAGTGAATGTCAGTTGGAGAGAATCGCGCTTGCATCTCATTAAGCTACGGTTGAACCTGTTTTTTTCCAACTTTAAGAGAGCCCAATGGAAACAGCTCTAATCATTTTGAAAATTTGACAGGTTGAGCACGCAAAGCAAGATGACGCGTTATCAGATCTCAGTAACCTGTTGGGAGAGCTCAAACATATGGCTGTTGACATGGGATCTGAAATAGAGAGGTTAGTATTCAAGATAGCGAAATTTTCTTTAAAAGGATCATGACCATCCTTGCTCTTTACCCCTTCCTCTTTCCTCTTATTTTTACTTTTATGTACTATGCTATTATCTAATCACTTCTAAGAATTTCTGCATATGTTGTTGGATATTGCAGGCAGAACAAATCCCTGGATCATCTTCAAGATGGTGTAGATGAGCTCAATTTCAGAGTTAAAGGTGCCAACCGGCGTGGTCGCCGCTTACTGGGAAAATAACCTAGCATTTATCTGATGTATTAGCACTAGATATTAACGTGCTCATGCTTGTCTTTTTAGTTTGTTATTTCAACTCCTCTGAATCCCTCATCTTCCATCTCTCTTTCTCTTTTTTTTTTTTTCTTTTTTTTTTTTTTCATAATGCCTATTTCTTACTTCTGAAATTTTTGTACACGTTTGACATCAGATCAAGCTAATCAATTTAATTTCCTGGCAGTGGGGTTGCAGATCAATAAATTGCTACACTAACTATTTAGGCGAAGATCTTGACTACATCTAATAGTTGTTTAGCCGGTGTTGCCTTCCAACTCTAGAGATGCTCGCGCTTTAGAATTGCTGAGATTTACTTCATTTTTTAACAAAAACTTGCTTTAGTTACTTTAATTTTTCACACAGCCCCTTCTTTAACCGTGTTTTGGTGCTAGAGAACAGAACTTGTTGAGAATCGCTCTAGTCATTATACCTTGTTAATAAGTGCACCATTTTTACCATTTTTCCTAACACTCGAGTTGGTGTTAGGTTCACAGTACGCAGACTATAACTTCGGTTGGTAAGGTCTGCGTACACTCTACCCTTCCCAGACCCCACGTGTGGGATTCACTGGGTATGTTGTTGTTGTTGTCTTGAGTTTTGTCACATGCTCTCTTTTTCGGTTTGTTTCAAAAGGAATGTCATATTTCCTTATTTAAAAATAATTTAACTTTAAACTTTCTTGACCTTAATAATATGAATTATAGCCCCACAAAAAACTATGGCTTGTTTTAAAGCACAAGATTCAATTTTTTTTGTTAAAATTGTGCCCGATTAAAGACCGTCATATAAATTGGAATTGAGGAACTAAAAAAACTAACTTGATTACTCCCTCCTTCCCAATTTATATGACCTCTTGCCTTTTTAGTTCAGTACAATAAAGAATGACACATTTCTATATTTAATAAAAATTTAACTTTAAATAGAATTTCTAGCCACACAATTTTTTATAATTTGTTTTAGACTAGAAGATTCAAAAGTCTTTTTTTATTTATTAAACTTCATGCCAAATCAAATACTTTCGTATAAAATGGGCCAGAGGGAGTAATTTTTACCAAACAACAGCAACCCACCTTTTTTTTTTTTTTTTTGGGAGGGGCGGGGGGCGGGCGGGTAGAGAGGCTTGTTTTGTTTTTCAGTATTATCTTTTTGAAAAGCATATGGAGCACTAACTTGACAACTTGATTGATAGTTCTAGGGGTGGGCGTTCGGTTCGGTTTTTTCAAAGTTCGGTTCGGTATATCGGTTTCGGTTTTTTGAAAGTGGAACCGAATTAGTTCGGTTCGGTTCGATTTTTTGAAGTTCGGTTTTGATTTTTTTGGCATGGGTTAAGCACTAGTCACCCGTTAATAATATTCAAACTTTTCCAGCTAATCGAAGAATATTGTGACCTATCCATCGACCAACGGTCCAACACTGGACCATAACTTGTACTTCAGTTCTGGGCAGCGGCATAAGTGTGTCCCAACTAACAAGATTGGAACTGGGCAGTAGAGACTACTACTGTACTACATGCTTTCAAGTTTCAACTTAACATATAAGCTTAACAGCAGCAGCAGCAACCCGTAACAGCAGCAGCAAAAAACCAGTCCACAGACCAGTCCACAAACCAGTCCAGTCGACTCATGTCTGATATATGAGTGGAAGAAAATTCTTGTCAACATATTGCATTCATGTATTAAAACTGTAAACCTAAGTTCCCTAACCCACTGATAATTTAAGAGAACTGTAAAAAAATATTGCATTCATGTATTAAATATTCAGTTAAACTGAAAAATCGAAGATCCGAAACCGAACACCAAATTTGTCATAAAAAAAAACCGGAATCGAACCGAAAAAACGAAATACCGAAATCGAAAAACCGCATTAATTCGGTTCGATTCGGTTCGGTTTTTTGGTTTTCGGTGTTTATGCCCACCCCAATTTGACAGGACCAGGTCGCCCTTTATAGGTCCAGTGGAAAGACTTTTTGGCAGACACAGACAAAAGAAAAGTATAGGCATCTGCAGTTTCCATGAAAAGCATTCACACATAAAGTTAACAAACCAGTCA